>NC_000084.6:43417500-44096250 GCF_000001635.26 Mus musculus | reverse complement strand
CACTTAGCCTACTACAAATAGAGAACAAGTCTTTTTTTCCCATTGTATAATTTTAAGAACAAAACCACTAGTATTCTTAGAAGAGAGGCAACCATTTTATGCACAGTGAGGTATTGAGAGACTCTACAGTTTCATTCTTATAAAAGAGAACAGGGGTTTACACTAACTTCCAGAAATTAACCTATAATTAATTATGACGCCTATAGGAGGGGTTTCACGCTTCTTTACAGCCAGTAACAGGGTGTTTAATGATGTCTGCCTAATTCTATAAAAAAATCAAAGCATTGCACATCCAAAAAGTTTATTGCAGAAAAATAAGGTGGCTTTTATTGGATTAACAAAGGATTTTTTTCATAACAGTACTTTATAGAGAGGTGTGTGTAAGTCACATTATTCACAGGAAAGCTAAAACAGTCAACATTGTTTCCATTCACACTGTTACTGTGATCTGACACTTGTGTGGTTTCTGACTCTCTCTGTTAAGTTTCTCTGTAAACATCCCTGTATTGTCACTCCATGTTGAGTGAAAACCAGCCTGGCTTCTACATGCTTCATTTTTTTCATCTTACCCTCTCTGGATTTCTTAGTAAATTCTCCCTTTCTTTTTTCATTTGATAGTATGGTTGTCAAATTCAGTTTTCCCAGGTGTGTTTAATATTTTCCTTAGGGGTGTTCTAATCTTTCTTTGCATGTGAACCAGTTCACTCTGGCAGTTCTCTCTGGCATCCTAAGACAGCAGTTACAAGCTGGGCATCCATGCTTGGACTCAGTCCATAGCTGCTCTACCTCAACTCTGATGCTTACAGTTGTGTTTTGTTTTGTTTTGTTTTGCTTTTTATGACAAAAAAGAGCAGTCTAAACCCAATGCTAACAAAAGGAGAGGGAAAAGTAAGATTTTAAGTGATATATTAAAGTAGAAATCAGCTAATGCAGATAAAAAGCAAACCCTAAAGGTATTTCCTTGAGACAGTGAACAAATTGGTAAAGATTCTATTTAGGTTGACTAAAAATAAAGAGAGAAAATATAAAATCAGATTTGAAAGTGGAAACATTCCTATTCGTTTATGGAAATAAAAATAAGAGAATATAACTATATTCTAACTTGTATATAAACTAAATGAAACACATATTTCTAGAAATACATACTCTACCAAAATTGTAATGAGTTATAATGACAGAGAATCTGACTGGAGACATCACCAGTACATAGACTTTTTAAAAAGTATTTATTTATTTTACTTTTATGTGTGGTTGATGTATGCATATGTACTATATTAATAGTCACCATGTATGGTGACTCTGGAGGTCAGAAAAGGGTACCCAATCCCTAGAGACTGGAGTTACAGAAGGTCAGGAACTGCCACATGGGTGCTGGGAACTGAATCTGGAACTTCCAGATGAGCACCAAATGTGCTTAACTCCTGAATCACCTCTCAGCCACAGTGAAAAGACTTAACCAAAAAATTCAACCTTCCACTAAAGAATAGTTGTGGCTCAGATTGCATAATAAAACTAATTTAACTATGTAACTTCACATAGACTTACCGAACAGATATTTATAGACTAGATATTCCAGCATTCATAGATTAACCCCCCTGAGAGCGGGATGTTTGTTTGTTTGTTTGTTTGTTTGTTGTTTTCCTTGGAAAGTATTTTAGTATAAACAAGATCCCAGTCTTCACATGGTACTTTTTGTCTGTTTTCATTTTTCCCTTCCCTTTCCTCTCTTCAAACCTTCCCATATACTCCTTCTTGCTCTAATCCAAATTCATGCCTCTCTTTTAATTAATTGTTGCTACATGCATACATGTATATGTATGTTCCCAATATAACCTGCTCATTCTGTATAAAGCCACTTATGTGTATGTTCTCAGGGCTGGTCATGTGGTAGAAGATAACCACCAATTAGTGTGCTTTTTTTGGAGAGGACTTTCTTCCAGCCTTAGCATTTCTTAGTTGCACATAGTTTTTTTTTTTTTTTTTTTTTGCTAGTTTGTTTTGGTTTTTGTAGGGTTGAGGCCTTATGGGTCTTCCCTTGTCCCCCTTGGCATGCCTATTGATGATTTCCTATTCAGGTCATGTTTAGGAGTCATTTTGGTGAGAATTTATAGGTGTAACTTCTGACATTACCAGGAGATACAATCACAGAGCAAAAACTTAGAATGTAGTTAAAGATTCCACTGGTTAAATAAAGTGGTGGTTGTAGATTCTTCTCCAAGATCCATGATGATTTATTAATTCTTTGAGAATTTTATTCAGTGTATTTTGAGCATGTTAATTCCACACTCTCAACTCATCCCAAATCTTCCTTCTCCCTATCCATCCAGCTTCATGGTCTCACATTCTTTCACTATTGTCCACCACCAAGTCCAGTTTTGGTACACTTGAGTTTGGGGCATGCCCTGGAATGTTGTTGACACATTCCAGGCATCACAACATTAAGGGAGATGGACTTTTCCTCTTCCAGCAGTAGTATCAAAGTCCCCAGTTAGGGTTGGAATATTTACCCATTTCTCGTCTTCCATTCTGGATTTTTGCCTCTCTTGAACTTATGTAGGTCTTGTTCATGTTGTCACGACCTCTGTAATCATATGTAAATGCACCTTCTCTGTTGCTTCAGGGAAACTGCTTTTTTTTTTTTTAAGTTATCTGCCAACCTGACTTTAAAATCTTCCTGTCCTCCCTTTCCATAGAAATGCATGGGTCTTAATGGGAGGGGTGAAACAGATATCCCACTTAGGGCTGAGCATTCCTAAGTCTCCTATTCTCTGCATACTAAAAGTTGTGGGTTTCCATGTTTATTGCTATCTACTGCAAGAAGAAGCATCTGTGATGAGGGCTGAAAGATGAACTGATCTACAGGCATAGCAATAGGTCATTAGGAACTTTAACATAGTTGCCTATATAGCAAAGTGGTCCTCAACCTTCCTAATGCTATTACCCTTTGACCTCATGTTGTGATGATCCCAAGCCCCCAAATTAATATTTTTTGCTATTTCATAACTGCAATTTTACCTCTGTTATGAGTCACAGTGTAATATTTTTGGAGATGGAGGTTTGCCAAGGGTCATGGCCCACAGGCTGAGAACCACTGATAACATAGGTCCCACGACCTATCTAACCACAGTTTCTTGGTCTCCTTCACTGTGTCAGGGATGGGTTCTATTTCCTGGAACAGGTCTTTAGGAATGTACTTGGTTACTCCCTTAATGTTCATGCCACTATTGCACAAGTAGGCATATCTTTCCAGACAGATCATTATTGTACCTAGAAGGGATTTCGCCTGTGAGAAATTGCTGACTACTTTTCTCCTCCGGGAGTGTGCAGGGTATCTATCAGCACTATGAACGCTGCCCACTAAAGAGCAAGCTTCCAGTTGAATACTAGCTAGATTTCTCCATGTTCTATGACTTAAGCAGATGGGATCTTAATCAATGGAATCTAACCATAAAGTTCTGGAGGAAAACCATCACATTAGTAATATTATGTAATGTTAGGGCTGGGAACTACCAGCCTCCATTTTCCAAGAATTGAAAAAGAGGTAATACTTCTTGGAACTGGTGTTTCTATTTGGTAGCATATAGTGTATAGGCCAGCTGTTGTTTTTGTTTTATTTTCAGTATTGATGATCTCTCTAGAGATGAGAGAGAGTAATTAAATCACCCAGTATTATATAAAGCTTTCTGACCTTTAAACCTATTGATTTTTTTCTTTTTGAGTGCATTTATTTGGTGCAAAGATGTTTACAATGTCATATCATCTTAATGAAGTTTTTTTATTCATGGATTGTGTCAGTCTTTAGATCTTTCAACTAATTTTGGTTTAAAATAACTTTATCAGATAATGTAATAGCTACAGTGCCACGATTTTAGTTTCCAATTTCTTCATAGTTTGACATTTCTGCTTTGATCCTCAGCCTATGGGTGTTTTTTTCAGTGCAGTGAATTTGGAGAAAATACAGCTGATCTTGTTTTCAGTCTGGTCAATTAATTTCCATCCTTTATATGCCGATTTGAGATTATCCCTATTTAAGGTTAAAGCTATTATTGAGAAAAATTCTGTTAATCCTTGTGATTAATCCCAATGTGATTCTGTTAATCACATTAATTTTTTTTCTGGGTCGAGTTGGTTTTTGATTGTTCTTTTCTATATCCCCTGTTACTATTAAGGTTTTGCTTATGTACTGTGTTAGATGTGATGGTTTACTTCATAGATTTGTCTATTCCTTTCACAGAATTTATTCTCTTCTCTTGAGTTTGAGATATTCTCTCTCTTCCCCTCTTTCTGTTTTTAGTAATAACAATGATCTTTATTAAGAAGACCAAAGTATCATAATAAAAATATTTTCTGTTCTGTTTATTAAAACACTACAGTTTTTAGCTGAATCTTGAATTATTATTTCATTAGCCAATTTCTTATCAGTAGAGTAGACTTCTCCATACTTTCTTCTTCTCTTTCTCCTTCCCCTTCCCCCCTCCTCCTCCTTCTTCTTTCTTCTCCTTCTCTTTCTTTCTTTCTTTCTTTCTTTCTTTCTTTCTTTCTTTCTTTCTTTCTTTCTATCTTTCTTTCTTTCTTCTTACCCTTCTCCTCCTCCTCCTCCTCCTCCTCCTCCTCCTCCTCCTCCTCCTCCTCCTCCTCCTCCTTCTCCTCCTCCTTCTAGTATTCTTTAAAATATCTTCTGCACTCTAGGTCTGGTGGTATTAAATTGTATTGGTGATGCTGTCCACTGTATTTTGTGCTTGATTCATTCCACTATTTTCCTTACTATGTTTCTAAAGATCTAAATTTGCTTGGTGAATATTATTTTTTTGTTGCTGACTTTTATATTAATGTTGTGACATTTTACTGACTTTGTCTTCTTCTGTTCCTTACCTTTCCTCTGTGACCTGGATTAAACCTATGTTTGTCTCCTCTTCTAGGCCATTAGATTGTTTCTAAACACTAAATGTTTGAAATCTCCATCTGGCATATTTGACCTACTGTAAAATATTTGACTTCAGATTTATGATCTTTATTTAAGAAGTCATGTTATCTTGTGCTACACTTTTCTTGATTCCTGTATGGTTATTGGCCCATCTGTTGATTACAATGTTTCCTCTGGAGGTTGGAGGATCCTATTCCTATCTCTCTAATTCTAAGTTCCTAATGCCTCTCAGTAATGAGGAAAGACAGAGTTCAAGAGGACACAATCCATTATGGTGGATAAGACAAAGCAGCAGGTACTTGGGATGGCTAGATACATTGTCCTCACAGGTAGAAAAACTTATGTCATTTTTAGTAAATGGATTAGTTACAATTATTAATGATGATTTATTTCAATCTCTGTGTCACTATTTTCTAGGACTTTATTTTATTTTCTCAAGTTGCATTTTCCCCTTTGCTTATGTGCATATTTCCATTCAAGAGATTTTCATTTCTGTAAGTCTTACAGATTTTTATAGTTCTTACATAAGGATATCCCATCTGATATATTTTAGTGTTCACACTATACCTGTATACCTGAGCTTAAAAATTGTCTAATCTTTTTTTTTCTCTTTTTCATTTTGGACTACCTTTTCTTCATGCACAATTCAAGCACTTACTTTCAATATAAGGTTTAACACATTTTATGTTTGTATGCTTTTATTTCAATTGTCTTAAAAACATGCCAGGAAATATCCAAACATATCGTAAAGACTTAAAATTTAAAGTGTGTATACATATATCAACAGGAGTTGTGAATTATGTATGTTCCAAGCCTATATAAATTAGATTTTTTCCCAAGAAGTCTTCACTTTTAATAAAAGCTAACAGCATTAAAATGGCTTTCAGTCCCTTTACTCTGCATACTTATTCTAGTTTAGTCTGGTCATTATACTCTGTTTTCACACAGTAGCATTCATCCAGGCAAATATATCCTCTTCTGAAAATGTGGTAAGGGAATTGCGGGGAAGGGGAAAAGTCTTTCTGTTTTTCCTCATAGTCTTGAAAACTGACATACTTCCCGAGGACTGTCCAGTAATATTAAACATTAAGTAATCACAGGTCTTGGAAAACCTAGCTATACAAACTGGTTTAAAATATTCACCATGACATTGTAGCATTTACATCTCATACTTAAGGGCTTAAAACAACATTTCACAAAAATTGTATCAATTGCTTTAGAAATCAAATGCTAATAGATATGAATACAATCTTCAAAACCTGTCTTTTGGGGGGAAATTAACCATCAATATTATACAGACATCCAAAGGACTAAGGTCTCCTGTGACATAACACCAGTTCAGATAGTCTCTCTCATGTCTCAGCTGCTCATGAGGAGGGTGACAGACTGGTGGCTGCACTGGGTAGCTAGACTTTAACAACAGGTTCAACAGTAGTCTCACCCCAATCCACTTTCCAGCTCACCGCCAACCTGTAGTCCTCTCTGGTTGCCTTCAGGAGTTGTACCATGTTAAGAGCTAATTTTAATGTTTGCCTCTTATTAAGGTCATAGAGTCCTTGGATTCTTCAGCAAGTTTCTTTGGCGTCTTAGCATCTCTTCCATTGGACACAGTCTTTGAAGATGCTTTCCTGGATATTAGTCCCTATTCTTGTGCAAAAGGTTTGCTTCCTGCTTGCATTTCTCTCTCAGATTCTAAATCTCTTTTCTTTTTCTATTCCTCAACATTGAAATAAACTTCTCTTACCCCCAAGGAGTATAATTAGGATATCAGAATTGGGATACTGGCAAATATCATATGGTCATGAGGTTGAATGGGCCACTAGTTATAGACTAGTTACATCTGCAAATTTGAAAACAAGCATCACAGTAGTCAGGCAGGTCATAATAAGACATTGCATGTGAAATGTAAAAACTACCTTTATAATAAATTATCCATAAGCTAACGCTCTCATTAGAGTGACGTATTTGTTATTTGTGAGTTTGAGATGTTGCTTTAATGCATTTTGACTGACTGTTCTAATGTCATATTAAGGAATCGCTTTAGGCCTTTCTTCCTACATTAGAACTTGCCGGCTTTTATTTATGTTTGAACTAAAATAATATAATGTTTAAAACAATCATCCACTTCCCCATGTAGAATATAATTTTTTTTCTGCCCAGAAACACTTAATTAAACCAGTATATGACTTTAGTAATCAGTTTTACACAGAATGAGTCTAAAATTAATAGCCAATTGTAAGACTAAAAATTGGGAAACTGACAATCAAAACAGTCTTCCATGCTTTGTTTATGTAATGAAAGGACGTGACCCTTTAATTCCCTGACACACATTAAACTGATTTAACAGCCTTTCTTGACTATGTGTTTACCATAGTCAAATGCTTGAGGCTATGTGAAATAAACAATCTTGAGATCTTAAAAGAAAAAGAAACTTTTACATTGTCAGGCTATGCAACACTCTTGACTAAAGCTTAATCATTGATATACCAACTAATCTTTCAGGTAGTTATATTAGAAAAAATCCTGATAATTGAGAAAGATATGACTTCCTAACTGTGGGAATGAGCAGTAAAAATGCCCAGGAGTAGTTAATGATTGTACCTTTGGCATAATCTGTTCTTGACAATGTTCTCCTTGTGATCTAACAATATGGTAATACATATGAGAACTGAAACCAACAAATTAATTATAGCTCTTTGCTTAAGAACAAGAAGTACAAGTTGTACTTAAAAAGTACGCTTTGTCTTGAACATCATGATAACGAAACACACACACACACACACACACACACACACACATATATATATATTTTACAAAACAAATCGATATATTCAGCCATTCAACTAACGACTGAATCTGTCTTTGTGGATGAGAAAGAAGCTACAATTTTCCACTAAATATTTTTCATCGAAAAAAATTAAAAAGTAATAATGAAGGAATTTTTGAATGACTTTTTAATTTTTAATATTATTCATTCATGGATTTTATAGAGAACATTCATACAAGTGAATTGTAATATGCGTTTACTTTTTAAGTTTATTTTACAGTACATATTTAAGACATAGATCATGTCTTCACATGCATATGAAGACTAGAAAAACAAGAACTAGATTGAAAGATTACACATAAGGCACTCTAATGGCTACATGCATGTGTAAGTATACTTATAATTCATTTTCTTAACTTTTTGTATCAATACTAAATTATCACAGCTATCTATGTGGATTAGTGTCTTAGGACTTACTCATCCATACAAGCAAAACCAGAACCCGTTATTTTCTTTTCTCCCAATTTCTTCTCTTTCTTGACCCTGGCAAGTCACTTTCTATTCTTTGTTTCCTTTGCTTGTCTTTTTCTAAGACCATTTGGATATTTCCTTCCATTTTTCTATTATTACATTTTTCATGTGGTTTATATTACAGGCATCAGTGCTTGTGCGTGCCATAGTTAAGATCATTAAATGTTTGCTTTCTTAACATAAAAATCGTGAACTTTGATGAATGTATACATCCCTATAATCCTACTATTTACATTTTTGATTGCTATTATTTGATTACCTTTTTCTTCTTAGAAATATAACTTCTGATCTTCTGGTTTTTTAAGATATATTTAGAGCCAGAAATGTTACTTTGTCTACTTTCAGAAAATGTTATTTTTCTACTTTTCAGCCTTAGGATATGTGATAGTGTTAGGATATAGCTTAGAGACATTTGCAAACGAAGAAGGAGGCTGTGCAGGAGATGATAGGAGAAGTGTTCTGGGAAGAACAAGTCAGTGGGTGAAGGGAGTCTTCACTGTGAGGATAAGAGAGAGGGGTCTCCTTGGGTAGGAGGAGCCAGTGAGAGACAGATATGGAATTTGCTTAGAAACAGTATTCCATGGAAGCACTGTAAGTCTGTTAGCAATCACAGTGTTTGCATGTTTATGTTAGAAATAGCCAAATTCTTTTATTGAATAAAATTAAAGTAAGTAAAAAGACATGATTTCCCAAATGAGAAGCTGCAGCTCAACTTACACACACTGAGGACAAAATTAGCTGAGATAAAGCATTCCAAAATGGTATATAAAAATCTTTAAATATTTTTAAAACTATTACATTATATGTGAAATAAAAATTTCATAGCGATATACATATTGGTATGCTGTAAATGGTGACTGAACATAATAATCACAGCCACTGTATATTACCTCTTGTTACATATAACAATGCTAGGTGAACAACATTCATTTTCTTCTTATTCATAATATAAGGAGGTAGCTTATCTTCATTTTGCAAGTTAAAAAGTAAAGCTAAGGAAGCTAAAATGACTTTATTCAACTCTAACCTGTATCTTGAACAAATTTAGTAGTTCATTCTTTTTTTTTTCCACTTTTATTTATTTTTTATTGGATATTTTATTTATTTACATTTCAAATGTTATCCCATTTCCTGATTTCCACCCCCATCTCCAGGGACTCCCTATCCCATTCCCCCTCCTCCTATTTCTATGAGAGTGTGCCCCAAGCCACCCACCCATTCCTGCTTCTCCACCCTCGAATTCCCCTACATTGGGACATTAAGCATTCACAGGACCAAGAACCTCTTCTCCCAATGATGCCCAACAAAGCCATCTTCTGCTACATGTATGGCTGGAGCCATAGGTCCCTCCATGTGAACTCTTTGGTTGGTGGTTTCGACCCTGAGAACTCTGGTTGGTTCATATTGTTGTTCTTCCTATGGGCTTGCAAAGCCCTTCAGCTCCTTCAGTCCTTTCTCTAACTCCTCCATTGGGACCCTGTGATCAGTTCAATGGTTGGCTGTGAGCACCTGCCTCTGTATATGTCAGGCTCTGGCAGAGCCTCTCAGGAGACAGCTACATCAGGCTCATGTCAGTATGCACGTCTTGGAACCCACAATAGTATCTGCGTTTGGCAACTATATATGGGATGGATCCCCAGGTGGGGCAGTCTCTGGATGGCCTTTCCTTCAGTCTCTGCTCCATACTTTGTCTCCATGTTTGTTGCCATGAGAATTTTGTAACCCCCTTTAAATTCTTCATTACACTAATCACTAAAAGTGTATGGCAGACATGTTTCTGTGGGAGCCTAGATGAGGATAATGGGCCTTCAGCTGTCCCTCCCTGTGCCAGAAGGACCAAAGAAAGATCTGGACATGAAAGCTCATTTGTAAACTTCAAACTGTCCTCCAAATCTTTGTTATTCTTATAGTAGTTCATTCTTGTAATCTTAATATTTTGGAGACTGGAGTGAACACTGAAAAAAATAGATTAATTTTATAATTTCCTTTAAGAGTCATGATTTCACACTGTGTTGCATTTCTCTCTCTTATCTCTGTATCTTTATTACATTTTATATAGTATTTTTTAAAGGGGATAATCTTTAGACATGGAAACAAATGTCTATATGCGTTTCCTTGCATGACCTAACTTATTTTTTGAATGTATTTCTAGTTACTCATAACATAACAGCATGTCTAGATCTTTTTATTATATTCATAATGGGTAATATCTACATGCCTCGAATATATTTGAGATTTTAATTGTATTTATGTATATAGTTATGTTGTGGTGCAAGAGAATAAACACAGGATCATGTGCATGCTAAGCCAGTGCTCTTCCACTGAGCTAAATCTTCTGGTCTTTAAGTCAGATATATAATCTTAACATGCATAATTAAAAACATCATATATAGCACTGAAGAGATAGCTCAACGGTTAAGAGCACTGACTGCTGTTCCAGATGTCCTGAGTTCAATTCCCAGCAACCAAATGATGGCTCTCCACCATCTGTAATGGGATCAGATACCCTCTTCTGGTGTGTCTGAAGACAGCATCAATGTACTCACATACATAAATTAAATACATTAAAAAAAACCCAAACCAAACCAAACAAAGACATAAAACATAAAACCTCATACATCACAGTCAAGCCAAAGCCAAAGCCAAAGCCAAAGCCAAAGCCAAAGCCAAAGCCAAAGCCAAAGCCAAAGCCAAAGCCAAAGCCAAAGCCAAAGCCAAAGCCCGAACAATTACTTTCATGCCACACATTTTGGACTCAGGATTCTCTTCCCTGGTCACCTGTTGTTTGCCTACTCAACAAAATCTTACTCAGCTCCATTATATCTTCTAGAACAAACTAGGTATTCTTCAACCTCAAGGATAGGATCTGCTTCAACCTTTGCTCTACTTTAGGATCCTTCTTGGGCAAGTCTTTTATCTCCAGGTCTTCCCAGTAAGAGTGACTCTAACCACCATACATAACATTGCCTTTAGCTACCACTCCTCCCTAAGAATTTTCTACCCATATTAACTGATTCTATTTAATATTTTTCTGTAGCATGTGTCACATGCCATTGTACTACGTTTTTATTTATCATCTTTATTGTCTCATTTTTTCATTATATTTCTCCATTAGTTAATGTAAATCCAATTAGTTATTGAAGAAATATTGGTTTTTCTTACTTCCATTCACAGGTGCTACTGTAAGCATTTAGAACAGAATCTATTCCAGATTGGACACCCAGGAAAAGGTTTTTTTTTTTTTTTTTTTTTTTTTTCAGCAGAGTGAAAGCCATTGCTTTTAAGGAAATTTTCATATATATTAAGCAAAAATGTCCTTCAGGAGGATATTATTTGTAAAAATCATATTGTAGTCTATAAAAGTGTAGTCTCCCCTCCCCCAGCCTGAAACCTGCTTGCTCAGGGGTGGAGCTTCCCGCTCAATCGTTCTGCCATGCCCACTGCTGGAACCTGCTGCTTTGCTGTTCGGAGCGGTGCACGTGGTCACCCTGCTATTGGACTCCAAGATTAATTGGCCCCCTTCCCCTGCTTTATAATTGCGTGCGAAACAGTAAAATTGAGCTTTGATCAGAATGCCTGTCTTAGCTACATTTCTTTATCTCGCCACCTAGCCCCTCTTCTCTTCTAGGTTTCCAAAATGCCTTTCCAGGCTAGAACCCATGTTGTGATCTTCTGGCCAGACACAACATAAAAGTATTTAAATGACTAGATTCCAAGACTTTCCTGACAATTTCTCAGAATGAGATGAACTTATATATGAAAATTGTGGGTTTTCATAGAATGGAAAAGCTACATGGTATATGACTGGCTTATAAAAAGGACTCTTGTGATCCTTAGTTTTCTTCCAATTGGAACTGATTTCTCTATCGTGTAAGTATATTGCTGTATGTCTTTTGATTCCTAACAATTTATACAATTTTTCCATTCTACAGTGAAGCTCTCTTTCCTTTAAGAGATTTTTCTCACATATTCTCTACTGTCAATGTTTGTTAAATATCCACTCTTCAGTTTGAGCATTTCTTTACTTCCTGCTCAGAATGCCACAGGTTGTTTTCAGGAAGGCAAATACTGTTTTGAATATCACAAAATCCAAATACACTATTTCAAAGTAAGGTGAAAATAAGCTCCTTAGACAACATATATTTCGTTTTTATATATAATATCTCTCCTGAAATTAAGAAGCACCAACATCTTGTAATCTCGTAATCAAATAACTTATTTAAGAATCATATTAGTATTAGGTTTATTGTTACCAT
Organism: Mus musculus; assembly: GCF_000001635.26. Taxonomy (NCBI): domain Eukaryota; kingdom Metazoa; phylum Chordata; class Mammalia; order Rodentia; family Muridae; genus Mus; species Mus musculus. Next base: position 44,083,772 of record NC_000084.6, on the reverse strand, counting down.
GCAAATTTCAAAAGTGAAAGAGAGGAGCCATTTTTGCTGGGCTCAGTTGTGGTGGGTGATGTATTTTGATGAGGAAAGCGGGACATTGACTCAAATTAATGAATCATGTTCATTATTGTTTGTGTACCAGTTTGTTATATTAATCTCAGACCAAAATGTAATCAGTTCTGCAGAATTTTCTTTATTGACAAGTCAAAGGAAATAGACATTGTGACCTACATAAGACCCACACGGAGAAAAAGTTGTGTTTTATTATTTATGAATTTATGGCATTTGCTAGAGAAAAAAAAGCAGAAATAAAAAAAAATAAGTGTGAGTGAAGACAGGCAACGTGGCACAAAACACCAGCTCTAATTCAGCATTTCCCACGATGCTTCAGGTTGATCTTCCCAGAGCTTTTCCTATATATACAAAAAAAAAAAAAAAAAAAAAGGATAAATATAGATTTAGTGCATTATCATCAGTGTTTGTCATAGAGCCCAGAGCAGCTTTAAATATGGTACCACCAATACGATTATAGGATTTTGTTGATATCTATATTGCTATTCAGCAGAAGTTACTTAAATATCCTCATCTATTGGTGAAAGAAATGGATCTTAAGCCAATCTAGTTTGTTAATCTTGAGAACTTTTGATACTTGTAACTCCTTCTAGAAAAGTGAAAGATAGATGGGAAGAGAAAAGATGAAAATAAATGACAAGTCATAGGTCTGTCCTAGCAGGAAAATTAATCAAATATTGAGGCATTTTGCATTTTATACCAGGCTGCATATGCAGGTTTTATTAGGTATATGTCCCTTCCATGCATTCAAATCTCACCCTACTCTCTGAACTTCTGTTGAGAAAATAGATAGGTCACATGTTAATATGTTCATTACATATTGAAATCTATATTGACATCATAAATGTTTTTTGAATAAAAAATGGCTGCAAAAAAATGGCTCAATGTTTAAGAACACTGGCTGCTCTTGCAGAAGAACAAGGTTTGAGTCCCAGAAACTATATGACAGCTTACAATAGCCTGTAACTCCAGTTCTAGTTGGTCTGATGCCCTCTTCTGGTCTCCCTTGGCACTAAGCATGTACATGGTGCATAGACATACATGCAGCCAAAACACATATACAGATAAACCAAAATGATAAAAATACAATTGTTATTAAAGGTAAATTGTTATATGCAAAATGTAGTATAAAGAAGTCCCCAAAATGCATTATAATAAATACAGAGTAGTTAAAATGCTTTGAAATAATTTGTTATGCAATTTTCGAGACTTTATTTTTAATCCATTTACTAGGAGATAATTTTGTCAGTCTCTTATGAGATATGGATAGAACATTCTAGGCTATCTCTTAAACCATTATTTTAACTTTGGAAGGTTTTGCTCTCCAGACTCAGGTGTGGTGAGAACCATACTTACTCCAATGCCTTGCAGAAGGCACATTTATTCCCATATGTCTGGCCATCAGAGCCGCAGAGTGGGTCAGATTCCCTAGTGCAGAAGACCTTGGGGTCACGGAACTCACCACAATTAATCTACAATGGAAAAAATATTATAAGTAATATCCTATCTAACAGGCTGGTAATTTGGAGCAGAAGCTTAATTTATTGTACCCTGAAATAGATACGTAGAACATTTTGTTTCACTGAGACTTTCATGGCAATTTGGGAAATACATTATTATGATGATGACGATGAATAAATTAAAAAGGTCAAATGCTATAAATAAAACTTTTTGTTCCAACATTAAATTGATCTAGTTGAGAGTAATTTGGGGTAATACATGCCTATTTTTTGGTCACATGCATTATGATAATATATTTTAATAGTACTTCTGCATACTAGCAAAGCATGGATAATCCTTGCAGGGGAGTTTCTAGACATTACTTGAAGCTTGTTGGTTTTTCCACTAGATGCAATGCCATTCATTATATATTGAAAACAATTTTAATGTCTTTACCCTAATTTGATCCTAGAATCTTCTTGCAGACTTTGAACTTCGTTGACTATCATAGTAATTTATTAATGGCCCCTAAGTTGCCATGTTTAGAAAGATCCTGAGATTTCAGTCTCATGAGAACCTTTGTTATGTGTAATGAAGAACAGCTACCACAGAAAGCATGGTAGTAACTGCTCATAACCTATCCTATTAATTACACTAATAAAATAATGGGATTATTAGAAGTAAGATGGCTGTCGATGTAAGAGTAATAGAATTGATATTTGATGTATTTTTATTTCCAAGGTATTAATAATATGAAATCCATTGAATAAAACTCCTACAAATATCAGCTAGGAACAGTGAGGTGTTATTTACATATAAACAAAGGAAAGTAGCTTAAATTTTTTTTAGTTCCATTTAAGTGACAATCTTCATAATTTTCAGTGTCTTCGTAAAAGTTGATCATTTTCAAACACATTACTTCAGTTGAACCTAGTAATATCCCTTAGAAGTATACAGAGTTATATTAAATGCCAGGGAGAGAGACTAGAGCACAGCTGGAAACTGGGCAACTTATCCATGATTGAATATATTACTTCTCATTTTGGGGTGCAGAATCTCCAATAATCCACTATAGCTGAATATTAATACATCCCTACTGAGAGAATCAGACTTCATATCACTTTCTATCCTTGACACACAGGTTTCACTGATTTAGCTTATCAGTTCTAGAGCACAATATAAATGCTACAGGCATTAAAATTGTATCATATTCAGAATTTCAGGTGAGTAGATTTAATAGTACCTCAAAACAAACAATGACTAACAGTGTGAGGTAATGGGTATATCAGCTTCACTATAGAAAATTTTAGCATCTTTTACCTATGTTATCCTGTAACATTGTGTTATATACTTATACACAAATCTATGCTTTTGGTTCTTTAGAAATAGGATATTAGTTATTGGCAGATACCGTTATACACTGACAAACATGTCTGAATTTTGCATGGGAGAATCTTCAATAAAATAGTCATAATTCACATTTGAAAATAAATATGTACATCAAGTTTAAGACACCCGAGAGCATCAATTACACATTTTTTTGTTGTTGTTGTTGAAACATGGAATCTTATAGTGTTCAGGTGAGGTAGTGTGGTGCTTACCTTCCTCTCTGCTAAAATAAAAACTCATCCTCTGATGTTCCTTCTATATCAATAATCTTTTAAGTTTTCTGATGTAATTAAATCTAAAAAATCTGGAGAATGACATATGCCCTAAGGAAATTTTCCCTTCAAAACTTTATAAAAATTAAATCATTATCCTACATGTTCACAGCTATATCATTGCGACCAAAAAGAACGTGAACTGCAGTGTTGTCTTTGATATTTCATTTATTCATCAAATGCTCCATGAGTAACCAAAGTATAGAAGGCACAGCGCTGGATGCTGGTCAGACAAGGAACTGATAATGAAGAGCATTTCAGTAAACACATCATTGCATCTTCATTAGAGAGGAAAGGAGAGACGTTATAATTGTAGCACAATGTGTGACAAAGAGCACAGGAGGAAAACACCAGTTGTTTGCAAGCTGAGCAAAAGATACCTGGATCTAGAATCCCAGAGAGTAAGGGAAATAAACAAGAAAGTCTCTTACTTGAAAGAGACGATGCCTTAAGACACCTTTCCCTGGAAATCGGCCCTCTGATCTTGTGATCCAGCCTCTTTTGTCCTTTGGAAAGTAGATAGTAAGACAGACACTTGGGGAGAGCATTTACTTTGAGTATTTCTCATCCTTTCAGCCCTCCTCAAGTGACTTACTACCTTCCCCTGCCCACTGGAAAAAAATCAGGAAGAGCAAACAGTTATAATAAACAAATTCACATGGATCAGCTGACATATGGACAAACTGCCTCAGAACAGACAGCTCCCATACTGCTAAATAGTGGGGCATTTCAAGAGTTAAGAGTCATCTTCTAGAACTTTCTCATTGTTGGCTATGCTATCTTATATGAAGCAACACTTAAGTCAGTTTTCTTCATTTACTTCAATGAAGAAAGCACCCCTCAAAAATCTATCCTGCCTTGCTCTCAGGTTCTCAGGGTGGTCTCAGAGATTATAGTTGGCATAGGATTTCCACAATCATTGTTGCATGTTTGAAATGATCTTTCCTTGGATTGTAGAAAGCAGTCTCCTTATAAGGGCCCCTTCTCCTTTCCCCAACATAATAATTTTATGAATTATTTGGGAATTTTGTACAATGCACCCCTATCAAACTCACTTTCCATTCCTCCCAGGTCCACCCTTCCACCTTTGTGCCCTCCCCCAAAACAAAACAAAATAAAAATAAAAATAACCACCCAACTCCAATTTGTGCTGCCCATATACTCATTGGAAAATGGTCAAATTCCCAGTGGCTAACCCTTTAAAGAAAACCAAATCCTTGCTTTTTCCATCCATAGAACATGGTCTTTTCCACGAGACTAGATATTATACAGTGGCCTATCTAGCTTGGATTGTCTGTAAAGTAACAATGACTTCTTTTATTGAAGAGGCTTAAATAAAGCTTTCCTGTCTCTAGTTCTTGAGCTGGATGGGAAATATGGTCTTTTTTGACTCAATGCTTCTTCTTTATCTAAGAAACACTTTGCATTCACTGGAAAGTTTAAGGAAGATCAGAGCAATCAGAAGAGGAACCTGTTACAGAGGCACAAAACACCAGTGTAGTTACCAAACAAAACAAATCCAACCAACCAACTAACCAACCAACCAACCAACCAACCAACCAACCAACCAACCAACCAAGAAAAACTTCTACAAGGTAGTGTGAGGGATAAAATGAAAACATAGCTTCTACCACATGAAGAAAAATATTAAGAGTTATTACTGGTCTGCCTTTCATGTGCCTGAACTTCTTTTAAATTTGGCTGTAACCCTTGAATGACAGCCAACTGATGGGCTCCCTCCTGGTAGTTGAAGCAAATCTAGATGGAGGAGATGGTAGGTTACCATTTCCCCACTTAGGTTCCATTCACGGCCATTAAGAGTGTGAGGAGAACTACAGTGCCCTGTGGATCGGATGAAAAAGTCTCAAAGGAGTTGTATAAAGTTTCCTGTTGAAGGAGTGTTATCATAAACAGCAGCCAGGTAATTTGTATCATATACCAGAATGTTGGTGTGGTTGCTTCCATGTTTGAATAAGATTTATTTTGAATGTTTCTTGGATTTTTTTTTTCAGATTTAAAAAGAAATTCCATTTGATCTTCTTTGATATTCTTTTTTGAGTTCTATCAGGGTTTTGGATATCAAACTGAGAGTTGGCCTGACCTCTTGTAGTTCTTAAAAGCACTGTTATCTCCTAAACTTTGCAAGAATGGCAAGGCATTTCCGTGCCCAGGTTAGTCATATTTATTAATAGAGACAATTGAATTGTTTACTTTTATTGAAATTTGAACATATATTCTTGTGAAGTCAACTAAAGACTCGAGATGATTAATATTTTCGTCATTTTAAATGTACAAATCAAGCCAAGGAAAATGTGCATCCTCACACACAAACCATATGGACTTTAGATGGAAGATGATATCATTTGTCCTGTGTCAAAATAAAACCCAGTCAATTCAATCTCCATCTTTCATCAAATTCCAGTCTTCTAAACCCATCTCTATCTAGAGAAGTGGTTCTCAACCTGTGGTTCCTGACCCCGTGGTCGTTGAAGGTTCTTGTCACAGGGGTTGTCTAAGGCCATCAGAAAAAACATTGACACTGCAAATTCATAACAGTAGCAAAATTACAGTTATGAAATAGCAACAAAAATAATTTTATGTTTGGGGTCACCACAACATGAAGGTCACAGCATTAGGGAGGTGTAGAACTGCTGATCTAGACTAACTTCCATTTTCATGTGCCCCTTTTGTTTTGGCAGTTCTCTTCAAAAGTGATGCTTATGAGAATAGAAACTCTGGTTGCTAATAAAACTTTTACTAGTTTCTTATGGTACATGCACTTCCTGATCACCCAAATCTTTAAAAAATCCAAAATTTATAATATGTCTGCTCCCTTCATCTTCACTTTTTGTTTTTCCCTCTCCTTAATATGGCTGCGGTTATTTACAAGGAGTTTTAAATACTTGATTTTCTTTAAGAATATGTATGTACTCTCTCAATAATCCTGATTCATGCCAGTATCAGTAACTCATTCTCTAATCTTCATGTAAGTGGATTAAGAAACCTGTAACTACCAGTTCAATTCATAGTTAAGAATTAGTTATTTCTAAAGCATGTGTTCTTTCCTCTCAACAGCCTTGTATTTTATGGTTTGATTTTCATGGAAGCTCCACTCTTCAAATTTCTCAGCCAGATCTATTTCTGACATTGTCATTTTCCCCTTTGAAATGTCCCTTCCTTCCTTCCTTCCTTCCTTCCTTCCTTCCTTCCTTCCTTCCTTCCTTCCTTCCTTCCTCCCTCCCTCCCTCCTCCCCTTCCTCTCTCCCTCTTTCTTTCTTTCTTTCTTTCTTTCTTTCTTTCTTTCTTTCTTTCTTTCTTTCTTTCTCTCTCTCTCTCTCCCTTTCTTTCTTTCTTTCTTTCTTTCTTTCTTTCTTTCTTTCTTTCTTTCTTTCTTTCTTTCTTCACTTCTTCACTTCACTTCTTTGCTGCTCCAATTTATTACCTATAAAAGTTTTTAATATTTCTTGTCTGGACCAATACTATAAGTTCAGTTCTATATGAGATTTTCTACTGGTATCAACCTTTCTACAATTGGAGAAATTATAATGTTTACCATCTTCTTTGCATAAGACAGGTCAATAATAATCATCATATCAAATTTGTTAGAAGAAAGTACTCCTCAAAACCATGTACAGAGACTGCATGATGGCTCTCTACACCTGATTGCAGCTAAGTCAATATGGACCCAGCAGTCCTGGGACTTGATTCCACCTACTTCTTACTGCTGGTAGACTTCTCAGTCTTCAAAATTTTTCCATCTCTGATTACATTGTGGATGTTAACACATCCAAATTGGATTTAAGTATTGTCAATACACTAATTTTAAGTAAAACCTTGGGGACTGTGAAGATCCCACTTAGTAATGGAACTCATCTTAGTAATGGAACAATGTTTTATAAATGTATTAAAATTAATCATCTTTATCTTAAAATACAGTATTTAATTATGCCACAACTCTACAGAAGAAACAGTTGGTAGGGCCATACATTTAAATAACTCTCAAGGGTATGACAATCTACTTTGAAAGTAGAAAAAAATAGAAAATCAGAAAACATTCATTCTGTCTGGAGCCTAGGCTTGTCCAGTCTGATATTCATTCCATAAACAAGGTTAGCCTTAAAATTAGATTCTCCTCCTGCCTCAGCCTTCCCAGAGTTGAGATTACACATATGGGTGTAACCAAACACACCCCGATACCTTGAAGAATGGTTGTAAAAGAATGTGAACTTTGAAAAGGCCTATAATTAGGAGTGTACCCTATAATCTCCCAGATGTGTCATGGTCAGAATTCCTGGCATGGGAAGAATGAGCTGAGTGATGGAATGTTGAAGCACTGGTGGAAACTTGTCATCCTTTTGTCTTGCCTGGGTCTGACATGAACCAGCATGTTACTAACATTAGTAAATCCTTCTGTCCCACTCTCCTTCTGGCCAAGAAGGAAGAGTAGGGCTGCTTGGGTGTGGTCTTGGAGAGCAAAACCTTCCTTGTGCTTTATGGTTTGTAGACAACAGCCTTGGTTCATAACAATTCAAATGTTTAGAGAAGAAAGAAGCTTTAGATATCACTGCATCTCAACCTTCATCTTAAAGATGTGGAAACAGAGGTAGTGAGAAGAGAAAAACAACCAAAGCACATGACGCATAACTGTGAATTACATTTCATTCACATTGTCTTACTCCAAAGCCAGTCTTTCACTGTCTAGCTCAGTAACTGATTTTTGTGTTGTTTTGTTTTCCTTTCATTTTTCTTAAATTGCTAGCAGATTCAAGCTCCTTAAAAATTCAACTGTTTTTCAACGTCTTACATGAAGATCTGTGTATTTGGAAAGAATGTCAGGTGACCCTAAAGCAAGTAGACCATAAAACTTAAATCATGTAAAAGACAGGATACGTATTTGGTAAATAATACCCGATCAATATAAAACACAAGTAAACTCTCAGAAATGAAATTCCCAAGAAAGGAAGTGACATATGGGTTAATGATAAACCTGGGGTTAAATGTCAGGTTTTTTTTTTATAATTATGTAGATTTTTGTGCAGCAGCTGGATGATCTTATTTTACAGTCTAATGGAGTATGAAATATGTTGGCTGACTTATGTTTTTTTCTGGTTTGCTTCTAAATTTAGTATAAGCTGTAGTATGACACTTATTTGAGTATATACATTATAGAATATACAGCCTCATATATACACACACATACACACATGTGGACAAATTAGAAGACACCATAAAATTTAAGATGAAGCTTAATTGGTAAGATACTAAAATTAATAAAAATAAGCTTATGAATATGATGCATACCAGAGTTGAAAAGTAATTTTTAACTTAACACATCAGTTGGCAATACTATCTGAAAATTTTGGATACTCTAAGATCTGAAAAGCTAATATCCCAATCAAGTTGAACTGCCCAACAAAATTAGCAAGGCTATTAGGACAAGCATCATTTGTTTGTACAAGTTTTGAATGGTTAGATTAAATGAAAGCACAATAAAAATGCCGTTGAATAAACCTAAGACAAAAGCAAAACAATACAACAAAGAAAACAATAGCTTAATGAATAAATTTGTGCCCATTCTGATTTTTAACCCCAACTTGCATTAAATGTGGTATATGCTTCATACACAGAACTATGTTCATTAATTATTTCTGTAAAAAAAAAAAACAAAAACGAGCAAACAACAAACCAAAGACCTCTCTTCTAACTCTATGGAAGGGAGTGAATTAAATATTAGTAACTAACTCACATATAGTGTTTATAGTTTTCCAAATGATCTTTGCCTTGTTTGTGAAGCTTAATAATAACTGCAATTCTGCAGAGTGATTATTAGTGCATAGTTTAATAGCTGTGGTATTTACAGCTTGAAGAACTGAGAACTTTTTAGTTCAGTAGTCTGGTTAAGTTAAGGGTAGGACATAAACTTTATTTCATACCCATCCTATGTTTGTTTAATAACACAGCACCCTGTCAATGTATAAAAATGTAGATTTGGACTCCTTTAAACTTAAATTTTTGTAAGATGAAAAACTGTAGTTTAAAATCTCACTGTTACATGTGATTTCTAAATTTGACATTTCTCTCCACCCTCCCTAACTTCTTTCATAGGATAGGTAAATCTCATTTTAGCAACGGAATAGCAGTCATATACTACCTAGACCAGAAAAATAGAGACATATAGGTACTAACCTGTCCTCCTTGACTGAAGGCACCTGGAAAAAAAGCACAAATTCCGAACACTGTAATTTCTGAATGTGCAAAAAGAGATCTGCAAATTTAGTAGCAATATGCACTTATCTTAGCAGCTCTTGTCCATGTCCTAAAGACCTATAGGTCTCATTTTCAAGTCTGCTCACCTATTTTGTTGAGGATCAGGGTTAAGTGAAAGATAGAGGTTTAAGATCTAGAGATTCATGACAGCCTTGGTCTCACTTTTCATCCATGATGGGAGTGACTTTATCATTCTTGGTCTTACTTCACAAAAGTGGTCTTGGAACGTCTCCTCTGACCAGCATCTCAAGGAACAGTTAGTTCCCTTGCCTTCTGTCAAAGTATGTGACATGCAGAGTTGAAAGTTTGCTATTTGCTGAACTCAGGATTGCTCATCTGGGCTTTCTATCAAAAATTAATCTTAAAGATAGGACCCATGCATACATACTTAAAGACTGATTCCCTCCTCTTTCTGATCCCTCATTTTTTGTGCCTTCTCTATTTCTCTGAATTCCTGAAGATGGTTTCTTATGTAGTTCTCTTCTCATCCTCTTCTTCTCTCTTCATATTAATATTTCTGGTTTTGAATATGTGGTGCTTTCTGACAGCTGTGAATTCATCAAGAGTTTTCGTGCATGTAAGACTAAGACTTCTTCAGTGAGGAAGTACAGATTAATGCTACCTTCAACATGGGCCAGCACTTAGGGATGTTTGGCAGACATATTTCCAATGCAAAGTATTAATGAAAGTGGAAAAATCCACAGCTCTTAAATTTTATAGGGGACTCATCATCTCTTCCTGAAGCTTTCCCAGCAGTAATGCGTCATAACTGGAAGAATGGGTGATTGTTATGGACACAGAGCCTCCTGCCACCTTCCTGGGAGGTCATACATTATGAAACTAGTCAATGCTGGAGAGTCTGAAGTTTTGTAAACCCTGTCAGTGATTTTTTATGTTCTTGGAAATCTAGTTATTGTAATTTCCAGTCAATGTTTTACTTTGAAAAACCTCTACTTGGAAAAGGAAGGATTTGCCCATACTTCACATTTAGGAAACAGCAAGGCAGAAACTAAATTCATATTGACCATACTTAAAGAAAAGCTGCTCTTTACTGTATTTTAGTTATAACATTAATATAAGACATTTACTGAATATTTATTGTGACCCTTCTACTATTTCAAGCTCTTTATATGCATTTTCTGATTTAATTCCCCATATGGGAGTGCTTATTCTGTATTTTCAGTTTATACAAGAAAAAGAAACTCAGAAAGGTTACAGAACTGTATGATGAAATACTAGGACTTAAATTCATTTTCACAGTTTTAACATTAGCTTTCTTGAGCATGCTACTCCTTGAATGATATCTTGTGTGTTTGTGAAATATTAATTCTGAAGAACTCAGGCAATTAGATCTTGTTAGTGTAAATTCATCTTTACAAACGTAAGCTGCCAAGGATGACAACTAACTTGAGAGACTAAGTTTTAACATAGGTCTAACTTTCTGCTACCTCAGGAAAATATTTTTGGAATAGTTTGGTTTTATCAGATAGACTTACTCAACAATATTGCAGTATCTTTTATCGAATTTTAATATACATTTTGCAGAGAGACCTTCTATCAACTTTACCTCATTGATTTGTTTTCCAATTCATCAGTAACTTCAAAACCTTGGACCCACAATGTTTATCATCTACTGTCCCAGAGAATGATATATCACCCATGGAAGCATGCCACATCTCAAGTTTAGTCTCATTTCTTAGCAGTTACACAGGAAAAAGTATGTTAGAAGACTGAGAAATTTCTTTAGTTGATGCAGGATTGTAGTGGGAAAGATGGAACTGTGCTGTGGTCTATTCACCTCAATAGACACTCTGACCACTAGCCAATAGACTAAAAGAAGAGACAGTAAATATAAAAGACTGTGTTCATCAAGTGTTTCCTTTGATCTACAAATGAATTTTTTTCTTCTCAATATGAATAGCTTTAGGGTGTGTTTCTGAGCCACCCCAGTTGATAAAATACATGCTTGTTGTTTATTTAAGAGGTCTAAAATATTGCCTCTTTGAAGAATAATTCACTTGTCTTGCTACACATGCTTCTTCGTTCTAAGGCTCAATAACTTCTTTTGAAACCTTTACATTAGCCAGGCGTGGTGGCCCACGCACTTGGAAGGCAGAGGCAAAGGCAGGTGAATTTATGAGTTCGAGGCCAGCCTGGTCTACAGAGTGAGTTCCAGGACAGCCAGGACTACAGAGAAACCCTGTCTTGAAAAAGAAAAAAAAAGAGAGAAAGAAAGAAAAAGAAAAAGAAAAAGAAAAAGAAAAAAGAAAGAAAGAAAGAAAGCTTCGCATTGCGTTTCTGTCTCCCTGTTTCAATTTCAATCATTTGAGTCTCTCTGGTATAATAAAAAAGGACAAGAATGAGGTGTTTTTTTTCCCTGAAAAGCCAAGATTAGTTTTAATGCCAATTATTCGTCTTCTAGATTTGTTCTTACAAATAAGCATCAACTGTGAAGTCTTTAAGACCTCAATACAAAATGTAAATTTCACAGAATTTTTAAAAGTAGGCTAGCAATTTCCTTCTCCATGTCTCCGTTTCCTACATGAAGAACAGGGATACAGACTTCTTACAAAATGGTCAGAGATGATCTACAGCAGCCATTAGTACAAGCCGAGAACTTGGTGAATGACACTTCTCATCCTTACCATTATCGCCGTCATCACCATCATTACCATAGTCATAGTTATGATATTATTTCTTAACTGCTCTCTCACATAAAAAAAAAATCATTAGTTTTTTTGACATGTGAAAAAGATCTCCTCTTCTCCTTTTTGCTTTGATGTAACTATGGGATGTTAATTGTAAGACAAAAACTCACCTGAGAAAAAGCAGAGAAGAGCCAGAGAGAGGAGCAGAAAGACACCTGCTACTTTCATGGTGCCAGTTAGCTCACTCAGATCAAGGCTGCTTTGCTCAGCTTAGGTTCTCTGTCAAGACACTTCCCAGAAACCCTAGAATACACACGCAGGCATTTATATATATAGCAAGAGAGAGACAGCATGAAGGGAGTTGGGATCTCCACCTTCTTTATAAAAATCTCCTTCTAAAGCCATATGCAGTCCTATACAGTTTAGGCATTTATGAGGATCTGTCACCAGCTTAAAGAAATGCCTCGTGAGTCTCATCAATCTTAAGAAGGAAAACAATTATGTGAGTCGCACCTTAGATCTTATTAATGGAGGATGTTATTTTCTTCTAGTAACCTACATTTTCCTAACAACCAATACATCCCCCCTGCCTTTTCCCTCTAAGGCTCCACTACATTAAAGGAGTGAGTCACAGGCTGAGTTCTACTCCTCTAAATGTCTCTTTCAAACAGGTCTTATGTGGCTGTGGTCCAGATGAGTAAGCATAGGTGAATGGAATTCCTGGGTGTAACTTGAATTTTCCAAGTCGTAAGGATGTTCCCAAAGGAGAGAGGTACATTGTCATCAGAGCTTCATCAGAATGAACATTTCAAAACAGGGATAAGCTTGTTAGTTTAAAAATCTCCATCACAGCCAAATAGTAGTGATTTCTAATTTTTAAATAAAAAACCAAAATGTATTATTTTTACTTTGTTAAAAAGTGAAAAGTTACTCAATTGAGAATTTAAACTAGAGCATATTGAATATTTCCTTAATTCTATAAGCTAAAAATTGAAGCTATTGTAGACAGCCTAATTTGCAAACATTTGGAAAGATATCTCTGTGTAAGTTAAATGAACCTAGTAAACATCACTGGAAGTTTAAATGTAAGACACATCATAGGGTAAGATGTAATAGCTCTTTACAGAGAAGAGAAATAAAAATGAGGGGAAAGCTGTAGTCATAACAAGAAATTGTGCCTCAAAATATAATGTGCTAATTAAAATACACCAAAGTAAATATAGCAAGTTAGTACATAGAAAAATTGTGGAAAATGCATCTAATTGAAAGGGATTACTGCCAACTCTTCATAACTAAGCTATATGTTATTTGCCAAATAATTTATTTCTTCTTCATCATTTAAAATGCATCTACCACATGTTCCTTTTTTTCGCAAGACACTTTAACTTCTTTTGGAAATTACTCAAAAAATTTTTTTTATTTACTCCATGAGTTAGGATGAGTTTTTTTTTTTAAATTTTATTTAATCTTTTTTTTTAATACTCTAAAAGTATTCCCTACCCAGTCACCATCTGACTGTTCCACATCCCATACCTCATCCCCACACTCCTATCTCCACCAGGATGTCCTCCCTTCTCCACCCCACCAGCCCTCTCCACACTCTGGGGACTTTTGTCTTTTGAGGGTTAGGTGTATCTTCTTTGACTGAACTCAGACCCGGCAGTCCTCTGCTGTATATGTGTTAGGGGCCTCATATCAGCTGGTGTATGCTGCCTGGTTGGTGGTCCAGTGTCTGAGAGATCTTGGGGGTCCAGGTTAGTTGAGATTGCTGGTCCTTCTACAGGGTCACCCTCCTCTTCATCTTGTTCCAGATTTTCCCTAATTCAACCACAGGGGTCAGCAGCTTCTGTCTATTGGTTGGGGGTAAATATCTGCATCTGACTCTTTCAGCTGCTTATTCAGTCTTTCAGAGGGCATTCATGTTAGGCCCTTTTTGGTGGGCACTCCATGGCTTCAGTAATCGTGTCAGGCCTTGGGGCCTCCCTTGGAGCTGGATCCCAACTTGAGCCTCCTTTTTCTCAGGCTCCTCTTCATTTTCATCCCTGCAGTTCTGTCAGACAGGAACAATTACGGGCAAGAGTTTTTGACTGTGGGATGGCAGTCGCATCCCTCACTTGATTTCCTGATCCTCTGCTGGAGGTGGGCTCTACAAGCTTTCTCTCCCCATTGTAGGACATTTCATCTAAGGTCCCTTCCTTTGAGTCCTGAGAGTCACTCACCTCCCAGGTCTCTGGTACATTCTGGAGTGCCCCCCAACTCCCACCACTATGGTTGCCTGTTTCGATTCTTTCTGTTGGCCCTCAGGGCTTCAGGTCTTTCCCCAACCCAATACCCGAGCATGTTCCTCTTTTCCCCTCCCTGTCCCTTTTCCCACCATGTCTGTACCTCCTTCCCCCCTCCCGTGATTGCTTTCCTTTCCCTCCCAAGTGGGATTGAGGCATCCTCACGTGGGCCCTTCAGCTTGTAAACCTTTTTGAGTTCTGTGGACTGTATCCTGGGTATTCTGTACCTTTTTTGGCTAGTATTCACCCATTAGTGAATGTATACCATGCGCATCCTTTTGGGCCTGGTGTTTTCTAGTTCCATCCATTTGCCTGCAAAACTCAGGATGTCTCGTTCTTAATAGCTGAGTAGTAGTCCACTGTGTAAATGTACTACATATTCTGTATCCATTCTTCTGTTGTGGGACATCTGGGGTGTTTCCAGCTTCTGGCTATAACAAACAAGGTCTCTATGAACATGATGGAGCATGTGTCCTGTGGTATGGTGGGGCATCTATTGGGTATATGCCCAAGAGTAGTATAACTGCATCTTTAGGCAGATCTATTTCCAATTTTCTGAGGAATCTCCAGATTGATTTCCAGAGTGGTTGTACCAGCTTGCAATCCCACCAGCAATGGAGGAGTGTTCTTTTCTCCACATCCTCACCAGCATCTGCTGTTACCTGAGGTTTTAATCTTAGCCATTCTGACTGGTGTGAGATAGACTCTCAGTGTCATTTTGATTTGCATTTACCTGATAACTAAGGACTTTGAACATTTCTTTAAGTATTTCTTAGCCATTGGAGATTTCTTTTTTTTTAAGTAGGTATTTTCCTCATTTACATTTCTAATGCTATCCCAAAAGTTCCCCATACCCTCCCCCCCCCCACTCCCCTACCCCCCCACTCCCACTTTTTGGCCCTGGCGTTCCTCTGTACTGGGGCATATAAAGTTTGCAAGTCCAATGGGCCTCTCTTTCCAGTGATGGCCGACTAGGCCATCTTTTGATACATATGCAGCAAGATTCAAGAGCTCCTGGGTACTGGTTAGTTCATAATGTTGTTCCACCTATAGGGTTGCAGATCCCTTTAGCTCCTTGGGTATTTTCTCTAGCTCCTCCATTGGGGGCCCTGTGATCCATCCAATAGCTGACTGTGAGCATCCACTTCTGTGTTTGCTAGGCCTCACTAGAGACAGCTATATCAGGGTCCATTTAGAACTATACTCCATTTTTTGATTGGGTTGTTTGGTGTTTTGGTGGTTAACTTCTTGAGTTCTTTATATATTTTAGATTTTAGCCCTCTATCAGATGTGAGGTTAGTGAAGTTTTGTTTTGTTTTGTTTTGTTTTGTTTTGTTTTGTTTGTTTTTTTAACCAATCTCTAGTTTGCTTACCTACTCTTGAGTGGATGGTCTTTCACTGGAGATGTTTGACTTGTTGGAGCTACACCTCATAAAAAAAACCTAACTCTCTTCTCCCAGCAGTTATCAATTACCAATATCTCCTTAGCTAGAGGTGGGACTTGCCACCTTTGTCCTCATGCCGAGATTATGTCTAATTTGAGCTTGTACAAGTGTTGTGTCTATGCTACAAACTGTGCATTCATATGTTCAATTTCCCAGTTGTGACCAGAAATTACTGTTTGGTTTTGACCATATACTGCTCTTGGATTTTTCTGCCATCTCTTCCACTATATTTCTGAAGCCTTTAGAGAAGTAATGTGAAACAGATGTCCCATATAGGAATGAGCATTCCATGGTCTATTATTGTTTGCCCCTTGACTGGTTGTGGATAATCTAAATTCACTCTAAAAACAGGCTTCTCTGATGAGGTTTGAAAGATGCTCGAACTTAGGAGTGTAGTGATAAATTAAGATGAAAAGTAGCACAAGTGCTGATGAGGATTTGAGGAAAAGAGTACACTTATTCATAACTAGTAGGATTATAAACTCATGCATCAACTGGGGAAATTAGTTTGGTGGTTCCTTAAAAAGTAGAAATAGACCCGGGCATGGTGGCGCACACCTTTAATCCCTGCACTTAGGAGGCAGAGGCAGGCAGATTTCTGAGTTCAAGGCCAGCCTGGTCTACAGAGTAAGGTACAGGACAGCCAGGACTACATAGAGAAACCCTGTCTCAAAAAACCAAAAAAAAAAAAAAAAGTGGAAATAGATCTTTCACATGATGCAGCTATGCCATTCCTTAGCCTATACCCAAGAGGCTCTACATCCTGCTGTGGAGGTACTTGCTCAACCATATTCAATGTTGCTCTATTTAAAATAGCTTAGATGCCTATAAATAAATGAGAAGAAAATAAGAATTTGGTACATTTAAAAAATAAAATATTATTCATTTATTAAAGAAAACAACATCTTATTGACATCCACATAGTGTCTGGGTTTGGTGGCTGTTTATGGGTTGGATATCAGGTGGGGCAGCCTCTGGATGGTCATTCCTTCAGTCTCTGTTCTGAACTTTGTCTCTGTAACTCTTTCCATGGGCATTTTATTCCCCGCTTCTAAGAAGAATCGAAATGTCCACACTGGTCTTCCTTCTTCTTGAGTTTCATGTGTTTTGCAAATTGTATCTTGGGTATTCTAAGCTTCTGGGCTAATATCGACTTATCAGTGAGTGCATATCATGTGTGTTCGTTTGAGATTGGGTTACCTCATTCTGTGATATCCTCCAGATCCATCCATTTGCCTAAGAATTTCATAAATTCATTGTTTTTAATAGCTGAGTAGTACTCCATTGTGTAAATGTACCACAATTTCTGTATCTATTCCTCTGTTGTGAGACATCTTGGTTCTTTCCAGCTTCTGGCTATTATAAATAGGGCTGCTATGAACATGGTGGGGCATGTGTCCTTATTATATGTTGGAGCATCTTCTAGGTATATGCCCACGAATGGTATTGTTGGGTCCTCAGGTAGTACTATGTCCAAATTTCTGAGGAACCGCCAAACAGATTTTGGGAGTGGTTGTACCAGCTTGCAATCCCACCAGCAATAGAGGAGTGTTCCTCTTTCTTCACATCCGTGCCAGCATCTGCTGTTACCTGAGTTTTTGATCTTAGCCATTCTGATTGCTGTGAGGTGGAATCTTAGGGTTGTTTTGATTTGCGTTTCCCTGATGATTAAGGATGTTGAACATTTTATTTTTAGGTGCATCTCAGCCATTCGGTATTTCTCAGTTGAGAATTCTTTGTTTAGATCTGTACTCCATTTCTTAATAGGGTTATTTGGTTTTCTGGAGTTTAACTTTTTGAGTTCTTTGTATAAATTAGATATTTGCCCCCTATCTGATTCAGGATTGGTAAAGATCTTTTCCCAATCTGTTGGTTGCCTTTTTGTCATATTGACGGTGTCTTTTGCCTTACAGAAGCTTTGCAATTTTATGATGTTCCATTTGTTGATTCTTGATCTTACAGCACAAGCAATTGGTGTTCTCTTCAAGAGCCTGCTGAGAAAAGCCTGATAAAGATGTCTCCTGAGAGGCTTTGCCAGTGCCTGACAAATTCAGAAGTGGATGTTCTCAGCCATTCATTGGATGAAGCACATGGTCTCCAATGAAGGAGCTAGAGAATGTATCCAAGGAACTGAAGGGGTTTGCACCCCCATAGGAGGAACAATATGAACTAACCAGCATCCCTAGAGCTCCCCAGGGAGCTAAAGCACTAATCAAAGAAAACACATGGTGGGACTCATGGCTCTAGCTGCATTTGTAACAGAGGATGGCCTAGTCAATGGGAGGAGAGGCCCTTGGTCTTGTGAAGGTTCTATGCCTCAGTATAGGGGAATGCCAGGGCCAGGAAGCAGGAGAGGGTGGGTTGGGGAATGAGGGAGGGGAGGGGAGGGGAGATCAGGGATTTTCAGAGGGGAAACTAGGAAAGGCTATAACATTTGAAATGTAAATAAAGAAAATATCTGAGAGAGAGAGAACAAAATCATTAAATTCACAGCAAAATGGACAGAAATAGAAAGACTCATTCTGATGAGGTAACCACAACTCATAAATACAAATATATGTTTCTCTCATATATGGATGTTAGTTTTGGACATGTAGATGTGTGTTTTTTATCTTGAGTATCCACAGAGGTTAGGAAACTAGTAAGAGGGCATAATGGCAAGATTCGAGGAAAGATAGAACACAGTGATATAAAATGGTATTGGTGGATAATGGGACAAGAAATGGAATTGGAGATTGGAGGGCAAAGTACAAGAGAGAAAAAGGAGAAGCATAAATAATACCGAGAACCTTCGGAAACAGTCATATTAACAACTTCCATGCAGAAATTTCCTAAATTATAAACCCCACATATATATAAAATGAGTCAATCTGAGTTACTCTAAAATAGGGAACTAATGTTACAACTAGATACCAAAGTCTCACAGAAAGTAAGCTTAATGCTAACAATTGGTGACCTATACTGGAGTTGTTGGCCAGTGATGTCCCATAAATTGCCAAATATTGCTGGCTATTGCCATTGCTCATAGTGACTCTCCAGAACTAATAGTAAGACCCTATTGTTAAAAATATCACATACCTGAGTCATAGATCATGACTTCAGTGCTGCTACCTAGTTTTCCTAGTGCTAGTGCTGGATTGTGCTATTCACACTTTCAGAGGAGAAAAGGAATCATCATTCAGATCCATCTGTCAACACTGTGAACTGCAATAATGACTGCCCTGGCAAGATGCATCCACTGATGCAACTGTGACATGGATGTCAAAAGAACTCAACATCTTCTCATTGGCTGTGAGGCTCTCTCCTTAAGGCGAAACCCACACCTGGCACCATTGTAGGGGCCAACATCCTGTTAGATGGGTCATGTGCCTAGGGTGAAACCAACTGCCTATGATATTCTTTACTTTAATCAGTATGTGCCTAAATTCTGCAGAGTAAACAAACCAATTTCCATATTACAACACTTTCCTCAAAACATTTGTTTTTACAGACAGATATTCTAAGATGGCATCATGAAACCCAATATTGGCTTAATATATTTTATTTTGTCTACAAAATGGTTTCAAATGTTTTCAAAATGGCCAGTACCTTGGGCTGAAGCAAGCAGATGTCTGGGAGTCTGATCAAGATTGGTTTATATAGCATGTTCTAAGATAGCCAAGGCTACAGAGTAAGATCTTGTTTAAAACTTTAGACCATGACTTCAAAAAAATGCAATATGAAACAACAAAACAAAACTAGAACTAAAATAAGCATTCCCTGTATTTCTGCTGGAGGAGGGCTCTATAAGTTATCTCTTCCCATTCAAGGGTATTTCATCTACAGTCCCTTCCTTTGAGTCCTGAGAGTCTCCTACCTCCCAGGTCTCTGGTACATTCTGAAAGGTCCCCTGTTCAACCTCCTGAGGTTGGATGTTTGCATTCTTCTGATGGCCATCATGGCTTCAGTCCTGTTCCCTCCTCCCCCAATACCTGATCATGTTCCCCTCTTCCCCTCCCTGTTCCCTTTCCACTGAGGTCCTTCCCTCTCTCCCAACTCCTGTGATCAAGTGAGGGATGGTTAAAAACTCTGACCCAGAATTGTTCTTGTCTTAAAGAACTGCAGGGACAAAAATAGAGAAGAGTCTGAGGAAAAGGAGATCCAGTAACTGGCACAAATTGGAATCAAGCTCAAGGGGAGGCTCCAGGGCCTGACACTATTACTGAGGCTATGGAGCACTCACAAAAAATGGGACCTATCATGACTGCCCTCTGAAAGACACAACAAGAAGCTGAAAGAGTCAGGTGCAGATATTTACACCCAACCAATGGACAAAAGTTGCTGACCCCTGTGGTTGAATTGGGCAAAATCTGGAACAACCTGAAGAGGAGGACGACCCTGTAGGAGGATCAGCAGTCTCAACTAACTGTACTCCCAAGATCTCTAGACACTGTGCCATCAGCCAGACAGCATATACTAGCTGATATGAGGCCCCTAACACATATACAACAGAGGACTGCCGGGTCTGGGTTCTGTCAGAGAAGATGCACCTAACCCTCAAGAGGGTAGACCAGGAGGGGGATAAAATCTGGACTGTAAAAACAAATAAAAACAAACAAACAAAAACAAAAACAAACAAACACAACTCCAAGCATACCTGAAAGTATTCGAGTCTTTAACTGCTACATCAAAAATCTGCTGGTTGTCAAGAGAATCTACCACATCTAAATCTACTTAGGTTCTGCTTGCTTGCCTTATTTGCTACAAGTTGTAGAAAGAGATCAAATTTGATATTTTCTCTCTAATTTTCACTGATTCACATACACGGATATGTAGACAACCAAAGTCAAAAGTGAAGGTCAGCTTTTGGCAATTCCCATACTGTCAAATAACAATTCTCTCTGAGTCCAATTCATGAACTTGCAGCATTCATTTTTATTCCTCCCTCACCTACCTGACATTCTGTTTTATTTCATAAGATTAAGGTGGCATATATTTCATTACATTACTTTAGCCTCAGTGGAAATCATATTACATCATTCAGTTTTTTTTATGTAGAACTTCTAGAAATTACCTAAAGCCATGAACCTCAGTATAAGAAAAAATTCTATTGCATCTGACCATTTTTGTCTCAACCTGTTTTATGTTTTAATTTTGTTTTCATGTTTATTCTTGAGTTTATATATTTACATAATTGAGACAAAGTTTTATTTTAGACTCATAGCATCTAAACTAGGCTTTATTTCTTTATAATTTTTTTTTTACTTAGAAGCATTCAAATGTCAACAAAATAGTCATTTTTTTTTTTTTGCAATTACAGAGTGGTATTCAGTTAACAGAACAGCAATTATCTTTGTATAAGCTGCATTAGAGACAAATGAAGATGAAAAAAAAATAAAACCCAAAAATAAAACCAAAAGAAAAAATCAAAAAACAAAACCCAAACTACTGTCCCCATATATAAATAATTTGTGCTGTGCACCAACAAGAACCTGCTTTAAATTTCCATGCCAATTTACAACTCCCAGACTGAACCAGGCAAGGTTAGTGGCTATTGAAAATATCACCAGGACAAGGCTATCTCAAGACACATTTGGTAGTGTGTTAACTATACAAAAAAAAAAAAAAAGGACACTGTACAGTTTAAACACAAATCTTACACAGCCTTACATTTCAATTTTTTTTTCTTTAAAAGGAGTGAGTTGTATACGGGGAGAGGGGGGTGTTAAATGCTTTATAGACAAGAAAAAACCTGCTCTAGAACCAACTTATTCATCATCATCTTTGTCTTCCTCTCCCTCCTCTTCCTCACCCTCTTCATTCTGCCCCTCATCTTCCTCTTCCTTCTTTTTCTTGCTCCTTTCAGCCTTGACCACACCCTTTTTCGCTGCATCAGGTTTTCCTTTAGCTCTGTAGCCGCAATATTCTTCTCATACTTCTTCAGCTTGACAGCCTTCTTCTCACAGGGCTGCTTGTCATCCGCTGCAGTGTTGTTCCACATCTCTCCTAGTTTCTTTGCAACATCACCAATGGATAAGCCAGGATGCTCGCCTTTGATTTGGGGGTGGTACTCAGAACAGAACAAGAAAGAGGCCGAAGGAGGCCTCTTGGGTGCATTGGGGTCCTTGAACTTCTATTTGGTCTCCCTTTGGGGGGGATGTAGGTTTCCATTTCTCTTTCATAACGAGCCTTGTCACCCTTTGCCATATCTTCAAATTTCCCCTTTTCTTTAGCAGACATGGTCTCCCACCTCTCTGAGCACTTCTTAGAGAACTCTGAGAAGTTGACAGAAGCATCCGGGTGCTTCTTCTTGTGCTCCTCCCGGCAAGTTTTCACAAAGAATGCATATGAGGACATTTTGCCTCTCAGCTTCTTAGGATCTCCTTTGCCCATGTTTAGTTGATTTTTCCTCGGAGAGGCACAGAGTCGCCCAGTGCCTGTCCGGCTCTCGCTTGCTCCAGCGCTGTCTCTATGGAGCTCAATGTACTGCAATGGCTGTGAAAGCAGGAGCCAGACGCAGACTCCTCACTCTCTCCGCTCTGTAACTAGGCTTTATTTCATTCTATTATTTTTCTGTTTGTGGTGTTAGGAATAAAACCTAGTATCTTGTGCACATCAGGTAAGCACTCTCAACACTAAAATACATCTTCTGCCTTTTTAGAATTTATGTTTGTTTAGTGGATATTATTATCATCTTGGTGTGCCTGGGGGGTTGAATCTAAGCCTTGAATAGGTTAAACATATAAACCATCACTATACCAAACCTCACAAGATCTATTTATTTATTTATTTAGCTACTTACTTACATATTTCCTTACTTACTTTCTTATTTTGGCATACTAGCTATTGAAACCAGAACTTGTACAAGCTATGCAGACACCCTACTTCTGAGCTGCTAATTTACTTTTAGAAGTTTAATTTTATAATTTTACATATGTTGTTTTATAGCAAATTATTAATATATTTCTGATTTTTAAACTCTAGTATTTCAGTTTGGCATTAATTCAGTATATATTTGAAAATATTTTGTTAGTATAGGCTTAGGAACAGAATAAAGGAATTCCATGACTTCTAGATACATTTTAAAAATAGTAATCCTGAGAGGCCCTGACAGATGCAGATACTCACAGCTGACCATCAGACTCAGCCTGGGGACTCCAGTGGAAGAGTTAGAGGAAGGAATGAGAGAGCTAAAGGGATTGCAACCCCATAGGAAGAACAGCAATATCAACTAACTGGACCCTCCCGATCTCCCAGGGATTAAACCATTAACCAAAGAGTATACATGGAAGGATCCATGGCTCAACTACATATGTAGCAGAGGATTATATTATTTGACATCAATGGGAGGGGAGGCCCTAGGTCCTGTGGAGCCTTGATGCCCCAGCATGGGGGATGATAGAGGGGTGAGGCACGAGGGTGTGCACCCTCAAAGAGGCAAAGGGAAGGGAGTATGGGGTGGAGGTTTTGGGGAGGAGAAACCAGGAAGGGGGACAACATTTGAAATACAAATAAAGTAAAATAAAACAATAACCCAAAGTAAAAATTTCTTAGTTTTTTAATGAGGTGACTAGTAAACTTATATAATATAATCGTTATATAATAGGCTTGACCAACTGTAAAGAATTAGATAATGATTCCCATGATGCAATTATCAATGAATGAAGATAGATGAGGTGATTACAGTAACTGATAGGAACATTGTTTGAATTACTCTATTCATTTTTGGAATAATGAATGAAACCTGGAGGGACAAACTTCCGAGGTAAGCAAGTTTTTCATAACAGACCTTAGGGAAGACAACAGACATGCTTTAAAATCTGAGGGAATATCTCTACCTATTTTCCTTTTATGGCTTATTTCCTTTAAGTTTTTTTTTCTATATTGGGCAGTATCAGTACACAGAGATCTTTTGGACTTGACATAGTTTTGATGGTTGAATAAAATTTATCAACTAATTTATTCTAGAGAGTGAAGGCAGTGGAACCTACAAAGCTACACAAAGAGTTTAGGTTAATGTCTGGGAACACACACAAAAGATTTGATAATAGGATCTCACATAGATATTCACACAACCATGCTCATGACAGATTTAGTCACGAGCTAAAGCAGAGAAGGAATCCAAGTGTCTGTCAATGGATGAGAAGGTAAGATGTATTGCATCTATGACCCTCTCTGCACACACAAGATGTGTGTGCGTGAGAGAGACACAAAACAACATGATATGATTCAATTTTTAAGAAGTATTTATAATATTCCTAAAGCATTTTTTCAGAAAGTATAAGAGTAATTTGCTGGCCTTGAAGAAAGAATGACATGGCTTACTGTTTAATGGGTATAGAATTTCAACTGTGGAAGTGGAATCTTTCCAGAGATAGCTTGAAGCAATGACTACCCACACCAGAAATATCTGTAATGACAATGGATTATCAAATTCTACACTTAAAATGGTTAACATGGTATATTACAAGTGACAAATGATTTTGTACAGGTTTTTAAAAGTTGGTATTGGGAGGTAGAGGTAATGTTCAAGAGGATGTTCCACTGCCATGACCATTCACCTCTCAGTTTTTAGAACTGGCATTTACAGATGCTAGCTCTGA
The DNA here is from genome assembly GCF_000001635.26 of Mus musculus. Classification (NCBI taxonomy): domain Eukaryota; kingdom Metazoa; phylum Chordata; class Mammalia; order Rodentia; family Muridae; genus Mus; species Mus musculus. The sequence continues at coordinate 44,059,387 of NC_000084.6, read as the reverse complement.
ATTTCTGTGACACTATTTATTGGCTACATCATGCTTGGTAGCTTCCTTAAAAAATAAGATTATGATAATCTTGACAGTAAATTGTGAATTTATATTATTTTTCTTTTAAATTCTACCAATTCACAAAGATAAATTCATGATCATTAATGTTGCTGAAGCAGACATTCAGTCTTTTAGTATGTGTTAATTTGTTAATCTTTTGATGAACATATATAAAGCAATCCTTAATTTTATATACTCTTCTTTGAAGACCATATGGTTTTATATGGGGTCTGTTCTTCAGTGTACTCAACCCAATTTGCATGTATCTTGGATGTTCTACTAATAACATTGAGATATTCTGTACTCAAGGATATCATGTTAGCAAATCAGATATGGACAATATACACATATATAAAGTGATATATTTCAGTAAATGTATTTTTGAAGATGTGAAGTAAACATAAAGAACTGTTTTTGTTTTTCTTTTCTAAAAGTTGTGTCAAGAGAAGAGGTACCATCAAAAAATCAGTAAAAGACACAGTTGCACAACTGTCACACTTGAAAAAAATCAAGGTTCTTTGGCAAAATGAGACCTTGGTAAATGATGGCAATGGGTGCCACCAAGGAGGAGGGCAAGCATGTACGGTTAGGACTAAGCTGGAACCATGAGGAGTCGTGCAGATGTGTGAAGACTCATGGTTACATGGACACCACGTTGTTCAGTAGACTGAAACATGAAATACTTGGTAACCATGATTGAAAAGCAAATTGAAACAAGCCAGGACCAAATAGATGTAGCATGCCATATGTCATTCCTAGAGCGGATACTGGCCTCTTGAGAGACATCTTGGTATCTGACTTCACTGGAAACTCTTGCTAGCATTCTGACCCACCATCCTGAGTTGTAACACTGAGTCAGCCTTTGGAAAGTGTGATGAGAATAAATGAGTAAATTGCACATAGGTAACAATAGGGGGAAAGGCAACAGCCCATTTAAGTGCCTGGCTTTGCCCAGTCCCTTTGAAGCTTAATTATAACCGTCAGAGGAAGCCTCTTAAATGCTTGCTAAGACACAGCAATGTGAGGGGACTTTTGCCAAAGGTTTTAAAATTCTATGGGAAGCAATACTTCCCATGTCAGGTGGTTTAGTTCAAACTACTAATTAGGAGGTTTGCCTTTTCTTCAGAAATAATAATAATAAAATAATTTTTATATGCAAGATTTTTTAAATCCCAATATGTTTCCACACAAATATTGTCTGAAGTCTATCAACACTGGTCTGGTCAGGCTACCCCAGGGAACAATTGATGGGAATGCCTCTTTACAGCTGAGCAGAGCACAGTGAAGCTAATGAGCTTCAGCATGAGAGCCAAGGCTTCTCTAACTCTGCATACTTTAGATCTAACCTCAGCTCTTGTTTGCCTCCAAACACAGTGTCTCAAATAAGGCTTTTTCTCATCATCAACTTTTGCCCATTTATATTTTTGTTCATCTAAAGTACATTTTATAATGTCTATCAGTGAGAGTCTGACTCAGTTTCCTGAGTATTCTAAAACAACGAATATTCTAAAATGAGCCCTACAATTAACCAAGGGGGACGGAAATCAACTACCTCTTTTGACTTAAAACATGTTACATGTCAGAGCAGATGGGAGTTCTTAGATGAAGAGATTTAGGCAATCAATGGCTGCTAAATGAGGAAGAATCAGGTCCCCCATCACCAGGAATGAGCTCGCTAATAGATTATCCAGTTCAAAGTAGTCAGTCCTAAACACATGTACACATGAACAACATTAAATGGATTCAATAGACTTTTACATATATATGTTTATGTATATGAATGTGTATGTGTGTGTGTGTGTGGAAACTCAGTAGGTTTGAATGTATATGCAAATAGTAAATAAAATATAACATAAGTATATGTAAACTATAATTAAAGAGAAGATCATGAATTTGCGAGGGAGCAGAAGGCATAGGAGGAGTTGGAACAGGATGGAGATGGATTTGAAATGGTGTAAACACAATATTCATGTAGAAAATTCTCAAGAAATAAAAATATTAAATAAAAAAATTAATTTAGAGTTGACTTCCAAGGCAGTATAAGCAAGTAGAACTAAATGGTGGGCAGAGCTAGGAAGGTTTTGAGAAAATCTTTAGTAGAAAGTCCAGCAATTTCAATCTGATTATTGGTGAAAAATTAAACAAAAAGGGTGACAATAGCCCAGGAGTCTGGAGGGGGAAAAGCTGGGGGTTTTTTGTTTTTTGTTTTTTTTTCAAATTAATGGATGAAACATGTGACAGCACTGACATTCTTCCATGATTTGGAAAAATAAAAACATTAATGTCCACTGAAGTAACAGAACCTGGTGATGACATTTCGTTGTGAAATATTGAAAGTATCACCTGATTGCATCATAATCAGACTCTAGAGCAGGGGCTCTCAACCTTCATAACACTGTGACCCTTTTCTACAGTTCCTTATGTTGTGGTAACCCACAACCACACAATTATTTTGTTGCTGCTTCATGACTGTAATTTTGTAACTGTTATGAATTTCAATGTAAATATATGATATACAGTATATCTGAGATGTGACCCCCCCCCCAAGGGGTCTTGATACACAGGCTAAGAACTGCTGCTTTAAAGGAAATATGGAGGACTTGTATTTCTGGGGTCGAAAGCTTAGTCATTTCACCACCTTGGTTAAACCCATACCAAAATTTGGTTGTTGAGAGGAAACATCAAAGTAAGGAAAAATCCACGCATAGACCTATCATCTTTTACACTTCAGACAGACTTAATATGCTCCCTTAAAGACCTGCAGGACTAGACAGAAAACCATCTAAGCGTTCTGAATGTGCTCTGTATGTACTTGCTATCTTAAGTACTGAACATTCTATACCATGATGCCCGCTTGTGTTTTTTTTTTTTGTTTAAAATGTTAAAAAAAAAAAATTCACGAAAGTTACACAACAAAGCCCAGAAGAAAGAGCAGAATGGAGTCTGTATAAAAGCATAATTTCAGTAACATTTTTGTAATGAAATGGATCTGTGAATAATTCAAACATGCAATTTGAAAAGTTTAAAACTTTGTATACCCTTTAAAGCAACAGCAACAAATTAGTATATCCATTTTCTTAAAAGTTTCTTTTCATGCTCTGTAAGCCTCACACAACCCTTAACTTATTTTATATGACTGTAAGTTCAAGGTTTTAAGAACTTATGTAAAGTAGAATCACAAAAGATGTAATCTTGTCCAACTTCTTTCACTTAGGAGAAATGATATATTAGCAATAATAAGTACTCTTATTCACAAGTTAAAAAAAAACTCATTTAATGATATCACTGAGCTCACCAAAACTTTTCAATTATAGGTGATGCACAGTTTTCAACAGATATGTCCCCGGCATTTTATATTTTTAATGCTTTCAAAAACTGTTACTGTTTTACATAAGCTGCTGATCATTTGCTATCAGTGAATAAAAATTTAACTTTATTTGAGAAGGCAATAAATGGTATATTCAATAGTCTGAAAAAGGAGGGGCTATATAATAAAAATGAAAAAGTTAAACTGTACCAACCTGAATACGTGCAGTTAAACTAGAGGAGTAGTCTTCAGTGACCAATCTTACAGCCTGGTAAACATGTGACCAATCTTACAGCCTGGTGAACATGTGACCAATCTTACAGCCTGGTAAACATATACCTCAGGCTCAGGGAACATTGTAGAAGAGGGTTGGAAAGATGGTAAGAGCCAAGGGACCAGGGATACTGCCTTCTATATATGGTTGAGAGCTGTGCCTTAACAATATGGCTGCCTAGCCAAGACCTGAACAATGACAACAGCAGCTGACAAAACAATATAGATGATAAAATGCTCATGAGGCCTCACCTGTCAATGAAGATGTGTAGGTCTCTTAGTGATGCAGAATCAGAATTCTCCAGGGATAAGGCCTTGATAGACAATCTGATCTCAGGTGGTCAACCTTAAACACCTAGTACCTACACTAAACACCTACTGCCTACACTAAATAGACTCAGTAAGTTTTATTAGTACGTACATGTGTGTGCATGCATGCGTACATGCGTGCATGCGTGCATGTGTGAGTGTGTGTGTGTGCTTATTTGAAGAAGAGGTAAATAATTTCTAGTTGAGTGGCACTGGAAGCATTAGAGAGGGAGAAGGTAAGATGAGAGTGATGTAAACACAGTACTCATGTATAGAATTCTCAGAAATAAAACAACCACTCAAAACAAACAAACCAACTAAATAGGAAAACCATGTCACTAAAAGGGGGGGAAAAACCCACATTTTAAAACTAGCATCGTCCTAGTATCTTGGCAACTTCTTCTACTGAATCTCTTTGTCTTCAGTGTAAGCTTGTTTTAGGTAAGATTAGTTATGATTTTAAATATCTGATTTTTTAGTCCTTACATTACTCACATAGCAGCTAATAACACAACAGCTATCAACTGATTTTTTTTAAAAGAAAATATACAATGGAATACTACTCAGCTATTAAGAACGAGGGCATCATGAGTTTTGTAGGCAAATGGATGGAACTAGAAAAGATCATCCGAGTGAGGTTATTCAGACCCCAAAGGACATGCGTGGGGTGGACTCACTGATTACTGGATATTATCCAAAAAAGTACAGAATAGCCAGAATAAAAACCACAGAACTTGAGAAGGTTAACATGCCGAAGGGCCCAATTGAGAATGCCCCATTCCCACTGAGGAGGGAGAAGAAAACAATAAAGGGTGGACAGAAGGATGAAGAGAGAGGTGGGAGAGGGCACAGGGTGGGGAAAAGGTAGACATGATCAGGTATTGGGAGAGGGGGTGGGGGGAGAAAAGGACTGAAAACCTGAGGGCCAGCAGAAAGAATGGAAACAGCAACTTCGGGAGGTAAGAGGTGGGGGGACCCTCTAGAGTGTACTAGAGACCCTGGGAATGATAGACTCTAAGGATTCAAAGGGAGGGACCTTAGATGAAATGCCCAACAGTAGGGAGAGTCCACTTCCAGTAGAAAGACAGGACATCAAGTGGAAGGATGGGGTTGCCATCCTAGAATCCAAACCTCTGACCCAGAATTTTTCCTGTCTAAAAGAACTTAATAGTGGAGACAAAAATGGAGAAGAGTTGAGGGAAAGGAGGTACAGTGACCAGCCCAAATTGGGATCCAGCTCAAGGAGAGGCTGCAAGGCCTGGCACTAAAGCTATGGTGTGCTTACAGACAGGAGCCTAGCATGGCTGTCCTCGGAAAAGCCCAACAAGCAGCTGACTGAGATAGAAGCAGATATTTATACCCAACCATTGAACTGAAGTCAGGGACCTCTGTGGTTGAATTAGGGAAAGGTTAGGAAAAGCTGAGGAGGAGGAGAAGCCCATAGGAAGACCAGCAGTCTCAACTAACCTGGACCCCTGAGATCACTCAGACACTGAGCCACCAACCAACCAGCATACATGAGCTGGTCTGAGGTTCCCCAACACATATATAGCAGAGGACTGCCTAGTCTAGCCTCAGTGTGAGAAGATGCATCTAAGCCTGGAAAGAATTGAGGCCCCAGGGAGTGGGAAGGTCTGATGGTGTTGTGGGGTGGGGACATCCTCTTGGAAGCTGGGAAGGAGGGCTAGGATGAGGATCAGTCAGAGGGTAGACTGGGAAAGGATAACGACTGGACTGTAAAAAATGATTAATAACAATACCTACTATGATTTGAAAATAAATATGTGAGGCTACAGATCAGCTCATTGATGAAACAATTCTACAGTTCTATAAGCAAGTATGTGATGCTTCTCAAAAATCCATATGCATTGTCTGATAGCTGAAATGAACAGCCTAATACAAATACACTTTGCATTTGTCATTCTATCTCTTGACCTGGCTAACTTCACTTGCCAACTTCCACTTTAAAACTAGATTCCATCATGTTCCACAATACTATCTCCAGACAGAGTCCTTACTATCCTTTTTCTTTTCTTTTTTTTTTAAATATTTTTTATTATTATGTATTTTCCTCAATTACATTTAGAATGCTATCCTAAAAGTTCCCCATACCCTCCCCCCCCCACTTCCCTACCCACCCATTCCCATTTTTTGGCCCTGGCATTCCCCTGTACTGGGGCATATAAAGTTTGCGTGTCCTGTGGGCCTCTCTTTCCAGTGATGGCCGACTAGGCCATCTTTTGATACATATGCAGCTAGAGTCAAGAGCTCTGGGGTACTGGTTAGTTCATAATGTTGCTACACCTACAGGGTTGCAGATCTCTTTAGCTCCTTGGATACTTTCTCTAGCTCCTCCATTGGGGGCCCTGTGCTCTATCCAATAGCTGACTGTGAGCATCTACTTCTGTGTTTGCTAGGCCCCGGCCTAGTCTCACAAGAGACAGCTATATCACGGTCCTTTCAGCAAACACTTGCAAGTGTATGCAATGGTGTCATCGTTTGGAGGCTAATTATGGGATGGATCTCTGGATATGGCAGTCTCTAGATGGTCCATCCTTTTGTCTCAGCTCCAAACTTTGTCTCTGTAACTCCTTCCATGGGTGATTGTTTCCAATTCTAAGAAGAAGCAAAGTGTCCACACTTTGGTCTTCATTCTTCTTCACTTTCATGTGTTTTGCAAATTGTATCATATATCTCAGGTATACTAAGTTTCTGAGCTAATATCCACTTAGCAGTGAGTACATATCATTTGAGTTCTTTTGGGATTGTGTTACCTCACTCAGGATAATGCCCTCCAGGTCCATCCATTTGCCTAGGAATTTCATAAATTCATTCTTTTTAATAGCTGAGTAGTACTCCATTGTGTAAATGTACCACATTTTTTGTATCCATTCCTCTGTTGAGGGGCATCTGGGTTCTTTCCAGCTTCTGGCTATTATAAATAAGACTGCTATGAACATAGTGGAGCATGTGTCCTTCTTACCAGTTGGGACATCTTCTGGATATATGCCCAGGAGAGGTATTGCAGGATCCTCTGGTAGTACTATGTCCAATAGGTGTGAGGAACAGCCAGACTGATTTCAGAGTGGTTGTGCAAGCTTGCAATCCCACCAACAATGGAGGAGTGTTCCTCTTTCTCCACATCCTCACCAGCATCAGCTGTCACCTGGATTTTTGATCTTAGCCATTCTGACTGGTGTGAGATGGAATCTCAGGGTTGTTTTGATTTGCATTTCTCTGATGATTAAGGATGCTGAGCATTTTTTCAGGTGCTTCTCAGCCATTCGGTATTCCTCAGGTGAGAATTCTTTGTTTAGCTCTGAGCCCCATTTTTAATGGGGTTATTTGATTTTCTGGAGTCCACCTTCTTGAGTTTTTTATATATATTGGATATTAGTCCCCTACCTGATTTAGAATATGTAAAGATCCTTTCCCAATCTGTTGGTGGCCTTTTTGTCTTATTGACGGTGTCTTTTGCCTTACAGAAGCTTTGCAGTTTCATGAGGTCCCATTTGTCAATTCTTGATCTTACAACACAAGCCTTTGCTGTTCTATTCAGGAATTTTTTCCCTGTGCCCACATCTTTGAGGCTTTTCCACACTTTCTCCTCTATAAGTTTCAGTGTCTCTGGTTTTATGTGAAGTTCCTTGATCCACTTAGATTTGACCTTAGTACAAGGAGATAAGTATGGATCGATTCGCATTCTTCTGCATGTTAACAACCAGTTGTGCCAGCACCATTTGTTGAAAATGCTGTCTTTCTTCCACTTGATGGTTTTAGCCCCCTTGTCGAAGATCAAGTGACCATAGGTGTGTGGTTTCATTTCTGAGTCTTCAATTCTATTTCATTTGTCTACTTGTCTGTCATTATACCAGTACCATGCAGTTTTTATCACAATTGCTCTGTCGTAAAGCTTTAGGTCAGGCATGGTGATTCCACCAGAGGTTTTTTATCCTTGAGAAGAGTTTTTGCTATCCTAGGTTTTTTGTTATTCTAGATGAATTTGCAAATTGCTCTTTCTAATTCGTTGAAGAATTGAGTTGGAATTTTGATGGGGATTGCACTGAATCTGTAGATTGCTTTTGGCAAGATAGCCATTTTTACAATGTTGATCTTGCCAATCCATGAGCATGGGAGATCTTTCCATCTTCTGAGATCTTCTTTAATTTCTTTATTCAGAGACTTGAAGTTCTTATCATACAGATCTTTCACTTCCTTAGAGTCACACCAAGGTATTTTATATTATTTGTGACTATTGAGAAGGATGTTGTTTCCCTAATTTCTTTCTCAGCCTGTTTATTCTTTGGGTAGTGAAAGGCCATTGACTTGTTTGAGTTAATTTTATATCCAGCTACTTCACCGAAGCTGTTTATCAGGTATAGGTGTTCTCTGGTGGAATTTTTAGGGTCACTCATATATACTATCATATCATCTGCAAAAAGTGATATTTTGACTTCATCTTATCCAATTTGTATCACCTTGATCTCCTTTTGCTGTCGAATTGCTCTGGCTAATACTTCAAGTACTATGTTGAAGAGGTAGGGAGAAAGTGGGCAGCCTTGTCTAGTCCCTGATTTTAGTGGGATTGCTTCCAGCTTCTCATCATTTACTTTGATGTTGGCTACTGGTTTGCTGTAGATTGCTTTTATCATGTGTAGGTATGGGCCTTGAATTCCTGTTCTTTCCAAGACTTTTATCATGAATGGGTATTGGATCTTGTCAAATGCTTTCTCCGCATCTAACAAGATGATCATGTGGTTTTTCTCTTTGAGTTTGTTTATATAATGGATTACATTGATGGATTTCTGTATATTAAACCATCCCTGCATCCCTGGAACAAAACCTACTTGGTCAGGATGGATGATTGCTTTAATGTGTTCTTGGATTCGGTTATCGAGAATTTTATTGAGCATTTTTGCATCAACATTCATAAGGGAAATTGGTCTGAAGTTCTCTATCTTTGTTGGATCTTTCTGTGGTTTAGGTATCAGAGTAATTGTGGCTTCATAGAATGCGTTGGGTAGAGTACCTTCTATTTCTATTTTGTGGAATAATTTGTGCAGAACTGGAATTACATCTTCTTTGAAGGTCTGATATAACTCTGCACTAAACCCATCAGGTCCTGGGCTTTTTTTGGCTGGGAGACTATTAATGACTGCTTCTATTTCTTTATGGGATATGGGACTGTTTAGATCGTTAACTTGATCCTGATTTAACTTTGGTACCTGGTATCTGTCTAGAAATTTGCCCATTTCATTCAGGTTTTCCAGTTTTGTTGAGTATAGCCTTTTGTAGAAGGATCTGATGGTGTTTTGGATTTCTTCAGGATCTGTTGTTATGTCTCCCTTTTCATACCTGATTTTGTTAATTAGGATGCTGTCCCTGTGCCCTCTAGTGAGTCTAGCTAAGGGTTTATCTATCTTGTTGATTTTCTCAAAGAACCAACTCCTCCTTTGGCTAATTTTTTGAATAGTTCTTCTTGTTTCCACTTGGTTGATTTCGCCCTTGAGTTTGATTATTTCCTGCAGTCTACTCCTTTTGGGTGAATTTTCTTCCTTTTTTTCCAAGAGCATTTAGATGTGTTGTCAGGCTGCTAGTGTGTGCTCTTTTTAGTTTCTTTTTGGAGGCACTCAGAGCTATGAGTTTCCCGCTTAGAAATGCTTTCATTGTGTCCCATAGGTTTGGGTATGTTGTGGCTTCATTTTCATTAAACTCTAAAAAGTCTTTAATTTCTTTCTTTATTCCTTCCTTGACCAAGGTATCATTGAGAAGAGTGTTGTTCAGTTTCCACGTGAATGTTGGCTTTCCATTATTTATGTTGTTATGGAAGATCAGCCTTAGTCCATGGTGGTCTGATAGGATGCATGGGACAATTTCAATATTTTTGTATTTGTTGAGGCCTGTTTTGTGACCAATTATATGGTCAATTTTGGAGAAGGTCCCATGAGGTGCTGAGAAGAAGGTATATCCTTTTGTTTTAGGATAAAATGTTCTGTAGATATCTGTCAGGTCCATTTGTTTCATAACATCTGTTAGTTTCACTGTGTCCCTGTTTAGTTTCTGTTTCCACAATCTGTCCATTGAAGAAAGTGGTGTGTTGAAGTCTCCCACTATTATTGTGTGAGGTGCAATGTGTGCTTTGAGCTTTACTAAAGTGTCTTTAATGAATGTGGCTGCCCTTGCATTTGGTGCGTAGATATTCAGAATTGAGAGTTCCTCTTGGAGGATTTTACCTTTGATGAGTATGAAGTGTCCCTCCTTGTCTTTTGATAACTTTGGGTTGGAAGTCGATTTTATTCGATATTAGAATGGCTACTACAGCTTGTTTCTTCAGACCATTTGCTTGGAAAATTGTTTTCCAGCCTTTTACTCTGAGGTAGTGTCTGTCTTTTTCTCTGAGATGGGTTTCCTGTAAGCAGCAGAATGTTGGGTCCTGTTTGTGTGGCCAGTCTGTTAGTCTATGTCTTTTTATTGGGGAATTGAGTCCATTGATATTAAGAGGTATTAAGGAAAAGTAATTGTTGCTTCCTTTTATTTTTGTTGTTAGAGTTGGCATTCTATTATTGTGGCTGTCTTCTTTTTTGTTTGTTGAGGGATTGCTTTCTTGCTTTTTCTAGGGCATGATTTCCATCCTTGTATTGGTTTCTTTTCTGTTATTATCCGTTGAAGGGCTGGATTCGTGGAAAGATAATGTGTGAACTTGGTTTTGTCGTGGAATACTTTGGTTTCTCAACCTATGGTAATTGAGAATTTGGCCAGGTATAGTAGCCTGGGCTGGCATTTGTGTTCTCTTAGTGTCTGTATAACATCTGTCCAGGCTCTTCTGGCTTTCATAGTCTCTGGTGAAAAGTCTGGTGTAATTCTGATAGGCCTGCCTTTATATGTTACTTGACCTTTCTCCCTTACTGCTTTTAATATTCTATCTTCATTTAGTGCATTTGCTGTTCTGATTATTATTTGTCAGGAGGAATTTCTTTTCTGGTCCAGTCTATTTGGAGTTCTGTAGGCTTCTTGTATGATCATGGGCATGTCTTTCTTTAGGTTTGGGAAGTTTTCTTCTATAATTTTGTTGAAGATATTTGCTGGCCCTTTAATTTGAAAATCTTCATTCTCATCAACTCCTATTATCCGTAGGTTTGGTCTTCTCATTGTGTCCTATATTTCCTGGATGTTTTGAGTTATGATCCTTTTGCGGTTTGTATTTTCTTTGATTGTTGTGCCAATGTTCTCTATGGAATCTTCTGCACCTGAGATTCTCTCTTCCATCTCTTGTATTCCGTTGCTGATGCTCACATCTATGGTTCCAGATTTCTTTCCTAGGGTTTCTATCTCCAGCGTTGCCTCAGTTTGGGTTTTCTTTATTGTTTCTACTTCCCTTTTTAGGTCTAGTACGGATTTGTTCATTTCCATCACCTGTTTGGATGTGTTATCTTGTTTTTCTTTAAGGACTTCTACCTGTTTGGTTGTGTTTTCCTGTTTTTCTTCAAGGACTTGTAACTCTTTAGCAGTGTTCTCCTGTATTTCTTTAAGTGAGTTATTAAAGTCCTTCTTGATGTCCTCTACCATCATCATGAGATATGCTTTTAAATCCGGGTCTAGCTTTTCGGTTGTGTTGGGGTGCCCAGGACTAGGTGGGGTGGGAGTGCTGCGTTCTGATGATGGTGAGTGGTCTTGCTTTCTGTTAGTAGTATTCTTTCGTTTGCCTTTCGCCATCTGGTATTCTCTGGAGCTAGTTGTTATAGTTGTCTCTGGTTAGAGCTTGTTCCTCAGGTGATTATGTTAGCCTCTATCAGCAGACCTGGGAGACTAGCTCTATCCTTAGTTTCAGTGGTCAGAGTACTCTCTGCAGGCAAGCTCTCCTCTTGCAGGGAAGGTGCCCAGATATCTGGTTTAGAACCTGCCTCCTGACAGAAGTTGTGTTCTGCTCACCAGAGGTCTTAAGATCCTGTGGAGGGTCCTGTGAGGACCTTGGGGGTGTCCAGAAACTCCACGCCCAAAGAAGTCCCCTGCTGGAGTGAACCGGAAGGGACTTGTGCCCCTGCTCAGGCTGGGTTATCTGCTTCATTTGTTAATGCAGTCTCAGGTCCCGTGCGATTGGATTGGAGCAGATGCTGTGTTCCACTCACAGGTCTTAGGATCCTGTGGGGAATCCTGTGTGGTTCCTTGCGGGTGTCCAGAGACTCCTCGGGCAAGGCACCCTGGTGCTGGTGTGGGCCGGAAGGGACTTGTGCCCCTGCTCAGGCCGGGTTATCTCACTATCCTTTTTTTTATAAGACACTTTTTTCTATTCTTTTCTTTTCCCTCTTTGTTGTCTTCCTGCTCTATCTAGAATTTTTAGTTCAGTAGCAAATAAAAAGATATACAAAGTGCTTTAGCCATTCCTATTAGCATTTTATATTTTTGCCTTATTTCTGATGGTTGAAACTAGAGGTTTGTCAATTTTACTAATATTAAGTAACTTACTTTTACTTAATTTTAACCACTTTTTTTCTAGTGATTTATTGATTTTTCTTTTATTGATTTTTCTTTTATTGGTTTTTCTTTTGATATATTTTTTGTACGCTTATTTTGACTCCATTTCCTCTTTCTTTTGCAGTTTCTTAAAATGGAATTTATTGTCACGGGCTTGAGACTTTTCTTTTCTTCACTATAACTTATTTAGTTTTTTTTTCAGGAATAGTATTGCATATTCTAAGCCTACCTCTAACTTTCTGAGGCTGGCTCTCAACTCCAGGTTCTCCTTTTTTTCTGTCTTTAAGTGCTGGGATAGTTGTGTTTTGTAATGCCTAGTTGCATTTTATCTTAGTGTTTTTAGAAAGTCTTGCCTCTATGTAGCTCAGGTTGGCCTGGAACCATGGAATTATGTAGGTAGCTAGGCTAGGATGACCTTAAACTTAGGGCAGTCATCCTGCTTTTGACCCCCAAAAGCTTGGGTTGTACATTTAAGTGTAACAAGCCCAGCCAAGGGATCTTCTTCCTATTAACAAAAGGAAAACAAAAATGTCTTTGGTACAAAGAAAGAAAGACTCTTCATAGTAGTAGTAAATAACCAGATGTGGTGGTGGGAGCCTACTACTGAACCTTTGTGATTTATTCTCATGTCTCATTTAAATAAGATAATAAATGTGTTTGAGAATGAGGGTTGTAAATTTCTCTGACTTGAATCCATCTCTGTAAGTAATGAAGCTCTCCACTTCATTTCCCTTGTCCATTGGTGTATACTGTTTTACATTGTTTGTATTTTTTGTTTAATATTTTTAAAAAATCATATTAGAACTTATTGTAAAAGTTTATTTTATTTTTAATTTATTTTTTTACACTCCTTAGTCCATTCTCTGCCCCCCCATCCACCCTCTAACTGCTCCACATCCCATACCTCCTTCCCCTAACCCCACCCAGTCTCCACGTGGATGCCCCCATCCCACACCCCACCTGACCTCTAAACCCCTAGGCTTCCAGTCTCTTGAGAGTTAGTTGCATCATCTCTGAATGAACACAGACCCGGAAGTCCTCTACTATATGTGTATTGGGGGCCTCATTTCAGTTGGTATATGCTGTCTGTTTGGTGGTCCAGTGTTTGAGAGATCTCCGGGGTTCAGATTATTGAGACTGCTGGTCCTCCTACAAGATCGCCCTTCTCCTCACCTTCTTTCAGCCTACCCCAATTCAAAATCAGGGGTCAGCTGCTTCTGTCCATTGGTTGAGTGCAGATATCTGCATCTGACTTTTTCAGGTGGTTGTTGGGTCTTTTGGAGGGCAGTCATGATAGATCCTTTTTGTGAGCTCTCCATAGCCTTAGTAATAGTGCCAGGCCTTAGGAATTCCCCTTGAGCTGGATCCCACTTTGGTCCTATCCCTGGACCTTCTTTTCCTCAGGCTCTTCTCCATTTCCTTCCCTGTAATTCTTTCAGACAAGAACAATTATGAGTCAGAGGCAACCCCATCCCTCACTTGATGTCCTGTCTTCCTGCTGGACGGGGGCTCTGTAAGTTCCCTGTCCCTACTGTTGGGCGTTTCATATAAGGTCTTCCCTTTGAGTCCCGGGAGTCTCTCACCTCCCAGGTCTCTGGTACATTCTGGGGGGTCCCCACAACCTTCTATTTCCTGAAGCTGCCTGTTTCCATTCTTTTTGCTGGCCCTCAAAGCTTCTTTTCCCTCACCCAATACCAGATCAGGTTTCCCTCTCCCTTTCCCCCCCTCTTCCCCCTCCACTTTTCCTCCCAGGTCCCTCCCTCCATGTCCACTTGTGATTGCTTTCTTCTCTCTCCTAAGTGGGACTGAGGTGTCCTCACTTGGGCACTTCAGCTTATTGACTCTTTTGAGTTATGTGGAGTGTATCCTAGGTATTCTGTACTTTTTGTTTGTTTGTTTATTAATATCCACTTATTAGTGAGTACACACCATCCATATCCTTTTGCGTCTGAGTTACCTTACTCAGAATGATATTTTTTAGTTCCATAGAACTTTGAAGTTATATTTAGTAGTTCTCATTTTCTTGTACCAAGAGACTACAATACTGCTTATTGTAATGATTATTGTTTGAAGTAGTAGTCCATTTCTTTGGGGCAGTTTTTTTTTAACAGCATATTTAGTACTCAGTTTCACAGAAGAAAGCTTTGGATTTACTATCTCAAAGAGGAATTTTATCTCAGCTTTCAGTTATCCTTTGGATCACTTGCCTCTTTGTAAGTTGGTCCTGCCTCTTTAAATGAGCATGTCCTTTGAAAACTGCATCTGTTGTGATATTAATCTTGAATGTTAAATTATGTGGGGTGTTTATATACTAGTATCTCATTTCACATGTGAGAAAAACTGATGCTCAGAAAGATAAATGAATTTTCAATAGTTGTGCATGGTGGATTTAGGGAGCTGGAACAGGATTTTGGTTTTATGTTATACAATAGTTAGCTCTTGGGCTTATGAATTGCTTAACAAATACATATGAACACCTACTAGAATCAGTACAAAGGTCACCAAGATGACACAAGATCATCAAGAAAAGAATTTACACTCCTATGTGGGAGGCTAAGAATTAGTTACTTAATCAGATGGTTTCAGATGTGTTAGGAGAATGGAGTACAAGGTTTTCTCAGAGTCCCAGAGAGATTGCTTCTCTTACTTTCGAGTCCTTTTGTAGCAGTGATATCTGTGGAGATTTGACTGAGAAAAAGACAAAAGTTTGCTTCACAGTTCAGATGCTGTTCTGCAATATGGGAATTTCCTCTTGCAAAACTTAGTCATGATGATAACATGCCCTGATTTTCATTGAAACTTTGATGTGAGAATGTTGAGTGAGCATGTATTCACAGCAGCTGTTTTTATAACATAGTCCATGCTTTGGCCATACTCATATTTACTTAATTAGCTGTGTGCCAGTCTTTCTGCTGGAAAATGTTCTGCAAGCTGAAGAAACTGAGAAAGATACTTCCCACTGCACCTCAAAGATTTTATTATCACTACTTTTCAAATAGATATGACACGAAAAAGAAACATTGATGGTTCTGGCTTAGTCATTTATTTGTATTAACTGTTGTTTGAATATTTTGTAGACTTCAGTTTCAAACAAAGCTCTCCCGGGCTTTTCTTGTTGGGGAATCTTAATTTCTAATTCAGTTCTTTTGCTGATTGACTGGATTCTTTTATAGTTCTTCATAGTTCAATATTGGCAGGTGGTAGTTTTCTAAGAGTGTCACTGTATTTTAATTTTTGTTGACTGGATAGAGTTTAAGTATTCTTGCCTCACAGTATTAATAAATCACTCTAAGCTTGCTCCACTAGGTTTTCATTTGAATTGTGCTCTTTGACTCATGGACTACTTCAAAGAATATGAAACCACCCACTGTTGATGATATATACTGGTATGTATATTGTAATTTAAAAATGATCCAAGTTATGACAACGATCTAAGGGTCTATCAAATGATAATTGTGTAAATAAACTAAGTTAGAAATAAAATAACATTCACCACTCACCACAACATATATGAGCTTGGAAGACATGTATGTTAAGTGATATAAACCAGAAACAGACGGATGATATTGCTCAGTCTGACATATAACTGATCAAATAAAAGAAAAAAATTTGAGTGGTAGAGCTAGAGAAACAGTATACGTGGTACCATAGGCAGGGGTGGGTGAAGGAAGTAAAGAGATGTAGGTCAGAATAGCAGATATGGTAAGGCCTGTTGTTGAACACAGAACACACTAGGGTCAGAGGACATAGAGAAATTGAGCTGATATTTACATAGACATGTCCTTTCTACTGGTTAGCATTCCTACTGCCAGAGGATACTATCCTTTGCTACTGATGAAAAGTCATCAAATGTCTTAGACAGCTATGAACATATGAGCTACATGAACAAGCATTCTAGCAAGGTATGCCCATGGGTACGATAGTAGCATAGTCTTGGAAGTATTGGAGGGGGAAGGATTATAGCCATGATGATTGTGGACAAATGTGCAATTCTCAAAGAATGCATTAAAGGAGACAAAAATGTGATACCCAAACACAATATCCTCCTCAGCCATAAAGGTAACATATCATCACTTAATATACTAATTGACCTCAAACTCATCGTGTCAGGAGCCATAATGGGACAAGCTAATAACTAGCAGGTGATCATCTTGAAGTGGCCTGCCTTGGATTATTATAAAGTCTGCGACAGGTAAGCCCTCATTAAGCAAGGCTGTGAGGGACTCATTTTAGGAAAGATTCCTGCTATTAATATTCTTTCCTGCTATTATTAAACATATATAACAATCACTAAGTAGGAGCACACCCCCTTTGAGCCAGATCTCTGCAGATCCACAAAGATGTACTATCTTGTAGTGATGCTATAGTGACAAATAGATGACTTAAGTCTTAATGATTATCTTATAAGAATTCCTAAAATTATATCTGTGATTATCAAGCTTTTTTATAATGGGACTGCTATTAGGTCCTTTTATGATAATCAAAGCTGCAATGAGAACTCTGCCAGTCTCTCAAGTGTCACCAGTTAATTGCTCTTAGATGGTAACCTGACTTTCTCCCACTCAGAGCACATTCCAAGAGGTTGCAAAACAATTAACCAAAGGTCATTAAAAGGGAACTAACGATTTATTGTAGGTACTAGGACAGAAGATAAAAACTGACTGGGTTTAACTATACAAAACTTCACTGGTAACTTAGTTATGGTTTTAAACCTTCAGTGAACCTGTGGAGCTCAGACAGGTGATGGATGTTTAGCCAGGTAATTACTCCTAATGGATATGCATAGAAACATTCGCTGTTCTAAACTTCTATTTCAATTTATGATTTGATTTTTTGTGTGAACCTGTGATGAACTTTGTAACATGTGATCATGTATTCTGAAAGATGTTTAAGTACTGATGGCAAAGAGAAGAGACTAGATCAATAAAGGAGATTTTTTGCCTTCCCCCACTTAGACAAGAATCTTTTCCCTTTCTCTGCTTAGGACCTTTCGCTTTCCCCCTTAGATAGCTTTCATAGGAAACTTTTTATAACTTAGTAATAAACTTTATAATCATTTCTCTAAGTGTCTTCTCTTCCTGTAACTTTCGACTAGCAGGCTGAAAGTTTGAACCCAGCAGTTCCTGCTGAGATAGAACAAAGGCTACATTGCTTAATCCTCTGCTGTTAGGCTACAGGTGTTAAGCACCTAAGTGACCAAGCCTGCTCACTCAGTCAACAGATTCTCCAGCCCAAGAGTGAGGATTAAAAAGAAAAAAGGCAGTTAGACAACATTGTAGCATGACCCCAGTCAATTCTGAGACTGAAGGCAAATTTAATTTTTCCAAACTACTTTTTATACCATTTTAATTCCATGCAAGTATTTTGGGCGAGCAGTACAATAAGGAACTAACAAAGCAGTAAGAAAAGTCCTGTGATCACTCCCATGTTTAAAAGGGCTTGTCAGAATGACCAAAATACTTGAGCCCACTTCCTTGTCCAAGCCCCAAATCTTGCCTGAAGCCTATTTCTTCTGTTCCACCCCAAGACTAAAATTCCTGCCTTACCCTACTTCCCTATTACAGCCTAAAGTTAGATTCTTGCCAAAACCTACTTCCTTATTATGCCCTAATGTCAGATTCCTGCCTGAAGCCCATTTCCTTGTCCTTGGCCAATGTCAGACTCCTGCCAAGCGGTACCCCAGAAGGCTAGCCACACCTAAGCCAGCAGTCCTTTACCCTCAGTAAGAGCAAGAAAGTTTTTAGGAATTTTAGAAGTTATCATCAGCATTTCAGTATAATCAGAGAGTCCCAAGACCCTCAGACTTTAAAGCCATCACCAGAGTCCTACTCTGTTACTCCACTGGTATCCTGGCCCGAGCTGGGAGGCTCCTGGCATCATTGCATTAAGTAAAATAATTCAGGCATAGAATGAAATACTGTATGATATCATGCATGTGTAGAAGTGAGACCCCAAAAGATTATTCATCTCATGGAAGTTGAAAATAGAATAAAGGTTTATCAGAAAGCAGAGAGGCAGGTACAGTGTTAGATAGGAAGAAAACATTTCCCAGCCTTATGTAAAAATAGATTAAAGAGTTACCCATGAGACCTAAACATGGAAGCACAGAAGAGACACAGGAGAAAAACTCCGTGTTACCGACCTGGACCATAACAGTTTTGAATGGGAACAGAAAACACAGGTAACAAAGGCAAAGGAGAAGAGGAGGCCTCAGGACTCCAGATACACTATGATGATAGAGAAATAGAAGCAGTGCTTACTCTGAACTGAGTAGTACATGTGTGTATATACTTGGAATACGTAGTTTCTATGAATGAATAAAAATGCTAAGTGTTTTAGGAAACAGAAACAGTCCTGTTCATGTAACATTAGTTATAAGCGACGAAGAGGAAATTGACCTTACAGCTTATTCACACATAGATAAGTAAGCACTAAGCAATGAATTATTAGTTTGTCCTAAAAAGGAAACTCTGTCATTGGCAACGGTGTGACTAAAGCTATAAGAATGTGTGAGATTAACTAGAGACAAATGAAAGCTGCCAGTTCTCACTTACATGTGGGTACAAGCAGGTCAAACCTGTGGAAGGAGTGAGGAAGCCGAAGGCTGGAGTTTAGAGGGAGCGTGAGATACTCAAGAGATGCTATTTTTTTTTTAGTTCCACAGGAAAATAAGAAGTTTATAGAAGTACAGGAGCAGAATTCCAATCACTGCCCTTTGAAACATATGAAATAAAATTCTAAATATCATACCACAAAATGCTCAGAACATCATATTGTACCCTATAAGTGTATACAATTATGAACTATCAAACACTATAGAAGGAAATGTTAAATTAAAGAAAATTAACCATTGTGTAGGTTTTTCTTTTTGCTTGTATGTTATTTCTGCAACAGTGGATACCTTTGTCTGTTTAAAAAAGCCTGAATCCTGGTCATTTCTCAATCGTCATTGGGAAATGCATGGATAACTTTTTTTTATTTTTTTTTTGTTTTTCTAGACAGGGTTTCTCTGTATAGCCCTGGCTGTCCTGCAACTCACTTTGTAGACCAGGCTGGCCTCGAACTCAGAAATCCGCCTGCCTCTGCCTCCCGAGTGCTGGGATTAAAGGCGTGTGCCACCACACCCGGCTGGATAACTCTTGAAATTAACTTACTAAACTTGTTGACAACAGGAACTCACAACCAAACAATACATAGAGCTCGAGAAGTCTTGGGGGAGAGTTGGGAAAAGGACTGAGGGACCCGAATAGGATAGGGGCTCCACAGAAAGACCAACAGAATCAACGAACCTGGACCCTTGGGGACTCCCAGAGACTGAACCACCACCCAAAGAGCGAGCACAGACTGGATCTAGGCCTCCGCACACATATGTAGCAGATAAGCAGCTTGGTCTTCATGCAGGTCCCCTATCAAACAGAGCAGGGAGTGTCCCTGAGCCAGTAGCCTGCCTGTTGATCCTGCATCCCTAAATGGACCACCTTGTGTGGCCTCAGTGGGAGAGGATGAACATAGTCCTACAGCAACTTGGTGTGCCTGGTGGGGAGGGTACTTAGAGTACAAGAACTGCTAATATCGGGTTGTAAAATGAATAAATAAATAAATAATTTAAAAAAGAACATAAATTAAAAGGAACCTCAAAGAACTGGAGAAGTCATTTTAGAATTACGTGTATGCATGCCACTCGTTAGAAGGTTCTTATGAAAGACTACTCTGCTACAGACCTTTCCCCACTATACCATCCCCATTGTTGGACCTTAACGAAAGCTAAGAGTGATGTATAACAGACACTTCCACGTTCCTGTAAAGAACTGTTGTGTGAAATTGTGAAAAGTCTGTCTGTGGCTTACAAAGTACGTACAACCCGACCTGCTCCAAGCCATCTTTTTTTTTTTTTTTTTTTTTTTTTTGCACTGAGTCAAAGCAAATTTCCTCCAAGGTATTGGTCTAAACTACAGTACTTTACTGCCCCCTGATGGGAAGATGAAGGATGGCCAATTGAAAGTTGTAAATCCTTCTAGGGCTCATAACAGTTGATAATGCTTTTGTTGTTGTTACTAATGTATATATGACTTTTAAATTAATTAATTAATTAATCTATTGATTCACTTTACATCCCTATATCAGCTTCCCCTTTCTTCATTCACATCCCCCATTTCTCCCTCCCCTCTTTCCTTAGGAAGGCAGAGTTCCCCTCTAGGTATTACCCTCTGGCTACCCACCAACCCCAGCACATCAGGTCGCTGCAGTACTAGACATATCCTTTCCTAGTGAGTCAAGACAAGGTAGTCTGTTCATTTAGGGGAACAGGATCCACAGGCAGGCAGGCAACAGATTCTGGAAGAGCACCCGCTCCTGTTGTCGGAGACCAAGCTGCTCATCTGCTACATATGAGCTGGGGGCATAGGTCCAACCTGTTCTCACTCTTTTGTTGGTGATTCAGTCTTCAGGAGGCCCCAAGAGTACAGGTTAGTTGATTCTGTTGGTCTTCCTGTAGAGTCCCTTTTCTCTTCAGGTCTCTCAATCCTCCCAACTATTCTGTAAGACTCCCCACGTTTGGCTGTGGGACTCGGCATCTCTTTCCATTGGTTGCTTGGTGGAGCCTCCCAGAGAACAGTTATGCTAAGTTCCTGTCTGCAAGCATAACTGAGTATCATTAATAGTGTCAGGGATTGGTTCTTGCCTATGGGATGGGTCTCGATTTGGAGAAGTCAATCATTGGCCACTCTTTCCATCTCTGTTCTTTGTTTTTGTAGGCAGGGCACATGTTGGGTCGAAGGCTTTGTGGGTGGGTTGCTGTCCTTATGCCTTCACTGGGCGTACTCCTGGTGACAGGCAGTGAGAACTTCAGGCACCATATCTACCAGTGCTAAGTCTCAGCTAGAGTCACCTCTACAGATTTCATGGGGCCTCCACCACCACTACCCACTGCCAAATCCCAGGTCTCTGGCAAGTAGAGAGATGCCCCACCCACATCTGATCCTCTTTCCCCCTCTGTCCCTATACCTGACTGCCCCTTTCCTTTCTCCACCATCCTCTTCCACCCTCTTCCCTCCATCCATCCACCTCTGAAATCTCTTTTATTTCCCCTTCTGAAAAAGATTCAAGGATCTTCCCTTGAATTCTCCCTGTTAATTGGTTTCTTTGGGTCCTTGGATTATAGAGTGATTATCCTGTACTTTATGGCTAACATCGACTTATAGGTGATTACATACCATGTATGTTCTTTTGAGTCTGGGTTTCCTCACTCAGGATGATATTTTCTAGTTTCATCCATTTGCCTGCATACTTCAGTATGTCATTGTTTTTAATAGCTGAGTAGTATTCTATTGAGTAATCAAACCACATTTTGTCTATTCATTCTTCAATTGACAGACATCTGGGTTATTTCCATGTTCTGGGTATTAAGAATAAAGCTGCTATATATATAGTTGAGCATGTGTCCTTGCAAGAAGGTGGAGCATCTTCTGGGCATATGGCCAGGAGTGGTATAGCTGGTCTTGAGGTAGAACTGTTGCCAGTTTTCTGAAAAACTGCCAAATTGATTTCCAGAGTGATTGTACAAGTTTGCACTCCCACCAGCAAATGGAAGAGTGTTCCCCTTCCTCGACATCCTTTGCAGAATGTACTGTTGCTTGAGGTTTTGATCTTAGCCCTCCTGAAAGGTATAAGATGGAGTCTCAGAGTCATTTGGTTTTCTTTTTCCTGATGACTAAAGACTGAACATTTCTTAAGTGTTTCACAACCTTTAGGGATTCCTCTGTTGAGAATTCTCTATTTAACTCTGTACCCCATTTTTAACTGGGTTATATCTCTGTTTGTGTCTAACATCTTGAGTTCTTCTTAAGTTTTGTATGTTAGTCCCATTTGGTTCATAATCTCTCTTAGCTTAATTATTTCTCTGTTTAGTTTCTGTCCATTGGTGCGATGATGCTTTTGATAATTACTATAGCAGAGCAAGCAATGTGTCTTACAGATTAGACTGAGATGTTATAATTCAGAGTGGGTAGTGATTTTTACAGGTCATGTTTAACTGCTTATGCAAAATTAAAGGAATGATGGTTTGAAGAATTAGAGAGGAAAGTTGTAGTCAACAACAGATGAGAGACAAGAGGAAACACGGGAGATGATGGAGCAGGTGGAGGAAGAAAGAAGAGAGAGGAAAAGGAGGACAATTGGGAAATAGAAGGAAGGAGTCTCTGTGGGCAGGAAGGAAAGAGAGAAGGAGTGGCTACTGGAGATAATTCTGAAGGTAGAGATCGCATTCTAAATTGCAGAGTTGTGAGGAGTAGAGAGATTTACTCTTAAAGTCATAGTGTAAGACAGTATTGCATTTAGATGCATGCTGATCTCTTTTCCCTCTTCACACATATCTACAATCAAGTTACAGGAAAAAAATGTCATCGAAGCTATTACCAGTTATGTGTAGCATATTTTATGTAAATGTTGACTAAAATCATCTCTATTCTTATAAAAAACAGTCTTGTTCTCTGGGATTCTTAAGAAAAAGAGTAATACTATATTCTAATAGAAACTTTAGAAGATTCTAGAGGAAAAATAAATACAATGGCATAATAAAGACACTTTTTTTTCCCTTCCTGACAATGTGCTCCCAGAGAAACTAAGATATAGAACCTAAAAAATTAACAAACATTAGACTAAATAACGCAAGACATTGAAGGATATTGTTTATGAGTTTCAGGTTCTCTGCCTCAGCATTCATATTATAGGAGATCCTTGGAATAGGAATAGAAAAGTCATGGGAAAATCCTGAACTAAGGATGTAGATCTGGGAGTAAGGAGAGATGAAATGTCTGCTTAGTGCAACCATGGGAAGGGCCCAGGAGATTTCAGATTGCTGCCCATGGAGAACAAAAGCACACAAATCAAAAAGATAATGGAGTCCGGATCTTACACAGGCTTCCAATAGTGCTCGATTAAGATAAAAAAGAAATTCAATTTGTGACATTAATGTGGGATTAATAATCTTACAAAAACAGATTAACAAATGTGATATAATATCAGTAGCATTTGGAAACAACCCTTGTCCCCAGAGTTCTTGATGTTCCTGTATCAAGTACGTGAAGTAATGAGAGTTGGCATGCTATGAAGACCGAATACCTCCTTCCCCCCAAGGCTCTTTGCTTTCAAATTCTAAAGATGGGAGATCTAAGGATGACTTCCTTTTCATTGTACCCCTTTATTCATCATAGAGTCATCAACCTGACCCAAGTTTATAATGCACTGATAAATAATAGTCATCTTTCTCCCAGGCCAGATGTGACCAAGCTAGTGATAGGAGACAGAATATGATTACATATCAGTTTGCTGACTCTATTAAAAAACGGATGCAGGGATGGTTAAATATACGAAAATCCATCAATGTAATCCATTATATAAACAATCTTAAAGACAAAAACCACATGATCATCTCGTTAGATGCAGAAAAAGCATTTGACAAGATCCAACACCCATTCATGATAAAAGTTTTGGAAAGATCAGGAATTCAAGGCCCATACCTAAACATGATAAAAGCAATCTACAGCAAACCAGTAGCCAACATCAAAGTAAATGGAGAGAAGCTGGAAGCAATCCCACTAAAATCAGGGACTAGACAAGGCTGCCCACTTTCTCCCTACCTTTTCAACATAGTACTTGAAGTATTAGCCAGAGCAATTCGACAACAAAAGGAGATCAAGGGGATACAAATTGGAAAAGAGAAAGTCAAAATATCACTTTTTGCAGATGATATGATAGTATATATAAGTGACCTTAAAAATTCTACCAGAGAACTCCTAAACCTGATAAGCAGCTTCGGTGAAGTAGCTGGATATAAAATAAACTCAAACAAGT
This sequence comes from Mus musculus, assembly GCF_000001635.26. NCBI lineage: Eukaryota > Metazoa > Chordata > Mammalia > Rodentia > Muridae > Mus > Mus musculus. Next base: position 44,035,134 of record NC_000084.6, on the reverse strand, counting down.
CAATGGCCTTTCTCTATACAAAGAATAAACAGGCTGAGAAAGAAATTAGGGAAACAACACCCTTCTCAATAGTCACAAATAATATAAAATATCTTGGCGTGACTCTAATTAAGGAAGTGAAAGATCTGTATAATAAAAACTTCAAATTTCTGAAGAAAGAAATTAAGGAAGATCTCAGAAGATGGAAAGATCTCCCATGCTCATGGATTGGCAGGATCAACATTGTAAAAATGGCTATCTTGCCAAAAGCAATCTACAGATTCAATGCAATCCCCATCAAAATTCCAACTCAATTCTTCAACGAATTGGAAGGAGCAATTTGCAAATTTGTCTGGAAAAACAAAAAACCTAGGATAGCAAAAAGTCTTCTCAAGGATAAAAGAACTTCTGGCGGAATCACCATGCCAGACCTAAAGCTTTACTACAGAGCAATTGTGATAAAAACTGCATGGTACTGGTATAGAGACAGACCAGTAGACCAATGGAATAGAATTGAAGACCCAGAAATGAACCCACACACCTATGGTCACTTGATCTTTGACAAGGGAGCTAAAACCATCCAGTGGAAGAAAGACAGCATTTTCAACAATTGGTGCTGGCACAACTGGTTGTTATCGTGTAGAAGAATGCGAATCAATCCATACTTATCTCCTTGTACTAAGGTCAAATCTAAGAGGATCAAGGAACTTCACATAAAACCAGAGACACTGAAACTTATAGAGGAGAAAGTGGGGAAAAGCCTTGAAGATATGGGCACAGGGGAAAAATTCCTGAACAGAACAGCAATGGCTTGTGCTGTAAGATCGAGAATTGACAAATGGGACCTAATGAAACTCCAAAGTTTCTGCAAGGCAAAAGACACCGTCAATAAGACAAAAAGACCACCAACAGATTGGGAAAGGATCTTTACCTATCCTAAATCAGATAGGGGACTAATATCCAACATATATAAAGAACTCAAGAAGGTGGACTTCAGAAAATCAAATAACCCCATTAAAAAATGGGGCTCAGAACTAATCAAAGAATTCTCACCTGAGGAATACCGAATGGCAGAGAAGCACCTGAAAAAATGTTCAACATCCTTAATCATCAGGGAAATGCAAATCAAAACAACCCTGAGATTCCACCTCACACCAGTCAGAATGGCTAAGATCAAAAATTCAGGTGACAGCAGATGCTGGCGTGGATGTGGAGAAAGAGGAACACTCCTCCATTGTTGGTGGGAGTGCAGGCTTGTACAACCACTCTGGAAATCAGTCTGGCGGTTCCTCAGAAAACTGGACATAGTACTACCGGAGGATCCAGCAATACCTCTCCTGGGCATATATCCAGAAGATGCCCCAACTGGTAAGAAGGACACATGCTCCACTATGTTCATAGCAGCCTTATTTATAATAGCCAGAAGCTGGAAAGAACCTAGATGCCCCTCAACAGAGGAATGGATACAGAAAATGTGGTACATCTACACAATGGAGTACTACTCAGCTATTAAAAAGAATGAATTTATGAAATTCCTAGCCAAATGGATGGACCTGGAGGGCATCATCTTGAGTGAGGTAACACATCCACAAAGAAACTCACACAATATGTACTCACTGATAAGTGGATATTAGCCCCAAACCTAGGATACCCAAGATATAAGATACAATTTGCTAAACACATGAAACTCAAGAAGAATGAAGACTGAAGTGTGGACACTATGCCCCTCCTTAGATTTGGGAACAAAACACCCATGGAAGGAGTTACAGAGACAAAATTTGGAGCTGAGATGAAAGGATGGACCATGTAGAGACTGCCATATCTAGGGATCCACCCCATAATCAGCATCCAAACTCTGACACCATTGCATACACTAGCAAGATTTTATTGAAAGGACCCAGATGTAGCTGTCTCTTGTGAGACTATGCCGGGGCCTAGCAAACACAGAAGTGGATGCTCACAGTCAGCTAATGGATGGATCATAGGGCTCCCAATGGAGGAGCTAGAGAAAGTAGCCAAGGAGCTAAAGGGATCTGCAACCCTATAGGTGGAACAACATTATGAACTAACCAGTACCCCGGAGCTCTTGACTCTAGCTGCATATATATCAAAAGATGGCCTAGTCGGCCATCACTGGAAAGAGAGGCCCATTGGACTTGCAAACTTTATATGCCCCAGTACAGGGTAACACCAGGGCCAAAAAGGGGGAGTGGGTGGGCAGGGGAGTGGGGGTGGGTGGATATGGGGGACTTTTGGTATAGCATTGGAAATGTAAATGAGCTAAATACCTAATAAAAAATGGAAAAAAAACATGTGAGTGAGTATGTGGCATACATACAGATGAGGTATTATAACTGGGAGAAGCATATCTTCCTATATCCTCCAGAGAATAAAATGTGTCTTTAGGATTTAAGAGAAATGACCACTGAGACATTCATAGGTATGAACAATGTAATCTTTTTCTATTGGAGAAAGGTAGGGACAGTGAAGACATGGAGCCGTTTTAAACTCAAATAGATTCCTCTGTATCAAGGCTTAGATAAGGATTGTAGCTGGGCACAATGGAACACTCTAGTTATTGTTATTACTTGGGGGGCTAAGACAGGAGAATTTCAAGTTTGAGACCAGCCTGGACATACTACATATCACAAAGACAGAAGTGATAAAAGTGCAAATATTTAAGGAGAAATTTATAAAAGCTGGGCAACAGGGATGGATCAGGAAGACAGAAATGCTTTGTCATTGGGTTCATTTATTTAAATGGCAAGAAAATAAAGAAGAACTTGTTCTGGGAAAGCCCTGGATGTTTTACGTAAAGAAGACCACTGGTGATAATGTTGGTGAACTGAAAAAACTTACTGTTTGCCTTGGGCCTCTGGTTTAAATGTTCACATCTGTTCTACTGCTAAGACACGAAACAGAGACCCAAGGATCCAAGACACAAGTTAAGATATTCAGGAAACTTTGTTTATTTGTAGAGATTGGGATTGATCCCAGAGTCCTCCAACCTGTGAGATGGTGCTTTAATTGTAAAATTGTAAGCTATCTCCAAGCCGGAATAGCTTATAGATTAAAGAAAACACAGAAGGACCATCCAGCCACCAGCTTCCAACAGGTCTTTGTTACCAGGAATCTATAAAAAGACAAAAAAAAAAAAAAGGTCAAAGGAGAAATTTAAGTATAATAAGGAAGTGTCTCTGCTGGAGATGAATGGAAAATATCATCTTACACATCCAGGTTCACTCACCTAGCACCTTCCATTGTAGTAATATCTAATTCTTCCCCCAGATTTCCTATATGAAAGCATAATAAGTATTTCATTAGGAAATTTTCCATGGGGAAGTTAAGACACAAACTATAAAGTTAGCTGGTTAGGGCAAGGACAAGGGCACTTGCCACTGATGATACCTACAACCTCTTTAAAATCATCTCTCTGATTGGGCCTGAGTTTGCGATGTGTGAGGTAGAAGAGGCATCAGTGATCCAGTCAACACTCTCAGCCTTTGGCTAAAATGGAAACTACTGTGACGGCTCAGGGTTTACACCGTCTCTTCTTTGCTCCTTGCACAAAAGGACAAAAGGTTGTTAGAGTAAGGTTCCAGTCCGACTGCACAAGAAATGGTTTGCTTCTTGGGAAACACACTGCCTCACATAGACGAAAGCTAACATCATGGTGACATTGCAATCTGGGTGTTTAATGACTGATTTCCTGTCATGTAAATCCAAAGAACTGAGTAACCAGTCCCAGGCAGTGGGCCAAAGTCTGCTGTTGGGCTAGTACAACTCAAGGTTTTAGACATTGAGGCAGCAGAAAAATATCTAATACAAGATAAAGGTAAATTTTATGCTAAAATCAAAGTGGGGGGGTTGAAGGAGTTCTAGAATTTCTGTAGGCAATCCATTAATTATGGGAGCATTGAGACTATGAGATGGCACATGAGGGCCACCATTCAGTCTAACATGGCTACCTTAGATGCCTGTAGAACCTTCTGTTATGATGGCTTGTCTAAGGAAGTTGATTTCTGTCTCCCCAAATAGGAGAGAAAGACTGGCCTCATGGCTGCTGAACTTGGTTAGGGCAACATGGACAGAAATAGTAAGCAACAAGCTTACTTTTTTTTCTTTCTCTCCAAAGAATACTCACAAGCTCTCAACACACAAGATGCAGGGATTATCATAGGTTACAAAATTGGTGCCGCAGATGGGTTGTTTTAGGTCAGGGCAGGGGTCCACTGTTTTGTTGAACCAACTCAAATTTACTTTCTTATAAGGACATTTGATCTGAAATTGAGAGGAAACAAACAGACAAAGAAATCACGAGAACTGCGCTCAAACAATAGGCCTCTTGTGGATTGTATTAGGGAAATCCCGTCAAGTCAGAATCACATTCCAGTATCACAGTGTCTCCCAGTGTATCTACATACAAAGCAATGGCACTACATTCAGTCTACACTCTGTCTGATAAGCATCATTTCCTGTACCTAGGGACTCTTAGAGGCCTGCTAAGCTACAGTGAGAGAAAAGAAAACATTTAAATTCATGAATGAAGCAAAGACAAAGTCACCAATACTTATAAAGTTGAGAGACTACTCTGTAGCACATCTATAAAAATGGAAAAGAAATAACCTTTTATTTATACTTTTCCTTTATCTCACTAATCACATATGTGTTGGCCCCACAATATACACAAAGCTGAGCAGGATAAGTTTCAAGAAGAAAAAAACCATTCACCCTTCTCTTTTATTCATACAGGAGCTGCAAACCTAATTTGAGCTTCTGTGCAGAGATTCTTCATTCCTTTACATTTTCCTGTATCCAGAACCCAAGAGATTGATGCTTTCCATATTTTCAACACAGCAGAATGTGATATGACCACTCTTTTTTACAAAAGAACAACTCCCTGAAAGCAACTTTGTGAACACTCAAGTCCATGGTCCTCTAAGAACCAAGAAACTCCTAACACCTGGCAAATGGAAACTGTCATTATGCAGAAAGAGTTTCTAAACACCACTGGGTATTTGTGTGTGTGTGTGTGTGTGTGTGTGTGTGTGTGTGTGTGTGTGTGTGTGTGTGCGCGCGCGCGCTCGCTGCTTCCCAGCTTAGAGCACTTTATTTTAGACTCTAAACAACAAGACGCCTGAAATTCTCATGTACCCATGTACATATTGGCAGCAGCAGATTGAGTCAGTGAGTTCTAACACGAAAACTGAAAGAAGACATTAAATTGTTAGGGGAGTGGGGGGAGTCTAAGAAGTTATAGGGAGGACAGGAGTAGACAAAATAAAGATGCATTTTATGCCTTATGAAATTCTCAAAGAACAGATGATTTTTAAAAATTAAAATATTAGATTCAGAACCTAGAGAGATTGTCAGGGGCCTCATGAAAACTTATAGCAGTCAGTAACTCCAGTTCCAGAAAATTCAGTGACCTCTTCTGTCTCTTGTGATAACCACGCACGTATGCAGTGCACTTACACGGGAGCAGGCAAAACTCTTGTACAATTAACAAAAAAATCTTCTAAAAATTGCATTTGAATTGAGTTCTAGAAAATCCAGTAGGCAATTACCTTAATAAGTCCATGTGTAGGCCACCAAACTCGAGCACCTGGAGCTACAGAATGTATAAATATATTGCAAAATTTAATCCTGATAAATCATAACATAACCTTCTGACAGAACAAGAAAGCTCTAATTCCTTACAAAGTAACCCCAAAGCAATGAAAAGCATTGTTTCATTTATATATTTATGCATCCCCTTGTAGAATGCGGACTGACATTCCTGCTTCTGTAAACAATCAGCAGGGAAGGAGTGCACCATCAGTAGGGATGCTGGGAGCCCAGAGTATAGAGCGCTTTGGGAGGAAAACACCTTGTCAAGTTGACATTCAGGATTTTCAGAAGATGGTGAACAACTGAGAACTCTGTTCTCCTTGGGATTCCCAGTATGGCCTCTTCCTGAGAGGTCACAGAGATCCTGAGCCACTGGAGATCTCTGTGGGGGCATTTCCAGATATTTTAAAGATGTCCTCTGGATGAAGAAATACTACTGGTCACTTTCAGCCACTACCTCCCCAAGTGCTCTCTCTTCTCTGTGCATTAGGTCCCACAACTTGCATATAATATGTTGAAAAAAATCAAAACTTTATGTCTCCGGATCAGACTTCACTGTCTCTCTAAGCATGTGTATCGGGAAGCACAGATGTAGTGGTGGTCTGCACCTTTATTCATAGACATATTTTCACTAAAATCATTTGTAGTTCAAAGTATTTTCTTTATATTACACGTTCCCATCCACAAAACTTTGCATTCTTAAAGGAAAAGCAAATTACTCACCAGCCAGGATAACCAAGTGGAGCATAATGGAGAACAAAACTGAGCACTGGAAATATTTGACCATTTTTTTTTTCCTTTTGGTGTTACCGTGGAATGATGTCCTGAGATGCTGTCTGAAGATACCACCTTTAGATCCAACCATCCAGGGGGACATAATCAGAATGTTAAAACAACTTTTGAAAGAATAGCCCACTGCAAACTCCACTTTAAAACCTATCCCACCACGCTTCAAGAGTAAATATCTAGGAAAAGTTAGAGTTTTACTAATCACCTAAAAGATTAAAATTAATTTCAGTGACAGAATGAATGTGAATACTGAGAAAATAGATGGGGATCAGAAGTTCCTTTTCTGTGTGCCCAATTGTACTATTTTAGTATAGAGGTGTTTTACAACTCTTGAAATGGATACTCCATACCCTAAATTCTATTCACATATATTTTAAGGTACAAAACAAGCTGGGGCTCCTAGAGGTTTACAGACATTACTGGAGCAATAGGGAGAAGGAAGTCTATATTTTCTTATGATATAGAGATGGGATCTTTAAATCAAGAAAAAGGCAGTGATACTACAGGAAAACTTGGCTGTGCTAAAAATCTTCTGGCTGAATATTAAACTCTTTGGGGTATTCTGGGATACTGAGTAACAAAAGAAAGCACCATATCACCATCTCAGGGGAATCTCCAATCTAAGACACTAAACTGTCTCTGGAGAGTAGCACTTTCCATGACAATTGGACATTTTTGGCAGAATATCTGAATGTCTTGTCTCCTGAAACAACCTTGGGCATTATGGTCTTGATAAACATATCACTATCTCATCCTACCATCTCCCTCTAGATTCTTTAGGGATGGAGCAGTAACAATAAAAGCCATAAGTCCAACACATCAACTGAAGTCATTTCATGCTCCATGCCACAACTGACCCACCTTAGAAAGAGAAGATGAAATCAATGGGCTCCCTTTCAGCTGTTACTTCTTCTTTAAAGCTCAAGTGTTGGGGCTTCTCGAGGGGACAGTAGCTGCGTAGGAGAAGGCACTGAGGCATTGTGTGCTGGGCTGAGCAGGCCCTGGTAGGTTTATCATGATTCTAGTTAGGTCAAGGTCAGACCTCAGCAGGGGATTTTTGGAAGGACTTGTGGAGGGCAAGAACTGGTCACTGGAAAGGGCAGCCAGAGTAGCATGTGAGCATACCTGCTGCAGTTGGTAGGAGCACAGTCACACAGTAAGTGTCCCCTAAGAGTGAAGGCTTCCCAGGCAGGATGACAAAATACAAAGAAACACCTAAGGTACAGGAGTCTGGAGCAGTGATTTGCAGTGGTACGTGAGATCCACAGATGTCATCTGCAGTGGGCGCACCCTTGTCCCTTAGGCAACCTGAGCCTTTGAGTTCTTAATGGAGACTGTGGTTAGCATGGTAGAGCTCCCTCTGTTGCATGAGTTTTATGGGGTTTTGGGGGGGGGTATGTGGGGAGGGGTGGTTTCTATCTTTTTGTTTTCATCTAGGAAGAAAATACATAAGATAGAATTATTTTTAAAAAGCAAAATGACATGGAGTTAGGCAAGTCAGAAAGAAGTGTTAAAAATGAACTGTGTATTGAGTGTCATTATTTTTAAACTAATACAAATAATGACACACAATACACTGTTTTTTCCATATTCAATCATGTTTTGAGGTTTACATTGTTTTTGTTTTGTTTTCAGTGAAAAATAAACTGCCACATTTTCTTAGTTTTAAATAGTTATTTAAAGCTTATATTTATGTTCACATATGTGAATGAGAATTTATTAATACTTTTTAATTGTTGCTCATTATGATGATTCTGATTTTAATTGTTATTAAAATTTTTGTAATAACAAGTTTATATTGGCATCCATTAGTTTATCTCTTACTCCAGTTTAATATTTTAATATGCACATCTATATGTATATTATAGAGTCTGTAAAGACTCAGAGCAATCTGAAATATGAAAGAGAATTCTATATGCAGAAGCTAGGTTAAAGAAATAAGCACAGGAAAGTGGAGGGTGGACTATTGGTGAAAAAGGGGACTAGCAGAAGGGCAGCATGGGAGGGCCATGGAGGGGATGTGTATGCTCCAAACACACTATATGCCTAAGCAAAAAGGTTGTGATGAAACCCATGGCACTGTACAACTAGTGTATGCCAATGATGTTTTTATCTAGCTTGTATGTCATAGCTAAAATGCAGGCTATTTTGACAATAATGTAATAGTCTTAGATGAACAATGTATTCCTCAGTTCAGAAAGACGAGGCATTCAACAGTTTAGGAATGTTTACAGATGTAGAAACAGAACTGGCAACAGTATTTTGTCAACATGGAGAATCATTTATTCCATCTGCATTATAGAAATTTCCTGGTGCACTTATCATTTTTTAAATTTTTTATTAGATATTTTCTTCATTTACATTTCAAATGCTATCCCAAAAGTCCCCTATACCCTCCCCCCATCATGCTCCCCTACACACCCACTCCCACTTCTTGGCCCTGGCGTTCCCCTGTACTGGGACATATAAAGTTTGCAAGACCAAGGGATCTCTCTTCCCAATGATGGCTGACTAGGTCCTCTTCTGCTACATATGCAGCTAGAGATACAAACTCTGGGGGTACTGGTTAGTTCATATTGTTGTTTTCACCTATAGGGCTGCAGACCACTTCAACTCCTTGGGTACTTTCTCTAGCTCCTCCATTGGGGGACCTGTGCTCTATCCTATAGATGACTGTGAGCATCCACTTCTGTATTTGCCAGGCACTGGCATAGCCTTACACAAAACAGCTATACCAGGGTCCTTTCAGCATAATCTTGCTGGCATATGAAATGGTGTCTGCGTTTGGTGGCTGATTATGGGATGGATCCCCAGGTGGGGCAGTCTCTTGATGGTCCATCCTTTCGTCTTAGCTCTAAACTTTGTCTCTGTAACTCCTTCCATGAGTATTTTGTTCCCTATTCTAAGGAGGAATGAAATATCCACGCATTGGTCTTCCTTCTTCTTGATTTTCTTGTGTTTTGCAAATTGTGTCTTGGGTATTCTAGGTTTCTGGGCTAATATCCACTTATCAGTGAGTTCATATCAAGTGACTTCTTTTGTGATTGGGTTACCTCACTCAGGATGTTATCCTCCAGATCCATCCATTTGTCTAAGAATTTTATAAATTCATTTTTTTAATAGCTGAGTAGTACTCCATTGTGTAAATGTAGCACATTTTCTGTATCCATTCTTCTGTTGAGGGACATCTGGGTTTTTTCCAGCTTCTGGCTATTATAAATAAGGCTGCTATGAACATAGTGGAGCATGTGTTCTTATTACCAGTTGGAACATCATCTGGGTATATGCTCAGGAGAGGTATTGCTGGATCTTCCTGTAGTACTATGTCCAATTTTCTGAACATCCACCAGACTGATTTCCAGAGTAGTTTTACAAACTTGCAATCCCACCAGCAATGGAGGAGTGTTCCTCTTTCTCCACATCCTCATCGGCATCTGCCGTCCCTGGTGCACTTATTTTGATGGCTTATAACCATGGCTATTGATGTAGATGTCCTAGGGTCACAGTGACTGACTCATTCATTGTTAAAAAATAACAGTGAATGCAAAATTACTTTCCACTAGAAAGTAAACACCCATGTTTTCTACTTTGATTTGCTGCAAAATCCATTAACAGTTCATCACTGCTCTGTTAAGTTACAGAGACTTGTGGGGTCTAGGATTGGTCAAAAACAGTAAGGTAAACACTGGAAAAACAAGGTGAAAACAAATGGCCAATCTCTTTCTCTAATGTAGTCAATATCACAGCCAGGCAAAGTCACTGAGTCAATAATTATACAAGCTCAAGAATGTAATTGCCCGTAGTCAAGTTTTCTGAATCTTGTGACATTAGAGTATTGATGATGACCACTATGTTTCTCACATAAGCATTGAGAAATGACCAATAAAACCCACAGATATGATGCGTCAACTTTGTAAAATTAAGTACCAACTTTGTAAGATAAAGTTGGTTTCATACTGCAACACACAGGATCTGTAAACATCATTTAATCCTAAAAATCTTAGGAAAAAAAAATCAATCTAGTATAGAAGAAAAAAAATCAGAAAGATTTTACATTTTTAGACCCTTCCAAATCCCAGAACTAATATTGAGAAAAGAAACTAGATATTGATTAATACTCAGATCTGTCTCAAAGCACCCAAATCTATGGTTCTTGTCATATGTTGCCCTAATGGACTAACTTTAAAATAACAATATAAAGACTTCTGGACATATCACCATCCTGATTTCAAGCTGTACTACAGAACAATAGTAGTAACCACTGCACGGTACTGGGATAAAAACAAAAGGTTGATTAATGAAATCTAACTGAAGACCCAAAAGTAAATCCACACACCTATGGACACTTCTTGATTTTTGACAAAGAAGCCAAATCTATACAATAAAAAAAATAAAACATCTTCAACAAATGATGCTGGTCTAATTCTATGTCTGCATGCAGAAAAGTGCAACTAGATCCACATCTACTGTCCAAGTGGATTGAAGACCTCAACATAAAATTGGATATACTGAATGTGATGGAAGAGAAAGTGAAGAATAGCCTTGAATGCATTGGAACAGGAGACAACTTTCTGAACAGAACACCTACAGTTCAAGCACTAAGATCAACAATTAATAAATGGGACCTCATGAAACTGAAAACCTTCTGTAAGGCAAGGACAAACATCAAAAGGACAAAATGAATGGGAAAATACCTTCACCAATTTCACATTTGACAGAGGGCTAATATACAAAAATATATAAAGAACACAAGAAACCGAATAACCAAAAATATAAGATCATCAACAAAACAGGTAACCCAATTAAAAATGGGCACAGATCTCAGCAGAGGAGTCTCTAGTGACGAAGAAGCACTTCCTTAGTCATCGTGGAAACGTACATCAAAATTACCTAGATTCCATTTTACACCTTTGAGAATGGTTAAGATCAAGAACTTGAATGACAGCTCCTGCTAAGGACGAGGAGCAAGGGGAACACTCCGCCATTGATGGTGATAGAGCAAATTAGTACAACCATTTTGGAAGTCAATTTGAAAATTGAGAATAGATCTTCCTTAAAATCCACCTATACCACTTCTGGGCATATACTAAAAGGATGTTCCACCATAATGACACTTGCTTAGCTATGTTTATAGGAGTTTTATTTGTAGTAGCCAGAAACTGGAAACAACCTAGTTGTCCTTCAACCAAAGAATGGATAAAGAATATGTGGTACATTTACACAATGCATTATTACTCAGGCATTAAAAGCAATGACACCATGAAATTTTAAGGCAGATGGATAAAACTAGAAAAGATCATCCTGAGTGAGGTAACCCAGAACGACATTGTATGTACTCACATATAAGTGGTTATTACTCATAACGCACAGGATAGTCATGATAGAGTTCACAGACCAAAAGGAGTTAAGTAACAAAGATGGCCCAGGGGAAGATGTATAAATAACATTAAGAAGTTGAAATACATTAGACATTGGAGAGGGTGAATGGATGGAGGGGGCTGTGTGGGGAAGGGGGTGGGGTCAGAAAGCAGGAGGGATGAGGTGCAGGGAGAACTAAGGGAGAGAATACTGGGAAAGAGAACTGGAATTGGGGTGGGTGCATCGCTGGGATATCTAGAAATGTAATGCAATGGGAACTCCTAGCAATCTATGACTCCTTTAGCTAAGTTTCCTAGCAGTGGGGGATAGGCAGTCTGAATAGGCCATTTCCTGTAACCAGGCAAGACTTCCAATGGACGGTGACACTAACCCAGCCAAGATGTGCAGGAGTAAAAGATGGAGCAGAAATTGAGGGATGGGCCAACCAATGATTGGCCCAGCTTGAGACACATTCCATGAGAGAAAACCCAGCCCTGAACCTATTATGATATTCGACTGTACTTGCAGACAGGAGCCTAGCTTAACTGTCATCAAAAAGACTTTACCCAGAATTGATGGAAACAGATGCATAGCCAAACATTCCACAGAGCTTGGGAAATCTGTGGAAGTTATGGAGGAAAAGATTGAAGGATCTGCTTCTTGGTGAATGTACATTCCAAGGGTGTGCCTTATTCCAAATTCCACTCACTTAAGAGGGCTGTAAATACTGGTTGTCTTTGTTTCTTTTCTTTTGTTATTCTGTATCATTTTCTTATATAAGGAGACATCTTGGTGGTTAGGATTTAAAGGCTAAAATTATCTGTGCTTCATACATTGTATATAGGCCAATATTCTTAATGAACTTGAATATGAAACAAAGTTTCACAATGAATATACTGGGTTGGCTAAATCAAGGAATTTTATGCATATTGTATTTAATATGAAATATAAAGGTTTTCTTGATTAGACATCAACAAAATATTAAAAATGACATGACAAACATATTTCTCAAAAGCTCATGAAAGAGAATTTCTATATTTCCTACATATGAGCATGAAGAAGACAGCTTCAGATAATCTCTGAATTCATCCTGTTCATAGCGGAATTATCAGGAACATAGCTCAACCATGCTTGACAAATGGTTATTGATAATCCAGTCTTCGTTCTTGATGACACAGAAAAATGTAGCATAAAGAATGACTAATTTTCATTCAGTTACAAAGGACAACAATCATAAAATCCTCTATTTGGCTTATTGGAGATTTATTTATAAAAACAAAAGAGCAGAGAGAAAATACAAAATTAACTTCCTAGATCCAAATGGGTCAGTCCCACTGTGAACATTTTTTTCTGTAGCTGAGAGTGACTATGTAATATATGTAAGATTCTCTGTGCTTTCCGGTGTAAGCCTGGTATCTACCACTACCACTACCACAGAACATCAGCAACTAAACTCTGAGAGTAGCGGAGTTCAGCAGAGATCCTGAAGCCACAAGTTTTGTTTCATGTCATCCCTATCTAGTACATGTATCTTTCTCAGATTTTCCATCGTTATCCCATGGTATAGTTACATTATCCACTACAGCCACCTCCAGCTCCATGGGGCCAATGAACACTTGAAAGAAGACTGGTCCAAATTAGAGGTACTAATAGTGGAAAATATACACCAATATCAAAGATTTATTAAATAAAACATTTATATTAGTTGACTTAATAAGTGATATATAGTACTAGATAACAATTAGAATTAGTTTTATCTAGTTGTTTTGCTAACTACTCAAAATTAAAATTATATGTATATATGTGTATATATATACATATGCACACACATACATACATACACATATATGACTCATACAACATTTATGTTGGAGATTGCCATTCTTGAGATTTACATATATTTGTAGATTCATCTCTTTAGTCTCTCCCACACTCTAGCATGGAAAAGCTATGGTATAATCTCAAAAATTAAACAAAAATATTATAAAGAAGTAAATAATTAGTTATGAGAAAGTAATGGATGTTGTCAACTATAAAACTTATATAATTGAGGTATGGTATTTATGGAAATACAAATACTAGGTAGGGGTCTGACATGTTAACAGGTAGCTTCATACATGTACTGGCTGCCTCAGAGTCCATCTTGCCCCACTTCTTCAACAATGGCAGCAACTTGTCTACCACTGTGTTTAATCAAGACAAAGGGCACCATATATTCAGCTACTATTAAAATATATTTCTATTATCTAGCGGTCATAAACAAATCCCCAAAAGGATGTTCTGCTGAGTTTCTACTTTTATTAAACAGGCAGCTGGATAGACAACATTGTGATCAGATTTCCAGAGCATAGACTGAGTGGAGACTTCTCCACATCCTCAGATCACTGAGTCTAGAAGGAAAGAGATGGAAAGACTGAAAACCAGTGAGTCCAATACCAACAGCTCTGCATTATTTTCTATAGTAAAAAGATGAGTTTGAAGAATTCTTTATATACACAGATGGTGAAGGCAGGCAGTTCAGAATCGAGGCTTAGCTTTTTCTCTGTAATTTCACCAATCATTGCATCATTTTTTCCTGGGAAAGAAGATGGATAAGTTAGGTGCTAGAACTTATCAAAACTACAAGGATATGGTCGAACCATAAGATAATGCATTAATCTGTGCCATGATCTAAGGATATTAAATCACGCTCACATTCTATATGCTGTAATAACCATTACCTTGAGCACCTACTATGCATCAAATATTGAGGTGGGCGCAAAGCAAAAGTGGTTTAACTCTGCTATTGATTTTGTGTTCCCTCCTAATAATAAACATTGCCATTAGCAATGTCTCACTGATAAGGATATATGCTTCATAATTTAGTGGCTTTCAAAATTGCCAAGTTAGGTCATGCCTCTGGTGCAGTCCTTCATTAAAGAAATTTATTTCTGTGTAATGTACAGGTGAGTTTCACAGAGTAGTGAAACTCACACTACTCTTGTCAAGTGACCCACACAGGATGAAAATTACAGAGAAGCATGGTTCAAGGCTATTCTATTAAAATGAGCTTTCAGAAAATTACTAGGATCTTGTTGTTCTCAGATATGTATTTAAGTGGGATTATGAGGTGGAAGAAGAATGTATTCTTTGGATACAATAGGAAGCAAGCCACTAATAATTAATATGCAATAAAATAGCAAACAATCATGCATTAAAATTGGTTCAATTGCTTTTATTTATGTGTATGAAGGCCTAGCATAGCTAAGTTAGGTGCAAGTTCACATGGGAAGGAGTTGGAAGGTTCCAGCCTTCAGCCAATTACAGTGTGTCTTCCCACTGTTGATCTGAGACTAGAAATCTCTCCACCTGTACTTTCCCATGCCATGGAATAGGCTTGATTAAGGTTTTCAAATCAAGTAGATATTTACCAATTTTGTTATTTCTCAAGTCTTATGTGGCATCATAATGGAGTATAATAAATAATATTTCTAGTAAATGTCAATATTATATAGTACTATTAGCTGTAAATAAATAATTTTCTTGAAATACAATTAGTTAAACTAATTCATTTATTCATATTAACTATTAACTGTGCCTGCATTTGTGTTTCTTTTAAGTTCATACTTAAGACTTTTCCAATATGAACTAACCAGTACCCCCAGAGCTCCCAGGGACTAAACCACCAATAAAAGAAAACACATGGAGAGACTCATGGCTCCAGCTGCATATGTAGCTGAGGATGGCCTAGTGGGTCATCAATGGGAGGAGAGACCCTTGGTCCTGTGAAGGATCTATGCCTCAGTATAGGGGAATACCTGGGTCAATAAGTGTAAATGGGTGGGTTGGGGAGCAGGGGGAGGGGGAGGATAGGGGATTTCCGAAGGGGAAACTAGGAAAGGGGATAACATTTGGAATGTAAATAAAGAAAATATCTAATAAAAAATCCTTCTTCTTTAGGTTGTTTCTTCAGATAATGATAATAATAATATAATGATAGATAACATTAATTTTTAGCACTGGGACAAATATCCTAAAGTCAATGTATATTATTGGATGTTTTCAATAACTCATTATGATATTAAGAGTTTAGATGTGATTCACTAGAAATATCCTACATGAAAAACATCAAAAACGAGATATCAAACTCATGTTTATCTTATATAACACATTATTTTCATTCAGAGGTTTCTACATTATCAAGTTCTATGCCATCTAGCTTGGGAAAATGACTTCAGATAGAGTCATCATAGAGAATTCCAAACTAAATAATGTATGTTCAAATACCTTGTTAAGTATTGAAGTAGGAGGTATCTCCTAGCATAGAGGAAAATTAAATTCTTTGCAAATTAAATTCTGGAGATTTGAGAATTACAAAGAAAAAGTTTCGATCTGGATGTTAATGTCTGCCTCTCTTGGCCTCTGTCTCATCTTATAATTGGTCTATGCTTATTACCATATGCTTCAATTATTATTTAATCATCCTGTAATAATGTGGCTAATTCTGGAGTCATATGACCTACTAGTGTGACTTCTCTGGCCAGACAAATTCTCATTTTCCAGTGCAATAGAACCAAAATAGGACCTTCAACAACTACCACCTTAACTCCAAATGCCAGTGCACTCACAGATGCAGGTGTGCCAGTAGATACTGTTTTCAGGTTGCTGCTTTCCTCACATGCTCCTTGTTTATGTATGCGTGTATTAGTCTGACGCATCCTAAAAGAGAAGAGATGTCTCAATAATAGGAAAATACTCAGATACAATAAGAAACAAATGCAAGTAATACTTGAGGATCATGCAAACTTAAATTAGTCTAAAGCACAGGATATTCATTGAACCATTTCCCTGTTAGTATATTGATGTGTGCTCTCTTTTGTTCCTAACTTACCTTATTCTAAGCCTATTTCATCACATTTCAACCATAATAGTCATTAGGTTCTTAATACAAAGATCTTTCATAAATTTTAATCTCCTTTAGATTTTGTGTGTGTCCACGTGTGTATGTGTGTGTTATGAGCACTGGCACACATGTAGCATGGCACAGATGTAGTTGTTAGAGGACAACTTTTGGGAACCAATTTGTGGCTTTCACTGCAGGTTTTGGCAATTGAATTCAGGTAGGCAGGTGGAAATAGCCAGCTGAACCATCTCACTCGCTCATGTGACTTCATTCTTCGAAGAAAAAATTAGATCTCGGAGAGAAATTTGATTATATCATGTATCTATAATATCACTTTAGGGATAGACAATAGAACAAAATACAGCAATACAGCTAGAACCTGTAATAATATTTGAATGAATTTCAAGATCCTTCAAGACCCCTCACTTAAGAAATATTGTAAAGGAAGACTCCACATCTCATATGTGGTGAGGGGGAAGGATCCACCATCTACCACAGAAGCAGAATTTGATTTTGGACATTGCCTAGTGTGAAGTTGCATCACTATAGTTTCATTGAACCCCTTAGAACACAATTGGTCTCTCTTCCATGAGAAGCATGAGTCTTCACATTAGTCCCAACTTCCTTAGCTGCAGGCAGCTTTAACCTTTCAGTACATGTTTTTGTCCATGAAGCTTTCTTGATTAGAGGGTCACCCTGGATTGGCATGCTTAATAAAGTGTGTGATTAAATAATGCCAATGATAAAATTCCTCAAGTTTATAATAAAAAGTCAATGATGGATTTAGGAGTAGAATTAAGTATATATACTGAATCCCTGGAAAGGTTAATTCATTCCTTAAATATTTAATTTCCATTGATATAATCCTGGAACCCATGAGATGATACATGTTGAATCCACACAGTGTATTCCATTTTTATATTAACAAAGGAGATTACAGTCTCACAAATGAGAGTGAAACCACCACATTGGAGATGGCAATCATACAATAGGAAAGCCTCAATTATTTAGACCCGGAAAAGCAAGGGTGTGATGAGTTTTGTGATATTTGACAAATCACTTGTGCTCTATAGGCTCGCCCATGTACTAAGACAATAACAAGAATCCACATCAGGTTATAAAATCTTGATGTTAAAACGGGACCTATCACCATGGTGTATGTACAGGTACAACAGCATGTACACACACAGTTCATATTCACATTTTGATTATGAGGCATTGCCACTGTACTTCCAAGGAAAATTGGTTACAGGAAAGCTGAGAGAATGTGAGTGATGTGTATAGGGGCAATGAGAAGTTATTGCATAATCAGCATTTGAGAAGAAAACTGACAAAGCTAAAACAATTGGTGGAAGAATTGAACACTCTTTGGACTTAAACTATGCTTTCATATGCAAATTTTGCTCAGTAGCCAGGAACTTAGCATCTTAAGGTATTGTCTCCAATTTCTTCAACAAAGAAATTGAGACTTCAAGGGTTGAGATAATCACCCAAGATGTATAAACAATAATAAAGCTTAGAGCAGACATCATATGGGTCATTTGTCCAAGTATGCTTTCTATTGAAATGGACTAGGCTCATTATGAGGAAGACTTAGAGGTGATGGGAAACCAATGACTGTCTTATAGTCATCATAGATGTTGTAGGTAGTACAGAAACCATTTTTGAGATGGTTCTCAACTGCTTTCTTCTCCCATGTGTCACATTCTCATGAATATGCATGACTCTGCATGGGCTTATAGAGATGTTCTCCAATTATTCTGATCTCATCACCATTCTGCTCTCCTACCACTCTAAAGTATAAGGTAATAGAAACAAAACAGTTGTACTAAAAGAAATACTATTATATAGTTTTTGTTTTGAACATGAGAAGGATAAGCCACAAATTTTGAATTTTGGTCTGGTGATTAATTGATACCTTCAAATAGATGTAGTTAATATCATTGCACTACTGTTGGCAACATTACAGCTGGAAACCTCTACACTGGAAGTAGAGATGGTACAGTATGGGTACTCACAGGTTTTCATGACAGAGCATACAAGGGTTGGAGTATGTTTGGCCATCATCACCACAGACAGGGTTTAGATTCTTTGGGCAAAGATAACCCATTCTGGGTAATATTCGGTAGTTTTTGCACATGTCAGAGTCCTGCACAGGTAAAATAGAGAGCAGAGTTTCTTAAGAACTTTCAAGGGGTTGTATGGGATTGGAGAAGCTTTGATTTTCCTAATTGCATCTGAATTGAAGTGGGCTGTGATATATATTATTTAAATGCACATATTATTTGACATCATATTGGGTTGACATAACATATAATCTTTGGCTTCTTTTAACCAGAGAATATTAGCATGCAAGAAGAAACCAAGAATGGATCAGTAGAAAGGACACTTTAACAATATGAGGCTACGTAAGCTGGGTCACAATTCTAGGAAGGATTCTAGAACAATAATCTTGCTAGAACAATTTCACTTTTAAAAAATTAATTACCTTCACAATGAACCTTTGTGTGTACCTGCTTCTTCAAGATACTGATTACTCTAAGAGCTCAGATTCTATTCTGAAAGAATTAGGTCCTGCTAGCTCTGTCTCCTCAGGATCTCCTCTGGTCTTTATCTTCTGTGATGTGCAAAAGAAATATGTAAAGAAAATGCGCTTCTTTATCTCAGCTACTCTACCTCCTGTGCATATGGCAAGACTTGTAAACAAAGGTTCTCATTATGCTGCTCCAGTGAAATAACTATGATGCCATTCTTCAAGCTGTTATTAAGAACTGTTAGTCCCAGAGGACGAAGGGCAGCTGACTCGAGAAATCCAGGGAGACGCTTCTTACCCTAGAGGAGCTGGAAAATTCTGGATCACCTTCTTTAGTAGACCTAATGTCTGATGACTTTTCTTGAAGCCCAGACCTTTTCATAGCTTCATTTTTACTGGAAGAAGAAAGAAAAATAATATATAAAAAGAACATTCACAAGGATTAGCTCTGTGTCTTCTCATGGAAAGATAGACAGTCTTGAGAAAAGATGAGGGGACATTCCTTCAGGATATGACCAGAAAGAAAGGTTTAAAAAACACATGAAGGTGGCTAACACTGTGCAACACTGTTAATCCATCCTTAGCTCAAAAGCCATTCTCTATGGAAACCTAAGGAGTATTAATATTGTTCTCATGTGCACCAATCTTGAAATGTGTTTGTCTATCATTCAAATTATTAATCCCATGAGATCCTTATTATTAATGTATTCTAAAGTCTACAACTTATGTTTTTTAAATGGCTTTACTTTTGGATCAAGGATTTGGAATGAGCACCCTGATAAGAATACACAACTTCATTTCCCATCTCCAGACCCAAGTACTCTTTCTGCTGCATCAACTGTTCTTAACTTGTGGCCTTTGGTTATGTTTTAGATTTCTTTGGACTCATGAGCACATACATTTATTCAAACAGCAATTTGTAAAAGTGTGTGTTCCCTGCCGTCTGGCTCTGAGGGTAATGATACTACTCACAGGACATCTCTGCACATGTGGCACTTGTTCTGATAAAAGGTTCCATCAGCACCACGCACCGGGTCATCTGTTTCTGGACAGGTAAGTTTTTCATTCTTCATGAGATTTTGAAACTCACTGCACTCATCCTAGTAAATGAGCGAGGGAAGATGAGCATAAGCTTTTCCTTTGTTGATGGTGGTTTTCTCAAACTCGGCTTTAGGAGATAGCTTTTGGTTCTGGGCTGGTACTCACTTTACTGATCCCACGGATGGAGGGCAAAGAACTCCTGGCTGGCCTCGGTTTGGCATCCTCTACTGAGTTATGAACTTCTCCACACTGGTCCTGAAAGATAAGGAAACATAAGACAAGACTGATAGACACATCTCATCTCTGATGGATTTTGCCCACTCATCTTGCCTCCTTTGACAATTCCACACTCTTAAGCTAAGGAGACTCCCACAGTAGTCTGTGCTGAAAATGTAATGGTCACTGTGAATGACTAAATGAAGATGTCTGCCTTCTTTGGAATCTTGAGACACAAAGATAGAAAGTATTATAATACATGCATACGATTGATTCACAGATGCCTGGAAAGTCATCTGGAGAAAACAGAGGAAGTCATCAAAGGGAAGATGAACAGAAGGCTTGAAATGTCTACTTGTTACGAGTCAGAGTCAATATCAACAAGATGTCTAGAGCCTCCCTTCACATTTAAAGTGTTCAAGATAAGCATGCAGTTGTTGTGAAAGAAAGCTGTGTCCTTTGGTTTTACAAGTCATAATTCTGCTAGACAGAAAGACAATAAATCACATACACTGTAGGAGAGTTCTGTAAGATTTTTTAAAAGGATGTGTGTGTTTGTGTGTGTGTGTGTATCTTATATTAAAACAGAAAGTAAGAAAGTCAAAACAAAAATTGAATAAGTAAAAAGTTAATATCTTTATTATTTAAAGATATTAACTATATGGAAAGGTAATATTCTGAGAATGAGTGGTAAGGTCAAGGATTTAGTATTGAAGGTTTAGTTAAAACACAACCTTTGCTTCATTTGTGGGCTGGGAGCGTGAGTTTTCTTCTCTCATTTTTCTTTCATTAGCTTCACGCTCACTGCAGAATTAAAAAAAAAAAAGAAAAGAAACAGTAGTATTATTACTAGGATTACATTGAATTATCTTTAAGCAAGTATTTTTCTGATACTAAACATTAACAAATCTAATACTATTGTCTCAAGACTCTAAACATCTAGACATACATTGTACATGTTGTCTCCAATGGCAGGGTTGCCCATATCCTTTTGCGGCAATGGTCTCAACATTTACTGATTCAGTGGCTTTACTATTATCCTGAATCAAAGTCTAAAGGACTGTCATTTATCAAGAGAGTATCATTAGAGAGATGGCTCAGTGGTTAACAGCAATGACCGCTCTTCCAGAGGTCCTGAGTTCAATTTTCCAGCAACAACATAGTGGCTCACAACCATCTATAATGGGATCTTATGCCCTCCTCTGGTGTGTTTGAAGACAACAACAGCATACTTATATGAAATAAAATAAATAAATCTTAGAAAGAGAGAATAGTGTTTATTTTACCCTATCATATAGACAATAACTTCATTTCTCCTGTGACACTTTTACAGTTGTGTTCCACTTAAACTCCCAGTTTTATTTGTTTTTCACATAGGAAGATGCTTCAAATCTTAAGAACATTTTAGAAAATATTATATCTTTGAAACTCCACCAAAACTATTATGTATGGTCATTGTAGTTGTTTCAATATTTAAGATGACCTGTAGTTCCGTGAAATACATGGTTCTCATCAGCGTCTAAACTCCTTTCTTTGACTTGGAAATGTATCACCATAGAAGCCTCAGGTATGATTATGTTTCTTATTTAAAAGAACAGTTTCTCACTGAGTACTTTGAAAACAAATTGTACATTCATAAATGAGGATGTATGTATCTATAATGTGTGAAACCAATTGTCACAGATTTTTCAATGACAGAAATTCTTTTCTGCCAGCAAGCTGATTTATTAAACTCATTGATAAGCCTCTCCACTTACAACATCATCTGACACATAGCACACTTGTTAACATGCATCTTGCCATCTGCGTCTCGAACGGGATCATTTTCTCTGGTGCAGATCAGCCTTCCATCTAGCTGCATGCTCCGGTATTCATGGCATTTATCCTGACAAGAGGGCAGGGAAACATATTGTTGCTGTAGTCTGACATTTATTATCCATCAGCACCAGGACAGTCAGAGGAAGAGGCACAGCACTACCTCACTCTAAACATTACCCATCCGAAAGAAGCATGGTGGTGAAGCATAGGGGGGAAATACAGAATATAATGTTTCATTCATTGGAATTCCCTTGCTGCCTAAGACAGCTCCCCTCATTTGTACACATTGTCTTTGAAGCTGTGTCCCGAATATGCCTGTCTGCAGCTGTACTCACTATTTCACATATAAAAAGGTCAAGTTCAAAATCCAGAATGAAGTCAGGTGGTGGTATTGTAAATTCTCGGAGATAGAGGCAGATGGATTGCTGTGATTTTCAGGCCAGCCTGGTCGACAGAGCAAGTTCTAGGACAGCCAGGGTGACACAGAGAAACCCTGTCTCCAAAACCAAGTAAGCAACCAAGCAAAAATATAGAATGAACTGAAAATATTCACCTGGCTGGTTCTCTCCCCTCACTTAGGCAAATCCCAGGGATCTAACTCAGAGTTCCAGGCAGGGTGGCAAGTGCCGTTACCTTCTGAGCTAGCTTGCCTCCACAATCATATCTTAAAGAGATTTTCTACCATGTACATTACATCTTGGCTCATGAGATGTGCATCCATTATCCTCATTTTACATTTTATAAAAGGCCCAGAAAACTTAAAAAAAAATGAAAGTAAATAATGGATTTGTGATGAGGAAGCTTCTTTAGATAGTTTCATTTTTACTTCTTTACTTTTACATGACAGAGAACAAAGCCATTAATTTATAAGAGTATAAAGCTGTTTTTTTTCTGTAAATAAAAAAAATTAACCTTAAAACATTGTCAAGGGAACTGTTCCCATGATATTTTACCTTGGGTTTCCCTTAACTGCAAAGAGAACTTTGGAGACACCATCTTTCCTTCCACAGACATTTGCGCTTTTTAGTACACTGAATTCTTAAAGTTATCTCTGGAGTTGAGAATCTGATCACTGTATTACATGTCTCACAAACATTAGCTGGAATTATTTTCTTTTCCAGATATGCACAGTACTGCACACACATGAAGACTAGCACTCATTTTTATCTTACTGCCAGCTTTGGGGAATTGATCTCCTGATCTTGTTTGTCTGTAATTTCTGTCTCTTGGGCTTTTCTTAGTTATAAAATTATACAATTCATAAGAGTTTGTGTGTGTGTGCATGTGTGTGTGTGTGTGTGTGTGTGTGTGTGTGAACTGCTTAGACATAAGTTTTCAAATCTTATTTTTATTTGCATACATAAAGAAATCTATTTTTCTCTTTTGACATGACTAAAAGCAATAATTTATATTTAGAGAGATTACAATTCTGTCTTTCTAATTAGATTTCATAAGTTGGTGAGATACGTTGTATAATAATGAATAGTCAGCTGTCATTGTGAACAGGTGAGCACTATTTATAAAGCCCCAAACAACACTAGGTGGCAGTCAAGTGTCATATGGAGAAGTTACCATGCACTTTCCAAATGTATGTATTTTTGAGTGGCTAGTCATAACACTTTGATTCTTGTTGCTCGTCCTGTGGATATGTAGTATCTGCATGTGTTGTTTTTAGGGCTTTAGAGCGATATGCTAATATTTTTGATAGAGCTAGCCATATCCTTTTTGTTTACTGTCAAGTATTGAAAGAGAATGGGGATTTCAAAATAACTAAATGAATTTGCTTTACAATGCAGCTTTTGGTGGACCTGTGGTCATTATGCTAAGTCATAGAGTCTAGGAGATCAGAGATCAGGCTGTACCTCCCTCACTGGCTCTGGTATGTACTTCACCTAAGGTTATTCTGGTCTTTTAACTTTTGTGGGGGCAAAATAAATGTGTAAAATAGGCGCTTTTTTATTTCTGCACACTGTCTCCTATGCCTATGGCAAAAACTTGCATATAAATGCTCTTATCTGTGCCACTCCAGTCAGACAACTCTGATGTATTTCCTGAAACTGGCTTTGAGCTATGGCCAGGCTCCCCAAACCTTAGAGCTCTCTCTACCTCTCTGGCATTTTTGTTCCTTCCCTCAATCAGGTATTTCTCTCATGCTGTCTGATGTAGCATTTCTTTTCTTTTCGGTTTTTTTTTTTTTTTGGTTTTTTGAGACGAGGTTTCTCTGTATAGCCCTGGCTGTCCTGGAATTCACTTTGTAGACCAGGCTGGCCTCGAACTCAGAAATCTGCCTGCCTCTGCCTCCCGAGTGCTGGGATTAAAGGCGTGCACCATAACGCCTGGCTTGATGTAGCATTTCTTTGTAAGCTAACTTTGTAAAGTAATGGGTTGGTTTTAGAATGTCTGTAACTGTCTGCTACCTCATGGTCCTTTTATATTGTCTCCACCATGAGGAATCCTCCCTCATTAGAACCACCTCGTTCACTGTGGTCCAGCCATGACTCCCATGGATGCATCTCTATTAATAAAGCTCATTTTCTGACAGGTAGTTTCATGCCAGCTTCCAAGCCATCATCTATCTCTCCATAACGTGAACCTGCCAACTTCACATATTAATATGTCTCAAATATTACCTCCTTATCGCTCTTGTTTGTTTCAGTGTTTCTCTTCTCTTCATCCTCTTTCTTTTTCTTTTCAGCAGCTTCTTTTTCCCTGAGAGAAGGGATTGAAAGAAACATTTCTACTAAAGTGAATAAATATCTCATTAGTTATAGGACTCACTTCTAAAACAGTTGATGTGCTGCTCAAACTGCTGCAACATGGTTATTATACTCTCTGGACCCCCAGCCCAACCTCTGTTTTGGAAAACACTTACAGTCTTTCCTTACACATGGCACACTTGTTGCCATGCATTGCGCCATCCGGACCCCGGGTAGGGTCACTTTCCCGAGTGCAGAGGAGTTTCCCATTTTTCATTTGGCTTCTAAACTGATCACATACATCCTGATAATAAAAAAAAGGAAAGATAATCAGAAATGCTGTGTTTATATAGTATTTAGCAAAGATTTCCATTCAAAAGTTTGGCAGTCACTTAACCTTGCCGAGGTCGGACTATGACAGAAGGTCATGCATATCTTAAGTTCTGGCATTTGTAAATGTGTTGTTTTATCAGTTACAACTAAATGCAGAATTAAGAGTACTAATCAGTTGTATTTGAAGTGGGGGCACTATTCAGGAGTAATCCATCTTAATCACAAAATTTATGTTCAAGCAGAGGTAGTGGTATCAGAAGGATTGTAAGACTGAGTAAGCATGCTGACTGAAAGGTGGCTGCAAACCAACGAAGGCAGGTAGTTCCTAGAAATCAGAGAGGGCAAAAGAAACAGCCTACTCTGGAGCATCCACAGAGGAACACAAGTGCAACATAACCTTAATTTTAGAGGGGTCATTTTAAACCTCTGTCCACCAGAAATATAGGGCAATAGCTTGCGTTACTGTGAGCCATTGTCAGTAGTAGCTTTATAGCAGCAATATAAAATCCCATGTTAGCTCTGATAGCCTAAAAGAAAGATTTCTACTGACCATGTGGATAATCTCTTCCCACATTTTCGATGGCTTAAACCAGAAAGTCCCATCTAAACCTCAGCAATGTCTTACCTTTCCTGTTGCTGATCCAGTTCCATTCGATCTTGAGGCAGAATTTTTATTTGTTTCCTCCATTTCTTTCTGCCTATGAGAGAAAGGGTGTATTGTCATCTTGTTGGCACAAATGCAAGGGTAAAGGACACGAAGGCTCCTTCTATATCTATTCTTTGAGAGCCACACCCTGTTCTCTTACTAAGATTCTAGAGTAAGGATCCCTTTGACAAAAAATACATTATTGAATCATTTGAATACAGTCTTCATAGTAGGTATCCATACTCATCTCCAGTCTTAGTTTACATTCCCTAGAGCAGTGTTCCATGATTTTGAGACAAAAGTAAATATCATCATACTGTTATTTCTTAGAGCATGGCCCCAAATAGATTTTTAATAAATCAATAAAGAAGTAAACAATTCAAAGATATACAAGTCATAAATTTTTAACAAAGCTAATTATTGAAAATAGGGATACCTATAATGTCACAGCATGAGAAATTCTGATTAGAGTCATACCTCTGGTCTGAAACCTTTAGTAATTATCTGGAGAGGTAGATTGTTGCCTTACAGACATGAAGACCAGAGTTCAAACCTCCAGCATTCATATCAAAAGCAGAGGTTGGTGGCAGATGCTTATAACCCCAGCAATGGGAATATAGAAACATGAGGATCTATGAAGGCCATCATCCAGCTCCAGGTCTCTCATCAACAATATATGCTACACATGATAATAACACAGAATATGCTCTAGGCTGGTGGACAGAAAAACTGGATTCTGCGTAGAGCACTCAAATTCTGTTCTTCATGATACGTTTAAGAAAGCAAATTTCACTTTTCTCATAAGAAGAATGTCAGCATTTTGGTAAGAGTTCATCACCTATCCTTCAGAAAAGTGAAGAATGCATGAATTATACCTTGGGGATGGGAGGTAGAAACTACTTATTTGTTAATCCAAATTAAATGTGATTTAATCGCATATCAATTAAATGCCACAACTGAATGCATCCATAAAATGTTCATGATTACCTAGGATTATCTCGGTTTATAGATTGGACAATTGGCAATTGTTGTGTTACTGACCCTACCAAGAGGAACCAAAGGGGCCAAGCAATGTCATAAAATACTCTAAAGCCATTCACCAAAGGAAAATAAATAGAAGTAACCAACTCCTGTTTCTGTAGTTGAATATGTTTCATACACCTGACAAGAAACCAGCTCTCTTAAACACTGGGCAGCTATTCCAAATGATCATTATTAAATGTCACTAGCTCAAGGAAGTGGAAAACTTCCTATACTGATGACAGTTAGATGTCACAGAATTGCAATGGCAAACAGAGGACAATCAGTCACTTAATTAACTGATCCTCTCAGGCTTATGTCCCTTAGGAAATAAGAAGAAGAAGAAAAAAAGACCATTGTGGTTAATGCAAAGAACTTTCATGAAGAGAGCCTTGTCTTTAATTCAGAAGAGATGTCTGGCTGTCTTTTAGACACACTTGCTATTATAAGCACTTACAGTAGTTCTTTACACATGACACATTTATTGTTGTAGTGTTCCCCATCGACACCACGTACAGGGTCACTCTCCCTAGTACAGCTGAGTTGTCCATGTTTCATGCTTTCCCGATACTGAGCACATTCATCCTGAAAAGGCAAAAGAAAGCAGACCACATAGTTACTCAGTTTATTGTATTATTACTGAGTTCATGGAGTGATCAGCATCAGAAACACACTTTCCTTTCACTCTTGTAAATATTTCATCACCTAGGGTTGCTGTCCACAGAGAAATGGGGTGGGGTTACATTCATCTATATTCTGTATTATGTTCTATATTCTAATTATAAGGGGCCAGTTTTCATAGCTTTATTTACACAGGGAAATTATAAAGTGCTTACGGCCTGATAGGACAGACCAAAAGTCAGAAAACTGTATACCAAAGACCAAACCTATGTTTCTCCTTATACAGATGTATGTTTCAGTGAAACAATCTTTTCTTTGTTTATTTAGGCATCATTTATGGCTCCTACCCCAGAATAAGGCAACATGTTCATCAGACAGGTTCCACTGTCTGGAGAAGATAGTCAACCAGCCTGAACATGTCTATTTCCTAAGAGTGACAATTCATCGTCCTAAAGCAGATGAGTTAGAAAGAAACAGAAAAGACAGATTTTATTACAGGTAGTATATTTGGGAGAAAGGATATGGCCTTGGTTTCACCAAGGCTATAAGACAGATGAATGGCCAACAGAAATCTCATGAATTGGTGCTGTATCTCATACAATGGTGTCATGCCGGTGCTGTAAAATATCTCAAATGTTCTCAAGGTATCTAAATTATCTTCATCTGACTCTTTAAAAGAACATTGAGCTAAGAGAGATGAGGTAATTTATTCAAAGTTTCACAAGTCCATATGATAAGGGACCAGTTGTAATGAATCTATATCTGCTCTGTTTTATCATACTGTCCTGCCTTGGAGAGTAGAAAAGTTAATTCTAAGACTTAGCTTCATCCACAATGAAAGAACAGTGAAAGAACGTGAAGGTGTTGATGAGCATGGAGATTATCCCAAGGACTAGAGTACTCAGGAGCCTGGGTAGGTTCACTGTCTTTATTTCCAGATTTGAAGGAGCTTAGAGTCACAGAGTAGCAGAAAATGCCAATGCTTTGACGGGACAGGCTTAAGTGGAAGACTGTTCTAAAGACTTGTTTGGTCTCGGCATCCCCTGCATTTCCCTTGACTTTGTGCCCTGGCACAGTCACACCTTTATGATTTCAGCCCACTCTGGCAGTGGAAGTCAGGACTCTCACCTTAGCCTTCGGGTTCCCACCACTGGAACTCTCCCCTGAGGTGATTCTCTGATTTTCCCCTTCTTTCCTCTTTCTTTCTTCATTTTCTTTCTTGCTGAAAGTTAGAAAGTGGAAGGAACAATAGGTTATTGAAGGAAGAATACATTTCTATGAACCTATCAAACGCCTCAATTGGGTCTAGATTGGTTATCAGTGTTTATTTAACACCTGTTATAGGCCATCTTCTCGTAAAATGCCCGAGATGAATTCTGTGGAGTCCTGTGCTTGGCAAAGTTTTCATCACGCTTAAAAAAACATATCCTTAACTACCATCTAATTGGCATTTCCTAAATGTTTGCTTAGGGCCTTGAGTTTTTTTGTTAAAATTTCTCCCATGTATAAGAGGACTCAAGTGCTGTCATTTTTTAACAAGTATGATCTTCCTCCTATATTGTTTGCTTTTCAGAAACAAAACACTGACATCACCTGTGACTGTAATTCTTTCTTCCAGGTTGCATCGCTGTTGCCCATTAATATCTCCCTATCATCAGCTGCCTTCACCTTGACCACTTGTGTCTTTTTCCTTATTCTAGCTGCCCATCCTGCCCCCCACTGGATAATGGCTGACTATCAATCTCCTCACACCAGTAGCATTCATTATGTTAGACTTTTCAGTCTCCTTTTTCTTCTATTGATTACTGCTGCTTTTACTTTCCTAAATGAATCATATTTCTACTGTTTCCTCTCCTAACTGAAACATTTCTGTAGTCCTCACTACACATAGAACTGTCATCAAAATCCTTGGTTTGACCCTGAAAATTGGTAAAGTTCCTAATTTCTAAGTGTTTGTTTCATACCACAACTCTCTTAATATAGACCTTATGTATTTCTGTTCTCTCAAACGCCCCTGACTTTTACATAATCTCACCCCAATTATAAGATCCATATCTATTTCCACTTAAAACTTTCTATTATCTGCCCCTTCATGGATGTACCAAAGCCAGTTACCTGCTTTGTATTTCACTACCTTATATCCAGACAACATCTGGTAGACTGCTTGTAGGCCATAGATATCAAGTATGTGAACGTGAGTGTTTAAAAACATTTGGCAACATTAAAGATTTCTGAATGTCTGATGGTCAAAATGAATTCTCAGTGAAACATGCAATGAATACTCAACGTTGTCCATATTGCAGCATCCATCACCGCGGCATTAATTTTGAACACTTTCCACTGTGTGAGCTGTCAGCCACTCAACACCATAGGAAATTACCTAATATCTCAACTGAGGCTCAAAAGTATTGCAGTGTTTTAGTTTTTCTGTATGTTAAAAGTTTTATGTGTTTACAGGACTATAAGGACTTAAGTATGGGAACTAACAATTTTCAGTTATCTCCTACTAATATTTTCAGCATAGATAGAGCAAACAAGTTCATGTTTTGATTGCACTATATTAAAGTTTGATTTTAGACATTACTCTAGGATTTGCTGACTTGTACTTCATAAAATAATTTTAAAATAAATTTTGTCTTCAGATTAGATTATAATTTTCACCAATTTCTGAAATGACTTCAAGTATACTCCTGCAGTTTAACATTCAATATTTATGCAAAAGTGCATTCTCAACAATAATGATTATAACACTTTATATTAAATTATAAATGATTACCAACTTTAAAAAAATTTAAAATGTTTTATGTCCTGCAATATGAACATCCATGATTTAATTCTTAATTTACAATTTAACAATATCATCCATTCGATTTTCTCTACTTAAAATGGTAACTAATTGTTATATTTAAAGTTCTTTATGATAATAAGCATTTGATTTGCAGAGACACAATAAAATTTTCTCAGTAAAAAGGGGTTATGAGTGGCAAAGTTTTAAGAAACCCATTTGTATGATCTCTGAGAAGAATACATCTCATTCAGTTTTGTTTAATCATATACACTAATTACTATATGTGCTCAGGAAATGTCTTTTGAGTGACTTGGCTATTTTAGATATACTTCTAAACTTTGAATGAGGCATTACTTATGTTTTCCTGAAATATTATATTTCCAGGAATACAGAGTGATCAATAAAACCTATGTATTTTCTTCTTAAATTGAATTGTAAGATAAACCATAAAAGAGATCTATTTGACAATAGGTAAATGTTTTATCTGGAAAAATAGAATTATCTACTGAAAGAACTAATAAAAATGCAGCAATCTAGTAGGATAATGTCTGTTTCTAGAATTATAACTATTGGAGAATGAAGAAGAGTGGTCTACCTGAATATACTTTACTGATAATCATTTCTTTCTCAAGTAATATCATGTACAATATTATATATGTGTAGGTTTACCTCGATTTTTGCCTTTTCTCACTCATAATAGTAACTCCATTTGTGTGTTTCACAATATTACATATTTGTAAGTCTGCATGCTTGTTGCTTTTCCCACTCTCTCAAGTCATTATAAGAACTGAATTGTGTGTCTCACAATATTATATATGTGTAAGTCTGAAGAATCTTGTCTCTACCACTCTTCTAACTCACAGTAGGGCTGCCTCGTGTGTGTGTGTGTGTGTGTGTGTGTGTGTGTGTGTGTGTGTGTGCTTCTTGCCTTTCCCACTCTCCTAACAGTAGAAATTGCCCTGGGCACCTCTCATATATTATATTATGTATGTGTATTCTGCACGCCAGTTTCTCTCTCACTCTCTCACAATAGAAACAGTATTGTGTGTCTCTCATATTCAGTAT
Organism: Mus musculus; assembly: GCF_000001635.26. Lineage (NCBI taxonomy): Eukaryota > Metazoa > Chordata > Mammalia > Rodentia > Muridae > Mus > Mus musculus. The sequence goes on along the minus strand of NC_000084.6, from coordinate 44,003,739 downwards.
TATATATGTGTAAGTCTGCAGGCATGTTGCCTCTCCCTATGTCTAGACTGCCAATAGGAACTGCAATGTTTGTCTCATGTGTAGTCTACATGCTTGTTGCTCTCCCATTCTCCTGACTGTACGGGCTGTATATGTGTCTATCATATACATTCCTCTCTATGTGTAAGTCTATAGGTTAGTTGTCTTTCTAAATCTCCTGGATCACAGTAGGAGCTGAATTGTGTGTCTTTCACAAACAGTGTTATATATGCATAAGTCTGCCTTCAGGCCAGTTGTACCTTCCCCTCTCCAAACTCACAGTAGGAGCTGCCTTGTATCTCTCCCACACAGTATTAGATATGTATAAGCCTGCACTCAGGACAATTGCCCTTATCCCTCCTAATTCTCAGTAGGAGCTGTCCTGTGTGTTGTACTCACAAGACGGCCTTGCACATGGCACACTTGTTGCCATGGGTTTTGCCATCTGGGCCACGCACAGGGTCATTTTCTCGTGTGCAGAAAATTTCTCCACGTTTTGAAAGAGCCAGATATTCACTGCAGTCAACCTAAAAGAAGAAGAGAATTTCAAGGGTCTAAATATTTTCTTTGATAGCTTTTTGTTGGCTTCTTATTTGGCACTTCCTGGGAGAGGAAATAAAAATGATCAAAGGATTTTTTCCCTCTGGTGATTTTATCCTTCAATTCCTACCAAGCAAGCAGGACATATAAAAGTCTTTATTGGTTCATGCATGTTAAAATTGAACCCTGGATCCACATGCATGTACAATTCTCTTAACTAACTGGATTTACCTTTCTATGTTGTTTACATTTATTTCTTTAACGTGATGCATGTGTCTCCATGGTAGATTTCAGCTCTCCCCTTCCACCATGTAGATTCTGGGAATTGGTCTCATAGTGCCAGACTTGGGGTTCAGCACTTTTACTCACTGAGCCATCTCACTGCCCTTAAACTATAGTTTCTGAGCATAAATAAATCCTTTCTCAGGGATTTATTGGTCATTTGTATTATGTCATAATGCAATTAAAGAGCATACATATCATAAAATCAAGCACTTTCATAGTCTGAAGAAAATGTCAAAGGTCCTCTGCCATTCCTACTTTCTTGATCCCTTTAACATAAACCATAACAAAGCTATTTTGCGATTTCAAGACCTACAGCTATTTTATCCCGATGGTTTATCCCTAAAGGACATTCCTACCAGATAGTTGCAACAAGTTAGCTACAGAACTACTTTGAGAGGTATTGGAAAAGAACCCTAACAAATCTTATATGATTCCTACACTTAAGGTTTATTTTTCTAAATTAATAAGATATAATGAGTATGTTTCTTGAGACCAGCATATGAAGATGACATATTTTATTTCTTTCAGAAAAAATCAGGAATATTTTTCTTCTTCCAAATTAGATTTTTCTCAATATTTAGGGGAAAAAAAGCTTTTCCCCTTTAACAACTGTTTAAGTCAATTTAATAAAATAATTAACTTTGGCAACCTCTATTCCTGACTCAGCACTGATGGATGTAACCTGTTTAACCATATCAGAAATACCATGGAAGACAAAGAGTAAGTTTTAGATTCTCATCTGGAAACAACTTCATATTTTAGATCCTCCACACAATCAAATTCTCAATAGTGGCCCTTCTACCTGGGCCTTTCCCTTTCAGATACTCTTGCTTTGATCCTCTGGTCAACTCAAGCCCTATCTTCTCTAGAGACTTCCCACTGGGGCTGTAGAGGGTAATTAAAATTTAATGAATCTCCATTGCTGTTATATAAGTGTCAATTTTGTATCTTTAAATGCTACAGCTGCAGAGATGTTTCATGACATGCTCCTAGCTGAGTAGGAACTGAAGTAGACAGGAACACAACCACAAAGCATCTGCTACTATATCTTAGAAAAGCAAGGTCTCCTATGAATCCCAATAGTCTTTCTCAAGTGCCATATATGTCCAGGAACTTCAGTTTTTCTGTTTATGGCACGAGTTCAACATGATCTGTTGCCCTGATTTCTCTTCCTTTCCTGGGGAGTGTAGAATACTGTTCCAAGTGTGGCCTGGCAAGTACTGCTCTGTTCAAGGCTACATCATAATGTTAGAATTCCAGTTTCCTACTAATGAAGCTTAAATGAGCTTTCTTACCATTTTTTGCACTAAATGCTTCATCTATAAAATCACTTAGCTGATCACAATTAGGGATACAATAAGCAATACATCTTGTCTGCTGAGGCTAATGTAAGGTTGAGACCTGCATTATACTGAAGGACTTTCTCTTGAAAACATTGGAAACTTAACCCACTCGCATTTTAAAGTTTCAATTCACAGTTGCTTGCAATTTAACTGTAAGCAAGTAATTCTACAGGATTGAAAATTCAGTGGTTCTTCAGAGATTTGATTTTAGTGCTCATGGCCTTTGGTGGGTGCAGAGAAGTTAGCACTGACTGTAGTAAGTTATCTTGAGTTAGTATCTGAACCAACAAAAATATTTCTTAGGGATGCTGCATTTTAAACATTCCTCCCTCAAAGCTGACAAACAGAAAAAGTAAAGCAAAGCTGTTTAAGAAGAGTGCTCGGTTTGGGTTCAGGATCTCTACATTTAAATTCCGTTCCTTCTTTGTAAGAACTTTGAAACATGGGTCCTAATACCAATAAAGCATCAATTTTACAATCAAGATATTCTTTCTCTCTAGACTTAAATTTTTATTATACATTCAGAGAATGAGGTAAATATGAAGCTGTGTACTATGATCAAGGTTTGGCCACCCACCTCCTATGACCCTGATATTTGTGAATAAAGATCCAAGAGAATCTATATAGCATTACGTGTTTGTAATTTCATGACTGTTTTTTATAGCTATAACTGCAGAGTTGGTAGTAGTGGTAGAGGTTACATGACCACAAAATGAAACAATATACTCTCTGGTTACTAAGACCAGGATTTGGTGGCTAGATAGTTACATATACTAAGGACACATGATTAACATCTTACAGAAACATACTACTTGGTAATCTAATTTAAATACACAATTAAAAAAATGTCTTGCCAAACTCTGGACTATATAACACCACATTTCCTTCAAGTGAGTGCCTTCAATAATTCTCTGTGTGATGTTTACAGAAAATGGCAACACTTAACCTTTCCAGTGTATTTCGAGTATCCCAGGATAACTACCTTAACTTCTCTTTTAACCTTTGGTCTGAAACCAGCCCCACTTTTCTTGGCTTCTTGCTGGCTGCAATAGAACGATGGGCAAGAATTATTTCTAACACCAATGCATAGCATCTTAAACAGAAACATATCAGGTAGAATATCCTATTACTTTAGTGTCTCTACAAGCTTAGCTTGGTAATTGAAAGGTTAGTGAATATTCTCCTCTATGTTGCTGTTCTTTCTTTTAACATTGATTAAAAATTAAAACATTAATGCCATCAAAACCCAGAAAATACATCTGCCACTCTGTTTTGATGAATGAAGATTTATATTTTTTTCCACAGAAAACAACTAGAAAAATGGTTAGTGTTGACAAATTTCAACTTGTTATCATTGAATGACTCTACCTTTGTGTTAGTCATGAAACTGAGTTATTAACATAACTCTGGGGATATCTGGTATTCGCACATGATGCTACTATGGTGATAATTTCAACATCTTTCAGAACACTGAAGCAGTAGAAAGTACTGTCAGTGTGTGGCTTGATGATAATATACCCTGCCCCCAAACTCAGCACAAAGAAAGACAGGCTTCATCATCAGTGTTCTGGAGTAAGCCACCCCTACATTTAACACCTAACAGTAATGGCTGCAGCTATACTCACAAGAAGGCCCAACACATGAAGCAGGCATTTTTATACATCTTCCCATCCAGGCCCTCAATGGGGTTATTCCTTCTGGTGCAGCGGAGCGGCCCATTTCTGAGCTGGGTATGGTATTTACGACAGAGCTCCTGTCAAATGAAGAAGGATTTGAGAATCAGATCACTAAACACTACAAAACTTCCCTCACCCACCTTACTCCCTTTGAAAACTGTGATGTGCTGCAAGAAAATAGCATAAAGTGATGTCAGATATCAGCTTTAGCCACTACTCTGTGATGGGCTTAAGTAACACAGTATTTGGAACATAAGATTGCTGCTATTATAACAATTAGAAAATATTCACCTTAAACATTATTTTGATATAGCAACCATAGGAGACAAAGGAATAATAGCTTAGTGTCTTAGATGATATAGGAGTTTGTGGTATGCAAAATAATAGCAAGTTTTGATCCCTAGCTCTCACATAAAATGATAAGCGGGTCTGTGTGTGCCTGTAACTCCAGGATTGGAGGAAGGGGGTAGGCCAATCCCCAGGATTTCCTGTCCAGCAAGCCTATCTAGCAAACAGAGAAAGCTCCAGGGCAGCAAAAGACCTTGTCAGAGAGCAGTGGGCATGGAAGTGATAACTCTCCTACACGGGCTTCACTTCCCTATACAGGAGATGCACAACCACACATAGATATGAGTGCAGCACACACATGCATACACAGAGATAGAGAAAGAGATAGACACACACACACACACACACACACACACACACAGAGAGAGAGAGAGAGAGAGAGAGAGAGAGAGAGAGAGAGAGAGAGACCACCACCACTACATACACAAAAGAAAGCTTCCAAATAAGGAAACACTCGAGGAAAGGAGAATATGAAAGCCTGAAGTCCAGCTTGCAGAACATCAGAAACTGAAATAAGGACCAATAAATGTAATAAGGAAAACAGACAATTTGTTAGACATGAGGATTCAAATATATGTTTCCACTTGGCAAAATCATTAAGGATGCTGAGGCTGGCCCTGAAGACTGACGACTGTGTGTGTGGCCTGATGACCTGAAGCAGATACCTGTACAGCTTCTTTCTTCGCCTTTCCAGCGTCAACCTTCTCCGTTTTGTCATCTTTTTTCTTCTCTTCCTCTTCTAGTAGGCTGTAATAGAAGACAGAAACTAAGTTTAACTCTCCAATTACTCTGATGTTTCCACAAAAAAAGAGACTGTCCTCCAACCAAATTTCAGAAGTCTCCTGGACACTGCATGAGGGAGATGGCTCAGTCAGTAAACTGTTTTTGTGCAATCCTGATGACATAAGATCAGTTCCTAGAAACCATGATGAAGAAGTGAAATAACTCCAGAAAGAAGTTGTCCTTATTTTTTAGTTCTATATGTGCACTGTGGCACGTATACACACACGCACATACACACACACATGCACACACACACACACACACACACACACACACACACACACACACATGAGAGAGAGAGAGAGAGAGACAGAGACAGAGACAGAGAGACAGAGAGACAGAGAGAGATGATGATGATGATGATGATGATGATGTTTGATGATAAAAATAAATAAAAGTTTTCGGGAAAAATGATTTGTTCTAAGAGGTGTGATTATTTTGGACAATATGCAAAGAAAGCTGTTTTATTACATTTCTCAAAAAGTAATAACAAAGGCAAAAGCACACATTTTTTTTTATCAGTGTGTAAGACCTTCTGCTGATAATATATTTTATTGGTCACTGGCTTCAATCTATAAAGAGCCATGATTATTTTGACTTCTTTCTTCCTAAATCATGACTGTTTCCCTCCCAGGGAGCTACGATATCATTAATGATAACAAGGAATGATAAGTCAGATACAGAGGCATCATAACATGAACAATCCTTCATTTTAAAATAACAAATCAAATATTTTATGATTTCATTATATTACAATTAAAATTTTAGTTGTAGCCATGACAGAATCCCAATAAGTTTCAACAGTGCACTTTATGATGTCTGTCACAAGCCAAATATTCTATGTTTTGCTTTGTTTTGTTTTTTGTTTTGCTGTTGTTTTTAGACAATGTTTTTGCCATGTAGCCTAGGCTGACCTCCAACTCATTTTTCTTCTCTAGCCTCCAGAGTGCTGAGATCCAAAGGACAACCAATAAGTCTACCCCATTTCTTGCCATTTTCTACTGACATATAACATGTCAAAATTCATTATGAACATCCACCGTATCTGATGTTCCCCATCAATGAGAGCAAATTAGAGAAAACTATTATTTCATGAACCTTAGGCCTTTCCTTAGTCTATTGAGCTACTTACTCTCAATCTCTCTTGTAAGGAATTATAGGCATATACTTAAGGATGGACTAATCTGGGAAGACTGAGATAATTAATAACTTTATGTTTTACATAAATATACTTTGAAGATAAGGGGGGTAGAATGATACAGTGCAAGAATTCTAGGCCCATAACTTGAATATAATCTTTCATCATTTATTTTGGGGCAATTCACTGGAGGAAATTAGTTTTATAATAAATTTGAAAAGGTAGCTCCTGAATCTTCCTGGGTTGAAACTACAACTGTAGTATTCAAGTCGAAAAGGACACCTTCTATATTATCTCCTGTAAGAGAACTCTAGCAACAGGTTGACCCAAGCACATGGCAAAAGAAAGTTTTATAAAGCCTAAAGTAGCTTGACAGACCACTCAGGAGCTTGTTTGTCTCTTAAGGGCTTAATTTTCCACCAAGGCACTTCACTGGTAGAGAGTAGGGATAGCCCCAAAAGGTTATTTCACTTACTGCTCAGGTATTGTAACAATTCTGATATACCAGCTTCACCATTTTTAAACTTATATCTTAATATATTCACAGAATTACATACTATCAGAGGTGAGAGAGATTAAAAAAAAAAAGCACCAGATCCAAGTTGAGACTTGTTATCTTTTTGCTATAAATTAAGACAGTCAAGAATTATAAACATTCAGTGCTGAATATAGCCACTTGACATAATTAGAAGATAGAAGAATAAGTGAATAGAAAAATATCATTTTATTATTATATATTGCTTAATATTATGTTCATCTGTTTTTAAGATTTTTCTAGTATCAATCCATGGTGCACTTTGGAATCTCAATCCCAGGCAAGAATAATGGTATATGATTAGGTAGAGATATGAGGGTAAATACTCACAATACACTTGCACACATTGCACATTTGTTTGAATGTCTTTTTCCATCTGGCCCAACAACAGGGTCATTTTCTCTGGTGCACATGAGCATTCCATTTCTTGCTTGGTTCCGGAACTCACTGCACATTTCCTAGAAGATTAAAAAGAAAAAAGAGATTGTGAAGCAGTTAAATGGATAGAACTAGAGAATATTATCTTGAAAAAGTTAATACTGGCCCAAAGGGACATGCATGGTATATACTCATTGATAAGTGGATATTGGCCCAAAGGTACAGAATACCCATGATACAATCCACAGACTGTAAGAAGTTTAACAAGAAGGAAGTTCCAAGTGAAATGCTTCAATCCCACTCACTGGGCTGAGGTCAGAGGCCCCTATGGAAGAGTTAGGGGAAGGATTGAAGGAGCTGACAGGGATGGCAACAGTGTCAATTGACCTAGACCTTTGGTAGCTCCCAGAGACTCAGCCACTCCCAAAATAGTCATGGGAGGCAGAGTAAGGGAGTGACCTTGGTGGGAGAAAAGAGGAAGAAGGGAAAAGGGAGCCAAGATCAGGTATAGGGGGCAGGAGAGAAGCCCAGAGGGCCAGGGGAATGAGTGAAAATATGTAGCTGCTGGAGGTAGAGTACAGGGGTGGACTCTAGAAAGTCCCAGAGGTCTGGGAAGTAAGGTGCTCTCAGAACCCAATGGGAATGACCGTAGTGGAAATGCCCAACAGTGGAGAGATGGAAACTGAAAAGACCATTTCCAGTGGCCCACAGTGGAGGGATGGGGTCACTAATCCAACTACAAATTTTTTGACCCACAATTGTTCCTATCAAAAGAAATTCAGGGACAACCATGGAGCAGAGACTGAAGGAAAGACCATCCAGTGACTGGCTCAACTTAGGATTTATCTTGTGGGCAGTCACCAAACCCTGACACTATTACTGATGTTATGTTGGGCTTGCAGACAGGAGCCTAGCATAGCTTTCCTCTGAGAGGTCCTACCAGAAGCTAACTGAGACAGATGCAGATATTTACAGCTAACCATTGGGCTGAGGTCAGAGGCCCCTATGCAAGAGTTAGGGTAAGGATTGAAGGAGCTGACAGGGATGGCAACAGTGTCAATTGACCTAGACTTTTGGGAGCTCCCAGAGACTCAGCCACCAATCAAAGAGCATACATGGGCTGGTCTGTAGCAGAGGACTGTATTGTCTGGCTTCAGTAGGAGAGGATGAACCTAATCCTGCAGAGATTTGACACCCCAGGAACAGAGAATGCCCTGGGTAGGGTGGGTGTGGGTGGATGGTGAGCATCCTCTCAGAGGCAAAAGGGAGAGGGAAGGAGTGAAGAACTCTGGGGGATGCAACATTGTAACGTAAATAGATAAAACAATTAATGAAAAAGCAGTTACTTCATTTCCTATATCTTTTCTTACTATGAGTAATAATGTTCAATGATTCACAAAATCTTAAAGAGCAATAATAATATTGCAATAAATCACTAAGAACAAAGTGCTTATCAACAGCTATGTTTATACTTATAAACTCAAGATAACTTCAACATTGGTAAGAAAAGCTTCTTTTTGCAGTAGGCAAACATATTTGTCCAAAGTACCCACAATAAGAGACTGAATGTTCAGCCCTAAGTGGAACATCTTCATCATTGAACTTCCTCCCTGCCACTGCTTTGGCACACCACCAAAGAGGAGATGGGAAAAATTGTATGAATTCGCGAATGGGGAGGTCTACTGTGAAATGCTGTCTGCTGAATACATCATGGTCATCACATCCATAGATTCATAGCAGCCGTGGTTGCCTGCAACCAAAAATAGTTGGGCAAGGTTTTCTCTAGGCTCCACCCTGATTAAGGCGTAGTCACTGGCAGTGGACAGTTCCTGAGTGATATATAATCATTCTTCTTTGATGACCTAGCCACTGGTACATCTGTCCCCATGAACAGTCAGTCCCCTACTGATGAATGTATGGGCAGTCCCAACTGGATTATCAGAAAAATGAAAGACATGAAACTGCTAGGAACATGTGCTACACAACATACAAGGGGAGGGAGGAAAGGAGGGAAGGAGAGAGGGAGGGAAGGAGAGAGGGAGGGAAGGAGAGAGGGAGGGAAGGAGGGAGGGAGGGGGAAGAGGGAGAGGCAGAGGGAAGAGGGAGAGGCAGAGGGAGAGGGAGAGGGAGCAGGAGAGGGAGAGGGAGAGGGAGAGAGGGAGAGGGAGAATATGAATGGGTAAAATCATGTTTCATTGCATACTATACGAAATTCTCAAGAATAAAGGGAAATTATATTTTTATAGAAGAAAAAGAGTTTGGCATTTGTAGCAGTGTACCATCACTAAGGATGTTTATATTTGGGCTTTAGAATAAAGCAGAACACTTTGGTAGATACCAGGAGATATGCCTGTACTTTTGTTGTTCTGTGTGCTGCAGCATGGAAAACCTATGGAAGATCTCAGGGAAGGAATCCAGGGAGCCTCAGGAACAAGCTTTTCCACAGGAACTGAGATTACTGCCAGGCTGTCTTTTGTGTTCAGTATTATGAGAAAGAAAAAAAAAAAAAAACAAGTCTGACAGCTGGAGATTTTGACATATCTTTAAGAGGGGATCTTCATCTCGGCACGGAGCATGTGGATGTGAACCAGAGCAACACAATCAGAGAAGAGAAGAGTGTATCCAGAGTGACAAGGCTTGATCTAATTAAATACAATGTAGAGCCAAATTTACAGACCTAAATTACTAATAAAAGATATTTCCAGCCTGCCTAGCAGTTATTTTTAAAATGAATTAGTTGAAAGATAAACATTTAAACTATACAACTTTCCCCAAATAGTGATTAAGTTCATAGTTCAGGGAAGTTAGAAATACATACTAGGTTAGTTTTTAAGTGGCTATTGAGTGAAACTAATCATATACAGACAAACAAATTTGTCTTCCTATATAATAGAAAATATCTTCTATTATATATTATAAAATTATAACTATATAATATTTCATATATGCTATATAGTAGAATAGTATTAATAACTACATAATAAAATATATTTACATTACATATAATATATCTTATATCTTATATATGATTATATATTAACAAATATATAAAATATATAATTATAATAGAGATTATGTAATATATTATATAATATTATGTAATTATATGATATGTAATAAAATACTATTTTCTATTATATAGTAAGATTGGAAAATCAAGGAATTAGTCAAAATAAATAATGGCAATGGGGGTCAAGATTGCTAGAAATTCCCCATGACTAATATGATAACACAAATATATAATATTGTAAGTTCTGATGATTAGAATTTTGTCCCATCTGCTTGATGTGCTTTAAAGGTGTAAACGATGTAAATTAATCCTAGTAAACATGTTATGTATAAACAATCTTTGCCTAACAAACTAACTCTATGAAATACAAATGCATGGAGAAAATTCTTACAGAAAGTGGATCCTTCGATATTTCAGTAAATGAGCATCAAAATTTGAACAATTATGAAATAAAATTGAAACTTTGGAATACTCTAATCAGGATCATTTTTACATTAAGAGCTCTCTCATACACACACACACACTCTCCCACTCCCTTCCACTAGCCATTGGTCTTACCTGTTTCTCAGGCTAGTCTTTGATTTCTGTGCTCAAATTAGCCTTATGAGAAGCTAAACTAGGATGTGCATTAACACAGCTCTGTTTTATTTCATCAAGCATGAAGTATAGAAAGCAAACACTTGTGTTAGTGAGACAACCAGAACATCATGCCATTGTGGAGCCGAAAAGGTAGGGCACAGGAGTGCTGAGAAAATTACCTTTGCAGCTTCTCTTTTAACCTTTGCTCTTGCTTTGTCTTCTTGAATACTATGAGAAAAAAAGGGGATAGATTATGAAGAAACAAATATTGTTGTCTTAGCAAAAAGTCTTTATACTCATGAGCTCATCGTTCAATGCTTTGACTCTTCCCCAGTGGCCCCAAAGTCCTGTAACGCCAAGCTTGTCATTTGTTTTCTTTTTAGATAATGAATTTGAATGGCTCCCTTCTCTGAAGAATATGGTACAAAAGACGAGCTTTTATACCCTTTAATTATACCCTTCACTCAGCATCTCCTCATCCACAGTGTTCACCTTCTCTCCAGGTATAGGCAGCCACTTTTCTGTTGCCTACTATAATTTGGATTATTTTGAAATTCCACATGCAAGTGACCTCATGTATTACTTCTTTTTGTGTTTCCTGACTAGTGTCTACTGTTTCTAGCATAATAGTAACAATCTGAAAGCTCTTCATTTGTTTTTGTTTGTCTTTAACAAGTTAAATGTGACATTCAAAGCTGAGAGATTCCTAGAAGGATATACACTGTTATCTCCATTCAAAGACAACTACCCTTGTATTTTCCAATGAGTTTCTAAGCCTCACTCCCTTCACAAGCCCAGAGGGTCCTGCTGTACTCACAAGAAAGCCTGACACATGGAGCATGTGTTGCCATGGATTTTCCCATCAGGGCCCCTGATTGGGGCATTCTCTCTGGTGCAATATAGTTGTCCATTCTTCCTGGCCTTGCGATATTCATCACATAGCTTCTATATGGCCAAAGAGAAAGTTGGAGGTAATGACCACATGATTGGTCAGATCATGAAAGTCAATGAAATGTGGAAATTTATTTCTTAATAGGCTTTTTAGCTTTAGAATATGTAGTGGTTTACCCTAGAGTAATGTTAAACTTTGAAAGAAGCATTAAACATTATTAAGTGATAAAACTGAAAGGAAGGTAAGAATATTTAAATAGGAAGGTGATGATATTTAATACATCCTGTATGCCTACTGCAAAAAGAAGCTTCTATTACCAATGTTAAAGTTGGCTTGAGTTTACGAGTATAAGCATAACTGATTTAGGCACACATCATAGAAGTCATAGGAAACTTTCAGGAGTTGGTTCTTGTCTTCCTTCCACCTTGTGCAGGCAAGTTCTGTTTTAGATTCTGCTGTGGCATTACAGAGTACTCCAGGATATCTGGTCAATGACCTTCAAGACAATTCTCCTGTCTCCCCATCCCATCTTGCTATAGGAGTATAAAAATAACAAAGGACCACATCCACCAATAATTTTTTAAATGTAGGTTCTAGTGACTGAACTGAAGGTGTCAAGTTTGGCACCCAGTACCTGTTATTGTGAGTCATCTCCACAGCTCAAAAGTGTGAGCTTTCAGCAAGACAGATTTACAATGGTGGTTTTTATATTATCTTAGTGGTGGTATAAGGGAAAGGAAAGTCTAGAGGGAAAAAATAGGAGACTTTCAACATCAAAACAATAGGTGGTGATAAGACATGCAAGTCTCTGGAAATGAGTATTGCAATATTTTAGACTTAAGATTTATGTTTTCTGACTTGAGAGGATCTAAGTAGATGAAAGCAGTTGTCATCAAGTCTGATGACCCGAGTTCATGTCCCACAACCCACATGGTTGAAGGAAAAATCAGCTCTTCCATGTTGTCTTCTGACTTTTACCCTTTACATGTGTGTCTAGATGCCTATGCACCTACACATACACAGTCACACACATGCATGCACTGCACACACACACACACACACACACACACACACACACACACACACACACACACACACTCACGTGTGTGCAGAAAGTAAATGCTAAACTTTTTTTTAAATTGTGCTTTTATAGATCTAGTTTTTACATAAATCAACTCAAATATTAAATTTCAAGAATCTATAACAAAGAGTGTACATGGACACTTTCTCTGGAAAGTGGTTTGCAAAGACTAAAATCTTCTTGTTGAGTGTAAGAGTAAAACTCAAGACCTTCTATTCTCTTAAGTTTTTTTTCCACTTTCCATTGTTTGTCTCTTAACAGGAAGAATGAATCCGTTTCATACAATGCTCATTTCAATGCCATTCGAGACTGAAGGATCATGACTTTTTGCCAGGCTCTAGCAGATGTGTCCAGTTACAGTGACAAACAGCTAAGGGTGTATCCCACTCACTGCATATGTTTCTGACTCTTCAGACCCTCTTCTGTTTCTGCTTCCAGCTTCAGCCTTCTTTTCTTCAGCTTCTGTTTTGCTGAATAAAATAAATAAAATAAAATAAAATAAAATAAAATAAAATAAAATAAAATAAAATAAAATAAAATAAAATGAAGTAATGTACTACTTCTGATTTCTACACATTGCTCATCCATCTCTTCTTCATTCCCAGCTTGGAATCACTATGTAACAACTAAGGAAACTACTTCCAATAAGCTGACATCCTATGACATCTTTAGACTTCTCACATCAAAAGAAAGATGCAGTAGTTCATCTGTAAACTTGCTTTCTATCATCTTTTTGCTTGTGGTGAGAAAATGTTAGCCAAAGAACTGTCAAACTGGAATCATGGTGACCTCATACCTAGGTGATGATAAAACCTTAAGAAAACACACTGACACATCTTGATTGTCAGGTAGGATGAAAGGCAGAAGTGCTTCAATCAAGATCACAGTTCACCAATGCCTCTGTCCATATCTCTGGCCTATATCATGTACCCTTTGCTTTAATTTACACTTAAATATACTGCTCATACATGTCTGTCTTTTCTAAAAGACAAAAGTGAGACAGATGTGTATAACCCAGTGATTCCATACACTGATTAAACCAAAAGAACCCAAATGTGCTTTGTAAGACAAAGTATATTGTATCTACAGTTAAATTGATGATACTGTAAACATAAAGGATTATTAGTGAAAACAAAAGGTTAAATATTTTAATATTATAAATACAGCCAAATACTTATTTTGAGCTCAGCAAAATAGTATGACTCATATTATTCTAAATTGTAAAAGACAAGTAGTAACTCTAACTTTCTAAAAAAAATTATGGCCTGTAAAGTAACAATTAAAGTAATTTTATAGGTGTTTGTGGTTCTGTACGTTATGTTTGTGGGCAACTTAACTCAGTTCAAGCCTAGTGCTGGGCCCTAACCATATTAGAGATGCCTATATGGTTCACACATAGGACTTCAAATATTTATACAGGTTCATTTTGTAACAAGGGTCCAGAATTAAGAAATATAAAGTCATAGCAAATAAGATATCTTAAAGCAGATACCTTGAAGCTTCCACCCTTGGCTCTGTATTACAAGAGTTACCCCTGTAGCTTACTCAAGTGCTTTGTTTATTTTAAGTCAGCTTCCCCAAGGAAGCTAGTCCTATAAGGCCATGTGTAAATTTCTTCTCTCTTGACACCTCAAATCTCCATACTCACAAGAAAGCCTGGCACATGGAACACAAGTTGCCATGTGTTTTTCCATCCAAACCACGAATAGGATCATTTTCTCTGGTACAGAACAGCGTTCCATTCCTTGCACGATCCTGGAACTCACTACATCGTTTCTGAACAAAGAAGGTATTTTAAGATTATGTTTTACATCTGTAATTCTCAGCATTTTATATCAATAAAACTGGGCAGGAGGAATCAAAGGTGGAGAATCAATACTTTAAAGATTTAGCACTACTAAAAACATTATAATTCTATCCTTGTAATGTTCATATGCAATAAATGTGTTCATATGTATACATATTCAGCAAGTATATTCATAGATATCTAGATGGTTTAGTTTCCTTTGCTAGACACGGGGCAAGAATAAGCAATTGCCATATTAGTTTAAGAGGTGTAGCTAGACCTGAGATAAATATGTGTTAGTACAAAGAAATGAATGATACAGAAAAGTTCCAATAATTTTTCATTAGTTCTATTCTGAGGATATAGTCAGGAAAATCATGTGGCTAAAAATATCATCAAGAAATTATCATTGTCATGGCCATGGAGGCAGTGACTAGCATAAAATCTTGAGAACTATAATATTCCAATGAATGTGGCAGTGCAAGAATTATATGGGTAAAGTTAGGAAGGTTTTGAAAGTGGTTTTAAAAAAGGTGACCTTAAAACCCACCATGCAAACACTGAGGGGCCTTTAGGTTTATTCTTATAAAATGAGAGTACAAGAAATTTTTATAATCAAATCTTTGTCACTGACAACCAGGTCTTTGGAAGATTTCAGTGAATAGAGATTAAATTTAAATAAATTAATTGGGTTATTAAAAGAGAATGAGGGTTTAAGGAAAGGAGAAAGGAAGGTAGGGAGAGATCATGAGTAACAACCAAAAGAATAGTTCAAGTGCATTTAAATGAGAGTGTCAGAAAAATCACAGGGGCCAGATTAAGAGGGACTGCCAATGATTAATGACCCTTTCCATTGCTGTGATAATGCACCAGGACCAAAAGCATCTTGGGGAACAAGGATTTATTTTGGTTTGCAACTCTTAGGTCACATGCCACCACAGAAGGAAGTCAGGGCAGGGATTTGTGGCAGGAACCTGAAGGCAGGTTCTGAAACAAAGCCCTGGAGGTGCACTGCTTACAATGGAGTATCTCACGGCTTCCTCAAACTACTTTCTCATGGTCCCAGGGACCACAAGCCCAAGGGTATCACCATCTACAGAGAGTCAGGCCTCTTCACATCAACCCAGAAAAAAAAAGCCCATAGGCTTGCCCACAGCCAATTTAGTGGGGACATTTTCTCAATTGATGTTCTCTTTTCCCAAATGCCTCTAAGTTGTATCAAGTTGATTTAAAACTATCTAGCACAGATATATTTAAGAATGTGGAATTAATATACTACTATGACCAAGTATTTTATTCCAAATGGAAACAGAAATTTTAGCGTCATTAGCTTCATTCTAACTGTAGAACAATAGCTATACTCAAAATTTCACTATTGGGGATAATATTAACCAGTATTGAAAATGCATTCTAAAAGGCTATACTTGCACACATCTCAGTGCATGAAGGTCACAGCTATATTGGTTAGCTGATCCTCACCTGAATTTCCATTTTAGCTTTAGCCCTTTCTTCAGCATCTTTCTGGTTTTTCTCTGCTTTACCTTTTTCTTCTGTAAATTGCCTCATGCTGGAGAAAAAAAAATGAAAAGATTATATTAAATCTTCATGTTGCACAATATTCATTAGTCACAGATGGACCATATGTTTTTCTGGTGCTTTTAAGGTACCTCATATTTCTAATAAGGTCCTTTCATTTTGCATGCATATACATACAAGTGTACACATAAGTGCATGCTTATGTGCATAAATATTTCTTTTAAATATCTTCATTTTAAATCATATTTCTAAAAGGAGACATTGCAAACTCTAAATAGAAATAAGCTTTTTATCAGTCAATTATTTTATTGTTAACTTTTCTTTACTGATTAGTTTTCATTCTGTTTTGAAGTATGTAAGTATGTGTACACAGGCCCATGTGTTGCTTCACTGTTAGCTTTAAGCTTAAGAAAGGCAGCATCTTCATGTACACTTTTATACACTCACTCCTCATTCAGTTAGTATCTACTTTTGGGGTCAACACTGGACTCAACCTGATAGGACATTAGAAAACAAAACAAGCCTATCCATTATTCTCTTAGTATTTATAGCCTTGGAGACAACAGTAATAGTCAACTAGTGATCACAGAAATAATTATGTAATTGCCAATTGTGATGGTGGTTATGGAAGACTATAATTTAGGATTACAAAGATTGATTTTCAACTAGGATATAGGAGGCTTTATCCAAGGAGGACAGTCTTAATATATAGTCTACAAGAAGAGGGGATGTTATCTGGCCAAAATTCAGAGATATATGCATTAGGACAACAGGAAGTCAAGAGTTTGTGGAATTCTACTAAATGATATTGTTGACACTGGTAAGTACAGAATTTTGGAGGCTAAGGCTGGAGGTTTATCAAAAGTTTCAAAGTAGTCTGAGCTAGATAATGAGTTCCAGCCTAACCTCATCTCAAAAGAGCAGACAACCAGCAAGACACAAGGTCATAACTCAAAGCATCTGAGAATGTAATGAAGCCTGTCTGCTTTGGGTTGTGGGGTCAGCCTTTTTCTGTGGCTTATACTGCCAGATAATAACATGAATGTAAAGAATCTTTGAAAATGTCCTATTAATGCTGCCACAATGAGTTAATTAGTGAAGATAAAGTCTTTCCACACATCATTCTGTTCTATGACTACTTCATTAAAAGATCACAAAGGCACAGGACTCACATGTGTTATTGAGAAGCCTGCCTTCTAATTGGAAAATGAATTTAGTTTGTACTCAGTTCAGTTTGTGACACAGACACCAAAC
Source organism: Mus musculus (assembly GCF_000001635.26). Classification (NCBI taxonomy): domain Eukaryota; kingdom Metazoa; phylum Chordata; class Mammalia; order Rodentia; family Muridae; genus Mus; species Mus musculus. The sequence goes on along the minus strand of NC_000084.6, from coordinate 43,986,557 downwards.
ATTGACTAGATGGAATTTAGGAGGACATAAGTCTGTTCAGATGCTTCATAGTGGCAAAACCCTCACTGACTACTGCTGCTATTCATCAATCTATTTGTATCCCTATCTTCTCAGTGAATTGAGGGGAAGCTCACAATATCTCAGCACAGAGGGCACACTTGTTCCCATGCATCTTGCCATCAGGGCCACGGATTGGGTCACTTTCCCGGGTACAGAAGAGTCTTCCATTCCTCACTTGGTTTTCAAATTCCTTGCAAAGTTCCTTTGGGAAAACCAAAACAAGAACAAGCAATTGCCTTTAACATCTTCTGGTCTTCAATTTTGGCATTTTTTGCATAATCGTTTTATAACCACAGAATGACACATCAGGGAATTATGGTAAACATAAACACTAATTGAGAATTCTTTAAACACCAACTATTTGACCACATTACTCGGCACTCTAAAGACCTGTGTACTTTAATTGTTGAAGGAAGAGAGCTGAGGACACAGTAAGGCGTTTCCTAAAACTAAAAGTAATTCTTGTTATTTTTCTAATACTCAGGGGTTGGGGTAGGGTCATTCATGATATCCCCACATAAACCCAACAGAATGGAAACATTGGGCTTGTAGAAATAAGTGTTTTAATGCTACTCGAGATGGGCCAATTTAACCTCATTTGCAAAGAGATAGGAGCAAGGTAGTTTTCAGCTACTATGTGAGCTCTGCTTTTATTGACTATGTCCATTTCTGACTCTGTAGCTGAAAACCTCAGAGTGAATGTAGCTTCCTTTACCTTGACCTGTGTGAACTCTCCTTATCTGGAATTTCTATTTAAAAAAATGATATTCAAAAGTGGAAGGGAGATTTGGTGCTAGGCTTCTTGATAATTTTGTTCTAGTCTTTCTGAATGCTAGTATTTGATACTGAATAAACTTTACACACACACACAGACACACACACAGACACACACACACAGACACACACACAGACACACACACACACACAGAAAAGAGAGACACAGACACACTATAGACTTCAGGACCTCTATATGAACAAACCTGCAATGTTTTACTTCAGCCTGGTCTATAAACATGACCATCAACTATATGACCTTAATCCTTCCACATCTACCAAGGTAGTGGAAGCAGCTGCAGGGGGAAAAGAGCAAGAGTCAGGAGACCTTGGTGACTGCACTGTGGCTCTACTCAGTGAGTGACTCACACAAAATCACAGGACCTTGATGTTACCACCTATACAGGGAGATTTTTCTAGATAAGCACTGTGGTTTGTATTTGAAGTTCATATTTCATTCCAAGATGCTTTTTAAAAGAACCACTTATGCACTTCAATAAGAAGATACCAGTTTTGAAAGGAGGAATGGACATATCCTACATAAAATGGTAAAATACTTGGAATAAGGTGTAGAAAGGAGACACCTGATAATAACATGGCCATAAACAGCAATGCTCCATGATTTGGAGAACACCAACAATGATAATTTCAGTTTATAGCTTGTGATTCATCCAAGAGGATTCTGAAGAAGCACTTTTGTGAGCAACCCACTGACAGGTTAATTACAGGGCACACATTGAGCCATCACTGAGAAGCAGTCCTGCTTAGCCCTGTTGTGTCTAATGACCCTGGCCATCAAGAAGAAGAAGAAGTAGAGTGCTTGACACTTGCTGGAAAACAGCCCTGCTTACACAGAATACATGAGAACTATGACAGGCTAGCCCAGGGTGTCCCACTGATATATACAGACTCCACAAAATGCATTATTTCTATCCTTGGTTGGTGTGGAACAGCCCCTGGGTATTTTGTTTCTTTATGGCTAAGCTCAAACTACTCAGTTTAGTTTGGAAATTTTGCTTCATTAATTGTTAAGAAAAAGTCATCTCTAGATTACCAAAAAGTTGGTCTTTCTTTCCCATGGGAAAGCATCACCTTAAGTTCACAAACTGTGTGTCTGTATTAGTCTGAAAAAGCATTGGAGGTGAAAACACAACACAGAAAGAAGGTAAGATTGAGTCTTGTGTCTAATGTCCTTATGACAAGAAATTTGGGGCCCAGAGAGATATTTTCCTCACTCTCAATACCCAGAGCACAATGAGATGAAGACCAAAATCCAGGTGTCTTTGTTTCCTCACAAAAGGCCAGCCATTTCAGCTAAGCCATTATTATCCATCTCTGTGCAATAAGGGTTTAATAACCCCAGTGCTTTAATAAGCCAAGGCTGCATTACTTACTTCAACACAAGAAAGAATTTTTTTTGTAATAAACTGAAGTTTTATAACATCAGCTAAATATGACAAAACTTAAATTTAGGAGTACGTTTTAAGCTACCACCTCAATGTTTGAGATCTTCATTAAGAAGCAGCAAGAATTCTATTAAGAAGGGTCTTATTAAATAAGATAACCACATTTTAGAAAAAGGGAATCACTCCAATTATATTAGCAGAATTTTAGAGTAAATCACCATTAGCGACACTACTTAAGAGACTATATTATTTGAAAATTTTCCTATCTAATTTATACTATGCCAAAAAGTTTTAAAAGTGTATTCAAAGCAATCTGATTGCCCCAATGTGAGAGAGACAAGGCTAATAGCAATGGGCAGAGTGACCAAAACCAAAGCATAATGGTATATATATATACCTAAGGAAAACTAATAAAAGGAAAAAACTCAACAGAATTTTTGAGTGCATAATTTTTTTCTTTCTTTTGTGAGGGGAGAACAATTAAGGGTAGGAATTATATATTTGGAACCTTAGCTGTGAATGATGGTTTCAAAAGACCCTGATGATAGCTATATTAAGAATAATATATTTGAGGAACTTTAAGTAATATGAAGTGAATAGAGTAGTATGGGACAATGACATTATTGTGTTCCCTCAAAAGTGCAAGTGTAATTTTTGTCCATGACTATAAGTCCAATCACTACACTCTGGCAGTGATCCATTTACCTTCTCGGCATCTCTCCGAATTCTGCTCTCTCTGTTACGAGTGGCATTTTCTTTAGCTTCTTTTAAACTGTCAAGGAAACAGAATCCACATGGTCCAGTCATATTTGCAGTGTCCACCCTCTTCTGAGCACTAAACGCTTTCCTGCCCTTTACAACAGCCGGTTGAAACTGATCCACTCTCAGGAGACAAGCACTTCCCTGTCTTGAACGTGAGAGGCCAAGACATTGCCAAAGATAAGGAAGGGCGTGAACCTGACTCAGCTGCCACTCAATTAGAAGCTTTGTTCTGTAGAGCCAGATGGGCGTGCCGCCTCCAGTGACAAACAGAAGATTGTCAGGAAAATTCCCTCTAACAGGCATAACCATGAGCCTTGAAACAATGGTATGACAAGGGTGAAACCAAACTGAGACTCTCAGGTATTGCCATACACACCCTATGTGCAACTTCTTAAACCATGCAGGACATTGGTTGGCCTTCCTCTCAAAGTAAGGTTATTCCTAAATGATAAATTGGCACTGAGGTTCTGAACACTATGGCTGATTCCGTTGTAGCCTCATCCTGGTGTCTCAGGCTCATCCTGCAGGAAGCCAATTTGGAAACATCAGACTCTCATTTTCTATCAGGACATAAAATAATGAAAAGCTACAGAAGTTGAGGCAGTTTGAATGTTGAAGACTCATGCCTTCTAGATTAAAAACGTGCCATGCCGGGCACTCAGAAAACAATAAAACCAATATTTCTTCCTTTAAATGACACTCATCTTTCATACTGAGTTCAGAGACTATATTATCTTTATTAATTCTCATTATTATTGTTATTTCTTTATACTACTATTTAAAATTCAGTAGCACTACTCAGGGAAGGTCACTAAAAATACTCAAAGAAAGCATTGCATGTCAAAATACCAGCTTGGATTATTCAGTGTTCAAGTGCTTTCCAAGTCTATCTTTATTTTTTTCAATTAGAATGTAAGTTATTAATACAGTATACTAAACAAAGTTTTAGTCAATTCTTCTTCTTTATCTGCTCAAACCCATTTCCCCAAGTCTTAAACTATTATATAATAAAACATTAAGCGCTTTTGAGGCATTATAATTTTTAAATGAAGTTTCAAATTTTTCTTTTAAAAATATTGTAGTAATGTGAAGAAAAAAGACAAGAAGCCCATTTCGTAGCTAGACCTATCTCACATTCATTACGAAGGCAAAAGGTCACATGCATCATGAGGAAGATATTGGCACTCTAGGGCTCTCAGGACAGGAAATCAGGGCCTCCTCATAAATGCATCCAGAGATGCTACTTACAAGAGCTCAGCACACATGGCACACCTATTGCCATGTGTCCTCCCATCAGGACCAAGGATTGGATCACTTTCCCGTGTACATCCAAGTCTTCCATCTTGCACATAGGCTCGAAAATCACTGCACATATCCTAAAGAAGAGAGAAACGAACATGGAACACAGCTACTGACTGAACGCTTCAACAATGCTTTGAGGAAGTGTTGGTCATGCAGAAACAGCTTTGTGAGTCTGTGTAATTCATCTCTAAGTACAGAACTATTTACTTTCTCATGTACGTATTCAAGAAACAATTATGTTAGAACTCATGTGGATCACTCTCCTTGCTCTCAACCTGCTCCCAATGTCATAGATAATGTCAATATATTCTTAAAACTATGTACACCAAACCATGGTAGAGGCTAGGGATGAAAGCATCAAACCACTGAAATTAGGATTGATGCTCCACTGGATTAAGTGTGATATTCATGGTGTTTCCTGTGTTTTCCTCACATCAAAAGCTCACAGAATCTTAGCTAGCAAGTAACAACTTAGTCTAAATCTCATTTCCTTAGCTCTTTGGCTTGAGGTTTCTTAACAGTGAGTTTCCAAGCTGAGGTTTCAACTCTAAGGCAGTGGTTGACCTCTAGTGCCCATTTACTTCTGAAGTGATTGGTTTAGTTTTCCATGTTTCTCTTTAATTAATAATTAATTAATTTTATTAATAATTAATAGTATTAAGAGAGTCTACTGGTCTTATGACCAGAGTAAACTCATATGGTTTTAAAAACTCGGCTGCTTATTTTTCCATATGAACAGAAAGGATGCAGAATTTCAGTCAAGCAAGAATTACTCCTGAGCATCCCAACCTATGGTGGAGAAACACAGCTACGTTTGCCTTTACTCAGTGGTTCTCAACCCCTCCAGATGGTGGCATATCAGATATCCCACTTATCAGAGATTTACATTAGGATTCATAACAGAAGCAAAGTTACAGCAATGAAGTAGCAACAAAATAGTTTTATGGTTGGGGTTGCCACAACTTGAGGAACTGTATTAAAGTGTCCCAGCATTAGGAAGGGTGAGAGCCACGGCTGTACACTGAGAGCAGTGTCCCCACATTGGCACTTGTCCTTACCGTCTCTAGGTGGCTGCTGCCACATTCACCTTCACTCTTTACGTCAACATGGTTCTGGCTTTTCCTGGAATCACAAAGTTCATAGACACAGAGATTAGCATGGTAGAATTGCCCAGCTTGTCAACTCTCTCCCAGTATTCTAACTGTTTCTGAACCTGAAAACTGTTACACTTTAGTTTTTACTTGGCTTGTATAATGAAAGCCCCTGTTTATAATTTTAAACAATAACAAAGCAACAAAGTCATGTTGGGGGCTAAATTTCAGGCTTGCAGTAGATGCTGGCTACCTCTCCAAGCCCTTAGTTGTTTGTAGCTGCTGCCATTGCTAGTTTTTAATAAAAAGTTCAACTTAAGGTACCTACTTTTCATTAAAAGATTCTTCTATGCTAACTTACATTTTATTGTTTGTAAAAAGTACATAAAGTCTTATTATTTACTTTGTTCAATCTAATAGAATTTAGAGAATATTCAAAACCATAAATGTAAATAATTTCTACTTTCTATAGAAGTAGTTTATAATTCAGCATATGTATAACAATAAAAACATAAAGCTCAGAACAAAACTAAGAATGGAAGAGTAATAGGAAAGATAGATTTTCAGGATATCTAGGCTGACAAAAAGTAATCTGGAATATTGTAGGGAGTTTTGTAGAGGTCAGAGCAATGAGTCACAATAACACAATGAGTCATATGATATTCTAGGAAAAAATATCACATGGATCAGAGATTTAAAAATTCAAACTACTAACCTTAGCTTATGATATAGTGTAGTTCAGTATGTTTAAAGTAATATTGTAAAAATGTATGCCTTAGAAAACATACAATGTTCTTTGTCTATTTGGTTTATTTATTTTAAAATCATATTGCATTATTTTATTCATTTATTATTATTTATTTATTTTTTTCCATTTTTTATTAGGTATTTAGCTCATTTATATTTCCAATGCTATACCAAAAGTCCCCCATACCCACCCACCCCCACTCCCCTACCCACCCACTCCCCCTTTTTGGCCCTGGCGTTCCCCTGTACTGGGGCATATAAAGTTTGCAAGTCCAATGGGCCTCTCTTTGCAGTGATGGCCGACTAGGCCATCTTTTGATACATATACAGCTAGAGACAAGAGCTCCGGGGTACTGCTTAGTTCATATTGTTGTTCCACCTATAGGGTTGCAGTTCCCTTTAGTTCCTTGGGTGCTTTCTCTAGTTCCTCCATTGGGGGCCCTGTGGTCCATTCAATAGCTGACTGTGAGCATCCACTTCTGTGTTTGCTAGGCCCTGGCATAGTCTCACAAGAGACAGCTATATCTGGGTCCTTTCAGCAAAATCTTGCTAGTGTATGCAATGGTGTTATTTAGTGTGAGGGGTAGAAAGTGGGGGTTCTGGGCAAACCATGCAAGTGAAGGCCAGAGTATAACCTATTAAAGTTAATTCTCTCCTTTCACCATGTGGGTTTCAGGAATAGAACTCAGGTTTTTAGGCCTGGTGGCCGCCTCACTGGCCCTGGGTTTTCTATTTTTTAATATTTATTCTTGGTGACTGTTCTTTGAAAGTACACTCATGAATTAATCAAAAAGGCAAATTGCAATCAGTTTATTCAGACACGTATTATAAGAAAGAACAAAACAAGGTCCAGTGAAGATCCCTGTATAATCCAGGCTGATGCCCTCTGAAGACTGAGAGTGGAAGTCCCACACCTGAGGAGAATTTAATACTCAGCTCATTGAACATGGAGAGATGGAGCTATTGTGACCTTGGAGCCTTTACCTCTACACTCTAGTCTCCTTGTCATAAGTAAGTACTCTTCAGGCTATGGCAAAATATACCTGGATAGCAACCCAGCAACAAAACCCTTAACTTACAATCTCTCCTGCCTTAAAGGTGTGCTGGAGCAATGGTGGCACAGAACATGTGAGAGTGGACAACCAATGTCTTATTTAAATTGAGGCCCACTTCACAAGAGGGAGCCCATGTCCTACACTGCCTGGATGCAGGAAGCAGAGGCTGGTTAGCCCAGAGAACTAGGGTAGAAACAAACACAACTGGTCTAAAATTTTTTAATGAAACGATTTCTAATGATATTCTGTTATACTCTTAGATCCAGCAGCAGATGGAAACGGGCACAGAGACCCATGGCCTGAGTTTAAAAAGAATAAACTGGATGTCTCCATCTGGTCCCTCCCCTTGGAGACTGGGGAGCCTCACAGATCGGAAGGAAAGACTGAAGGAGTTAAAGGGGATGGAGGAACACCAGGAGAACAAGTCCCACCAAATCAACTAAGCAGGGCTCCCATGGGCTCAGAGAAACTGAAAGCACAATGTTCAACAGGGCCCTATACCAGGTCCTCTGTTGTGGTGTTAGCTTGAGGGTTTTGTGGGACTTCTAACAGTGGGAGTGGATATTCGCAGACTCTTGACTGCTCTTGAGATTGTTTTCCTCTTATTGGGTTGCCTTGCAGAGCCTTGATATGAGGGCTTTTGCATTGTCTTACTATATCTTGTTTTGTCCTGCTTGGCTGTCATCTCTTGGAGACCTGCTCTTTTCTGAAGAGGAAATGGAAGGGGGAGTGAATCTGGAGAAGAGAGGAGGTGGGGAGGGCTACAAGAAGAGGAGAGAGAGAATGAGAGAGAGAGAGAGAGAGAGAGAGAGAGAGAGAGAGAGAGAGAGAGAGAGAGAAACTGTAACTGTGGTTGGGATATGTTGTATGAGAGAATAATCTTTACAAGAAAAGGTTTAGAATCTCAGACTATTGCCCTATTACCTTCTCAAACATTTGCTATTGTGTTTCCAGAAACAAAAGACCCGTTCATTCGAGTTTGAAGCCATAAGAAGAGGCTGCAGAGCAGGTGTGCATCTTGTTGGTTAAAGAAAATTAACAACCAGAACAAGCTGTGAGGGTGGAGGAAGAACACAGGGAACAATGTAGGCCAGTGAGATGTGATATCTATCTGGCAAAGGAGTTAAAAATTCAAACTTCCATTTACATCCTATGTAATTTTATAATCTCTTGATTATTTAAATATTATTTGATATGATAACATTCTATGCATAAAAGAAAACAATCAGAAATTAATACATTGATAGATGAGAGAAGATAGATACACATGCTTGTGTGTGTGTGTGTGTGTGTGTGTGTGTGTGTGTGTGTGTATGTTTAGCCTCTGTTTATCTGTCTGCATTTGTATCTCCACGCCCTATTTACCTAACAGAGGCTGTGGTAACTGTCCAAAACTATTCCACTTGGGAGATTTTTGTAAGATATAAAATGTTTCACTGTGTACATTTCCCTCAAAGAGTAGTAAAAGAAACAGCGTATGAATTTTGTTGGAGGTTAACTCAAATCAAATAAATTATAAATACTATAAGGAAGAAAACATCACTTAGTTGCATAAACACTATATCTGCTTTATAGGGTACTCACGCATTCTCAGCACACAGTTCACATCTACTGCGGTATGTTTTCCCATCTGTGCCACAAACTGAAGAAGTGTCAGATGGACAGATGAAATCCCCATCTTTTCTTCTTTGTTTGAAACTTTCACAGTTCAACTGCAAGAGATATAGTCAAAGGATGTCAAAAAGTCAGAATACCTATTAGAAAAAGGTTAGTACTTCAAGCCCACAATCTAACTCTACAGGAAAAATAAATGTAGATATGAATGAGCTAATAAAATCACAGATAATGAAATGTGGTCTGAAGGCAGAGACAGGGTTATATTTGAAAAAGGGGAAATGGTTTTGGTATGATCCCAGCAATTTGTTGTTTGGGTGAGATAAGCCAAGCCCACCTCAATTAAACTGAGCACACTGTATCCCAGCCAAATTCTGCCTGTATTCTCAACAGAATGATAAATGGTCCTAGCAGATAATAGACATAGAAACTCTCTGTAAATTGTGAACTATAGGAAATGATTATGATACATTAAGTTAAGCCAGATTTCCAGATTCTTAAATTTACTGCTACAACTGTATGATATGAGCAGGTATTTTAACCTATCCATACTGAAGTGTCCTCACTTGCAAAATGGGTACAATTTTAACAATTATTGATGACATAGGGGTATTTAAGTTGTTAATATAGGTGCAGTGACTAGGACAGTCTGATCACAAAACGGTTTGGGATATTGTGGTTATTTAAAATGCTTTCTTGGGCTGGAGAGATGGCTCCACCGTTAGGAGCACTGAAGGTTCTTTCACGGGGTCTGAGCTCAATTCCAAGCACCCACTGGTAGCTCACTACTGTCGATTAAGTCTGTTGGAGGGAGATCCAACACCTTCACCCAGATACACATGTAGGCGAAACATCAGTCCACACTAAAAAATGCTTTCTCTAATGACAACCAGCACAAGAGAACTATGTATCTTTCAAGGATGCTGGCAGAAATCTCCAGGTAACTGCTGTCATAGAACGGCATATGTTTAAGGACAAACCTGGATGGTGACAAAACAACTATCCCTGGCAGTAACTGAAGACAAGTGTTGTGAGGTTGGATCTGCTATCCACTCACTTTACCTTTTTGAACACCTTTCTTCATATGAAAAATCGAAATTCAAAGCCAGTTCACATTCCACATTCATGGAAATAATTCAAAGAAATAATTATGAAATATGATTTGGCCATAACTATTGTGATATAAGTTAACAAAGAATATGCAGTGTCATTTGAGTTTAATGTCCATTTAAAACCAAACACATTTAACTAGAGTCTCCCACTGCCGATATCACATTGAGAATCAAGTTTTGGTACCTTTCAAATGTTTCAATAGTGTATATGGACCATATGATATATGCCAGTAATGATTTAGTATGTCATAAAAGCATAAAAAGTGAACTTTTTACAATTATATACTGAATTTATCAGTCAAAGGATTACAACATAGAGTTGTCCTAAATGAAGAAAGGTTGAAGTGGTAAGAAAAACTATATCATGGTTCCACTAGCAAAATAAAAACAAAGTAACATATATGTTATTTTATTCACTTACTTTCTAAATTATTACAGAAGCTTCATTGCTTATCTGAAAGACTTTTGGTAGTCAACTATTTTGTGAGATTGCATTGTAAACAGAGCTAGAATACTCTTTTACTGGGTCTATATGCTACCAGGAAGGTCACAACAGAAACAGTTTTAGATTACGATACTTCAACAGAAATAAGTCAAAGACTTAAACACAGCTGTAATGTACTTCACTTAAATATCAATTCACCGGAAATATCCTTCTCCAAAGACGATCTTTGTGGTGAAATGACATTAGTGAGAAGAAGCCAGCCATTCCACAGCTGATGGAAGAGCTAGAGCAGTGAGATTTGTCGTTACTGGATCACGCTTTTCAAATAGCTGGAGAAAGAAAGTGTGGCTGTACCATAAAGAAACAAGCAGGTGAGCGGTGATCTTTCTCTAAGATGTCATTCTTAGAGGGTGTGGAAACATCCTTAGGAAATTATGGATCAAAGTGAACAACCAAGGCCATTGCCCTTCACCTGAAATACCAAGGGCAGCATACTAGGTCACAGGTGTTGGCTGAATGATGGCGGGGTGAATCAAAAGACCAGCTGTGAGGTGACCGGACAGGTGCAGGCATTTACTATTCCACCACCTTGTCCTCCAGACTCCACGGTGAATCACATCTTATAGAAAAATACCTCTTCCCAAGGCTAACCCTTAAGAGCTCATGGATGAATCCTGACCTGGAAGAAAGGCAGCAACCTGGGCGAGGTTCCAGAACTTTCAGATCTTGCCCTCATTCCTTGTCCTGGCGATGCACTTGCCAGGAGCTTGATCATGCACATTGGTTCGCTTATTAGGAAGGAAACAAGGCAGGGCGGCTATGGAATTTAATGTCTAAAATGTGTGCATATCTCAGAACTAAGACAACATTAAAGAAATACTATCTACTGAAAACCATAAATCAACTTAATTGAAACTGTCAGGATGAAGAGAAGAATAATTTATCAAAAGTGCAACACTCTTCAGAAGAATAAAAGATACTTTCAGTATGAAACAGGGTAATGGAACGCATTCAGAAACAAGCAATATATAATAGAATGTTCACACTTAGAAAAGGTTTAAATAGTAACAAATATAACAGTGTAAAGGAAAAAGAAACAAGATATGTGCAAATAGATAATGAATTTTGAGCTGAAGTTCAGGCCAAAGGGACCTCCTCAAAGGCAATAGCAATGGAAGCTTTTAAAACATAGAAGCCCAGGAAAGCAAAGAAGTAACTTCACAAATTGGGAGGAAGGAGGAGCACAGGTGTCTGAGTAAGAAAGGAAAATTCATCGTCTGTGAAATGATGCAAGGTCGCCACAGCCATAACAACAGAAAACTAAATCTGGTTCATCTCAATGTGTGAAAGTATAGCATATTTTCAGAATATAAGCTGAGATGAAAGTTTACAATATGAAAGAAGACAGGCATCACTCACAGAGACAGATATTCGCTGTCATTATACATATTTGAACATATGGATTTTTAGGTTCAAGGCAATCATAATAACATCAATGGCAAGTATGTTACAATTAAATGACTGCTGCTGGGAACTTAAAAAAAATCCACTAATTTGAAAATAATTTTAAAAACTCAACATAATAAAGAAAAAATTCAAGTCGTACTGTAGTAGCAGTAACAGAGAAAAATAAATAAACCCACGAAGTAAAGACACAGGGCTTGAGTCGTTTAAAGTAATACCAAACCACATAATGATAGCAGGAAAAGATTAAAATTAAAAGGTTTAGTATGGTTAAATTCAGTGTGTCGCGAAACAGCAGAAGAAATAATAAGCTAATAAGCTCAGTATTCCTAATAAACTAGCCAATGTGTGGAGAAATGGAGATAAGCATGGGGGAGAGATATCCGAATGCATTATATAAACACATAGACTAAGTTCAAAACAATTATAGAAAGCATTTTGCTAGTAGGCTTCTTTATTGGAAAATACATTATAAAAATCAAACATAAATTGATTTCATGTTCCTTTTGCAAAATTAGGTAAATAAAAAGTGATATGAAGATGTAAAATTGAATAAGGTATACAAATATTTAAAGTTAAATAAGAAAAATAAAACATAGAAATAGGCAGAGAGTAGATGCAACAATCTTAATACTTAGGAGGCTAGAGTCTGGACATATTATTAGTGATGAATTAGATCATTATTTAAAACAGAATTAGGAGGAGAGAAATGTGTGTGCACTCATAGGCCCACAGTCTCCCAAATAATTCACAATATGTAATAACATTAGATAAACTGACAACTAGAATGAGAGTTTGAGTAAAGACTTAGAGAACTGCTTATCAGACTAAGCACAGAGATCCCAGTGGAGGAGGTAGGGGAAGGACTGGAGGAGCTGAAAGGGCCATCTCTGGCATCAATTGGAGAGGACGCCCTTGGTCTTGTGAAGGCTTGATGCCCCAGTGTAGAGGAATGCTAGGGCAGTGAGGCAGGAGTGGGTAGGTGTGTGTGGGGCACCCTCATAGAAGCAGAGTAAGAGGGAATAGAATAGGGGCTTTTCAGAGGAGAAACTGGGAAAGAGGCTAACATTTGAAATGTAAATAAATAAAACATCCAATTTTTGAAAAAGAAAAGAATGCCAGGGCCAAGAAGTGGGAGTGGGCGAGTAGGAGAGCTGGGCGAGGGGAGGGTACAGGGAACTTTCAGGATAGCATTTGAAATGTAAATGAAGAAAAAATCTTTTAAAAAAAAGCCACACTGGCTGGGTTTTCTCTTACTGACAGTGAAAAACCCTAGCAATAAAAATTAAAAATGAGAAAAAAAAAGAAAAAGAAAATGATTAGTCTTTTAGATTGTTTTTGCAGGAAACTAACACAAACAAAACCAAACATTGCTACTTTATGTAACACATGAAAGAACTATCAAAATAAATTATGCCTTAGCTCACAAAGAAAGGGAAAGAGTTCCTAAATAACTAGTATCATGTGATCTATACTTTCTAACCATATTTTATTAGATGTTAAGCCTAATATAACAGCACTCGCTATAGTAGCAAACTAATAAAGTAGGATATTATGGTGGAGTAGAGGGTACTGCGGAGCATTTAGTTAATAATGGCAAAATGAAATGCCTGGGGTATGACTCATGAGCCTGTCCATCACTAATGTTTTATTTGTACTTGTCTACCAACAAATGTTAGCACAGTTAGAGGGACATTTTTTTATATTCTTGGTGGAATGTAAATTGATACAACGATTGTGAAAGTCATGATGTAGGTTTTTCAACAAACTAAAAATAGAGTACTGTATAGACCCAGCCGTAATGACTCTGTCCATGTACCTGAAGGACTCCAGCTTAATGTACAGTGGAGATATTTGTGCGATTATATTTGTTGTTGCACTATTCACAGCAGGTAAGAAACAGGATCGCCCTAGATGTACATCAACAGATGAACAGGTAAGGAAAATGTTTATAGGCACAGTGAGATTTTACTAAGCTGTAACAATGAAATAATAACATTTTCCAAAAATAAGAATGCAAGTGGGCACCATTATGTTAAGTGCTGTGTGTATAAGTATTATATGTGCATGTCTGTTATGTATGTGCATGTGTATCTGTGTGCATGTGTGTCTGTGTGAATGTATATCCATATAATATCCGTATATACACATGTGAATGCGTGTATCTGTGTGTGTTTTTGTATGTGTATATGTGTGTGTCTGCATCTGTATATGTCTGTGCATATCTGTGTGTGTGTGTTTGCATGTCTGTGTCTGATTGTGTAAGTGTCTCTGTGTGTATACTTGTCTCTGTGTGTATCTCTGTGTTGGTGTGTGTGTATATATGTATATGTGCATGTGTCTGTATGTTGTGTGGGTCTGTGTGTGTGTGTGTGCATTTATATTAATCTGTATGTCTCTCTGTGTGTATCTTTGTGTGATGGAAGTAGAAAGAAGATGTGAGAGACACCTAAGACAACTTAAAAGATGGAAGAGGAAAGTGCAAACAGGTAAAACAATGATCCATATGTAGAATAAAGGCATCATAATTGTTTGTGTGACATAAAGGTAGAAGGTAAAGGTTCAAAGGGAAGGCTTGTTAGGGAAAGTGTGAAAAAGGACAAAGAAAAATGGTGTATATGCTTGAAAATAGATCATTTCATTTGGTAACTTATAGTTATTATTTGTCAGAAAACAAGATATTAATTTAAATAACAGTAGAGAAAAGAAATGAATGTTATAGATGACATAAACAATAAAGAATATGAATGAAGAGTCCGTATTTCCAGTATGAATACTAGAAGAGATGAAAAAACTAGAACTATAATTGGAAATAACTATACAAAATTAAGGTATAAATATAATTAAGGCATATCAAATCTATATGCTAATACAAATGAAAAATAAAATGGATGTATTATTACAAAAATATCAAATGCTAAGAATGATTAAATAAACATGTGAATCCATAAATACATAATCTAATTGATATATTAATCTATGAGAGAGAAAAGACACACATGTGAAGGTCAAAACACTTTAACTGACTTCTTTGTCGTTAGCTTTCTCTCTCTCTCTCTCTCTCTCTCTCTCTCTGTCTCTCTCTCTCTGTCTCTCTCTCTCTCTCTCTCTCTCTCTCGTGTGTGTGTGTGTGTGTGTGTGTGTGAATGCAACTACACATGTAAGGGTCAGATCACATTCCATGAGCTAATTAGGCCACAGAACTTTCAAGAATATTTCCTTTACATTTTATATTTTTGTCTCTCATTCCTATTACACATCTCTTGTTCCAGAAAATTTGCAAGTCTCTCTATTTTCTAAGCAGTGTCTCCCTGTTTTCATTAATTTTATTCCTTTATAATTTAAGAATAAATTTGCTTTTGTTATATTCTATTTGTATTTTTAGATGAGTCCCCAAATTTTTATTTTTATATTTTAAAAAATAATTTATTTGTAGTGAAACTGGGCTTGTTTCTTCTTTTTTCCTTTCAAGTTTTAACATGATTTTTTTCAATATTTTGTATACATTTTAAACAACTATTTCAACTACAGTTGCCAAATTGAACAACTGAATGCATTCAGAGACATTTTTATTCATATTTTTCCTACATATTAAATTCATATTTTTATTTTCCTCATTCATATTTTAAAACTGTACATACTATTATATTACAGAGATAAATGATTGCTATTGTCCCCTAAAGTTTTCATTTGCTCCAATTTCTCTTACTTTAATTGCACTAAATATTTGAAATCTTGCTTCATATGATGGTTAGTGGTTGATATGTCTGCTCTGAAGATGCAGGTAGATGTTATTTGTAAGCCTAGTCATCAAGCTAAAAGAATTAACATAGCAGACACAATTCCATCATTTTATATCTTAAGATTTCTACTTAAAATTTAGCAAATTGCATTTTACAGATGGAAACATACAAGAAGTAGTAGCCTTTTAAGATTGGGGTGTGTATGTGAATATATTTTGCTCATTTTTCTCATTTTCTTGTGTGTAATATTTTTGAACACTGTTCGTCCTGTGAAGGCTTGATGCCCAGTGTAGAGGAATGCTAGAATAGTGAGGCAGGAGTGGGTAGGTGAGTGGGGGGCACCTTCATAGAAGCAGGGTAAGGAGAGATGGGACAAAAAGAACCGAAAAGAGGATATGCAGAATGGCCTTGTCTCAGAAGAGAAACTTGGACTTCTGTGTAACAAACAGACCTTCTCAGTCTTCCTAACTTAAAAAGTAGTTCCTTTAATTATAGATGAAAGATGTACAGGTATTGGCTGGCTGAGTGGCTGACCTGGTATTGTTTTAAAAGTGAGACTGACTGAGCCCAGGAGAAGAATTTAGTCAACTATGTTCATGGTGGAGGCTGGGTTTCTCAGACATTCCTGAGCAACAATGCCAAGGAAGATGGTAGCTGGGCTAGACCATGTATGATACGGATAATTAGGGTGTGTCTACCTTGACTGATCATTTTAATTATATGTCAGAGCCAAAGGAGGAGGGAGAGAAGGATGAAATTAAAGAAAAAGCAACATGGAGAACTTGGAGGTGATGTGGTTGTCAGGTTAGCTGTTAACTAAAATTGTGGGATTCGGTAAGAGACATTTCCATCAATATGGAATGTTTTTATTTTATTTTTAAAATATTTTTAAATTTTATTTTTGGATTTTTTTCTATAATAAAATGCACTTGTCCAGTGTAATGCTCCTTATCTGTTCCATGATTTCTGCCCCCCTTCTATTTTATGATTTGTTTTCCTTTTAACCATTGGACACTGTACTCTTGCAAAATATTAACTTAAATCTCAATCAACAAAATCGACAGAAATGAGTCCAGTTGACTTATCAGAACACTCCAAGCATCATACAAGATAAATCAGAAATAAAAAATAAAAAATAAATAAATAACAAGGAAAATAAAAGGTAAAGAGAGCAGATTCAATGCCTGTTGACACACGTTAAACACTGTGGCTAGCTTTTAAATTTTTAGTTGATAAAATAATGACACCCAGAGATACAGATTGGCCAGATTACACAGACAATAAGAGTTCTGAAATGTGTTATTATCTCTATTGTCCAAGAAAGGTTCTTACAGGAACTAGACAGACAAGGAGGTAAGAGAAGTAGTCCGGGAAAGCTCACACCATCTGGCTTGCTCCACCTCTCAACACCTGGCAATGTTTTCAGAGTCGGGTCATGGGTTGGGCCTACGGACAAGATGTACCAGATACTTAGCCCACCCTTGGACTAAGCTACATTCCCTCCCTTTATAAGTGGTTGACTTCACAACAGGTAATTAGCAAACAAACAGCTAATTCTAAATAGAGTCCAGCATCATCTCAGCAAACATGATGGGTTGACTCCAGATAGTCTCACCTTTGCTGGGTCAGTGGCCCTGTTGGCTCTTGACAAAACCTTCACATTCATGATCTTGGTAGGTGCTCCTTGTTCTCTGAGCAAGAAAAAGAAATAATATAATTTGAAATTAAAATTGCTTGCCAACCTTTAGGAATAAAAACTTAGATGGCAATGCTCATCTTGAATGTTTTCTTGAGCCTAGTCTGACATGCCAGAGTGAAAATAGGTCCTTTATTGCATGAGAAATTCTGTAATCTCCACAATACTGGGAAAAGCGTTTCAAATATGGACTAGAATAGAGAAGATATATGGTGTTTAACCATATACCTGATCTCTGATACTTCCTATAGCAGATGACTATCTTGCTACTCTAAACACAGTCTGTCTCATTATTTTCAACATTTGAAAGACTACATCGAATTACACAGCCCATTCTCATTTGAAAGTTAACTCTCTAGCAGTCTATAGTTCCTTCTTCCAAGTTAAGCCAACTACTTTATTACACAGGTAAAAAACAAAAATAACAATTTAACAAGTAACCCTATTAATATACTGTCTCATAAGTCTTAGAGCATTTCATTCTTGTTTAAAGTTATTTATCAGTTACAGTGTATTCATAGATTTGGCTTCACATACATAACAAAAAGAGTTAGATTAGTTAATGATTCTCATGTAGCTTTCAAATGAATGAGAAAATATTATAATACATGCATGGCTTCCCCACAACTTAAGTCCTGTCCTGTCATTTTTCTTTATCCCTCAGTTTCTTCAGTAGAAGTAAAACATACTTTCAGTGCTTTTTATATCAACACTATTGAATATGTCACATTAAAACCTTGACTTATACTATCACAACTTTTGAAAAACCAATTATAGGATAATTGTCTTAAATGCATAACTTTAGCATGGTCTTGGTTTCAGTGATGAATCTTGACAATATTTGGAAATTGAAGTTGGGATCCCTGTTAAGAAAACACATTAGAGACCTGCCGGTGGTGTATGTCAGTCATACAGTCCTTGCCTAGCATTCAGGAAGCCCTAGGTTTAATCCCTAATAGCAGAAAAAATATCCAAAAAGCATCCCAAAAAGAATTGTGATACTACTCTGGTTTGAGGACTTAGAACTGATAACTCAAACCTTCTATTGCCTTCTGCTTGTCATCGAAGAGAAATAAACCAAGTTAAGAAACATTGGGCAAATGCTGAGGCATTGAGTAACATCCTGGTAAATTTCCAGTGTACTTATTATTTCTGAGCATGGCAGTGAAAGCTACAGTCAGATCTTTAGTCCACCGCACCCTGTGTAATCCTGGCAGATTTTCCCCTGGCACCCTAAATAGTCTAAATGCATTCTGCATAAATCTCTCTGCTGGCTGGCAACCACAAGGCGCCTCTGGTTTCCTCTTAGGGGAACTTTTTAGCCTCTCAGAAACAGCAGAATCAAGTCTAAACAGGCCCAAGGAATCTGACTTTAAGTTTTTTTCATCTTAGAAGCAGAAGCTCAAAGTGGAACCACATTCTGAGAAGACTACAGAGAGTGCTGGCTAAGATATTAACATAGTGCTCCCTGAAAGTCCTTTGAAATCCCATTGAGTGATCATTAAAATCATTCTATGTGGGTGGCAATTATCAAGTTTTATGTTATGGGAGGTGGCACAGGAGCCTGCTCAGCATGCGTATTTATTTTTCTAGGTTTGGAAAATTATGGAGTTGAAAGAGAAATTAAATTAAATTAAAGTGGATGTTCACAGCCATCCATTGGACTGGGCACAGGGTCCTCAAGGACCCTGAAGGAGCTAGAGAAAGGACCCAAGGAGCTGAAGAGGTCTTCAGCCACATAGGAGGAACAACATTATGAACTAACCAGCACCCTCAGAGCTCCCAGAGACTAAACCACCAACTAAAGAGTACACATGGTGGGACTCATGGATCCAGCTGCATATGTTGCAGAGGATGGCCTAGTCAGTCATCAATGGGAGTAGAGGTCCTTGGTCCTGTGAAAACTCTATACCCCTGTGTAGGGGAATACCAGGGCCAGGAAGTGGGAGTGGGTGGATTGGGGAGCAGGGGGAGGGAATAGGGAAAAGGGGAGAGGGGGTTTTCATAGGGGAAATCAGGACAGGGATAGCATTTGAAATGTAAATAAAGAAAATATCTAATAAAAAATTTAAAAAAAAACCCAAACCCCCATGTTCCCAATGCTCCAGAGACGAGGCAGTTGGTGATTTGAACATGTGGAAGGAAATGGAATTTACTCACAGTGCTCTTTTGCACAAGATGCATTCACTTTGGAAAATGATGTCATTGAGACTTTGAGAAGAATTGTTGCCTTTGGGACACGTCAGTGTACCATTTTTCATCTGTGCTTGAAATTTCATGCATGGGTCCTGAAAGAAATATAGTTATATCATCGAAACACTGCAAACAACTTTGTTTAATAGAAAAAGAAGCTATTTGGTCAGTTCAATAACACAAAAAATAATAACTCTGGCTTGTCTGTTAGAAACAGGAAGCATTAATCTAAATTAATTAATTAATTTAATTAATTAATTAATCACCTAAAAAGCATTAATCTGATAGAAAAGGTATGGAGGGAGACAAAGGATCCTTGATGATCTTTCATGGATGCTACCAGTGACCTCAAAGAATCTTTGACATGTTATAAAAACTCAATAAGTAAAATAGTTTCATTTAATTTTCTTGTTATGGTGACAGCAGATATAACAACAACAACAACAATAAGCTAAACTGATACATTAAATGCTAGCATATAGTAAAACAATAGCTAACTAGAATAAGAGAGGATAGCTGAAGCACAGAGAGTAGGTGTATGAGCCTTGGACACTGCCAGGGGCCCCTGCTATTTACTCTGAAATGTGTATTCCTTGTCAAATAGCAATATTAGCAGTTATTAAATATTTGCAAAGAGTTCCCAGATACTTGGTAAAAAACAAGTTTCTATAACGATTCATTCTCTGGACAAGTTCCAGATCCCTTGGCACACCTTATACCAGGGACTGACTTACTTGGGAGATAATGGAGAGGAAGAGTCAGGGTTCTTTTCCCAAAGGCTTAGAACAGGCCAAGGCATGTTGAATTCCAATTTGACCTTTGGTCTACTACTATTATTTGTGCAACATCCTCAAAGGCATATGATCCTCTTGATTTGGACTTCCTTTTGGAAAATGCCAATGGCCCTTCCTTATCGATTTTACAAAAGAGTGTGGAGAGCATTTTAAAGAATAAAATCAACAGAAAAGAATGGAGAAAGAGCCTCTTAAAAGAGAAGAATATGAGTTTTCATTCTTATGTTCAGCATGATTTATTGACAACCTGTTTTCTCTGTCACTCTGCCTTTTCTAGGGCCAAAGTTCATCTTAAAGTCAACAGTGTGTCTGTACAGTGGAAGTGAGCAGCCATTCTAAACAGTATCTTCACTATCAACTGAGAAAGTTTTCTAGGTCCTAGATCAACCTTGCCAAATTTGAAGTTAATACTTTCTTTTGATTTTGAAAAAACAAAACAAAACAAAACTATTTCCTACAAGTTTTGATCAGAAGATAAGCAATAAAGATTTTGTTCCAACTGTCAAATGCACCTCTTCCAAAGAACTGACCATAGGAGTCTACAGACTCCCAGAAATCTGTATAATAATGCAGACTGTCAACAATCATTCATTGTGAGGTTACTGTTAAATTCAGTACCATATTGAGTTAGTAAAATAGCAGAAGAATGATGGTCTGAGTGGCTCATAGAGACTGACAAGTTTCATTGTATCTAATCAACCTTCTTAAATAAGTTTGGAAGTTGAAACTACATGCTGAATGATTAGTGAATAGTATCAGAGACCAGACCATTACTGGAAAATTTTGCTAAGGGTTTACTCCTAAATCATCTTTGATTATTATCACAGCTCAGTGATCTTCTCTCAGAGAGAAGTAGCCATTTAACAGACTACCAGCTGGTCATGTCTAGATCTGGTGTCTGTTGTTACACGTGCAATATTGCTTTAAATAATAATCAATGGCATGCATAGTAGCCAATGGACACAAATAAAATATGTACATGACAAAGACACATCCTTTTCAATTATATTTCAAATAGATAAAAATGTATTTCTATACAAGATGATTCTTTTATTTCTCAATACTGGGACTATCACAGCTGGCTGATACCTTCCTGCATCCAGGACTCTGCCCTCATAGCTACTTCTACATGGGCTTCTGTAAGCTGCAAAGATCTCTTTTGGTTTTTGATTTTTCTTCCCATGCTTTCTCACCATATAAAACTCTGTGTGTTTAGTCCATTTAGAAATGGAGACAACCTTTATTTCTTGGAATATTCTGTATCTTACTCTTTTTCTTCCTAGTTACTACTATTTAATATACCACATGTTAATTCAGAGAGGCATGGTTTTGATGTTTACTTTAAAATGTTCTGACAATTCAAAATAAAATTAGAAATACACTAGCCATTAAATAAATATTTATTTAATTGTGTGTGTGCGTGCATGCACATGTGCTCATCATTTTTTTGCATAATAATTACCAGAAAATATGTGCTGTATCTTGACTTCTTCAACTGCTGAGTGAAACAGTATTAATTATTTTAGTTGATTTTTTTGTATCCTTGCCTATGGTGTTTTAAAGCATCATTTTAGCATGGTGGATTGCCTCTTGTAAACACCTTATATCAATTATATATTGAGAAGAAGAAAGAGAAACAGAGAAGGAGACAGAGAAAGAGACAGGCAGAGAAAGAGACATAAGGAGAAATACTCATGTTAGATCCATAAAAACTTGTTTCTCTGTTTTTAACAGAAGCTATTCATGCCTGCCAGTAACATGAAGTTGTTGGCCACAAATCAATTTCTTTAGGAAACTTAGAATGAATTCAATGACAATAAACAGGACTGACCTGATTGCCTTTCTCACCAGCAGCATCTGGGACAAAAAATGCAGAAACCAAAGTTAAGAGAATGTAAAGTATATAATAAATTAGACATATTATTCATGTAATGGAGGGATCTTATTGCTTTACTGAAAGTATATTCTAAAACCACAAATTGTATTGAATGTATTAAGATTTATGGTGGCCAATCAAATGAGTGCAGTGTACTAGGAAATGGTCACAAAGGTTCATACACTTAGGAAGGTTCATCTACTTTGGAAAATAATACTATACTATAATCCTACTCCTACCAGATTATCTCCTTTCCCCAAAACTCATTGCATACTAAAATATATCATTCTTCCTTAAAAGGTGATAGCATACTGTGAAATACTTCATACTAAATTAAATATAACTTAAAACGCCCACCCAGGTAGTATGAAGTTGAAGATATCATTTGTTTATCATGATCGCAGTAGCTTATACCAAGGTTATGTGTTTTAAAATGCACTTGTAGAAAGGTAAATTTACGTAGCCTATGTCATCCTAACAATCAAACACAAAATTAGAAAATTTATTTTTTAGCTCACACAAAAGTACTTCATCCTTCAGGTCCAACATTTTTACTCATTTTTAAGATATTTTAGAAAGTTGTGTATTTAACTTTTTTAAAATAAACACATAAGACCTTATTGTCTTAAAACAGGAATAGTCAATATAATTTATTTTCATATTTTACTAATTCATTTTTAATATTAATTTATACATGTATTATCAAAGTACATGTATTATTGATATATACCAGTTTTAAGTGTCTCATATCTAAAAGTAGTGAAAACTGGATGCTTAATGAGGGGAAGGTACAGAATAATCTATTGGCTCTTCCGAACTAGTATAAAATTGTTAGGAGGGCCTCTCAGAGATAAAAGTTTAATTGTTCTCAAACTCCTTTCTGTTTTTAAAAATGGTTCAAGATTTTAAATCACACACACACACACACACACACACACACACACACACACACACACACACACACACACACACACATTTTCTAAGTGGAGTTGAGGAAGAAAAGTCCCTTCCCCAGGCTCTGGGCTGTGTGGTAAGAAACTTCAGTTGTATGCAAATTGCTCACCTTGTGTGAGATAAAATGCCAGGGTCAGAAGCATTGGCACCGTGGCTGTCTTCATGCTGAAGATGATGTAAGTTGGTTACAGGACTGCTCTGTGCATTGCTCAGCTGGTGCTCTAAGACTGAACTCGTGAGATGCAGCTTACTTTTATACATACTGGTTGGTGACACACACAGAACCAGTTGTTCAGGCTCATGTTAGACTCCTTAGAGAACACCAGTTTAGTTTCCATCTTGTGAGATCCTGCCAAGGTGTTGGATTTAAGCAGATAGTATCTATTTCTGAAAGTAATATATTTTTATAATACCCATCCTCATAAGTCTAGAGAAAGAACCCTCCTGAAGTTGATCATTTCTAATCCTATGTGAGTTCCCTTGTGATACCAGGCATGCTACCTCCTAGTCAAATATGCCTCTCTCTAATTGACTTCCCTTCATAAGTGAGAGGGGGAAGAGAGAAGCAGACAGATCGGTTTTCCTACCCATCAGGAAAAAAAAAAGAAGTAGAGATTTCTACATCTGGGAAAAGTTGTGTATAGTGAGAGAACCTCGTGCTCCCATTGACTTTATCTACAAGAGTTCTGAAGTGTGTGACTTAATTGCCACACGGCAGCTACAAAGTTGGCATCCTTTTCAGTGTGCACATAGGTAAGAGCAGAAACTTTGTGAAAATAGGTCTTGTACATAACTACTTTTAAACGTTCTTGTAGGACTGCTGAAGTAGTCCCTTCACGAAGCACTTGCCTAACATGTGAGAGATGCTAATCTTCTTCCCTATTTAGAACCACAGAAATAAATCTCAGTCAAAAGAATATGTTATCCTAACCAAATCCCACACTTCTCCGAAATATTAGAGATTCAAGATTAAACTTTCAATAACCCATGATATGAAAATTATACTCTATGCTAAATAAATTGATTGTTTTATTACTTAGCCTTACTTCAATGAAAAAATATAATAAGTAAGTAATTAGAGAATATAAATACATGAATATAACCCTTTTTCCTAGTAATGTTGTTTCTTTGTTTCATTCTACAAGTAGTTCATTGTTCATACCAGCACTCCTTCCAGTGTTCACTTAGGTCTCTCAGCCAAAGGACATTTTAAAAAGTAACCAAAGCCAGAACCAAGTAGTTTGATTTCAGTAATTCTCAGAGTTTCCATGTATACAGAAAAGTCCCGAAAGCAAAGACCTTTTAATAATCTCTGCACTTTCAAAATTCAAAATGCCAGATTTTTCTCCCTTTTCTCTCATGAAATAGTTTATCAGTTACAAAATAAATTTTAAAAGCTTTTATTATTTATTATTTTATGTACTTATTTGACTATTAATTTTGTAATAGTTTTTAATCACAATTCCATTGCTCAGTAAAATAGTGACTATGGAAAGCAAAGTCTATGTATTACAGTCACAGGTTAGAAAACCAAGGTCTTTCATAACTTAATGGAAGGAAAATGGGCAAGGAGGCAGGCAGTCTGTTTCTATTCCTGTCCGTGTGACGACAGCCCCATGGAAATGAACCAGCTTTGGAACAAGATCTCCCTGGGTCCAACAGTTGACTCACCAATTGCTCTGCTGCCTTGGGCAAGTCGCGTCTTTCCTCCGAGACTGTTTCCTAGCATGTGAAGCAGAGGAAATCATACATGTACCCTACACTTGTTCTCAGGCTCAAATGTTACCTGTGTACGGTGATGGTGTGTTTGTAGAACTTTACTGCTTTTCACGATACTGAGAATACATGGTGAGCTGTATAGCTAATGAGAGCTCGGCTCCCAGTAGGTTCTCAGCACCTACATTTTACAGTCAACCTGCTTGAACCTGCATCTCAGCAACAGTTACAACTCTCCTGCGCATTTCCATTCCAAAGTTGAATTGAAATCAAAAGTATCCTTTTTATTTTATAATTGTGTTCATAAGGACACCCTTGTTTCTATAAAAAAAGCTTTTTAAAAAAATTAAATTATTTTATTTATTTATATTCCAAATATTTCCCCCTCCTAGTTCCCCCTCCCAGAGTTCTTTTTTTTTAATTTTTTATAAGGTATTTTCTCATTTACATTTCAAATAGAGTTCTTAATCCTATCCCAGGTGTCCCCTTTGCCTCTGAGAGGATGTTACCACACTACCCCACCCCCTCCTCCTCCACCCCTGACCTCACTCAGGCCCCAGGATCTTCCTCTCCTGGGGCATCAAGTCTTTACTGGATTAGGCACATCCTCCCCCACTGAGACCAGAAAAGAACTTCCTTGCCTGTAAAAGCTTTTTAAATATTGATGTAAAATTACTAATATAGTTTATTTTGTATCAGCCAAGTCAGACCACCTGACACCTGTGTTTGCTGGTAGGCAAGTTAATACTGTACAATAGAATCAGTGACTATAAAATGCTCTGATGATCCCAACACTAGATCAGATGAAGACTATTCCCAGGGGTGGATTTAGAACCAGGCAGGAAAAAACAAAAGAGCCAACAGGTGAGTCTCTCTTTTAAGAATCTCTGCTATGAGGAAACATGAAGGAGGTGGAGTCCTCCCTCCTGGCAAAATGCTCATCACTGACAGCCAGGGCCTCCACTCCCAGGAGGAGAACACCCAGTTCCCCAAATACTGAAAGATCCCATTAGCTGCCCCCGCCATCAAGGCTTTCTCTTCAGTTCACTTCAGGAACCTTGCAAAGCTGGAGGTGATGAATCACAGGTTCTGTTGTTCATCCACTGTTTCTTAAAATCACAGTTATTAAATCAAAATGGAGATTGAAGCCTAGTTCAGATCACTGCTAGGCTACCAAAGAATATTTTTCAAATTCACAATTCCATCCTTGTTTTCTGAGCATCCAGTTTACTCATCACAGACAGAAAACCATTTCCTCTTTCTAGAAAGGAAAAGGATTGGATGAAAAAAAGCTGTGACCTGTCCAGTCCTGTTCATTTGTCAGCCGCATTCAAATCTGAACCCACATGACAGAAAGAGAGAAAAAGCATTTTAATAGAACAGCAATATCTTTGGAGACAATGAACATTTCTAGACATCAAAGTTTGTTTTCTCTTTTTCTATGCATTGAGATACTTGATATTTTTAGTGGTTAATTAATAGCTATGCTATAACTCCCCAGCTTTCACGATGATCTTCCACTTATTACTCCATTGGTTTGATTCCTTTGTTGGTTCTCTGATTTTATCCTCTCTTCTCTCTTCTCTCTTCTCTCTTCTCTCTCTTCTCTCTCTATTTCTCTCTCTTTCTCTCACACACACACAATTATATGTCTCAACAGTCAAATAGACAACAATGATGAAAATAAGTATGCTGGTTTTGCTTTCTGTGTAGGAGAAGACACTAAGTCAACTGGGACAGAAAAGTTTGTTCAGCTTACATGCTCTATCACGGGCCACTGGGAAGGAAAGTGAGAATTGGAATGTAGAAGGAGAACTGAAGCGAGGCCATGCAAGAATGCTGCCTAGTGATTTGTTGTCCAAAGCCTCCTCAAGCTTGATTCCACATACGACCCTAGACACCTACCCAGGGGTAGTATTGTCCAGAGTAGGTTGCCCTCCCCTATCAATCATTAATCAAGAAAATTCCCCACAGACTTACCCATAGACAATCTGATGAATGCAGTCCCTCAATTAAGGTTCCTTTTTCTTCCCCAGATGAATGTTGCATATGTTAAGTTGGAAACACACACACACACACACACACACACACACACACACACAATCCAGACCAAACTAAACCAAAGAAATAAGCAGTTCCAGTATAAACGTCTTCCTACAGGGCCACCCTCCTCCTCAGCTTCTTTCACCCTTTCCCTAATTCAACCACAGGGGTCAGCAGCTTCTGTCCATTAGCTGGGTGCAAATATCTGCATCTGACTCTTTCAGCTGCTTGTTAGATCTTCTGGAATGCGGTCATGCTAGGTCCCTTTTTGTGAGCACTCCATAGCCTCAGTAATAGAGTCAGGCCTTGGGACCTCCTCTTGAGCTGGATCTCATTTTGCACCTGTTGCTGGATCTTCTTTTCCTCAGATTCCTCTCCATTTCCATCCTCGTAATTCTTCCAGACAGGAGCAATTGTGGGTGAATATTTTGACTGTGGGAGGGCCCTCCCTCATTTGATGCCCTGTCTTCCTGCTGGAGGTAGACTCTGTAAGTTCCCTCTTCCTATTGTTGGACATTTCATGTAAAGTCCCTCCCTTTGAGTCCTGAGAATCTCTCACCTCCTAAGTCTCTGGTACATTCTGGAGGGACTCTCAACCTCCTACCTCCCGAAGTTGCCTGTTTCCATTCTTTCTATTGGGCCTCAGGGCTTCAGTCCTTTTCCCTCATCAATACCATATCAGGTTCCCCTCTTTCATACAATGTATTTGGATCTTATTCATCTCCTCTCCCAAATCATCCATCATCCTACTCATCTCTTCACCCATCTCCTTTCTTCCCCAACTTTTTAAAAGCTCATTGTCTTTTTAAAGCTAATTGAGTCCAATTACTTTTGGGCATGTGGCCTGTCCTGGAGTGTAGACCATATGCTTGTTGTCTCACCACTAATGAAAACTAAGTTTCCTTCTCCCAACAGCTATCAAACATGAACAGTTATTGAGGTATAGATGGGATATCTTTCCCTCTCCCTGTCTCTATGCTGAAATTCTGTCTTGCTTGAATTTGTGCAGACATTGTGCATGCTGTCACAATGTCTGTGTGTTCATATGCTCATTTAACCTGTTGTGTCTGGAAAACATTGTTTCCTTGAAGTCATCCAGAACCTCTGGATTTTACCATCTTTGTACCATCGCTTTTACATAAATCCCTGAGCATTAAGGGTGTGGTGTGGTACAGACATCGCATTTATGTCTGACATTCAGAGTCTCTTATTCTACGAAGATTTCCCAGTTGTCAGTCTCTTCATTAATTGTCCACTGGTAGGGGGAGGAAGAGTCTCTGTTGAGGGTTGATCAATGCTAATAAATGGTATAGTGATACATCATCAGGAATTGTTTTACTGTTATGTAATCAAGCAGAAGGATAGTAGCAGGTGCTTTTCTAGGGCCTGTGACCTATGTCATCAGAGGTTCTTGGCTTTGTTGACAGAATTTGTATGTGTTCCATTTTTGAAGTACTGTACTTTCAACTTTTATGGATTTCTTGGGACCCCAAGAATTATTAGTTGAGGAGTATCTACATTTCATAATAGATCTTTGAAGACAAAATAAATTTTTTTTTTACTTCTTAATTCCTTTCTCCTATAATTATATTATTTTCTCTATGTATTTTATATTTTGGCACTTCTTTGGGAAAGACACCAACTGGAATATAGTCTTTACTTAACTTCTTATCTAGAATGCTTAATTAACAATCCACCTCACTCCCTCTTTGAGAATTCCTTTCTGTTTACATGGAAAGACTCAGAATGAAAGAGATAAGAATCTATTTGTATCTAAGAATAGAGTAAATTGTTTGTTTAGTGAATATCTAGACTGCTATTTATAGATATAATTATTGCTTTTATTAGATTAGGGTTAAGAAAACAAGGTAGACTCATGTCTATTTTTAATGCATTAAGTATTACATGTGAGTTTGCAATGTGTAAAAGAAACTGTATAGTGGGCTAGGGAGATGGCTCCTAGCAGTTAAGAGCACTGACTGCTCTTCCAGAGGTCCTGAGTTCAAATCCCAGCATCTGAAAATCATGCATACTGGGTCCAGCATGGCTTAATTAAGGGGAGTGCCTGCCTCTGGAGCATTGCCAGGCCATTGATCTTGACCTGTGCTGATGACTGCTGTTGCCCTGAAGCTGATCTGCTGTTTCTTTTATTCTACTTTCAATCTCTCTTTCTGAGGAATATGCCTTCACTAATTTCACCAAGCTAATCACCCCATAATAAAGGAAACAAATGCAGTTCTCAGGGATGAGGAATGTAAGTGGTCATAAGCCTGTGGAGGTCAAGTTAGGGGCCTTCTCCTTAGCCTTTAGGGCCATGGGAAAAGATCTAGACAGTATAACCACAGAGGCCATAAAAGCCTACATGGTCCTTCATAGAAACTGTTCATTGTGTGATTTGGCCTTGAACTTGGAATTATTAGGAGATACATGTACCCTCCGGTCCAATGATTGTTGCATAAATTATTCAGGGTGAACTTGAGGACAACAAGGATGGAAAATTAAAGTCATCTTTGGAAGAAAAGGCATGGATAGGAAAAGAAGAAATTTATATTAAAAAAAAACAAGCAAATGATAGATGGGTTTATTTTGTGGGAAAAAAGGTTTGTATCTAGAAACAAATAGAATTAGAAAGAGAATACCTGAGGCAATGGAATTGCTAGGATGAGGAAACAAGGACTAGAGTATAAGTGGCAATGTATAACCTTATAAAAGGTTAGTATTTCATTCTGGCTCCTTCAGGAGTTGGAGATGACAGTGCCTAGAGAGATATTAGCAAGTTCTAGCTGCCTTACTTACATAAATTTTAAAACTTTGTAAGAAAGCATTTTAACCTTACTAGTCTGTCACCTTTCTATTCTTACATAAAAAAGTTACTTAATCACTGCTGTCTGCTGTACTAGAAACCCACAAGAACTGTGCCCAGCTACCTGTGAAGAACAAGCTGTGTAAAAACTATAAGGAAATGTGCTTTCACTTTGTGTTTAGTTTCTATTTTAAGGAAGCAGGGGTTGGAACTAATGATCTGAAATTCATGAACTTTATGTACATTTAAGGATTTAAAAAACATTTTTTAACAATGTTCAAAGCCTTGATGTTGTAGTTTTAGTAAATAAAAGACTAGGTTCAGGATCTCTGGTCAGGAGAAAGCAAAAGAATGAGAATAATGAAAAGTGAAGAAAGGAGAAGAAGGAAGAATGATGAACATCCTTGGACAAAGAGGAAGACTTGAACTGACAGTTGGATCTACTGCTGACTCTGAGTCATTATTGAATCAGCACAGTTCCCATTCCCCCTTTCTCAGGACCCTCCTCATGTTGAGGGATCTCAGTGGTGCCTGAATAGAAACATGAAGTAAGGGGAGATAAGTATATATTGAGCATAGGTACAGTGCCTTTCATTCTCAGCATCCTTTAGTGTCAGTTAATCATGCACACGATGTGCTTTGTAAAACTTATGTTCATCACATTATCTTATATTATTCTTCCTCCCTTCTTGTAAAAAAAAAGAGAGAGAATTAATGGGAAATATAGAATTGAATACAATCCTGAAAAGGAAATTCTGCTTTATAATAAAAAAATTTCTATAAATAATAGTTTATTTGGTTTCAGTTGCTTTTAGAAAGAAGGTCAAGTGCTTGATGTATAACTATGATTCAAGAGCTCAGAAGGCTGAGGAAGGGAGATCATAAGTCTGAGAGCAATTTGGGGCTGTGCAGTGTGAGTCAGTGAGGTATCTCAAAATGTAATTGAATAAAATAAAATCTAACCTAAAGCGAATGTGTTTCTGTGACTAGTGACAGATAATACCTGTATGGCTCATATGAATTCACTATGAAATTCACTTATAGAGATTTAGGCTTCAAAATTAAGAATGAGGGGCTGGAATTAGGGATTAGTGCCTGTTTAAAATAAACTACTTGGTAGTTGCAGGTTCTCCTTCAAGATCCATGGCCTCACTAGTCCTGGGGCATGATGTCTTTCCTGTTGAATGTGTTTCAAGGCCAATTACAGAGCTGTTGGATACAATCAAGGTAGAAGTCCCACTATGGCAGCATTATGGTTGTCTTGACATGCTGGTAGTAATTGCTGTAGTTCATAGGCATCATACCTGTGGAGGACTTTTGGTTGTTTCCCTTCTTTGGAAGCTTCTGGTACCATGAAAGCTAATTCTCATGGAGAAGACACTCAGATCAGTTCCGACGTAGATGTCTACAGACCCTGTTTCAGAAGTGCATGGCATCTTCAAGGATAGAAACCTAATTTACAACCCTTGGGGCAACCAAAAGTGATATCAATAGACTTTAATGTTTTGAGCATCTTTTGGACAACCTGGACCAACAACATAAAAGAGGGCATGCTGTGGCTTTTGCTAGATTTTTTTTTGCTTTGGATTTTGTAGGAAGCATTGTCAACTCAAATGGGAAATTTTCATTTGAATTACATATGTATATTTAAATACAGACTTGCGAGTATTATGTGTATTTTAGGTAAATAGTAGTATTATTTCTTATGACTTTTTCAGACATCTTTACTAAGATCTACAACTCAGCATTTTTAAAACTTTTTTATTGATTCTTTTTGAGTTTCACATCATGTGGGGAGTCCTACTCATCTCCCCATCCCCTCATATCTGCCATTTGCCCTTGCAACTTCCTTCCAAAATGAAACACACACAAAAAAACCCCAACAACAACCCAAACAAAAACAAAACATAGAAAACATCTCATTGTGGATGCTGTAGTGTTTCATAGTGTGTCCTAGAGTACACCCATCTGTCCATGCATCGCCACTGACAAATGTTTATTGCAGTGAGTCAATGGTCTGGTTCAAGATCTCTGGCTTCTGTGACTCCATCAATATTGGAACCTAATTGGGAATCCTTCCAGTTATCCTGTTGTTGCCCTGTGTCATGGAGATCCTGCAGTTCCCTTTCAGCTGGACTGGCCTTTTCCCAACCATTTGCAGATGACTTAGATTTGCACATCTCAGAGCCCTAACTATGGTCCTGAGTGGTAACCGAGCTGGTCAGCCCACTGGCTTTTCTTCATTTGTACCACCAGGGTGAGTTATACACACTCATTCCTCCAGATACAGCTCCATTCTGTTGCCTAGTCAAGGGGCCCACTCTTCCAAGAGCTACAGCCTGGGAGGGGCTGGGCTAGCTCTTCAGCTCTTAGAGCCTCAGGGCTGGCTCATCTGTACCCCAGTGCTAGGGTCAGCTCTGCTGTAGTATGGAGGTGAGGAGCAGGACTAGATTTTGAGTGACACAGTTGGTGACAACTGTGCATTTTAATTGTGTTTCTTTGTAATAGTTTATTGCTACAGTTGTTGCAAAGAGAAGTTTCATTGAGGGGTGAGGACTACACTTGTCTATGGGTATAAAGAGATCATTGCCGGGACCTTTTGTAGAGGATAGAAGAGCAATAGATAGGAGAACAGCACTCTTTCCTTAATAAGAGCCCTGCATTTTCATTTTCTCCTTCAAATCACTTTTATAGTGCTTTCTTTGCAAAAAGTATAGACTATTACAAAACACCACAGTCAAAATGCTGAGTTGTAGGTCTTGAGTACTTGCTACTTTTTAAGTGTACCTAAGTTTCCAGCATCCATGTTTATGTTCATGTATACTCCTCTTCCCAAGAATGAGGAACCTATACCAAAAAAATGAGGCAGAAAGAGTGTAAAAGAGTCAGTGGATAAATACAAGGAAACATTGTATTCTAGACACAACTGGGCAGATGAATATTTGAATTCTGTAGTTATAACAGCATGCATAAGACCTGTAAAAAACTCAAGACTGACAAAATTCCAATATGCCTTTATAGGTTTATAGTAGTTCAATGACACATTTATTTTGATAGAACTAAGGATTAAACTTCAGGGACTTGAACATGTAATCGAACATCCTATCTCTCAGAAGCATATGAATCTTCTCATGAACACCACAAATATTTACTAAATACCTGTGTTGGTCTGACCCCAGAAGAGGACCCAATGTTAAACTGAAGAACAAGACCAAGCACTATCTGACTTATAAGGCATCATAGGTAATTTGGTGGAAGAGACAGAAAAATGAATCTTTATCTCATTGAATCTACAAGGGAACTTTTATGAAGTTATTAGGAAGCTCTTGTGTAGTACAAAGATTTTACTTGTGAAAATAAAGAGATCCCAGATTAAATTATACACATTAAGTTCTTTTTAATATACATCTTTTATTTGTCTGTGCATTTTATGTCTATGTGCACATATGTGTGCGTGTGCGTGTGTGTGTGTGCACATATATATGAACCAAATAAGTGCCTGGTGCCTGTTGTGATCAGATGAAGGTGTCAAATTTGGTGGAAACAAGCTATAGATGGTGGTACTAGCATTCTAATTTGTGGATACTGAGCACCAAACCCAGGTAAATGCCCTTAATGTTTGAGCCATTTATTCAGTCCCCTTCTTCAAATATACTCAAAAGCAAACTCCTGTTAGTGCTGGAAAGCAACTAAAAGGAAGCATCTGTGTTCTAAGCAGATACAAAGAAGAAATTATTGTAGGAAGTCTAGAGTAGCTACAGCAAAAGTGAAGTGAGGGTGGTGTGTCACTAAGAAGTATGAAGGGGACCAACTGATGATAGAAACAATCTACACATCCAACCATTCAACTTCTAAACAATTTAAAGCCCCAGTTGAACAATTCTTTTGATTATCCAGTGGTCTAAGAATAAGTCTACTGGTAATTTGTTTAAACCATTCTATAAGACTGTAACCTACCAAAAGCTTTTTTTTTTCTTGCTGAACCAATACATGATCTTAAGTTCAACCCTGCAGATAGTTAAGCAGATTAATTTATATAAGCTATCATTTGTAAATTGAGTGGGCAGTGTGTATGAGATGCAAAAATGAGTTTGAGTACTGAAAAGTGAAGCAATTTTTTTTTAGTGAAAAAAATTAGTTAATTGGAATGAATTATCTCCTAAATAATTATAGGAAGTAAAATATTGTCCTTGTAATTTCCTCCTCCTTCTTTCACTCTCCATCTCTTTCATTTTTGTTTAATACAGTTTATATCATCTTATAGATGCATCATGTCCCTCAACACACAACTACTTAGTTATCTAATATGCCTAGGTGACATTCAAATTAATACAGACATATTTTTATAAGTTGGCCTTGGTTATTTGAAATAAGTTTTCCTGTGTGTTATTAGTTTCTTTCATTATTAATTCTTTATGGTAAAAATCACATGATTGGAGAAAGCATTTTCTAGAGTGTAATTTAACATTTTATTGCCTGAAATTCTATATTGAGGAAATGTGGTTGCCTACTTTAAATAGCCTTGGAATGGAAAATCCAGGACCAGTCAAAATTATAAAATATACATGTTTTTCTTTTTCTCTTAGAAAAACAGAAATTATTTTATGAAGAAAAGTAATAAAAATGTGTACTAGATAATTTAAGTAGTTTTTATAGTTAATAGAGTTAATGAGATGTTCTTTGATTTATTATTTTTGTCTAGCATGCATATATTTTGTTACAGAGCATTATGTGATCATAGAATAACTTGTTGAACAGATTAGTTATTTTGTTTTTTCAATTTTAAAATTATTTGATCACTTCATCACTTCATACATTTGTATAATGAAGTTAAATATTTTAAACCAGACTGGATAACTTTCCTCATAATGTGTTTTTATTTCTATTTACTGGGAAAAGGAATAATAAATTGTTAAAACATATAGATAACTACATTAGAGATCAACATTCCTATATAAGCAAAGAGCGTTGAAAAACAAGATCCTGTATTTATGTAATTTCTTTTATTTCTAACATTTGTGAGTTATTAAACCATATAAATGTTAGATGTATGTATATATATATATATGCGTGTGTGTATATATATATATATGCATGTATATAGATATGTATATACCATTTATATGCAGAAATTATACTTTATACAAAGGTTTTTCAGTTAATGACAGGGCTATATTTTAACAAACCTATTATCAACTGAAATGATCACATGTCAATAATATATTTAATGCTCATGATGTAACTGAACCCCAAAGTCTGCGAAAGCAGTGCAGTGTGAGGTTGCATTTCTAATCCTCATGGTCTCACAGGGAGCTGTGCCTTGTTGCT
This sequence comes from Mus musculus, assembly GCF_000001635.26. Taxonomy (NCBI): domain Eukaryota; kingdom Metazoa; phylum Chordata; class Mammalia; order Rodentia; family Muridae; genus Mus; species Mus musculus. The sequence continues at coordinate 43,951,579 of NC_000084.6, read as the reverse complement.
CAACATCGTCACAGAGTTTCATACAACATCTGGCTAGCCTGCAAAACCACAAAGATTCAAAATCCAAAATTAAACCCCAAATGGATGTGTTATATCTTCTCACTACCCCGAAGCTGAAAAACCATGAGTTAAGCCATTACTAATCATGTGTCTATTTTATCTTCATAATAGGTTACGCATAGAATGCTTCATTGCCATGTCTTAGTCAGGAAGATTAAAAATCAATATGACTGGATGATTGGCCTCTAGCTTGTCAGCAATAATTAGAAGAGTTGCTTCAGAACTCAAGACTTTGGAGTCTTCTTCTACTCTGTATTTGTGCTCTCTCATATTCAACAGAACAATTGAATACATCCAAAGATACTGGGTGTTACATAACTTGCCCTAGGGAGACTTTTAAAACTTTTTTAAAAAACAAAACTTAAAGGGGCAACAACAGACAAAAAACATCATTCCACTCAAGTCTCCTTTAGCGAACTGACGAGTCTACCAGGGAAAAAGGAATAAAATGTGGTTATTTATAGGAGCATGGGTGACTCAAGTAGTTCTCTGTTCCTGAAAGCCCCGCTCTAGCATGGGTCATAGTTCAAGAATTCACAGGCAGCTTCAATGAAGATTCTCTTTTACTGTAGCAAAGGTTTAATCCTTATGTAACACTGTGGAGAGGCTCACAAGTGTTGAGCACTCTAAGTTTTGTGAGCTTCTTGCATCTCAGAAGTGATCCTTCTCCTTCTAGGAGAAAAGATTTTAATTTGGAGGACATGAATGCAGCATATACCACTTACTTGCTCCTACATTCTATTAACATTTCATCCTGTTTCCTTGAGTTTGAAAAGTGTGATAAGGGTAAATGATTATTTTCTTCTTATGGTGAGATATCAGGCCACCCTGTCACTCCATAATCATATATTCTCAGCAGCTTCTAGTTATGAGTTCCTGTAATAACCACCACCTACTCCAAATAAGATTTTTTTCTTAATGACCAAGGTTGATAGAAACCAAAATCTATGGGTACATACAAGAATGTTTAGAAGTCATTTTGATAGGAAGCAGTAAAAGATTTCTCCAGCAACAAATTTTTATTCTGTTACAGTACTACATATGTGTCCCATTCTAGAATTATGCTTCCTGCCATCCACCACATATAAAGTAAAAAGATAGAAGAAATAACAATAAAATAAAAACCGAGGGGATAAATGAGAGAATCCAGTTATTAAACGTGTACATACCAGTGTCTCAAAATAAAGACAGGTAATCCCCTAGTGACAGAATAAACCATACAGTGTTCTAATATTGTGCCAATCTTCTGGTTTGAGTGTATCTTCTAGCTTCAGGGTGTGGAAGAAAAACAAAAGAGCAGTTAAACAGACCATGCTTGCAGGAAGAATAAAACATCAATAAGTAAGAAGTCCCAGGATAAGAGAAACATAAACCAAGTAAGAACTCCAGAGACCTGAGTATCATTCAAGTATTCAGCAGCATGCTTATTGTTGATGGGGTGGGTGTGGGGGCAGATCTGGAGAGATGGCTCTGCTGTTAAGTATCAAAAGATGGCCTAGTCGGCCATCACTGGAAAGAGAGGCCCATTGGACACGCAAATTTTATATGCCCCAGTACAGGGGAACACCAGGGCCAAAAAGGGGGAGTGGGTGGGTAGGGGATTGGGGGTGGGTGGGCATGGGGGACTTTTGGTATAGCATTGGAAATGTAAATGAGCTAAATACCTAATAAAAAATGGAAAAAAAAAGGAACAATACCACACACATACTTTTGCTGAGTCTAGGCTGGCAGTTGTTTTTGAGAACTTGAAATAAAAACTATATATTGCCAAAAAAAAAAAAAAAGAACTCTTCCACAAGACTGTGTAGGTTCAATTCCCAGAACCTACATAGTGGCTCATAATCATTAGTGACCCCAATTCTGAGGGAATCCATTATCTTCTTTTGGCCCCTGAGTGCACCAGTCACTAATAATGTGCATAAACACACAGGTAGGCAAAGCAGCATACATACAAAATAACAAAATATGATAAAAATTTAAAAAGAATATAGAGGAGCAAATTGAGATTAATGAAAGGCCTATTATATTTGAAAAGACAGAAAGCAGCACTTATGTTCCTCACAGGGTCAGGAATCGTGCTCTCCTTACCTCTCATGGTGAACTTCATGACAGTTTGCAAAGACTTGGACTAAGTATTCAAAGGGGCTTTGCATTAGTAGAGGATAAGTTGCCATAAACTGAATAATTATCCCCCTAATTCTATGCAACAGAATTTTATAATAAATGATAAAATCATTACATGGTCTTGGAGAACAAACATATATCACTCTCCCCACCACACACACACACACACACACACACACACACACACACACACAAAATTCACCAACTAAGAATGCATTAATAGTGCCTGATGTTAATCTAAGATTCCAAAGGCCTGTTAACAAACAAAAATTTATGCCCCAAGGGAAATAAAGATCAATCAGAATATTTTCAAACCTGTTGCGCAGCTGTGAGGGGTGCTATATTTATAAGAAAATGAAATTAAAACACCAGAAATCTGTTTTACATGCTCAAAAATATAAGATGCATGCATAAAAGGTTTTTTTTTTTTTTTGAATAGAAGTTTACCCTTTTACCTTAAGGTGAGGATGGACTAAATGTAATTAACATTGAATTGACTTTGTAAAAGAAAGAGTAGGGAACATGAATGTACACAATAGAAACCAGGCAAAATAAATAGAAAAAAGGGCTGAAGGAGAACTAGAAAAAGGCTAACTGGATGCACCTGTGATCTCCCTGTGTAGGGCTTGGGAAGCAGGAAAAAAATCATGAGACAGCAACATCCCAGAGGTTTTCACACTGGCAGGTCCAAGAACCACCATGAATTACCAGCAGTAAAATGAAAACAAAAGCTGAGAAGCTATGATAAGACTCTGTTACCATAAAAACTATAAGCTCAAGAGAAGGAAGACCAACGTGTGCATGCTTCAGTCCTTCTTAGAAGGGGGACCAAAATACTCATGGGGGAAAATATACAGACAAATTGTGGAGCAGAGACTGAAGAAAAGGCCATCCAGAGACTGCCCCATCTGGGGATCCATCGGATATGCAGTCACCAAACCCAGACATTGCTGATGCCAAGAAGTGCTTGCTGACAGGAATATAATGTAGCTGTCTCCTGACAGGCTCTCCCAGAGCCTGACAAATACAAATGTGGATGCTCACAGCCAACAATTGGACTGAGCATGGGGTCCCTAATGGAGGAATTAGAGAAAAGACTGAAAGAACTGAAGGGGTTTGCAACCCCATAGGAAGAACAACAATATTAACTAACCAGACCCCCCACCCCTGAGCTCCTAGGGACTAAACCACCAACCAAGGAGTACTCATGGAGAGACCCATGACTCCAGTCACATATGTAGCAGAGGATGGCCTTGTCAGGCATCAATGGGAGGAGAGGCCCTTGGTCTTGTGAAGGCTCTATTCCCCAGTGTAGGGGAATGCCAGGGCAGGGAGGTTGGGGAGCACTGTCAGAGAAGCAGGGGGAGGGGAAATGGGTTTCTGGAGGGGAAACTGGGAAAGGGGAAAACATTTGAAATGCAAATAAAGAAAATATCCAATTAAAACTCAGAATTTTCACAACACCCTTCAAAATAGTCATAAATAATATAAAATAGCTTGGTGTAACTCTAACTAAGGAAGTGAAAGATCTGTATGACAAGAACTTCAAATCTCTGAAGAAAGAAATTGAAGATCTCAGAAGATGGAAAGATCTCCCATGCTCATGGATTGGCAGGATCAATATAGTAAAAATGGCTATCCTGCCGAAAGCAATCTACAGATTCAATGCGATCCCCACCAAAATTCCAACTCAATTCTTCACTGAGTTAGAAAGGGCAATTTGCAAATTCATCTGGAATAACAAAAAACCTAGGATAGCAAAAACTCATCTTAATATTGATGTATAGGCAGCATACTGAATATCATTAGTGAAGACAGAGAGCCTTGCACACATGTGTATTTCTTTCAGAAGTTGTAAACAGACATCTGTTTACATTAAATGATGCACTGATGACAGATGACACAGATGACAGACAAGTGAATCAACTCTGACCTAGGAGACGGGTGAGGGGTTTCTTACAGGAATATGTGTGACTCAGAGATAGCTGCATCATTAGAAAGCCTACCTCAGCAGGTGTGATGACTCACAAAATCTGCACCTCTTCAGGACCCTGCCTATCTTGCAGTCAGCTTCACTAAAGAGAGTCAAGTTCTTCTCAGCAAGTTTACTTCTTTTGTAACATTGAGGGGTGGGGGGGACTTGAGAAGCATCTAACTTTATGAGGCTCTCTGCTTCATTAGTCTCTTGAGTCTTAGGAGTTTCCACCCTCACTCTAGGAGGAAACACACTCCAGTTCAGAGGAAATCTCTGCACAGAAGGGAAGGAGAGAATAATCAAAAATTGCTCTGGTCAAGAAAATGTAGCAACCTACAAAATATTATGAAGATGATAACACTTAGAAAACAATTGATTTAATAGAACATAGTAAATAGCACAAATTAGGTTACCTACAGGAAACATATTATTTATACCAAAACAATGCACAATGACTATTTTGAGAGAAATGGCCTTTGAAATTGGCCTTGAGACTTAAAAACATTTGAACATTTGAGGGTGTGAAATGAATGGTGGTTACATAGAGCAAAGACTAAGACCCAAGAACAATGTGTATAGAACGCCTATGTAAGAGTGTGTGGGCCATTTCAACAGCTGTAGATGGATGAGAATTATGGATAAAATACAATAAGAATGAGAGGGAAATTTTTACAGGAATAAATTTTTAGAAAGATCTATAGCAGTAGTGTTGTTAGTATGAACAAAAATATTAGAAATAACATTAGAAAACATTAAAAATTAGAATGTACACTAAAAAATATATGTATATGTAGCCACTCAGATGGTTCCCAATGGTCTTATTCTGAGTAAAAATGACCTTTCTCTAAATGTTCTTATAGTGCATTTTAACTTATATAACATCCTAAAATTATAAAATTGTAGACATGAAAATACTTGATAGACAGAAGATAAATATGACTATACAGACAGAAAGTGATATTAAAAGTGATAAAATTTGGCAATATGTGCATTTTTAGTAATTCTATGCATGATTAGCATGTCACCAAGTATTCAGACAAACTGCATCAAATTATATTGCACTGTAATTAGGACTTAACTTTTAGAAACTATAAATAAAAATTACAGAGGGTATTTTTCTACCATCTTTCAATTTCCCATGAATCCATAGTCACTTCTAAAAATGTTATTGAATGGTATATTATAAAATCCAACATATACTTACTATATAACACAACAGTGTAACCCCTAGACATTTATCCAAGACAAATTTAAATGTTCTCATATAAAAATTTACAAAAATATTTACCACAAAGATATGGCCATAAACATACAAAAAGCATACAGAACACCAAATACATTGAATCAGAAAAGAAAATCTTCCCACCACATAATAATACAAACACTAAATGTACAGAAGAAAAAAGATTATTAAAAGCTATCTAGGAAAAATATCAAGTAACATATAAACCTTTCAGAATAACCTTTGACTTCACAACAGAGATTCTAAAGGCCAGAAGATCCTGGAGAGATGTCATGCATACCCTAAGAGACCACAGATGCCAGGCCAGAGTACTCTACCCAGCAACACTCTCAATCACCATGGATGTGAAAATAAAGATAGTCCATGACAAAAATTTTAAGCAATATCTTTCTACTAATCAGGTTTACAGAGGATACCATAAGAAAAACTCCAATACAAGGGAGTCACTACACTCAAGGAAACGCAAGAAATTAATCATATCACAACAAACCCAAAAGAAGAGAATCATACACATATAATATCACCTCCAGCAACAAAAACAATGGGTACTAACAATCATTGTTCATTAATACCACTCACATCATTGGACTCAATTCCCCAATAAAAAGAGACAGGATAACAGACTGGATACATATACTGGATTCCCCATTCTGCTGTATACAAGAAACACACCTTAGCAACAAAGACAGATACTCCTTCAGAGTAAAGACCTGGAAAAAATTTTCCAAGCAAACAGTGCCAAGAAACAAGCTGAAGTAGCCATTCTAATATCAAATAAAATATATTTTCAACCAAAATTAATCAAAAGAGAATGGGAAGGACACTTCAAAATCATCAGAGGAAATATCCACAAAAACGAAGTCTCAATTCTGACCATCTATGCACCAAATGCAAGGGAACCCATATTCATTAAAGAAACTTTACTAAAGTTCAAAACACATATTGAAACTCATGTAATAATAGTGAGAAATTTTAACACCCCACTCTCACCATTGAACAGATCATTGAAACAGAAACTAAACAGAGACACAGTGAACTTAAACAAAGTTATGAATCAAATGGATTTAAAAGACATCTAAAGAACATTTTACTCCAAGACAAAGGAATGTGCTTTTTTCTCAACACTTCATGAAACCTTTTCTAATCTTGACCTTATAATGATACACAAAACAAACCTCAACAGATACAAGAAGATTGAAAAAATTCCATGCATTCTATCAGATTACGACAGACTAAAGCTGAACTTCAACAACAAAAACAACAAAAGCCCACATACTCATGGAAACAGAACAACTCTCTACTCAACCATAACTTTGCTGACAAATGGAAGAAATGAAAATGAAGGCACAGCGTACCCAAACGTATAGGATACAATGAAACAGTGTTAAGTGGAAAATTCAGCCCTTCCACCTAGTCCTATCATTTGGGGCAGACTCTTAACTGGTCGGTTCCAGTAAATGCACCATATCATGCATGACCCATCCTAGAGGACCTGCTGCACTCAGCAGTTGAGGACTGGCTAAACTCAGAGCAGTTGAGGACCCTCTGCACTCAGAGCAATTGAGGACCCACTGCACCCAGAGCAGTTGGACAACAGCTTGACTGCTCCACTGAAGACCCAACAGTCTGAAGGCCACCCAGGATATCTACTGCAGCCAGGGAAACAGATCAGCAGCTTCTTTGCCTTTATGAAGAGCCCCCAGTTAGAAGGCCCCACAGGAAGTCTGCTATAGCCAAGGCCACAGGCCTACCAGGAGACCTGAAGCAACCCAGGGACCAAAGAGGCAGACTCCAGACATTCACCCAGACCAACAAACACCAGGCAATTTTTTTTTTTTTTTTTTGCGGAAACTCCAGATGTCGAAAGGCAATCTCAAGACCATAAGCAACAGAAGACAATATATGTGGGCATCATCAGAAACCAGTTCTCCCGTCACAGCAAGCCCTTAATACAACAACACACCTGAAAATCAGGAAGCTGACTTAAAGTCCTATCTCATGAAGATAACATAGTCCTTTAAAGAGGATATCAATAACTAACTGAAAGAAATATAGGAAAACATAGGTAAACGGGTGAAGGAATTGAGTAAAGTGATCCAAGACCTAAAAGTGGAAGTAGTGCAGATGATATGATAGTATATATAAGTGACCCCAAAAATTCCACCAGAGAACTCCTAAACCTGATAAACAGCTTCGGTGAAGTAGCTGGATATAAAATAAACTCAAACAAGTCAATGGCCTTTCTCTATACAAAGAATAAACAGGCTGAGAAAGAAATTAGGGCAACAACACCCTTCTCAATAGTCACAAATAATATAAAATATCTCGGCGTGACTCTAAGGAAGTGAAAGATCTGTATGATAAAAACTTCAAGTCTCTGAAGAAAGAAATTAAAGAAGATCTCAGAAGATGGAAGGATCTCCCATGCTCATGGATTGGCAGGATCAACATTGTAAAAATGGCTATCTTGCCAAAAGCAATTTACAGATTCAATGCAATCCCCATCAAAATTCCAACTCAATTCTTCAACGAATTAGAAGGAGCAATTTGCAAATTCATCTGGAATAACAAAAAACCTAGGATAGCAAAAACTCTTCTCAAGGATAAAAGAACCTCTGGTGGAATCACCATGCCTGACCTAAAGCTTTACTACAGAGCAATTGTGATAAAAACTGCATGGTACTGGTATAGAGACAGACAAGTAGACCAATGGAATAGAATTGAAGACCCAGAAATGAACCCACACACCTATGGTCACTTGATCTTCGACAAGGGAGCTAAAACCATCCAGTGGAAGAAAGACAGCATCTTCAACAATTGGTGCTGGCACAACTGGTTGTTATCATGTAGAAGAATGCGAATCGATCCATACTTATCTCCTTGTACTAAGGTCAAATCTAAGTGGATCAAGGAACTTCACTTAAAACCAGAGACACTGAAACTTATAGAGGAGAAAGTGGGGAAAAGCCTTGAAGATATGGGCACAGGGGAAAAATTCCTGAACAGAACAGCAATGGCTTGTGCTGTAAGATCGAGAATTGACAAATGGGACCTAATGAAACTCCAAAGTTTCTGCAAGGCAAAAGACACCGTCAATAAGACAAAAAGGCCACCAACAGACTGGGAAAGGATCTTTACCTATCCTAAATCAGATAGGGGACTAATATCCAACATATATAAAGAACTCAAGAAGGTGGACTTCAGAAAATCAAATAACCCCATTAAAAATGGGGTTCAGAACTGAACAAAGAATTCTCACCTGAGGAATACCGAATGGCAGAGAAGCACCTGAAAAAATGTTCAACATCCTTAATCATCAGGGAAATGCAAATCAAAACAACCCTGAGATTCCACCTCACACCAGTCAGAATGGCTAAGATCAAAAATTCAGGTGACAGCAGATGCTGGCGTGGATGTGGAGAAAGAGGAACACTCCTCCATTGTTGGTGGGAGTGCAGGCTTGTACAACCACTCTGGAAATCAGTCTGGCGGTTCCTCAGAAAACTGGACATAGTACTACCGGAGGATCCAGCAATACCTCTCCTGGGCATATATCCAGAAGATGCCCCAACTGGTAAGAAGGACACATGCTCCACTATGTTCATAGCAGCCTTATTTAGAATAGCCAGAAGCTGGAAAGAACCTAGATGCCCCTCAACAGAGGAATGGATACAGAAAATGTGGTACATCTACACAATGGAGTATTACTCAGCATTAAAAAGAATGAATTTATGAAATTCCTAGCCAAATGGATGGACCTGGAGGGCATCATCCTGAGTGAGGTAACACATTCACAAAGAAACTCACACAATATGTATTCACTGATAAGTGGATATTAGCCCCAAACCTAGGATACCCAAGATATAAGATATAATTTGCTAAACACATGAAACTCAAGAAGAATGAAGACTGAAGTGTGGACACTATGCCCCTCCTTAGAAGTGGGAACAAAACACCCTTGGAAGGAGTTACAGAGACAAAGTTTGGAGCTGAGATGAAAGGATGGACCATGTAGAGACTGCCATATCCAGGGATCCACCCCATAATCAGCATCCAAACGCTGACACCATTGCATACACTAGCAAGATTTTATCGAAAGGACCCAGATGTAGCTGTCTCTTGTGAGACTATGCCGGGGCCTAGCAAACACAGAAGTGGATGCTCACAGTCAGCTAATGGATGGATTACAGGGCTCCCAATGGAGGAGCTAGAGAAAGTAGCCAAGGAGCTAAAGGGATCTGCAACCCTATAGGTGGAACAACATTATGAACTAACCAGTACCCCGGAGCTCTTGACTCTAGCTGCATATGTATCAAAAGATGGCCTAGTCGGCCATCACTGGAAAGAGAGGCCCATTGGACACGCAAATTTTATATGCCCCAGTACAGGGGAACACCAGGGCCAAAAAGGGGGAGTGGGTGGGTAGGGGAGTGGGGATGGGTGGGTATGGGGGACTTTTGGTATAGCATTGGAAATGTAAATGAGCTAAATACCTAATAAAAAATTTTTAAAAAAAGTGGAAGTAGAAACAATAAAGAAAACACAAATGGAGGCAAATCTGGAAATGGAAAACCTAGGAAAGAGGTCAGGAATTACAGAGGTAAGTATTACCAGCAGAATACAAGAGATAATCTTGAGAAAATCCCAGGTGTAGAAGATACACTAGAAGAGATTGACACAACTGTCAAAAAAATTCAATATATAAAAAACTCCTAACCCAAATCATCCAGGAAATTCAGGACACAATGAAAAGACCAAATCTAAGAACAATCAGAATAGAGAATGAAGATTCCCAGTTCAAAGGACCTGAAAATGTCTTCAACAAGATCATAGAAGAAAACTTCCCCAACCTAAAGAAAGAGATGGACATAAAGGTACAGGAAGCCTACAGAACACCAAATAAATGGGACCAGAAAAGAAAGTCTTCTCGTCACACACTTATCAAAACACTAAATGCACTGAGCAAAGAAAGAATATTAAAAGCTGCAAGGGAAAAGGGCCAAGAAACATACAAAGGTAGATCTATCAGAATTACACCAGACTTCTCAACTGAGACTATGAAAGTCAGAAGAGCCTGGTCAGAGGTCACTTAGAATCTAATAGAACATGCCAGCCCAGAATACTATTCCCAGCAAAACAACTCTATCAACATAGACGAAGAAACCAAAATATTCCAAGACAAAACCAAATTCAAACAGTTCTATCTACCAATCCAGCCCTACAGAGGATCCTAGAAGGAAAACTTCAACACAAGGAAGGTACCTGCACTAATAAAAGGGCAAGATATTAAGCATCTCACAACAAAGACAAAAGGAGAGAACCACAAGCACATAAAGCCACCGACAAAAACAAACATATCAGGGACCAACAGGCATCTGTCTTTAATATCTCTCAATACGTATATACTCAACTCACCTATAAAAAGACATAAGCTAACTGATTGGGTTTGCAAATAAGATCCACCATTTTGCTGCACACAAGAAACACCTCAAAAACAGTTACTATCTCAGAGTAAAAGAATTGAAAAAGGTCTTCCAAGCAAATGGTTACAGGAAACAAGCAGAAGTTGCCATCCTAATATCCAATAAAATAGACTTTCAACCAAAATTTAGGAAGCAGGAATGGGTGGGTTGGGGAGTAGGGCGGGGCGAGGTTATAGGGGACTTTCGGAGAGGAAACTAGGAAAGGGGATAGCATTTGAAATGTAAATGAAGAAAATATCTAATAAAAATAGATAGATAGATAGATAGATAGATAGATAGATAGATAGATAGATAGATAGATAGATAGACAAGCCAAAAAAAAAAAAACCTTATCAAGCACGATGAAGAAGGACACTTCATAATCATCTAGGGGAAAATCCACCAAGAGGAACTCTCAATTCTGAATATCTATGCCCCAAATGCAAGAGCATCCACATTCATAAAGGAAACTTTACTAAAGCTCAAAACACACATTGAACCCCACACAATAATAGATATCAATTTTCCTTAAACTATTCCAGAAAATAGAAAGAGAAGGAACACTACCTAACTCATTCAATAAAGCCACAGTTACTCTGGTACCTAAACCATACAAAGTCCCAACCAAAAAAGAGAACTTCAGACCAATCTCACTTATGAATATCAATGCAAAAATACTCAATAAAATTCTTGCAAACTGAATCCAAGAACACATTAAAACCATCATTCACCACAATCCAGTTGGCTTCATCCTAGGAATGCAAGGTTGGTTTAATATACAAAAATCCATTAACTTAATCCACTATATAAACAAACTCAAAGAAAAAAATCATATGATCATCTCCTTAGATGCAGAAAAAGCATTTGACAAAAACCAACACCCCTTCATGTTAAAAGTATTGGAGAGATCAGGAATTCAAAGCCCATACCTAAACATAATTAAAGCAATTTACTCCAAACCAACAGCCAATATCGAATTAAATGGAGACATACTTGAAGCAATTCCACTGAAATTGGGGACAAGACAAGGACACTCTCCCCATATCTATTCAATATAGTACTCTAAGTGTTAGCTAGAACAATACAACAATGAAAAGAGATCAAAAGGATATGAATTGGTAAAGAAGAAATAAAGGGATCACTATTTGCAGATGATATGATAGGATACATAAGTGACCCCAAATATTCTACTAGAGAATTTCTCCAGCTGATAAACAACTTCAGCAACATGGCCAGATATAACATCATCTGAGATTAATCAGTAGCATTGTTTTACACAAAGGATAAACAGGCTGAGAAGGAAATTAGGGAAACATATCCCTTCACAATAGCCACAAATAGTATAAAATATCTTGGGGTAACTCTAACCAAACAAGTGAAAGACCTGTATGACAATAAGTTCAAGTCTCTCAAGAAAGAAATTGATGATGATCAAAGAAAATGGAGAGATCTCCCAGACTTATGGATTGGCAAAATTAACATAGTAAAAATGGCCATCCTACCAAAGGCAATCTGTAGATTCAATGCAATCCCCATCAAAATCCCAACACAATTATTCAAAGGTATGGAATGATCAGTTCTCAAATTCATCTGCAAAGAAAAAAAAGAGTGAAAACAATTCTTAGCAATAAAAGAACAGCTGAGGGGAATCACCATCCCTGACCTCAAGCTTTACTACAGAGTAGTAGTGATAAAAGCTATGGTATTGTTACAGTGGCAGGCATGTTGATCAATGGAATAGAATTAAAGACCCAGAAATAAAGCCACATACTTACAGACACTTGATCTTTACCAAAGATGCCAAAAATATACAATGGAAAAAAGAAAGCATCTTCAATAAATGGTGCTGGTCTAACTGGCTGCCTGTATGTAGAAGAATGAAAATAGACCCATATTTGTCACCTTTCACAAAGCTCGTGACCAAGTGGATCAAGGATTTCAACCTAAAACCAGATACACTGAATCTAATAGAAGAGAAAGTGGGAAAGACCCTTGAACTCATTGGCACAGGGGGAAATTTACTAAACAGAACTCCAATGGCTCAGGCTCTAATATCAAGAATTTATTAATGTAACCTCCTGAAACTGGAAAATATCTGTAAGGCAAAGGCAATAAGACAAATTGGCACCCTACAGATTGGGAAAAAAAGCTTCACTAACCCCACAACCAATACAGAACTACTATCTAAAATTTATAAAGAACTCAAGAAGCTAGTCACCAAAAACCAAAACAACCCAATCAAAAAAATGGGGTATAGAACTAAACTGAGATTTCACAACTATGGAATCTTGAATGGCTGAGAAGCACCTAAAGAAAATTTCAAAGTCCTTAGTGATCAGCGAAATGCAAGCCAAAACTACCCTAAGATTCCACTTTACACCCATTAGAATGGATAAGATCAAAATCACAGGTGACAACACATGTTGGAGAGGATGTGGAGAAAGAGGAACACTCCTCCATTGTTGGTGGGATTGCAAACTGGTACAACCACTCTGGAAATCAATCTGGAGGTTCCTTAGAAAATTGGAAATAGATCTATCTGAAGACCCAGCTATATCACTCTTGGGAATGTATCCAAAAGATGCCCCACCATGCCACAGTAACACATGTTCCACTATGTTCATAGTGGCCTTATTTGTAATAGCCAGAGGCTGGAAACAACCCAGATGTCCCACCACAGAAGAATGGATACAGAAAATGTGGTTCATTTACACAATGGAATACTACTCAGCTATTAAGAATGCGGACATCCTGAGTTTTGCAGGCAAATAGATGGAACTAGAAAATATCATCCTGAGTGTGGTAACTCATACCCAAAAGGACATTCATGGTATGTGATCACTAATAAGTGGATGTTAACCCCCCCACACACACCAAAAAAAAAAAAAATTACTGAATAACCAAGATACAGTCCACAGAACTCAAAATGTCAACAAGCTGAAGGGCCCAAGTGAGGACACCTTAGTCCCACTTGGGAGGGAGAATAAAGCATTCACAAGTGGGGAGGGAGGGAGAGTCCAGGGAGGGAAAGTCGATTGGGGGGGGGGCGGCAAGAGGGGAACCTGATCTGGTATTGGGTGAGGGAAAAGGACTGAAGCCCTGAAGACCAACAGAAAGAATGGAAATAGGCAAGCTCAGGAGATAGGAGGTTGGGGGGAACCCTCAAGAATGCACCAGAGCCCTGGGATATGAGAGACTCTCAGGACTCAAAGGAAGTTACCTTAGATGAAATATCCCACAGTAGGGAGAGGGAACTTATAGAGCCCAGTATGAAGACAGGGCATCAAATGAGGGAGAGAGGGGCCATCCCAAAGTCATAACTCTGACTTTTAATTGTTACTGTCTAAAAGAAATACATGGGTGGAAATAAAGAGGAGCCTGAGGAAAAGAAGGTCCAGGAACAGAACCAAAGTGAGATCCAGCTCCAGGGAAGGTCCCAAGGACTGACACTATTACTGAGGCTGGGGAGTGCTCACAAAATGGGACCTATCATGACTGCCCCCTGGAAGTCCCAACAAGTAGCTGAAAGAGTCAGATGAAGATATCTGCATACAACCAATGGACAGAAGAAGCTGGCTTGGCCCCTGTTGTTGAATTAGGGAAGGCTGAAAGAAGCTGAAAAGGGCAATCCTGTAGGCAGACCAGCAGTCTCAATTAATATGGATCCCTGAGATCTCTCAAACACTGGACCACCAAACAGACAGCATACACCAGCTGATATGAGGCCCCCAACACACATACAGCAGAGAACTTCTGGGTCTGTGTTCATTCAGAGATGATGCACCAAACCCTCAAGAGACTGGAGGCCTCACATTAAACAAGATGGAAGACCAAAGTGAGGAAGCTTCAATACCACTTAGAAAGGGGAACAAGCTGCAGTGTAACAGAGGATGGCCTTGTTGGGCATCAGTGGGAGGAGAGGTCTTCGTCCTGTGAAGGCTCGATGCCCCAATGTAGGGGGATGCCAGGGCAGGGAGGCAGGGGTAGGTGGATGGATGGGTGAGCATCCTCATAGAAGCAGGGTGATGGGAGATGAGATAGGGGGTTTCCAGAGGGGAACCAGGGAATGGGATAACATTTGAAATTTAAATAAAGAAAATATCCAATAAAAAAAGAGGAACAAAATAAGTGCAGGAGGCAGAGTGAGAGAAGGACTTGGGTGACAGAGGGGAGCAGAAGAGGAAAAGTGGGGCAAGATCAGGTATGGGGGAGACAAGAGAAAAGACAAGATAGCCAAAAGAATGAATGGAAATATGTAGCTGCATTGGGTGGTGGTGGGGAACCTCTAGAACATCCCAGAGATCCGGAATGACGTAGTCTTCCATGACTCACTGTGCGTGACCTTAGCTGAAATTCCCAACAGTGGGGTGATGGAACCTGAAGAGACAATTTCCAGAAGTTAAACAGGGCTCCCAGTAGAGGGATGAAGACATCAACTCACCCTCAAAAATTTTGACCCAGAAATGTTCCTGTCTAAAAGAAATGCAGGGACAAAAATGGAGCAGAGACCGAAGGAAAGGCTATCCAGTGACTGACCTAACTTGGGATCCATCTCATGGGCAGACACCAAAACCTGACACTATTTCTGATTTACTGATACCATGTTATACTTAGAGACAGGATCCTATCATGACTGATTTCTGAGAGGTTCTATCAGCAGCTGACTAAGACAGATGTAGATACAGCTAACCATTGGACCGAGGTTGGGATCCCTGATTGAAGAGTTAGCGAAAGGACTGAAAGAGCTGAAGGAGCAACCCCATAGGAAGACCAACAGTGCCAGCTAACCCAGACCTCTGGAAATCTCCAGAGACTAAGCCACCAACCAAAGAACATACATCGGCCAGTCTGAGGCCCTAGGTACATATGCAGGAGAAGACTGCCTTGTCTGGCCTCCATGGGACAGGATGTGCCTAATTGTGTAAAGATCTAAAGCCCCAGAGAAGGGGCTGTGAAGTACCCACTGAGAGGTTAGAGTGGGGATGGGGTGAAGAACTCTGGGATAAATGACCAGAAGGGGGAAACATTTGGGATGTAAATTAATTAATTAATTGAAAAATAGTAATTGAACTCCAGTGTTGGGAGAGAATATTAAAAATGTTACCACAACATTTTTGATTATCACTATAACCCAAGAAAGTTCATATTTATGTAAACTGATAAATGGGCAGACAATACAACATCTTTGCAATAGATTGGTACTGAAGAACAGAAATAAATCAACTGCTAAACCTGCTACAACATCTCGGGGGGTGGGGGGGCTCAGTAACATTATTCTGTGAGAAGCAAGACATAAAAAATTGTGTGGTTCCACTTATGTGACAGGTCAAAGTGAAAATAATGTAGAGGTAATAATTATGTTAGTGATAGTCACACTGGAGGTGAGAGTAGGGGGACTCGTGAACATTCGGGGTGATGGCACTACTGTACGTCTGGATTGCAGTGCTGGTAAATAAGTGTGTCTCAACTCAGCCCAAACACAAAATCTGCTTTCATAAAAGTATCATAAAAATGTTGAGTATGGAAAAAAGTACATTTACTATTAGACTGTTTTTAAATTACTTACATATTATATACTAAGGTATATAATATAGAAATAAATTCCTCCCCTTCTAAAAATGGAAATATTTCTCACCTTCGGCTAGTATATTTACTTGTACATTTTATGTTTCTCTTCCTACTTTTGTCTAAAATTATTATATGAAATGAATATTATTTTGTAACTAGAAACGTTGTTTTTACAAAGTAACTAGACATTTGGGGTGCTTCATAAGACATTTAAGTGCATTGAGTCTGTTTCCCCAGTATTAGGCAAGATTTTTTGGGGAAAGATAGCAGATATTACATATGGATAGAAAATATTATAAATACATTGTAGATATAGAGAACTGATAGATAAATATAAGTACACACATAGACAAATTACGTATAGATGTTTGATTTTATAAATATATAAATAAATGGATATATAAGTAGTATACAGATGATTGATATGAATGTAGACGTGACAGATGAGGAGATAAAGATATATAGCTATAGATATACCTTACTCCAGATTCTCCAAGCAAAGCATTTTTAAATTTCCTGATTCACCCTCTGCTAATATATCCTTCAACTCCTGACAGAGATCAGTTCTCCAACCGACACATAGAAGACAAACGACTTTTTATAAATGTTGTGTTGCAAACATCTTTATCTAAGTGAACAATGGTTACAATAATTTTCACTAGTCAAAACTGTTAAGCACATTGTGAGGATGATGTGAGAACGCTGTAGCCATTGACATTATTAGCATGGGTAACTGTGAATGTCCACTTGAGAGCCAGTTGGAAGTGAGCTCTGGAGCAATCCTAACTAATGTCTTTGTCACATGAACACTGGATAATTTAGCTGGAGTCTCTATGTCAACCTGTTTTGTCATGATTAGATTGAGAATTGTTAATAATGACTGTACCAAGGATTAAATGAGTTAAGTCATGTGAAGTCTTTATGTCATATTTGAAAGGATAAGATATTGTCAACGTTAGCTGTTATTGGAAGTCTACTTAGGTCTCGTTGAAGAATATAACTTGGCAAGTACCAAAATAGTGCTTGCCTTTAAGGAAGCAAACTCATAGCCTCCAGAGCGTTGGAGTCACTTGCTCATCAACGCCCCTTCCCTTGGACAGCTTATGTTTTCCAGATGGCGAAACCTTTGTAGGGAACTGGGTCACTTTCAATGAACAATAGTCACACATGGCTGAATAGACTGACAGGTCATTTGGTCTGTGAAAAACAGCTCACTCTAAGCTCTGAAATGTTCAGACATCCCCCTTGTTTAACAAATCATATGTTGAATTCTCAAACTGGAGGTAAAATGTCCGTCAATGTTCTCAGTTAAGTCATGGAGAGCAAGGTCATGGATGCAGCCAAAATCGAATTGGTATGATAATTAGGAAGTTTGTCTCTGAATTCTTGCCTTCACTGTTGGCTGACATGAGTCTGTCAGCACAGAGTCAATTTCCAGATTGCTCATGAGGTGAGGCACCTTACAAATGGGAAAAAGACAAAGAGAAGTTAGACAAATTAATCTGTTTTTGTGACTACTAATCAATGCAATGGGCATGCTGCTTTCAGAAGCATAATATATAGAACACAGTATTACAAGTAACATTAAATTAAATGATAAGTTCTTTGGCTGGAACATTACAGTATGTGTAGTGTGTGTGTGTGTGTGTGTGTGTGTGTGTGTGTGTGTGTGTGTGTGTGTGTGAGAGAGAGAGAGAGAGAGAGAGAGAGACAGACAGACAGATAGACAGACAGACAGACAGAGAAAGAATTTGAAACGAAAACTCAGGTCCTGACTAACAGCTCGTGATTATTAGGTATGATTATTTACATATTTAAAGCCATATTCTTTTATTTTAAAAAAAAGTCAAGTTCTATGTTTGGAAAGAAAAAGAAAGACAGAAAGAAAGAGAGAAAGAAGGAAAGAAAGAAAAAGTTTAAGAAGAGAAATTAAAGGCAAGAAGGAGCTGATACTTTCTTTTTTGCTTCTAGATTAACTGATATACACATTTTTAAATTAAAATGAGCTCTTAAAAATACAATGTGCTGCTGTGTCTGGGCGTGACTGCAGAAGATGGCCCTGCTCTGAGAAGAGGGTGGTTTGCAGCGGCAGCAGGCCAAATTCATTGTGGGTGTGGAGACAGCCAGTATCACTCCACCCTGCTGTTGTGTTGCCTAATTAGCTGGTGTGTGGAAAACAATCTTGGGAGGCCGAGTAATCTCCCATTTTAGTGTCCTGATGCAATGATGCAGTTACATCCTACTTGTGGCGGAAATGCTGAGTGTCCTCTGACATCCGTTTTCTGGGAAGAGAGAGGTAAGTGCAGAGGTCTGAGGATTGCAGTTCTCACAGAACCTCATGCTAGATCTAGCCCTTGCTTCCTTTACTGACATTTTGAATTCAACAAAAAGTGCTAACAATACTAACGTAGTCTGTGCCCTGCCCACCTTTCCAAGTAAAAAGTTAGCGTCATTTTAGGGCAAATAAAGTGCCTTTGCCAGATCACTCCTTCTCTGTTTCTCATTCATCAGTTAGGATGGATCAGGAAGACATTTGTGTTTCAGGAAAAACAAGAAATAAGGAAAGTCATTGAGGTTAGACTTTGGTAAGAAAGCACATTTGGCCCTCATCAAAATAGAACTTTGTTAGATTCTTTTTTTTTTTTTTTTTTTTAGATTTCTGGAGCACTTTTCTTTTTTCTTTTTTTTTTTTTTCCATTTTTTATTGGGTATTTAGCTCATTTACATTTCCAATGCTAAACCAAAAGTCCTAGAAGAAATTCTTTAGTTTATTGCCCAAAGTGCCATAGGCTCACAAACAGGACTTAAGCTGGTAGGAAGCTTAGTATATTTGAATATATTGATAATTCCCCGCCCCCCAGTCACTGCCAGGTGGAAGACACTGCTTCAAGGACAAATGGATAGAAAGCAGATGGGGCCAGAAATTCCAACTTTCCCAGTTTTTTTTTTTTTCTTAAAAGTTTTTATTTTTATTGGCTCTGTATGGATGTTTCCATCTGAATGTATGCGGCACCCTCAGAAGCCAGAAGAGAGCATCAGATATCTTAAAGCTGGAGTTACAGATGTTGTAAGTTTCCTTGTGAGTGGCAGGAATAAAACCTGGGTCTCTGTAAAGAGCATCTAGTGTCCTCAACTGCTTGCTAAGCCACCTCTCCAGGCCCTGTAATTTTTTTTCCTAACACAGTTATGAGCAGTTTAAGGAATTGTCATTTTATCATTTTATGTTCCACAGAACATACTCAGATCTGTGTACACCATTTAATGCAGAGTTTGGCTTTAGATTACTAAAGTCATTAGTGGATTAAATCTTAAGGTGGTTTTTTGTTTTTTGTTTTTGGGTTTTTTTTTTTTTTTTTTTTTTTTTTTTTTTTTTTTGAGACAGGGTTTCTCTGTGTAGCCCTGGCTGTCCTGGAACTCACTATGTAGACCAGGCTGGCCTCGAACCCAGAAATCCAACTGCCTCTGCCTCCCAAGCGCTGGGGTTAAAGGTGTGCGCCTCCACTGCTGTTAGTAGTTGACATTAGGAGGCTGTTCTGCTCCTAAAGGACATTTGGCAGTGTATGCAGATACTTTGGTTGTACTTAGTGAGGTTCTATAGAATCTACAGGAAAATGACCTGATAACACTGTTAAGTATCCAATAGGGCATACAATGCATGTTTATACAATAGATACTCAGCAAGGAATAACCCAGTTCTAAGGGCCAAGAGAGAGACGCAGAGCCCATGCTGTGTGCTTCTCAAACAGAATGAGCCTTAGATTACTGATGGAAAAAAAGAAAGAAAACATCAAATCTCAATGGTGCCAAATGTGGACAGTTCTACTATAGTTTCTGGATGACAAGTGTCTGAGGCGTGTGATAACGTGCTCCAGCCCTCACTTGTTAGAGAAGTGGATCTTTTCCTGTGGACCATGTCCTCCAGATGTGTTACTCATTCCTTCATGTCTAAGGGCAACGTCTTTCATCATCTTGTAGTTCTATCAAAACTGCTTATTCACTCATTCATTCAGACAAACTGAACATTAATTTCACAGCTCTGTGGAATGTACTGGAGATGAATCAAGAATCTTGTCTTTGGGGAAACCTGTGATGCAATAAGGTAGATAAATCATATTTTCAGCATGGGTGATCTTCAAACATTAGTTTGTAACTGTAGAGAGATAAAACCCAGCGGGAAATTCCACAGATGAAATACATGATCAGGTGAGAGATGCCGAAGACTGGAATTTCAGAAAAAGTGTAATTTAACAAATGCTTTACAAAATAAGAAACCTCTCACTTTCTCTCTGGATATGTAGGTAAACTTAGGGGTGATATTTTAAGGAAAAGTGATATTACAGAGTTCAGTTTATTCCCAGAAAGATGGATGGAAATGATTATAGAACTTGAAAATGCACCTGGTCCAAAGAGGACACCACACCTAGACTCTACTCTGCTGACTTGCTTCTAATGTCTCTCCTACCCAGAATTCACCAACATCTAACCTCTTTTTAACAGAAGACATACTGGGGGTCAATATTATATTTATAAGTATCCTCATTTACTTTTCAACTTTGAATATTTATTGAATGCAACTATAAT
Source organism: Mus musculus (assembly GCF_000001635.26). NCBI lineage: Eukaryota > Metazoa > Chordata > Mammalia > Rodentia > Muridae > Mus > Mus musculus. Next base: position 43,930,566 of record NC_000084.6, on the reverse strand, counting down.
TCATTATGTCAAGTCAAAGTGCTACCTGAACTATTAAAAACATAATTAATGAAAAAATATTGATTTGATATAATCAATAGTGACATGTCATTAAAACTTGGTCAAAGTTTCCAAAATAAGTTATTAAATGAAAGTACATTAAAGTTTTATCAGACATATAGATCAATTGCTTATCTTGTGAACAATTTTGGAGTCAGTTCCCCAAATACACAGAGAGAGACAGAGAGAGAGTGGGGGGGGAGGAGAGAGAGAGAGAGAGAGACAGAGAGAGAAATGGGTTTTACTTGTAGGTATATATCTATACCTCTATCTCCATCTATACCCATCTCTATCTACACATTCTGGGATAACAATTGCTTTCACAAATGTAACAACAAAAGCAAAAAGGTCCCTCTCAAAGAAAGTGTCGACACACTAGGCTAGTTTTCCTTAACGAAGTTGATGGCTAGACTGTTAATACCTGATATAGAAGAAATAGTTCAAAATATCCAGATATGATAGACTGACTAGATACAATTGCTTGGATATCACTTCAAGCTATCTGCTTTAGGACAAAGCCCATATTATCTCTATCAGAGATTTCTTATTTATTTCACATAGAGAGAACCAAATGCTCTTCCATCCCAAAAAACAAGAGCAATAAACATTCTGTCTTCCATGATGCCTACCATGTCTGCAGGAAGTTGTGCCATATGATTTATTTAATAAAAGAAAAGCTTTAGGCTTTTCATTGGTCTTAAGATGTCTATCTATTGGCTGGGTATACTATGCAAAAGTATATCTGCTAAATAAAAATTATGGATATTATTTTCACTAAATAATTGCATTGCTAAAATTTGAGAGTATAAAATAGAGAAAATCAACATAGAGTCAATGGCAAAAAAAATAAAAAATAAAAAATCCCTAAATTTTATCCGTAAAGCAAGAAAATTAGTAGCAAGAGAGCCCATGTTTTCCAGAGATGAAGGAAAGGCTTCTCAATTAAAATTCAGATTATACAAACACTCTTTTTTACAATATAAAATTCAAAATTGTAAAATTGCTAAACATAAAATAAGATAAAATTCTAATATATGTGAATTCTCCTTTCATGGCTATACACATACTGTAATGAAATATCAACATATTAGAATTTCTAAAAATTCTGTCTCTGGGAGTTTCAGCACATTTCTGGTTGGTTATTGAACTGCTTGCTTTGTCTGATATTGATTTCAGACTGAAGCCTTTGTAGAATTTCTTTAGTACCCTTCTATGTTTCCTTCTTTCTATGATCCAAAGCCCATAACCTGAGACCCACTTATCAGCAAGCATGTAAGCACATGATGAGGGTTGTTCTTCCTAAGTCTATTTATATAGGAGAATCTATAACTTCAAGTTTTCTAACTAGATCTCTACCCCCCAGTAAACAGCAATCTCTACTTCCCTGTGTTTCAGAACTGGAAACTGAAATTCTTTCTGTCTATCAGTTCTGTTACTCTACAGACTTCATATAAGTGATGTCGAACTGGGTTTGTCCACAATTAGCTTTTTTCACACACTATAGTGTCTTCAAACTTTATTTATGTTATATCATAGCAGGATTTTCTAATTTGATAACCAAATAATATTCCATTGTGTGTATGTAGCAACCCCTCCCTGGAGTTATTTTATCTTCCTGTTACATGTTGTCTCATAAAGCATTCCTACTCTGTTCAACTGCTTAAAGAAAACCTCTTTAGAACATAGAAAGAAATGTGTTGCAACTACCATGTGGCTTAGGGTTCACAGTAAGTCTATACAGTACTACCATCTCCATGTTAAAATTAGAAACATCGACTCTGATGCCTGAACTAACTTACTCCAAATCTTAAAAGCATAAAGTAGCTCAGATCTCAAGTTAAGAGGGATGCACTAACAAAGTCATGCCATTGTATTTGCTTCGAGATGTAAATTTCTAGGGACCTATTAATGCTTACTATTGGCTGTTAACCTGACCAGATCTAGAATCATCTAGAAGACAAATGTCTAGCCATGTCTGTTGGGGGATTTTCTATTAGACTAGTTTAGATAGAAAGACTCATCTAAGGGTAGCCAGCAATGGAATTCATCACTCTCTACTTCAGAAGCAGCAATCTGAAAGGGCACTAGAGCACTCAGTATCACGTATCACTAACTGAAAACAATACTAATTTATTCTTTTCAAAAATTGACCATATCTTTAACTTATATTTTGTAATAATTCACTGCTTTATTTTTCCTTTATGGAAAATAGATGAGAAATGGAATATGGTTCCCATTTTGTAAGAAAGTGAACAGAAGATCTCTCCTGATATGAAGATTGCACAATGCTTACAAAGCAGTAGGAAGGGTCCAAACTTTTAAGATCACCTCCCTAGGCAGGGGTATGAGTTCAGAATAAGGTCAAATGATGGAAACGATATCATGAAACCAAGAGGGAATTAAAAATAAATGAAAATTATCTCAAAATTGTCAAATCCATTTGAATAAATAATTTTCCTCTCCCTTTCCTTCTGATCCGACCCACACCGTTTTTAAACTGACTAAAATTAACACTTGCTTTCAAGAAAAGTCTTCAAGACAAAATTATCAAGGGGATTGCAAGAGACTTGATTCCTCTTACAGGTTTCCTGAGACTTGGAGGGTGCCATTTTCTGCAGAAGTACCCGTATCTGTTTAATTTCACTTAATCGTGCATTTCCGCCCCAGCTTTGTCTAACAAGCAACCAAGTCAGACAACTGCTACTTGTAATCAAAATCTCCAGATAAAAACCGAAGCCTAAAGATAGGACGGTCTACTTACTTAATAGCTTTCCAAGGAGATGATGACATAGAGAAAAGGAGCAAGGAGAGAAAGCGAGACAATGCAGTCTGAAAACCATATGCATTTAGCGTGAAGCGTTGACGACATTATTTTAAAAATCTTTAATTTAGCAGTTATTCTCTCTGTTTTCTGGATTCTATAGCTGTAAAATCTGAGTGTTACAGTAGCCAATTCCATCATTTTGTTATAGTATAGGATTGCAATAGCAATCAAACAATTTGCCTACTGCCTTAAAACTGAGAGGAACCACGGATCCATGTGACAAGGAGCCATTCTATCCTCCTGGCTTCAAGGACCACACCATCCTTGACATTCTCCTGCACATACTTACCAAACTCAGATTACTCTCTTGATAAATAATTTTAGTGACTATATGAGTTATTCTTTATCTTCTGAGTTGTGTCTCTAACAGGATGGAATCAATATCTCATAAGTTCATCTAACTACAATGACCAATGAATATTCAATGATAAGAAAAGCCTCATTCTTTAGCTCTCCAAATTTTTTTAGTTAAAATTTTAGTCTACCTAAAATATGCTAAAAATTATAACTATTTCCTGGTTCAGCTAGAAAATCATCTTTATTACTCATGTCAGAATTAGACATTATAAAGTACAGTCATATACTTACATTGTACGTGAATTTTTGACTTGCATTTAGCTGCTAGGAGTTCTTTTCAAAATGAAATCTCCAAGAAATCTCACAGTGAAGGCCAAACCACCAATATTCTGTATTCCTTTTCCTTTCTCATTAAATCTATTGTATATCCCATTTAAATCTATTGTATATCTCAGGACCAATTTGAAGCTGTAAATCTTCCTTATATAATTTCATCTCTAAGCACTTAACAAGTACATTCATTTTATATTCACACACCATTCTCACATATAGAACACATATACACATGGCACATATACCACACATCACACACCCACATACACAGCATCATTCTCACAAACATATATAAAACACACAAAGTGGTTTTAAGTTGGGAAATACTAAAAAAATTATAATGAATCATCTGTGGCCTTTTCCAGAAGTGGGGGTTGGGAATTTTTAAAGAAAAAAGAAAAAAAGGCCAACCAGAGAATTTACACATTTCTCTATATTCCACGGTGAATTGGGATTTATTCAGAGTCTTTTTACTTAAGGGTGACTCACTGCCCTGCCTGCCTCCAGCAGGCTCAATTTCAAGTGTGGTCAGACTGCATTCATGCAATGTTAAAGTATTAAAACAAAGCAAAAGCTTTAAAATTACAGCTCAGGGCCTGGATCTTGGCTCCAACATCGATCAGCCATGAAAATATCAACTCCTCTGTTATAGGATTTTAGAGCTAGTGTATTAATAAGGCAAAGCATGAGTATTCCTAAGATCCAGTATTCTCAGTAAATGATATCTATTCTAGTCACCTTTTAAAGGTATTATTTTGTGTTTTTCCTTTAAGATTAAGAGTAATTTGATATTTCTATACTTTTCATTGTATTTTGAAATTTTCACACATTCATGTAGTACATTTTGGTCATATCTACCTTCTTTCCTTCAAACATCTCCCTCCCAATTTTAATCTTCTATTCTTGCTCATAACCAATCCACCGAACGAGTCCAATTAATACTGACCATCTGAGTATGTGTATGGGACCATCCATAAGGAGATGGACAACCCACCAGAAAATTTCAGAAAATTGATAGTAACCATCAACTTTCAGTAGCATCTGAGTTTGGAGTAGGGTTGGGGAGCCCCTACTCCCCACTGCTTGGTCATGTACACATGATCTTGTGGAGGTAACTGCCCTATGTGTGAAACAACCATGCCACATATAGGGACCATTTCACAGCCCTCCTTCATATCTACACGCTCTTACATAAAAGACATCGTCCAGAAGCTTTTCTCAGCCAATTTATTTTCCTGTTTCTAGTTTTCAAAGCCCACATAATGTGGTCAATGGAATACATGCAAATAAGCCCTTTACCCTCGACACTGACTGTGCATTTGCCACTGATGAAAACTTGGGATTTTGAGGCTAGATGCAGGCAAACTTGCAATCCAGTCTTAGGCACTTCATGCTTACTGGATCCTGTGAGTTTGACTTAGCTTGTTCCATCTGTGAAAGGGTAAGGCTTATATGAAGATTGTGGAAAATACAAACATACTTATAAATATGGGCATGGTACATAGAAATTCCCAATAGTTGTTGATAATGGTGATGAGTGACTGTAACTGGTCACTTATACAGAAAAAAAAAAGATCAGGGAAGGTTTGTTTTGTTTTGTTTTGGTTTTGTTTTGTTTTGTTTTGTTTTTTCTCAGAGCTTTGAGGTAATGCTAATCGCATCATCCTTGAGGAAGACATTGTATTATACAGCCTGTTTGTGGTTTCTCATAACTACTACAGTTCTGGGTGGTTGGACCACATATAGAGTCCCATACTGTTTCAGTTTTTTGAAGAAAACTCACATGACTTGCTGAAGATCAGAAGACCATGGTTATGAGAAGCATTTCCTAGTTCTTATTTGTTCTGCATCTGTAAATGTAGGCAAGTTATATTCCTTCTTATCTCCAATTGCTCATAAATTTTAGAGTTGCCATCTCATGATTAAACAAATCAAAATGAAATAGATTAATACATACACATTGGTTATGTTTTTTCCTTCTGTATTAAGGTCTCAATGGGTATTAGATACTATAATTATTTGATTTCATTCAATAGCCCATGCATACTCCAAAGCGCCTCAAATGCTCTCTGTTTTGATTTTTGAAGCAAGGGAGAAGGTCTCTTTGTACTCAGAGCTCATCAATCAAGTGAAGTTTGTTGTTGTTTGGAGACTTTTCTGTTTGCTTTTTGTTTGTTTCTTTTTGCTTTTTGTTGTGATTTTTTGTTTGTTTGTTTGTTTTGAGACAGAGTTTCTCCTGTAACCGTGGCTATCCTGAAACAGGGTTTCTCTTGTAACCCTGGCTGTCTTGAAAATTGCTCTGTAGACACGGCTGCCCTCAAACTCAGAAATCTACTTGCCTCTGCCTCTCAAGTGCTGAGATTAAAGGCATGCGCTACCACTGCTCTGCTCAATCAGGTGAGGTTATTTGGCCAATGCACATGGAAGAACTCTTCTGTATCCACCGCCCTAGTGTTTGGATTACATTTCTTAGGTTGTGATGTCCAACTTTTACACTAGTGCTGGATATATGATTGCAGGTCCTTATGATGGGAAGTAAATAATTCATGTACAGTGCCATCTCCCATATTATTTATTTACATTAGAAACATCTATTTTTGAAATATTCAACAATTTGGTATCAATTTTAATTAGTGCATTGTGCTATAAAACACTGAAAGTTATCCTTTGCAAATAACTACCTTTGCTTCCACTAATTCCTCTTTACATGCACTGTCCCAGTATCTTTCCCACAACTGTTTTCCTGATCATTTTACCATCTTGCTCCCAACACCCTTCCCAGATTATGGTAACCACTATGTTATTATCAACTTCTTTGAGATCAACTTTTGCTTCCTCATACAAAAAGACATTTGTATTTTTGTGCTTAATATGGTTCTCTTAACCTACTGTCTTCTGGTTCTAGCTATTTTTCTGGCTAATACTATTTTCTAAAATAGTTGTCTGGCTGAATAATATTCCATTGCATGCCTTTACCACATTTTCTTTGTCATATTTTCTACCAATGGTCATCTAGATTGATTTTAAAATCTTGATTTTTTTTCAAAATAGTCCTTTAGTAAATACACAGTATTTCCTTCAATAAAGTAATTTCCTTTCACTTGGTTGTATGCCAAAAATTGATTGCTGGATTTAACTGCTATTATATTTCCATATTTTTGAGTAAATTTCATAGCATTTTCTATAATGACTATGGTACTATACAGTTTTATTAATGGTGTATGAGAATTCCTTCTTTGCCCTTTTGCACTGATAAAAGTAGGGAGAGTCTTAAAAGTTTTATTTAATATTTGTTGATCTTTGTGATAATAGCCATTCTATATGAAGAGAAATGATTTGTGGTCATGATCATGGTTTTAATTTCTCTCTTGATTACTCATGTTGGGCATTATGTCAGATATTTCTTGCACATTTGCATATTACTGTTCAAGAATGATTATTCAGGCATTCAACTTCGTTAGATTTTGCAAATGAGGTGATCATCCCAATCTTAGAATTTTGTTCTTTATACTAATAAAATAAAATAAGCATAATTTCAGTATTTTACATTAAACAAAATAATATCTTAGGTATGGTACTACAATTTCTTATATTATTAATATTATATATTAATAATGATACAGCTTTTATGCTGGAGCACCTCAACTCTTTAGTCCCAACCTCCATCACTTTGACCTATCCTAGGAAGTGGCTATAACTGAAATGCAAATTTCCAGGTCAATATCTTAGAACTCCTGAATTCTAATGTTTACTCTTCCAATAAATCCTGTCTCTGAAAAAAAAAATCCAATGAGTCTCTCCACTGCAACCCAACCTGCAGAACGAATCTACTTCTGCCTTGCTAACTCATATGGCTTTGGCTTTTTCCTTAGTTCCTTGATTCTATTTAGATACTACTCTCAAGCCACTTTTCATGTAATAGCATGAGATGACTAATCTGAAAAATATACACTAGAGCAATTAGGTCATATTTTTACAGCCTTTTAATTACTTATTTTCCATTAAACCTCACATGTGGAATTAGATTCAAACTCTAGGTGTGTCTCACTGGTGCTCATAAGTCCTCCCAATATCAAATTGTGCTATTTTTTTCAAAGCCTCATTTATTATTGTCTAGAACAATCGGTGCTGTTCTAATATGTGGAACTCTTTCTACCTCACCCTCATATGCCAGGTGCTCCATCTGCCCATAAAACATGGTTTTGTGAATGCCTGGTTCAATCTCATTATACGTAGTTCAACATAAAAGTTAGATTTTTAGGGAATTCTGTTTGTAACAAATCTAAATCAGACTCTATTATTTGTTTCCCAGACCATTCATTTTTTAGTGCATTATTTATCTTCCTACCTCTGTAGAGCAATTCCTGTATTGAGTTCCTTTTAATGAATATGCTTAATTCTTTAGTGTTTGTTTTTCTGTAGAGAACACAAATTGCATAGAGCAAAGACTCTATTTCATAAAGAACTGGTTTTTTTTTCATGCAAACACATTTAATTGATATTATTATCCCTATCATTTTTATATTTTTTATTGTTTGATTTGAGAATTCTCATTTGATTTTTCCTGTTGCAGAACAAAAATATAATCTCTTTTATTTTCTGGATTTTGTAATTTCAGCCTTTCCCATTCATGTTTTCTCATTCTGTCATTGAAGAAACTGAAGACCCTGTTAATTCAGTACTGGGTTACTTGACATTTTCCTCACATCTCCTTATCACATCTTATCCAAATTGTGTTTTCATAAATCACAATGTTTAGCAGTAGCAGTGAGGTATCTTAAGGATGTGTCCCAGCCACTAAACTATCTCATCTCATTTGAATATTCCCAACAGCTTGGAGAGGTAAATACCATTATGTCTACTCTACCATTAATATGGATCATTTGCTAATGGATTATTCTGGATAGAACATTAAAATGTTCTTAGTTAACCAACTCAAAGAAATCTATTTTAAAATCAAGAAGTCAAAAAAAATAAATAAACTCTCTGAGAGCTCATGCACATTTTAATACAAGGATTAAGACTGAAACCTAGATGGGTGGTGGTGGCACACACATTTAATTCTAGCACTTGGAAGGCAAAGAGGCTAAGACAGGTGGAACTCTTGTGAGTTTGAGGCCAGCTTGGTTTACAGAGTGAGCTCTAGGACAGCCAAGGCTACACACATACACCAAAAAACTGTCTCAAAAAAATAAAAAAGAAAGAGAAGAAAGGAAGATAAAAGAAAGAAGGAAGGAAGGAAGGAAGGAAGGAAGGAAGAAAGAAAGAAAGAAAGAAAGAAAGAAAGAAAAAAAGAACGAAAGAGAAAAAGAAAAAAGAAAAGAAAAAGGAAAAGAAAAAGAAAGAGAAAAAGAAAAAGATTGAAACCTAACTCATTTTCTTAAGAGAAAATTTCCTTTGGAAGAGTTTGAGAAACTTGAGTTTAAGTGGTAAAATATGGTTTGAATGGAAAGAAGTCAAATCTGTACTGTAAACCATTATGTAACTTTGCTTTTCCCAAGGAAATTTAATGGCTCATTCAAAAGCCTGAAATACCTTCCCATGAGAAAAGTCATAAGGAACCAGGGCTTCTAATCCCAGGCTGTTGTTCATACTCTTCATGCAGGTTCATACTCTTCATTCTATTATTGCTCCACTCCACTCTCCCTAAAATGTTCTCTCTATAGCATTGCTTTCACACCATTTGGCTGCCCACGACTCAGTGCTTACACCAACCTTTTCCCACCAAATGTGACCAAGCAGGACTAGCATAGAGATGAACCCTCTGTGAGAAATCAGAATTCCAGGACGGTAGGATGACTGTCTTGATAGAGAGACAACACCAGTCATGACCAGCTTGGAGTATGCATAATCCCTGTTCCTGGAACTCCAATCCCTTCACATCAATTATCTCACCAGTCCCTCATAATAACCTGGGAGGTAGTAGTCCTTATCTCATTCCCAGATGGGGAAATGTAGGCTTGATTTCACCAATTGCCTATGGTCTTACAAGAAGGAATTAAGAACCAGGATTTGAATACTAGTCTACCTGACCCTGTAGATTGTTCCTAAAGACTACAAATATATATTGCCAAACAAAAGTAGGCAGGAGTTTTGAATATAGTTTCACTTTAATCCTGTTTATCATTTTTTTAAATTGCAATGTGTGTAATCCAACTGAGCAAGTCACCCAGGAAGAATGCTGGATGTGGGAGAACTCAGATGTTAGCAAGGGCATCCTAAGCTGGAACACTGGTTCTAACCTTACATAATGCAGGCACATAAAATGTTCCCCAACCAGATATGCAATGTAAATTCTCTCACTGGATTACACATCAAAACTGTCATTCCCAGTGTTGTTATGGTATCATGGCAACTGATTCAGGTCAGTATTCATGAATTTTAATTGTTGCAAAACAATGGAGAAAGCTTTTCACTGACTTCCAGAACTCAAAAAGGTCTTAGAGTTCATCTAGCCTGATCATTTTTAGTTCATTCTTTAGCAATGGAGGGCTTGGGGGCATTAAAACTCTTTATAACAACTAAATTCAACCTTATCAAGGTATTATAATTGAAAGAAGTCATACACAAAAGATGATGGGGAATTATATTCCATTTATTATGTTATAGCAAATGAAATGTATCTGCAGTCACAGAAATTCAAACTATAATAAGGGATTTGATTTCCCAATAACGCTATTCTGTTGTATTCCCATCCCCAAATGTATACATGAAATTACTTCAGCTACATGTTTTTAAATGTGTATAGTACATTGTTCATGACATCAAAAAAGCTAGGAAGTATAAAAATGTTGATTTGCTACACAAAAGATGTGATATATCCCACTATAAATACTACATAATGGTGGTGTGAATGACTTTCAAATACAAATAGCAGTCAGAATGTAGTAAACAGTAAAACAGACAAGATGAAAAAATGTAATGTAGTATGAGAGTGAATGTCCAGAAAACAAGCTACAGGAAGATCTGTTACACAATACATCCAGATTATGTTAAATAGTCACCCTGGAGAACGGCAATAACTAGAAGAAGCATTCCAGAAATACTGATCAATAAAGGATGTTAGGTTTGGGAACAGATTTTTTTTTCCTCATTGAAACAGGTTTATTCCAGACTTTAAAAGAAGACGTTAAAGATTTTCTCAATTATTTGGGAACAGAATTTAGTCTTCCCTATGCACATTCCCTATGCTCAACATTGTAAAAGTCACTATTATGGAAAACTGTAAGCTAGAGACTGCTAGAGAAACAACTACAGCAGGGACCATCTGAAAGGGTAACTGTGACAGCAGCTACTGAAGCAAAAGCTTAACTGTTCTTTCAGATTTAATAACTTTGCTTTTAACTCCAATTAGAAGCTAGAAATAAAAACAACTTTAGGGAAGCATAAAGCACTCTTAAATTCTACTTGTAAGCAAGTTAATAACTTAATACATTAATTAATATGTGAAACACCTAGAAATGCTGACTTGATGTGAATGAGATGTAGCTTTCCAATTGAAAGTGCCTAGATGTCCTCTTTCCGGATTAAGGAATTAACTTCAACAAAGAGCATGAGACATTATTGTTTATCATGTAGAATCTGCACTGTAGAGTGATCATAGGAAAAGTCATTTTATTTGAATGTCAATATGAATCATTAGGGACTACCCTAAAACATCAACAAAGTCACATCTTACTGTGGTATTACACTGCACTATAATCTATTGAGTAAATACATTAGAATACTGAGATCAATTGTTACCCCCAAGTTTTAATGATGTAATCAATAATAAAGGTTTTGCCTGGAGAATATTTGTCTAAAACAAACTGGTATTCCCTGAGAATAATAAGAAGTAATAGCGATATTATTCCCAAAGAAGAGGGCCTAGAAAGACAAAAACATGGCCCCAGCAAAGTAAGAGCTGGATGCTTTAATATCTGTGGTTGCAGATTATGGTTAGAGGTTCACTGGGAGAAGATACATGGAGAATAATTTTGTTTATTATACAGAAAATCAAATAGACCTAGATGAATGGACCTAAGAAGGTAAAAAAAAAATTCTGTCATCTCAAGAGGACAAAATTCCTCATAATTTAGAAAATTAAACATATACTTTACAAGGATTTTTACTTAGGGAGACAATCTGAAATCAAACTAAAAATGTTTTAAAGTACAATGTTTTTTTTTTTTTTTACCTTGAAAGGAGTCGGTATTTACTGTTAAAAACTGTTAGTTATTGCATATTATATGCCTTAACATTGAGTAAAGTTTTTCATTTCAGATACTTAGATTTCATCTGTTATCATAATATGTGAGCACTGAAGCATATGTACAACTAATATTTTAAAAATCAGATAAGGAGGAGGGAGGGCACAATGATAAAGAGTGCTTGCTATTGAAGGGCCCAAGTTTGGTTCCTAGCCCCTACATCCATTCAGTGCCTCACAGTTTCCTCTAACTCCAGCTCCAGAGGATCATGGGTAATATTCTGGCCTCCGTGAAATACAATCAAAATAAAACTTAAAGTAAGAAAGAGAAAAAGAAGAGGAGGAAAAAGAGAACAAAGAGATAGAGGGGGAAAATAGGTATCATTTACATCTGCTGAAAACATTGAGGGTAAAGTTATTATCAATAAATGGAAAGGTAATATTGATAGCATCCAAAATTATTGTTTTCACTTCTGAAATAACCCTGTAAGTTAGATCACACACTTGGAAACTGGACTCGGCTTTGCAAAATGAAGTTTCTTGTGATGGCCACCATTATTGACTAGGAGAAGGAAAACTTGGGCAAGCTACTGACATCTCTCATCAGTTAGAGATTTGAATGTGATGGAGCTTTCCCAAACAAACATCATGAAGACCACGTTTTGTGGAGGCTCCCGCTTATGACGACTTCCTGATGATTGTTCACTTGTTTCCATAAGAAGACAGGAAGGCCGGATGAAAGAAGATATTTATAGTACCCCAAAAGTATTTGAGTAGGAAGTAGCTGTGGCACTCAAGTGGAATGTATGAGTCAACTTCCTGAAGTGTCATCCGCAAGAGGAAAAATATCATCTCAGACACAGTGGTGGAAAGAAAGTTCATCTGATCTATTCTTAAGAACCGATTTAGGACCGGAGAGATTTGAGGACTCCTTTACCTACTGGCACTGCACCTCAAGGACTCATGGGTAGCCTGGCCACATGCAACAAAAAATCTCATTACAGAATTGGGCTATCCTCATCTAATGAATATAAAGTTAATGAAAATAATTTTAAATGTGACATTAATGAGCAAATCTTTTAGAGGATGTTATTTAATATAATCAAACTTCCTAAATAATTCAGAACTAACTTCTACCTGCCCATATGACATAAAATCCAAAGGAACTATTCTAAGGAAGTTATTATAAAAGTAATCTATCAATATATAATTTGCCTCCGTGAATAAACAATACTGCATAAAATTTGCTCTTCATTAAAAGACACATAAAGTATGATTATGTTCTCTGTATTTTAATGATATGGAGCTTTTTTTTATTTCTCCCTGAATTAATATGTTCTTTATGTTATCCAATAACTTTTTATTGTTGAAATTTCTGCTTTAGCAACATGTACACAAAGACACACCCTAGGTCTCATCATTATGAAGAATCACTCCACCTTCAAGATGCGAAATCTAAAGTCCTCTTTCTGATATCTGTCTTTCCTGATGTATAACACCCACTCAGCTCATTCCATGTAACCACAGAAGTCTCTTCTCCCACTCGTCTGATCTTTTCACACATATTCTTCCTAAGCTTTGTTATTTGTTTATTAGCATAAAGGCAATGATCAGTCATTTTGGATATTTGATCACCTTCTTGCTACGTTATTTTAAACCAACTTCAGTCACTTCTTAGAAAAACTCACCTCTAACCAATTACTTTAGAAGACAGGATTTAGATTCTGACAGACCTAACCTAGACTTCCACCTCTTCCATTTACTGTATCTGAGCTGAGACTATTTACTTAGTCTCTGGGTGCCTTGGTTCCGCATGTCTCCAGACACAGCCCATTGGGAGACAACAATCAGATAAACAAAAGAGTACTTGTTGAAAGAAGTCAATATCCTATATTTCAAGAATAGTGCCCATAATTTCATTGCCTATGGTTAAATCTGGAACGTCTGAAACTTTAATATCTGCTTCACTATTTCTGCAACATGCAGATAATCCATCTTGACTTTCCAATGACTGTGGGTGTTGAGGAAAGTAAGCAGAATTAGAAATTCAACAAAGCAAGGAGACTTTCTAGGTCAGACTGCTCAAGAGCCCTTCACTGCACATCTCTGAGGCTTTTATTCCAGAATAGCTCAGGATTCAAAGCACGGACAGAGAAGCAATGATAAACAGACTCAGTAGTTCTCATCACTTTCACCAGATGTGCTCGGAAACATAAAGTTGCACTGCCAATTGGGGGCTGTTTGTATGATGTCCTTGAGTGGATTGCTGTATTGCTGGGGTTGGGGTAGAGGTGGGAGAGCACCTTGCTGGTAGCAGTGCTTGGACAGGCAGAGGCATTCTCCCAAGGGAAGTAAACAAAATCCCACAGGAACAGACTTCACATAGCAGGGCAGTGTAGGAAAATCTATAATATTCAGAATATCCAGAATATGTTCCATTTTAACATTCCTCGTAATTTAAACTTTTTTCTGAAACACTATTAAAAAATATATTCAAATCCAACTTTACTGTTTCTAGATCACCAAAAGATTCCTCCTCCTCCTCTTTCATTCCTTGTATTCAGACTTTTCTCTCTTATGCTTAAGAATATCTAATGGTCATGACTTCTTATCAGTTCTATCTATGGCATCCCAAATCTATGCCTTATTATCCTTATTAACAATTCTCTCACGTTCATCTTCTCACGTTCATTTCTTTAAGGATAGCTCTTGACTTTTCTGATCCCCAGATGACCTTCAACTCCAGATTGCCAGATTACAGCTACACACAAGACAATTTTAAACATTCATCATGCCAAAATTATAGGACTGGTTCTTATTTTCTACTCCTTTAAATTGCCAAAAGTGACAGATACATTGCATACATCACCCGCTGTTCCAGATACAGCTTCTGACAGACATGATCCCACATGGTATCCTCTCAGCTTCCACTAGCACCTCCACATCTTTATTGAGCAACCAAGTTCTTTACCCAGCTTTTAAAATCCTAAATAATTGTTTAATGTTTATTTGTGATACCCACACTACTGTAAATTGATTCTATATATGTTAGAAGACCTTAAATAAAAGATATTTTAAAAATATTTATGTGTATGTGTGTATATCTATGAGAGTTTATGCAACATATATGTGACTGTCAACAGGGGCCAGAAGATGGTGTTTGATATTCTGGAACTGGGCAGTTGTAAGTGGCCCAATATGCCAATGTGGATTCTGGGAATTGAACTTGGGCCCTCTAAAAGGCCAACAAGTACTTTTAACTGCTGAGCTAACTCTCCAACCCCTAAAAGTCTCTTTAATGTTACTAACATTTTGAAAACATTATTTTTATTATGATCATTATCATCATCATTTTTATTATAAAGATGCTTCATATTGTAGGACTTTCTGTTGCGTACTTTCCTTTAAATTTATATCTCATATGAAACATTATCATTGTTTTCTGTCAAAGAATCATGAACATTTTCTTTGTGTCATTTATCACATCTATAATTATTTATTCACTTATTATTTTTGACTACTCTTTCTTGCCCAGTACATTGAAATATAAGTTCTGTAATATTGAATACTGTGGCTTCCTACTCATCATAATAAATTCAGGGATGTTTTTAGACAGAATTTCTCTATTTAGCCCTAGCCGTCCTGAAACTTGCTCTGTAGACCAGGCTAGCCTCAAACTCAAGAGATCTGCCTGCCTCTTCCTCCCAAGTGCTGGGATTAAAGATGTGCTCTATCTGTGCCCTGAAGTTCAGCTCTTAACACAATCAATAGATAGGCTAATGTAATTCACACTTTTGAAAACTATATCATTTACTACTATGATTTCATCACAGTAGATAAAAATATTGTTTTTGAGAACTTCCCACCTTGTAAGGCAATAAACAAATATTTTTAAAAGACCATTAAAAAGTTTTCTTTAGGCGTCGACAACCTTATAGGAGGATCAACAATATGAACTAACCAGTATCCCCCAGAGCTGGGTCTCTAGCTGCATATGTAGCAGAGGATGGCCTAGTCGGCCATCAATGGTAGGAGAGGCCCTTGGTCTTGAGAAGATCATATGCCCCAGTACAGGGGAATTGCCAGAGCCAGGAAGCTGGAGTGGGTGGGTTGGGGAGCAGGGTGTGGGGAAAATATAGGAGACTTTCGGGATAGCATTTGAAATGTAAATGAAGAAAATATCTAATAAAAAAATGAAAAAAAATAAAAGAAAGGGGAGACTAGGAATCACTGGACTCTATAATTTTATTAGAAATTCTCAAAACTTTAGAGAAAGGACTGAAGGAGCTGAAGGGGTTTGCAATCCCATAGGAAGACCAACAATATTAACCAACCAGACTCCCCAGAGCTCCCAAGGACTAAACTACCAACCAAAGAATACACATGGAGGAACCAATGGCTCCAGCTGCATATGTAGCAGAGGATGGCCTTGCCAGGCATCAATGGGAGGGGAGGCCCTTGGTCCTGTGAAGGCTCAATGCCACAGTGTAGGGGAATGCCAGGGTGGAGAAACAAGAATGGGTGGGTGGATGGGGAACACCGTCATAGAAGCAGAAAGATGGGGGATGGTATAGGGAGTTTCTGGAGGGTAAACCAGGAAAGGGAATAACATTTGAAATGTAAATAAATAAAATATCCAATAAAAAGGAGAAATTCTCAAAACATTGAGATTTTACTTTTTCATAAAATGTAAATATATTTTGATTGCCTCATGTGGGGGTAGGGGAAGGGAGTTATTATCGGTATCTAATGGATATAGACTCATTATAACCTACAATGATAAATAACCTACAATGGTCAGGGCAGCATGCCCCCCAAAAGTTATCAGTCTCAACCTTTTGATAGAGAAGCCTAGAATTAGATCTTAAAAATTGAGTTCCAGTAGAAAAGTCACAGTAGCTTCTTGTTTTTCTGCAGTCACCATATATCCAGCTATCATTGTTTTTTTCTAAGGTATCAGCCCATTTTTGATATATGTTCTTCACATGTTTTCGATATTAAAACCCAAAAATATATTGAATAGTTGCTAAATTCTAGGACTTCCAACACATTCTTGTGAAGACTGTTTTACTCTGCTGTTATACATATTGCTCACTATTTTTCTTTGCTGCAATGAAACGCCAGACCAGAGGAATGTAAAGAATTTACTTGGTTCTTTTTGGAAGTTCAGATACAAATAATAGCTTGTGTTTACCAGATACTTTTAAAATCTATTCTTATTTTTGGCATTGTTAAATGTACCTTCATTTACTAAATCTGGAACTATAGATTTTACCTTGGGGTGGAAGATGCCTATATTTTGATGGCAGAAAAAATTGAAATAAAAAATTTCTAGAATTTTAAAAATTAAACATCATATCTTAAGCAATTAGCCTGTAATATTCTTTAAGCTACTATGTTATGAAACAGAATTGGTTTCACCAATCAAGCCCCATATCTCGGGTCAACAGAATACCAACTTGGAAATTCAGTTAAATTCAGAAAAACAAAAACAAAAACAAAAACAAAACAAAACAAAACAAAAAAAAAACTTTCCTTTGCTGAAAATAACAAGCACAGTCTTGCAGCAGCGTTATGTTGCCAAGCAAATTCCTCGAAGTAATCACTCTTTTCCATAACAAGCCTCAGAATTAGAGTGCCAAAGACATTCAAAGCGTGAAAGGACATTAGTATTTTGCCAGTTTAGTGCCTCATTTTGCTGATGAATGTCTTAGGGGAAGGGATGTTTATCTACAGTCGCAAGACAAACTATTGCATATTTCAATGAACATCAGTATTTAGTGAGCCTCTGAATTTATTTAAGAACTGTGTAGTTATCTGTTGCGTGTGGTTTGATAATCCATGCTTGCTCTTTGTTGAGAGAGCTCTGTGCTCTCTCAACCTCTCCCAGCTAGCTCCATCAGTCTCTAAGGACCGCCCAGGTCTTACTCAGCTCACATGGCTGGCTCTCCCAGTCTTCACTTGCTCCTTGCCCAGTGCCTGAAAGGCCACTCTCAAGGACTGACCTCCCAGGTGGTAGGCTCCGCCTACCGCCAATGACTGCTTCATGGTCTTGCCCACCTGAATCAACACAAATGGAAAACACCAGACAATCCTAATATTTTAAAATCAGCCAGATGACACAACAGCGGTGCTCAGAATCTACTGTCCTAAACTCATCAGCTATTCTATATTAGAATTTATCTGGTGGCAGATCTAATAGCCCCCAGCCCTACATGGTGTCTGACTTCTCCACACCACAGCCTGGCCAAAAAGGCCTTTTCTCAATTTTGTCTCCTCCTCTTCCTCCTGGGACCTGGAAAACCCACCTTTATCTCTTTGCCCAGAGATTAGCTTTTGTCTTCAAACAATTAGGGAATCTCTCCCTGTAGCTATCTGTGCCCAGAATTAAATTTCAGGGTTCCTAAATTTCCAGGATTTGGGCTCTTGAACTACCACACATCACCAGGAATAATGTTCATCTCCTTTTTCTGTGGTACATGAAATCATATACACTGCCCCCCAACCCACTAAATCAGAAATGTTGAGTAAATGTTGTAAAAACTGCATTTCTCCAGATAATCTTTATGAAATGTAAAAGAAAAAAATAATAATGTTGGCCCTCATTGCCATCGTGAACACTGCCATTAAGTCAGAAATGTTGAGGAAACACTGCAAAAGCTGCCTTCTTCAGATAATCTTAATGAAATGTTAAAACGATGATCCTGGCCAAACAGGAAGAAAGATTTCTATTTCTATTGGGATTTAGGAAAGTAAACAAATAATGCCAGACAACAAATGCTAAGAACTAGGAAAGAAACCGGCCCTCTAGGGAACCAAGATAGACCACATCTTGGGACTCTATTATTTACAATTTTTTTTAGATCATTTGATTAAAACTTCTGACATATATTGGTACAGTGCTGTCTTTTCTTTAGATATACAATAGAGATCTAACAAATAAATAAATAAATAAGTAAAAAATAAATAAGTCAAAGTTCTTTCAGTTTCTGTGATTTCTTTTCTCCACAGGCATTTCTTTGCATATAACTAGATGAGACCACGGGCCAATATTACCAGGGCTCATTTTCTCAGGGTGAAGTTGAGTCTTCATTCTACAAAAAGGAACGTTATCTCATGTTAAGTTCATCACTTTGTAGTGTTCAAAGAGTACTCAATGACTTTTTAACAGACCCCACCCTGGTCATTCAATATGGAGCTGTTGAGGTTTAGGGAGTCCTGATTTATATCTATCTCCATGAAGTGCCCCAGAATTCCAAGACTCCTCCATTCTTCCTCTGTTTCTTGTTATTTATTTGGGGTCAATGTAATGAACTTGATTTCTACTTTACCAGTGTTTTATCCACTCAAGTAAAATCCATCCGCTTTAAGTCCAAGACTAAATTGTTTTCTTTGTTTATCCTCATGGTATAGAACCCTGTCCAAGAATGCTAGATCAAGCCTACTTGTTTTGCTGGTAGAATTCAACATTGTAAACTTGACTGGATATCTAAGGAAGGTTTCAGTAGTTTCTGACTATGTTTACCTTCCTCCATGAGGAGTCATTGCCCCAGATTTAATGCCAAATGACACTAATGCTCCTAGGCTAACAACAGCAGCACAAGTTCTTGTTCCTGAGAAACTGCTAAGTTTGTTGCATGTGTTTCCTCATGGAAATTTTGTATAAAAAATTATTGCTTTCATTTTGTAGCTATTTGAACTGGAGCTTAGAAAGATAAAGTTTCCATGCTAACAAATAGTATATTTGATCCTTGAACTGTTAAACTAAAACATGGGCATTTTTAACTTGTCAAGTACATAAGGAAACTAGCACTTGTCTTTAACCGTATCTTCCATTTATATATATATGTGTTGGCTGACTTGGAAAACCTAATTGCATCATCTATAATAGAGTCCCTGCCCACCACTTCCCCATTGCAGTAGGTAGATAGACTTCCACATTCTAGCAATCTCCCAGACATTAAAAGGTCCTGCCTAGAATTAGTCCCATGATGTGACACATCATCTACAGAATCTTTCTCTGTGTTCTACCCAACCGATAACATATATATCCCAAGTTCCACTCTGTAGAGAATGATTGTTGACACATCAATGGCTAGTTTGGGTTTAAAAGAGTAAGACAGTGGTAAAACTATAACCAGACCACCTTTATTTATTTTTTTAAATCATAAAAGATTTACAATTGCTTCCCCACAAATTCATGTAAGTTACTTAAGGGATTAGGAAACCATACAGAGTCTCATCCATCTCTGTTAAAGTGTATGCAGATTAAACACTGTGCAGTTGCCTGGGGCTAAGACATCACCAACCTCTTCACCCTTACTCACTGCCCCATTGTCTACATTAACCTATATGCTAGAACAGTTGTCTAGTCAGTGAACCACACAGTCACAATCAGCCCACAGTCTATGAGCCACTAGATTTAAGTAATATTATGTAGTGAGTGGAAGGAGAACAACACCTGAATGAAGTGACAGGTAAAATCCCTGGGTAGTTCTGGCCTGAAATCTGAAGATTCTGTTAATAGGTTTATCTTGATAAAATGATTTTTTAAGACTGGTCTGGGTTTGAAAATTACTTTTGACTTAGCCAGCTCAATATCTAAATATGCTCTAGAGTAACTCAGTCAACACCACTCAATAGAATTCTACCAAACTCTCATAATATTTCACATAAAAAAAATCACAAAGGGGCATTGAACCTTCCAAGAGTACTCACATTTTACCTTTGTTTGGCAGCATCCTCAGCTCTATCCATATTCTTAGCCTTTGAGTACGGAGGCCCTAAAGCGTCATCTTTTTCTACCTTCATTATTTAGCATGGTATTAAAATTGATGCCCAGAAAGAACAAAAGATCTGCCAAAGATACTGTTAATCATTGTCAAATTGGAGGTGTATACACCTGTATGTACCCATGACATTTTTATTTCTACCCAGAAGGTAT
Source organism: Mus musculus (assembly GCF_000001635.26). Lineage (NCBI taxonomy): Eukaryota > Metazoa > Chordata > Mammalia > Rodentia > Muridae > Mus > Mus musculus. Next base: position 43,909,941 of record NC_000084.6, on the reverse strand, counting down.
GTGAAACTTTTCTTGTGCATGTTTTATATTTTATCTAATTAGCAAGTGTGAGACTTGATTATTTCCTAAATATGACAAAGCAAAACAGGATTTCATGATGATGAATGTGCGTGTTGACTTTGTTTCTTTTTGGATACTGAGGAGATTTGACAGATGTCTCTGGATACAATTTTTGTGTTTTCTTTTTATTTTCTACAGGGCATAATGAATTTATAAGCCAAATAATCAGGTGTAGTATTAATTCTTGAATCAAATATGGGTTGAACTAGGCCATTTTAAGATGCCTGGGAACAATGAGACTTTTGGTTCCCAGAGAATTTCATAGCCAGGAATCTGAGCCCAAAATTTCAGTTAGAAATCCCAATCCAAAAGCACAGTAGGCCGGGAGTGGTGGTGCACGCCTTTAATCCCAGCACTCGGGAGGCAGGGGCAGGCGGATTTCTGAGTTTGAGGCCAGCCTGGTCTACAAAGTGAGTTCCAGGTCAGCTAGGGCTATACAGAGAAACCCTGTCCAAAACAAAAACAAAAACAAAAACAAAAACAAAAACAAAAACAAAAAACAAACAAGAAAAACCATAGCAGATTGACTCAATAGATAAAAGTGCTTATTGCATAAGCATAAGGGTTTGAGTTAAAATTTCAGCCTCTAAATACAGAGCTTTTTATAGCTAAGTAGTGGGTTGACCTGATTCTGATTAGGTTATAGACTGATGCTAATACTGGTTCCTCAAAACCTGGTTGCCACAGAGAGGAGAGATTCCCCATAGACCCAAATGGCGCTGTGTGACCCTGTCCCCAAGCTATTTCTGATTGGTGATAACGATGCCAACAGCCAATGGTTGGGCAGAACAGCCATAGGTGGGGTTAGGATTCCTGGGCTGGAGATCAGAGGGAAACCACGGGGAGAAGAAGGCGAATGGAGGAAGAAGTTGCTGTGGGTAACAATCTTAAAATAACGCTTATGTGGGTTGATGGCCATGTGAGTTGTCTGACTGGGGGTAAGAGCAGCCCAGATGAAACATGGCATATTATATAATGGGATTAATAGCTGGGAAATAGACATAATAGCATAGAAGGTAGATATTTGCCCAGTTTTTGTGCTGATTAAGGCTTAGTAAAAATATAAAGATTTTATGTGTATTTTTATTTGGGAACTAAATGGTCAAAGGTGGGGTAGAAACTCCAGTTTGGGATTAAAATTTTCTGTAACATAGCTACATGTACCTGTAATACCAGCACTGTGAAGGACAGAGACAGACTTTCTGGAGAAGGATGACCGTCTATGTGGCTTCTTGTTCAGTAGAGACTTTCTCAATAGGATAATCTCAACAATGACATGGAAGGGCACTCAATATCCTTCTCTGATTTCTACTCAAATGCATTTCTGCAATGCACATATACAATATTCACATATACAGTATAAAAGGAGAACAAAACAAGAAAAAAATAATCTCAACTAATATCCTGACAATTCTGCATCCTCACATAAGACAATAAGTCATATGATTTTCTCAGATTTAGTTTCTTTACTCATATTGGAAAGTTTGACTGCCCCACCAAGTCCCAGTCTTATAAGGAATTCATGAGGTTCAGTCTAATTGGTAATACTGATGTTAGTTAGTCTATGACTGCAGAAGTTCTAGATATTAAACAAGATCACATATGTCACTTTTAAGTGCCTATATAGAAATGAGTAAATATATGTAAATATATTAATATATATATATATATATTTCTCTTGGGTTTCATAACCACGCTTACTTTAGCTGTGTCTTCATAAGGTAATACATTCCTAAAACATGGATCAGATCTGCCCTAATTTTACTCCGTGGGAACTGGGATCTTTCTTCTTCTTCCTGCATGGCTATTCCAAGATAAACACATATGGAGAGTTTGAATGATTCACCTCCCCCAGCCTGTGTCTATTAGGGCTTAGTGTCATGATTTACTGTATTCCATTTTGCAATTTAAATTCCTGGTGATTAATTTATATTTTTGTTGTTTATCTTTCCTAGATCTGCTGGAAATTTCTGTGGAACACACACATGAATCTTTCTCTTATGCAAGTCAAATATCAATTCTAAGTGTAAGGCTGTGGATGAAGAATGTGGTAATTTGACTGAGCCTTTGATTTATAGTGAGACAGAGATAATGAGTTACAATCCGTTCCATACACTCAATATGTATCAAAGGTGTTCAAGAATTCGGGAGGTGGCATTTTCATCCTTATGTAATAGTACACAGAGAGAAGGTGTGAAAGTGACAAGTGAAAGAGGGGAGATTCTTCAAGTTCCTGCCTGGAAAATTGCTGTGGATAACCAATGTGAGGGGGGAGAAGAACAGCAAACAAATATATCATCCAGCAGCATCTTCTTTAGGTCTTTGTGGGCCACACCTCTTTTTATTTACAAAAACCTTTGTATTTCTCATATGTCACTGCTCACTCACCATGGCAAAGCAATGATGGATCTTCTGACTTTATTACAGTGCATATAGTACTATGAACTTGGGTATCTTTCCCAAACTCTATTGTATAGGAATTGGAGACTACCAGATGATACATTGTGATCTTTTTATGAATCAAAAACTTTGTTCCTCAAGACTAAATATCAGTGGCTTCATTAATTTTTGTGTTTTTAGAATATGCTACTTTCATATAATTACAAAAGAGGCCAGGCATAGAGGTGCAACCCAATGACTCAGGGGCTTGAGGGGAGGAAGCCCACAAGTTCTGGGCCAATTTTTCTTTGCAGTGAATTGCATGCTTGGGTTACAAAGAAAGATCCTGACTCAAAATAGAAAAAAAAATCAATCACACAAGCAAACAAAAATCTCAGTCAATTATTTGGTTAACAAAATACAGTTATTTTTAATAGAGAGAAAGAACATGTAGTTGGGTAGGTAGATAGGGAGGAGGATGTGGGAGAAATTGGGGGAGAAGAGAGAATGTGATCAAAATGTACAAAATGCCCAAATAATAAATTTTAAAAAACATTTTAAAGCATAGAAAAACAAAATAAAATAATAATTTTATAGGACTATGTAATTCATAAGTTGTTAAAAATGATACTCAATGCTCACACAGACCTTTCAGACCCTTGAATAACCTCAGAACACCCTCTTTATCACAGGAGTTTTAGACCCTTTATTGAGAACCACTATTGTAACATAGTTTGCAAAATGACCTATTTGAGACTCTGTCCCAATTACAGAGACCTTAATACACAGAGATTTATTTTCTCACATAACAGGAAGTGCAGAGATAGAGCAAGCCTCAAAACTGAGTGACTCAGTAGTAGAGTTTGCATCATCCTTAGGTAAGGGTCAACTGACTACAGTGATTCAAGGTCCAACGCCTTAAGAGAAAAGACCACCTCTGCTTCAGCCATCATTTAAGAAAAGTAACATTTCCTAGAAGCTCAGAAGTCCCACTGGCTTGCACTGAGTTCAGGTCATTCTTGAGCTTATAGCTCTCCAGAGAAATAGGATTTCAAACACAGTAACCAGTCTCAGCCTTTAGCTATAGGTAAAGTCAGCTGTCCTGGAGGGACAAGACTTGAGTGTATCATGGTATAGGACAAGAAAATACAGTGCTTGAGTGGAAATCTCAGTGCTGTGTGACAGAATTGCCCATACTGCGTACAGCACAATCAGAGCAGTCAAGGAATGGAAACACTCTATAGGTGCATCAGCTGAAGACTGGTTAAAGAAATGGAGTGCCATCCAGCAATAAAAAATGATGACACACTGTCATCTGCAGCAAAGGCAAAACTAAAGAATGAGACAGGACAGACAGAAATATATACAATGCATCATCATACTCTTATATGAAATCTAAAGCAATTCATCTCACAGAAATGAAGAGCAGAATGGTATTATGCAGAGGCTGAAGGAGAGTAGAAAGGAAGGAAGGGAATGGGGAAATGTTGATCAATGTTTGCTAAGTTCATGGTTAGTTAGGAGAAATGAATACTTCCCTTTAAAACCTGCATCTGTTGTTTAATTGATGACATAATAGAGTTTATAATTTTTTAGCCCAAATGACAGAACCTTGCTGCTGTTATAGGATACAAGTCCTGCATTGCTAGCCTGGTACAGTAACGCATTCGTACAGTGCAATAATCAACAAGCATCAGATGAACAAGTGCCGCATGCTGAGTACTGTTCTGGGCCAGTACTTCTTAAAGAGTTCCCACTCAGGACCTCTCTTTGCCTGGGAAAGTGTCATGCAACTTTGCTATATAGGTCTATGAAATAGGCATACAATCCTTTACTGATGCATTCTGAGGAATGACACTAGGAAATTGTTAGTCTTTCTTTTCTGTGATTAAACCATTATCTTTCTGTAATAGCAAAAAAGTTCTCAATACATGGGAGAAACGCTACAGTTCATAGCATGTAATATTCTGTTAATAATTTGTGTGTCATCATTATTCTGGAGTTAAAGCTGAGGGCTTCTATTAATAACTTCTCTCATCACCATGGCAAAGGCCTCACAAAAGCTAAGGAAGAAAGCATTGATTTTGGTTAATAATTTGAAGGTACAATTTTTCTTGATGCCAAAATTATGGGAGCAGTAGTGTAAGACAGCTGGCCAGGCACACTACATCTGTCTTAGCAAGCAGAGGAAGGCAAATGCCAGGGCTTTCCCTACCTTCTCATTGGCTGTCACCCTGGACAAGGCCAAGGAATGCTTCCATCCATTTTTAGGCTGGGTTTTCTCACTTCCAGTGAGGAAATCTGGAAATTCCTTTGTGGCCATGCCTAGTATTGTGTCTGCTCATTGATTCTAGATGCTGTCAACTTGGCAATCATCAACCATTACAGGGGTCACTGATGACTACAGCATAAAGAGTACATTCTGTGTTCAGATTACAAGAATATTCTACCATGCCCAGTTGAAGACAGAACACCAGGACACACTCAGGTTTATGCATGCTAGACATGTACCCTACCAGCTCAGCTAAATATCCAGCTCTATTTCCTTTCTTCTTTGTGTGTGTGTGTGTGTGTGTTGTTGTTGTTGTTGTTGTTGTTGTCGTTGTTGTTGTTTTTGTTGTACATGTATGTAAATTGCATGTAGGTCCTGTGGTGGCCAAATTCAAAATAAGTTATCTTTCTTTATCTCCCATATCTTTCTTTTTCTACCATAGTCTCTAAAACAGTCTCTCTCTCTCTCTCTCTCTCTCTCTCTCTCTCTCTCTCTCTCTCTCCCTCCCTTCCCTCCCCCCTCCCTCTCCCTCTCTCCCTTCCCCTCTACCCTGTCCCTTCTCCCTCTCCCTTCCCCTTCCCTCTCTCAATTCTCTACTTCATTCTTTCATTCTCTCCTTCCCCTTTTCTGTATTTCTCCCTTTTTTGTCACCCTCTTTCCATTTCCTCCTTTTTCTTTGGACCCAAACTTTACTGATTGCCAGAGCTGGCTGCCCAGGAATCTACCTGTTTCTTTAATCCTCTACTTTTATCAAAGCTATACCTATTTTACATTATCATTTGAAGTTCCGTTCTAGGGAATAGAACTCAGGTCCTGGACTTGCATAGCAAATAACTTTCCAACTGAGCCATCTCTAATGTCTCAGACAAACTTTCAAAAGCTATCACATTAAAACCCAACATAGTGTCCCTAGGAGTTACTATAGCACTCACAGACAGAGGCAAAAAGATCATCAAAAGTTTGAGGCTAACATGAACTACATAGTAAGACAAGGTCTCAAAGTATATTGTGACCCTTATGAAAGACAAATGTAATTTAAATCATGAATCTATGAGTACCATATTAAAGAATTACTATAAAATTTGAAAAAGAATATGTTCTGTATGCTCAGAGCCAAGGCTGTAGCAAAGCCATGGGCTAGTGTTGCTAGGAACTCCTCAGAGTCATTACATATTTTACTTTAACTTTTAAGTCATTGCGTGTTCAGAAAACTTTCACTGTTGCCAAAAATTTTTATAACCCACAAATTCCATTGCATGATGACCTCCCACAGGTTTCCAGATCACAGTTTAAGAAGCTAAGTTTTAGGAAACTTCATATTCAACAGAAACTAATTATCTCTGCCAAGGTCAGTAGAGCTGACTCCTGACTGTCTACAAGGCTATATTAGCTGAAGTTAGATGGAAAAGCTCCAAATTAAGAGCCGAGGCCATTTTTTCCAGATGACCCATGTTCAATTCCCAGGACTCACATGGCATCTCAGAACTATATGAGACTCCAGTTACAGGTGAAATGACACTCTCTTCTGGCCTCCGCAGGTATTACACACTTGTGGTACAATAGATTCACATGCAAGAAAGACATTCATATGCATAAAATAATAAGAAAAGACTTAAAAAGAATAATCTAATATTTAAAATCTAGATAAAATTAATATTAAAAATATGATCCTCCAAATACAGAATTTAGGCCCTTTCCAAATAGAACCTTATTTATTCACCAGAAAGCATTGGAGGCATTGTTGTTGTTATTACCATCGTTGTTACAGATTCTTCAGATGAGGAAACTGAAACCCAGGAGAAGTTAAGCAATTTTTCCAGGTGTGTAAGTTCTGCAGACAGGAGAGCTGAAATCATACTCTTGTCAATGAACCATCACTATTAATCATTCAAATAGCATTTCATGTTCCACTTATGTCAAAATCACATGGTGATTAGTTAAAACTGTAAACTCTTCAATGCCATCAAAGCCCACTGAAATAATATCTCAGAGATGGAACTAAGAACTGCACATTCTTTGGGAAAATATCTGAGTGACACATATTTAAAAATACTAAAACATATCATGTATGATGGCACATGCCTGCAATCCTATTACTGAAGAGAGGTAGGCCTAAACTACACTGTGAGTTTAAGAACAACTAGAGACTTGCCAGAAAGCATTCTTCAGACAGAAAAAAAAAAAAAAAAGAGTGGACTTCCTGAACCTGAGCTCCACCTAATGTCTGGCTGTGGGTCTCTGCTTCTGTTTCCATTGCTGCTGCGTGAAACCCCTCAGAACAAATTTCTGGGAGTTCTGTGAAAGATGTGGGGAGAGGACTGAGCAAGGCAGAGTGGTCAATGACACCACATGAAGACCTACAGAGTTAACTAACCTGAGCCTGTGGGGCTCACAGAGATTAAACCACCAACCGAAAACCATGAATGAGTTGGATCCATGGCCACTACACATTTGTAGCAGATGTGCAGCTTAGTCTTCATGTAGGTTCCCTAACAGTTGGAGTGGGGCTGTCTCTGACTCTGTTGCTGTCATCCGATCCCCTTTAGCTAGCTGGACTGACTTGTTGGCTTCAGTGGGAGAGGATGCACTTAGTCCTTCTGAGACTTGATGTCTCAGGGTGAGCTGTAATCAAAGGGAGTTTCCCCTTCTCTAGGAGAAGGGGAGAGGATAATGGGGGAGGGATTTGTGAGAGTGTAAGTGGGAGGAGACGAGGGAGGAGGGCAGTAATCAGAATGTAAACTAAAAAAAAAATATTAATAAAAAAAGAAAAATAACAGAATTTTCAAGATTTAAATTGCCTTGGATATTTTGACAGATTTCCCTTATTTTTAATGACATAATTAATTCACACGCCACTTTGTTATTTAAGTCAGTAAATATGTATGATTGGACTATTTTTTTCATAATAATTGCTTGCCTTTGCAAAGCATGAGATAGGGATAGATAAATGATTAGATGATTACAGATAGATAGATAGATAGATAGATAGATAGATAGATAGATAGATAGATAGATAGATAGATGCATAGATACATAGATACATAGATACATGGATACATAGATACACAGATACATAGATAAATGACTGGTAGCTAAAAAGCACTAGTTTTCACTCATTTGATCTACTTCATCCTATCTGTGCATTGCACATACTTAACTCAACAAACTGGGTTATCATTCAACTTATTTTGCATATATACATGAAGTACCCTTAAGAAAAAGCTGACGTATGCATTGATCTGTAAATTAAAAGCAAATATTTGATTCTTCTCAAAATTAAGAAGCAGTTACTGAAGTTATGATATATTGAAAGGCAGGAAAGATTAAAGGAATGTTCTAGCACTGTGTTGCCTTTCCGAAACTCTTCAACTGTGGATGTTACAACTTCTGCTGTCTTTCTTTTTTTTTTTTTCCATTTTTTATTAGGTATTTAGCTCATTTACATTTCCAATGCTATACCGAAAGTCCCCCATATCCACCCACCCCCACTCCCCTGCCCACCCACTCCCCCTTTTTGGCCCTGGTGTTCCCCTGTACTGGGGCATATAAAGTTTGCAAGTCCAATGGGCCTCTCTTTCCAGTGATGGCCGACTAGGCCATCTTTTGATATATATGCAGCTAGAGTCAAGAGCTCTGGGGTACTGGTTAGTTCATAATGTTGTTCCACCTATAGGGTTGCAGATCCCTTTAGCTCCTTGGCTACTTTCTCTAGCTCCTCCATTGGGAGCCCTATGATCCATCCATTAGCTGACTGTGAGATCCACTTCTGTGTTTGCTAGGCCCCGGCATAGTCTCACAAGAGACAGCTACATCTGGGTCCTTTCAATAAAATCTTGCTATTGTATGCAATGGTGTCAGCGTTTGGATGCTAATTATGGGGTGGATCCCTGGATATGGCAGTCTCTACATGGTCCATCCTTTCATCTCAGCTCTAAACTTTGTCTCTGTAACTCCTTCCATGGGTGTTTTGTTCCCAAATCTAAGGAGGGGCATAGTGTCCACACTTCAGTCTTCATTCTTCTTGAGTTTCATGTGTTTAGCAAATTATATCTTATATCTTGGGTATCCTAGGTTTGGGGCTAATATCCACTTATCAGTGAGTACATATTGTGTGAGTTTCTTTGTCAATGTGTTACCTTACTCAGGATGATGCCCTCCAGGTCCATCCATTTGGCTAGGAATTTCATAAATTCATTCTTTTTAATAGCTGAGTAGTACTCCATTGTGTAGATGTACCACATTTTCTGTATCCATTCCTCTGTTGAGGGGCATCTAGGTTCTTTCCAAATTCTGGCTATTATAAATAAGGCTGCTATGAACATAGTGGAGCATGTGTCCTTCTTACCAGTTGGGGCATCTTCTGGATATATGCCCAGGAGAGGTATTGCTGGATCCTCCGGTAGTACTATGTCCAATTTTCTGAGGAACCGCCAGACTGATTTCCAGAGTGGTTGCACAAGCCTGCACTCCCACCAACAATGGAGGAGTGTTCCTCTTTCTCCACATCCACGCCAGCATCTGCTGTCACCTGAATTTTTGATCTTAGCCATTCTGACTGGTGTGAGGTGGAATCTCAGGGTTGTTTTGATTTGCATTTCCCTGATGATTAAGGATGTTGAACATTTTTTCAGGTGTTTCTCTGCCGTTCGGTATTCCTCAGGTGAGAATTCTTTGTTCAGTTCTGAGCCCCATTTTTTAATGGGGTTATTTGATTTTCTGAAGTCCACCTTCTTGAGTTCTTTATATATGTTGGATATTAGTCCCCTATCTGATTTAGGATAGGTAAAGATCCTTTCCCGGGCACAAGTCCCTTCTGCTCGACTCGATACCTTGCCAGCAGAGTCTTGCCCAACACCCGCAAGGGCCCACACGGGACTCCCCACGGGATCCTAAGACCTCTGGTGAGTGGAACACAGTGCCTGCCCCAATCCAATCGCGCGGAACCTGAGACTGCAGTACATAGGGAAGCAGGCTACCCGGGCCTGATCTGTGGCACAAGTCCCTTCTGCTCGACTCGAGCCCCGGGCTACCTTGCCAGCAGAGTCTTGCCCAACACCCGCAAGGGCCCACACGGGACTCCCCACGGGATCCTAAGACCTCTGGTGAGTGGAACACAGTGCCTGCCCCAATCCAATCGCGTGGAACCTGAGACTGCAGTACATAGGGAAGCAGGCTACCCGGGCCTGATCTGGGGCAGCCCCGGGCTACCTTGCCAGCGGTGTCGCCTGACACCCGCAAGGGCCCACACAGGATTCCACACGAGATCCTAAGACCTCTAGTGAGTGGAACACAACTTCTGCCAGGAGTCTGGTTCGAACACCAGATATCTGGGTACCTGCCCTGCAAGAAGAGAGCTTTCCTGCAGAGAATACTCTGCCCACTGAAACTAAGGAGAGTGCTACCCTCCAGGTCTGCTTATAGAGGCTAACAGAGTCACCTGAAGAAAAAGCTCTTAACAGTGACAACTAAAACAGCTAGGTTCAGAGATTACCAGATGGCGAAAGGCAAATGTAAGAATCCTACTAACAGAAATCAAGACCACTCACCATCATCAGAACGCAGCACTTCCACCCCACCTAGTCCTGGGCACCCCAACACAACCGAAAATCTAGACCCAGATTTAAAAACATTTCTCATGATGATGATAGAGGACATCAAGAAGGACTTTCATAAGTCACTTAAAGAATTACAGGAGAGCACTGCTAAAGAGTTACAGGCCCTTAAAGAAAAGCAGGAAAACACAGCCAAACAGGTAGAAATCATTAAAGAAAAACAGGAAAACACATCCAAACAGGTGATGGAAATGAACAAAACCATACTAGAACTAAAAGGGGAAGTAGACACAATAAAGAAAACCCAAAGCGAGGCAACGCTGGAGATAGAAACCCTAGGAAAGAGATCTGGAACCATAGATGCGAGCATCAGCAACAGAATACAAGAAATGGAAGAGAGAATCTCAGGTGCAGAAGATTCCATAGAGAACATCGACACAACAGTCAAAGAAAATACAAAATGCAAAAGGATCCTAACTCAAAACATCCAGGTAATCCAGGACACAATGAGAAGACCAAACCTACGGATAATAGGAATTGATGAGAATGAAGATTTTCAACTTAAAGGGCCAGCTAATATCTTCAACAAAATAATAGAAGAAAACTTCCCAAACATAAAAAAAGAGATGCCCATGATCATACAAGAAGCCTACAGAACTCCAAATAGACTGGACCAGAAAAGAAATTCCTCCCGACACATAATAATCAGAACAACAAATGCACTAAATAAAGATAGAATATTAAAAGCAGTAAGGGAGAAAGGTCAAGTAACATATAAAGGAAGGCCTATCAGAATTACACCAGACTTTTCACCAGAGACTATGAAAGCCAGAAGAGCCTGGACAGATGTTATACAGACACTAAGAGAACACAAATGCCAGCCCAGGCTACTATACCCGGCCAAACTCTCAATTACCATAGATGGAGAAACCAAAGTATTCCACGACAAAAACAAATTCACACAATATCTTTCCACGAATCCAGCCCTTCAAAGGATAATAACAGAAAAGAAGCAAAACAAGGACGGAAATCACGCCCTAGAACAACCAAGAAAGTAATCATTCAACAAACCAAAAAGAAGACAGCCACAAGAACAGAATCCCAACTCTAACAACAAAAATAACAGAAAGCAACAATTACTTTTCCTTAATATCTCTTAATATCAATGGACTCAATTCCCCAATAAAAAGACATAGACTAACAGACTGGCTACACAAACAGGACCCAACATTCTGCTGCTTACAGGAAACCCATCTCAGGGAAAAAGACAGACACTACCTCAGAGTGAAAGGCTGGAAAACAATTTTCCAAGCGAATGGACTGAAGAAACAAGCTGGAGTAGCCATTTTAATATCGGATAAAATCGACTTCCAACCCAAAGTTATCAAAAAAGACAAGGAGGGACACTTCATACTCATCAAAGGTAAAATCCTCTAAGAGGAACTCTCAATTCTGAATATCTACGCACCAAATGCAAGGGCAGCCACATTCATTAGAGACACTTTAGTAAAGCTCAAAGCATACATTGCACCTCACAAAATAATAGTGGGAGACTTCAACACACCACTTTCTTCAAAGGACAGATCGTGGAAACAGAAACTAAACAGGGACACAGTGAAACTAACAGAAGTTATGAAACAAATGGACCTGACAGATATCTACAGAACATTTTGTCCTAAAACAAAAGGATATACCTTCTTCTCAGCACCTCACGGGACCTTCTCCAAAATTGACCATATAATTGGTCACAAAACAGGCCTCAATAGATACAAAAATATTGAAATTGTCCCATGTATCCTATCAGACCACCATGGCCTAAGACTGATCTTCAATAACAACATAAATAATGGAAAGCCAACATTCACGTGGAAACTGAATAACACTCTTCTCAATGATACCTTGGTCAAGGAAGGAATAAAGAAAGAAATTAAAGAATTTTTAGAGTTTAATGAAAATGAAGCCACAATGTACCCAAACCTATGGGACACAATGAAAGCATTTCTAAGAGAAAAACTCATAGCTCTGAGTGCCTCCAAGAAGAAACGGGAGACAGCACATACTAGCAGCTTGACAACACATCTAAAAGCTCTAGAAAAAAAGGAAGCAAATTCACCAAAGAGGAGTAGATGGCAGGAAATAATCAAACTCAGGGGTGAAATCAACCAAGTGGAAACAAGAAGAACTATTCAAAGAATTAACCAAACTAGGAGTTGGTTCTGTGAGAAAATCAACAAGATAGATAAACCCTTAGCTAGACTCACTAAAGGGCACAGGGACAAAATCCTAATTAACAAAATCAGAAATGAAAAGGGAGACATAACAACAGATACTGAAGAAATCTAAAAGACCATCAGATCCTTCTACAAAAGGCTATACTCAACAAAACTGGAAAACCTGGACGAAATGGACAAATTTCTGGACAGATACCAGGTACCAAAGTTGAATCAGGATCAAGTTGACCATCTAAACAGTCCCATATCACCTAAAGAAATAGAAGCAGTTATTAATAGTCTCCCAACCAAAAAAAGCCCAGGACCAGATGGGTTTAGTGCAGAGTTCTATCAGACCTTCAAAGAAGATCTAATTCCAGTTCTGCACAAACTATTTCACAAAATAGAAGTAGAAGATACTCTACCCAACTCATTTTATGAAGCCACTATTACTCTGATACCTAAACCACAGAAAGACCCAACAAAGATAGAGAACTTCAGACCAATTTCTCTTATGAATATCGATGCAAAAATCCTTAATAAAATTCTCGCTAACCGAATCCAAGAACACATTAAAGCAATCATCCATCCTGACCAAGTAGGTTTTATTCCAGGGATGCAGGGATGGTTTAATATACGAAAATCCATCAATGTAATCCATTATATAAACAAACTCAAAGACAAAAACCACATGATCATCTCGTTAGATGCAGAAAAAGCATTTGACAAGATCCAACACCCATTCATGATAAAAGTGTTGGAAAGATCAGGAATTCAAGGCCCATACCTAAACATGATAAAAGCAATCTATAGCAAACCAGTAGCCAACATCAAAGTAAATGGAGAGAAGCTGGAAGCAATCCCACTAAAATCAGGGACTAGACAAGGCTGCCCACTTTCTCCCTACCTTTTCAACATAGTACTTGAAGTATTAGCCAGAGCAATTCGACAACAAAAGGAGATCAAGAGGATACAAATTGGAAAAGAGGAAGTCAAAATATCACTTTTTGCAGATGATATGATAGTACATATAAGTGACCCTAAAAATTCTACCAGAGAACTCCTAAACCTGATAAACAGCTTCGGTGAAGTAGCTGGATATAAAATAAACTCAAACAAGTCAATGGCCTTTCTCTATACAAAGAATAAACAGGCTGAGAAAGAAATTAGGGAAACAACACCCTTCTCAATAGTCACAAATAATATAAAATATCTTGGCGTGACTCTAACTAAGGAAGTGAAAGATCTGTATGATAAAAACTTCAAATCTCTGAAGAAAGAAATTAAGGAAGATCTCAGAAGATGGAAAGATCTCCCATGCTCATGGATTGGCAGGATCAACATTGTAAAAATGGCTATCTTGCCAAAAGCAATCTACAGATTCAATGCAATCCCCATCAAAATTCCAACTCAATTCTTCAACGAATTGGAAGGAGCAATTTGCAAATTCATCTGGAATAACAAAAAACCTAGGATAGCAAAAACTCTTCTCAAGGATAAAAGAACTTCTGGCGGAATCACCATGCCAGACCTAAAGCTTTACTACAGAGCAATTGTGATAAAAACTGCATGGTACTGGTATAGAGACAGACAAGTAGACCAATGGAATAGAATTGAAGACCCAGAAATGAACCCACACACCTATGGTCACTTGATCTTGGACAAGGGAGCTAAAACCATCCAGTGGAAGAAAGACAGCATTTTCAACAATTGGTGCTGGCACAACTGGTTGTTATCATGTAGAAGAATGCTAATCGATCCATACTTATCTCCTTGTACTAAGGTCAAATCTAAGTGGATCAAGGAACTTCACATGAAACCAGAGACACTGAAACTTATAGAGGAGAAAGTGGGGAAAAGCCTTGAAGATATGGGCACAGGGGAAAAATTCCTGAACAGAACAGCAATGGCTTGTGCTGTAAGATCGAGAATTGACAAATGGGACCTAATGAAACTCCAAAGTTTCTGCAAGGCAAAAGACACCGTCAATAAGACAAAAAGACCACCAACAGATTGGGAAAGGATCTTTACCTATCCTAAATCAGATAGGGGACTAATATCCAACATATATGAAGAACTCAAGAAGGTGGACTTCAGAAAATCAAATAACCCCATTAAAAAATGGGGCTCAGAACTGAACAAAGAATTCTCACCCGAGGAATACCGAATGGCAGAGAAACACCTGAAAAAATGTTCAACATCCTTAATCATCAGGGAAATGCAAATCAAAACAACCCTGAGATTCCACCTCACACCAGTCAGAATGGCTAAGATCAAAAATTCAGGTGACAGCAGATGCTGGCGTGGATGTGGAGAAAGAGGAACACTCCTCCATTGTTGGTGGGAGTGCAGGCTTGTACAACCACTCTGGAAATCAGTCTGGCGGTTCCTCAGAAAATTGGACATAGTACTACCGGAGGATCCAGCAATACCTCTCCTGGGCATATATCCAGAAGATGCCCCAACTGGTAAGAAGGACACATGCTCCACTATGTTCATAGCAGCCTTATTTATAATAGTCAGAATTTGGAAAGAACCTAGATGCCCCTCAACAGAGGAATGGATACAGAAAATGTGGTACATCTACACAATGGAGTACTACTCAGCTATTAAAAAGAATGAATTTATGAAATTCCTAGCCAAATGGATGGACCTGGAGGGCATCATCCTGAGTGAGGTAACACATTCACAAAGAAACTCACACAATATGTATTCACTGATAAGTGGATATTAGCCCCAAACCTAGGATACCCAAGATATAAGATATAATTTGCTAAACACATGAAACTCAAGAAGAATGAAGACTGAAGTGTGGACACTATGCCCCTCCTTAGAATTGGGAACAAAACACCCATGGAAGGAGTTACAGAGACAAAGTTTGGAGCTGAGATGAAAGGATGGACCATGTAGAGACTGCCATATCCAGGGATCCACCCCATAATCAGCATCCAAACGCTGACACCATTGCATACACTAGCAAGATTTTATTGAAAGGACCCAGATGTAGCTGTCTCTTGTGAGACTATGCCGGGGCCTAGCAAACACAGAAGTGGATGCTCACAGTCAGCTAATGGATGGATCATAGGGCTCCCAATGGAGGAGCTAGAGAAAGTAGCCAAGGAGCTAAAGGGATCTGCAACCCTATAGGTGGAACAACATTATGAACTAACCAGTACCCCGGAGCTCTTGACTCTAGCTGCATATATATCAAAGGATGGCCTAGTCGGCCATCACTGGAAAGAGAGGCCCATTGGACTTGCAAACTTTATATGCCCCAGTACAGGGGAACACCAGGGCCAAAAAGGGGGAGTGGGTGGGCAGGAAAGTGGGGGTGGGTGGATATGGGGGACTTTTGTTATAGCATTGGAAATGTAAATGAGCTAAATACCTAATAAAAAATGGAAAAAAAAAGTTGAGTCTCAAGAAAAAAAAAAAAAAAGAACAGAATGCCAACTCTAACAACAAAAATAAAAGGAAGCAACCATTACTTTTCCTTAATATCTCTTAATATCATTGGACTCAATTTCCCAATAAAAAGACATAGACTAACAGACTGGCTACACAAACAGGACCAAACATTCTGCTGCTTACAGGAAACCCATCTCAGGGAAAAAGACAGACACTACCTCAGAGTGAAAGGCTGGAAAACAATTTTCCAAGCAAATGGTCTGAAGAAACAAGCTGGAGTAGCCATTCTAATATCGGATGAAATCGACTTCCAACCCAAAGTTATCAAAAAGGACAAGGAGGGACACTTCATACTCATCAAAGGTAAAATCCTCTAAGAGGAACTCTCAATTCTGAATATTTATGCTCCAAATGCAAGGGCAGCCACATTCATTAAAGAAACTTTAGTAAAGCTCAAAGCACACATTGCACCTCACACAATAATAGTGGGAGACTTCAACACACCACTTTCATCAATGGACAGATCGTGGAAACAGAAACTAAACAGGGACACAGTGAAACTAACAGAAGTTATGAAACAAATGGACTTAACAGCTATCTACAGAACATTTTATCCTAAAACAAAAGGATATACCTTCTTCTCAGCACCTCACGGGACCTTCTCCAAAATTGACCATATAATTGGTCACAAAACAGGCCTCAATAGATACAAAAATATTGAAATTGTCCCATGTATCCTATCAGACCACCATGGCCTAAGACTGATCTTCAATAACAACGTAAATAATGGAAAGCCAACATTCACGTGGAAACTGAATAACACTCTTCTCAATGATACCTTGGTCAAGGAAGGAATAAAGAAAGAAATTAAAGACTTTTTAGAGTTTAATGAAAATGAAGCCACAACGTACCCAAACCTATGGGACACAATGAAAGCATTTCTAAGAGAAAAACTCATAGCTCTGAATGCCTCCAAGAAGAAACGGGAGACAGCACATACTAGCAGCTTGACAACACATCTAAAAGCCCTAGAAAAAAAGGAAGCAAATTCACCCAAGAGGAGTAGACGGCAGGAAATAATCAAACTCAGGGGTGAAATCAACCAAGTGGAAACAAGAAGAACTATTCAAAGAATTAACCAAACTAGGAGTTGGTTCTTTGAGAAAATCAACAAGATAGATAAACCCTTAGCTAGACTCACTAAAGGGCACAGGGACAAAATCCTAATTAACAAAATCAGAAATGAAAAGGGAGACATAACAACAGATACTGAAGAAATCCAAAACACCATCAGATCCTTCTACAAAAGGCTATACTCAAAAAAACTGGAAAACCTGGACGAAATGGACATATTTCTGGACAGATACCAGGTACCAAAGTTGAATCAGGATCAAGTTGACCATCTAAACAGTCCCATATCACCTAAAGAAATAGAAGCAGTCATTAATGGTCTCCCAACCAAAAAAAGCCCAGGACCAGATGGGTTTAGTGCAGAGTTCTATCAGACCTTCAAAGAAGATCTAATTCCAGTTCTGCACAAACTATTTCACAAAATAGAAGTAGAAGATACTCTACCCAACTCATTTTATGAAGCCACTATTACTCTGATACCTAAACCACAGAAAGACCCAACAAAGATAGAGAACTTCAGACCAATTTCTCTTATGAATATCGATGCAAAAATCCTCAATAAAATTCTCGCTAACCGAATCCAAGAACACATTAAAGCAATCATCCATCCTGACCAAGTAGGTTTTATTCCAGGGATGCAGGGATGGTTTAATATACGAAAATCCATCAATGTAATCCATTATATAAACAAACTCAAAGACAAAAACCACATGATCATCTCGTTAGATGCAGAAAAAGCATTTGACAAGATCCAACACCCATTCATGATAAAAGTGTTGGAAAGATCAGGAATTCAAGGCCCATACCTAAACATGATAAAAGCAATCTACAGCAAACCAGTAGCCAACATCAAAGTAAATGATGAGAAGCTGGAAGCAATCCCACTAAAATCAGGGACTAGACAAGGCTGCCCACTTTCTCCCTACCTTTTCAACATAGTACTTGAAGTATTAGCCAGAGCAATTCGACAACAAAAGGAGATCAAGGGGATACAAATTGGAAAAGAGGAACTCAAAATATCACTTTTTGCAGATGATATGATAGTATATATAAGTGACCCTAAAAATTCTACCAGAGAACTCCTAAACCTGATAAACAGCTTCGGTGAAGTAGCTGGATATAAAATAAACTCAAACAAGTCAATGGCCTTTCTCTATACAAAGAATAAACAGGCTGAGAAAGAAATTAGGGAAACAACACCCTTCTCAATAGTCACAAATAATATAAAATATCTTGGCGTGACTCTAACTAAGGAAGTGAAAGATCTATATGATAAAAACTTCAAATCTCTGAAGAAAGAAATTAAGGAAGATCTCAGAAGATGGAAAGATCTCCCATGCTCATGGATTGGCCGGATCAACATTGTAAAAATGGCTATCTTGCCAAAAGCAATCTACAGATTCAATACAATCCCCATCAAAATTCCAACTCAATTCTTCAACGAATTGGAAGGAGCAATTTGCAAATTTGTCTGGAATAACAAAAAACCTAGGATAGCAAAAAGTCTTCTCAAGGATAAAAGAACTTCTGGTGGAATCACCATGCCAGACCTAAAGCTTTACTACAGAGCAATTGTGATAAAAACTGCATGGTACTGGTATAGAGACAGACAAGTAGACCAATGGAATAGAATTGAAGACCCAGAAATGAACCCACACACCTATGGTTACTTGATCTTCGACAAGGGTGCTAAAACCATCCAGTGGACGAAAGACAGCATTTTCAACAATTGGTGCTGGCACAACTGGTTGTTATCGTGTAGAAGAATGCGAATCCATCCATACTTATCTCCTTGTACTAAGGTCAAATCTAAGTGGATCAAGGAACTTCACATAATACCAGAGACACTGAAACTTATAGAGGAGAAAGTGGGGAAAAGCCTTGAAGATATGGGCACAGGGGAAAAATTCCTGAACAGAACAGCAATGGCTTGTGCTGTAAGATCGAGAATTGACAAATGGGACCTAATGAAACTCCAAAGTTTCTGCAAGGCAAAAGACACCGTCAATAAGACAAAAAGACCACCAACAGATTGGGAAAGGATCTTTACCTATCCTAATTCAGATAGGGGACTAATATCCAACATATATAAAGAACTCAAGAAGGTGGACTTCAGAAAATCAAATAACCCCATTAAAAAATGGGGCTCAGAACTGAACAAAGAATTCTCACCTGAGGAATACCGAATGGCAGAGAAGCACCTGAAAAAGTGTTCAACATCCTTAATCATCAGGGAAATGCAAATCAAAACAACCCTGAGATTCCACCTCACACCAGTCAGAATGGCTAAGATCAAAAATTCAGGTGACAGCAGATGCTGGCGTGGATGTGGAGAAAGAGGAACACTCCTCCATTGTTGGTGGGAGTGCAGGCTTGTACAACCACTCTGGAAATCAGTCTGGCGGTTCCTCAGAAAATTGGACATAGTACTACCGGAGGATCCAGCAATACCTCTCCTGGGCATATATCCAGAAGATGCCCCAACTGGTAAGAAGGACACATGCTCCACTATGTTCATAGCAGCCTTATTTATAATAGCCAGAAGCTGGAAAGAACCTAGATGCCCCTCAACAGAGGAATGGATACAGAAATTGTGGTACATCTACACAATGGAGTACTACTCAGCTATTAAAAAGAATGAATTTATGAAATTCCTAGCCAAATGGATGGACCTGGAGGGCATCATCCTGAGTGAGGTAACACATTCACAAAGAAACTCACACAATATGTACTCACTGATAAGTGGATATTAGCCCCAAACCTAGGATACCCAAGATATAAGATATAATTTGCTAAACACATGAAACTCAAGAAGAATGAAGACTGAAGTGTGGACACTATGCCCCTCCTTAGAATTGGGAACAAAACACCCATGGAAGGAGTTACAGAGACAAAGTTTGGAGCTGCGATGAAAGGATGGACCATGTAGAGACTGCCATATCCAGGGATCCACCCCATAATCAGCATCCAAACGCTGACACCATTGCATACACTAGCAAGATTTTATTGAAAGGACCCAGATGTAGCTGTCTCTTGTGAGACTATGCCGGGGCCTAGCAAACACAGAAGTGGATGCTCACAGTCAGCTAATGGATGAATCATAGGGCTCCCAATGGAGGAGCTAGAGAAAGTAGCCAAGGAGCTAAAGGGATCTGCAACCCTATAGGTGGAACAACATTATGAACTAACCAGTACCCCGGAGCTCTTGACTCTAGCTGCATATATATCAAAAGATGGCCTAGTCGGCCATCACTGGAAAGAGAGGCCCATTGGACTTGCAAACTTTATATGCCCCAGTACAGGGGAACACCAGGGCCAAAAAGGGGGAGTGGGTGGGCAGGGGAGTGGGGGTGGGTGGATATGGGGGACTTTCGGTATAGCATTGGAAATGTAAATGAGCTAAATACCTAATAAAAAAATGGAAAAAAAATAATAATAAAATAATAAAAAAAAAAGATCCTTTCCCAATCTGTTGGTGGTCTTTTTGTCTTATTGACGGTGTCTTTTGCCTTGCAGAAACTTTGGAGTTTCATTAGGTCCCATTTGTCAATTCTCGATCTTACAGCACAAGCCATTGCTGTTCTGTTCAGGAATTTTTCCCCTGTGCCCATATCTTCAAGGCTTTTCCCCACTTTCTCCTCTATAAGTTTCAGTGTCTCTGGTTTTATGTGAAGTTCCTTGATCCACTTAGATTTGACCTTAGTACAAGGAGATAAGTATGGATCGATTCGCATTCTTCTGCTGTCTTTCAAAAAGATCAAATGTCTTTCTAATCTGATGTTCTCTCTAGTATATAAGATTGGGGAGAGGAGATATATTTAAAAATTGGAAAAATAGAAAGACAAGGAGTGGAGACCTAACTTAGTGGTTAAGAGTATTTTTGGCTCTTCAAAAGAACTAGGCACCTATATGCTATCTCAACCATCTATAACATTAGTTCCAGAGAATCCAGTGCCCTCTTCTTGCCTTTGCTGGGCCTGGAAAGACAGGTCAGGGGTAAAGACTGCTCCCTGATCTTACAGAGGATCAGAGTTCGGTTCCCAGCATCTATGTCTGCCATCTTATAACCACCTACAACTTCTTGAAAAATATTTTTGTTTCTAAAAATTGTTACTTGGTTAGTAAAAGTAAGATAAATATGGCAAATGAGAGAAATTTTAGTCTATTCAAGGAGAGCCTTAGTTGCAAAATGTGCAATCTCATGTCAAAGTGAATTGGTTTTGTTCTGTTAATCAATGCTAGTTGCAAGCATAGCAGTTTTGGATGCACTTCAACAATTTTCTGAGAATATTTCCTTTATGTAGTGGTTCCTGAGGACTAAGAAAGCTGTAGATGGTCAGACCAATGGTCAGGATCTTTATTACTACAAATTTGGCTTTTGGGAAGAGTTTTAGAAATTTTTGCTTCAAACACTGAACTGCCTATTGCCATTAGAATTTATAGTAGACTATTCATCACATGTCACAATCTAATCAAGAAATGACTCCTTGTGTAAGTGAGAAGGCACAACCATTCAAAATGAAAACATTTATTCTTTGTCAGCTCATGAGGCTCTCAATTAACTGACTTTATTCACCTTTCCAACACTCTTCAAATGCTGGATGTCTATTAGAACGTCCGCTGTCTTTCAAAATGTTCAGCTTCGTTATTTGATCCCAATTAGTTATTGTCAACTTGCCATGGTCAGTAAGCTCCGTGTCTTAAAGGCTCTTGTCACCTAGGTAAAATATCTTGATGCATCACTGCACTAATAATTATTAGCTATACCTGGGCCAAGGGGAGGTTGATACTGTGAATTGTAGTCACCTGTTATCTTTTGATGTCAAGCTTAAAACCCAGGTAAGTTAAAATGGTGAAGAAAACTCTCCCCTCTCTCTCCCTCTCCCCCTCTCTCCCTCTCCCATCTCCCCTCCCCCTCTCCTCAACTCTCCGCTGCTTTTTTCTGATCTTTCCACCTGACTCTGTGACATGAATTCCTTCTTTCTTGCATTTCCTGTTTCTTCTAATAGCTCTCATGTTCTGTCTCATTCCCATCTGTCTTTCTCAGCTCAGTGCTAAATCAATTTCTTTAGTCTTGAACACAATATCTCTTCTCCTTCCTACTTCCTGGGTTTTACTTTGATTTGTCTTCCACAGTCCAATGTGTACAGCATCCCCTTCCTGACTCCTCCTTCTATTATACACACTTTCCAAAACAGCAAGAAAAAAATTATTCTAAGACATATCTTTTGGTTGTAACAGAACTTTTACTTCAATATCAAATAATTTTATTTAATTCGGGGTAATAAAATTGTAAACAGGTACATTTCATTGAAAATTATTTTCTAGATGTTTCAGAAATCTTACATTCTTTCTCAAATTGCAAATCTCTATATTTATGGTATTCATTTATTTAAGTAAAATCCAAAATGAAACCCGGAGATGTCGCTTTGTGACAGGGATGATTGTTTACTGTGAATGGGTCCTTAGAATCATTCCCAAATATCAAACCTACATGCCAATAAAAGGCGATTTTTAAATAGCCTAATCAATTGTTTACATACACATTGCTCAAACTCTTTTTAAAAACTAATGCTTTAATAAAATATAGAGAAGTATATTTTTATATAAATCAATAAGTAAAATCATAGCAATATTTAGGAGGGTGTTTCCAGAACTCTATAAAAGGTGATGATGACTCAGACCCAATGTAGAATGATCACTGTATAAGAAAAGATACTTAATTTCTTATTTTTGAAAATTTCATGCTATAAATAATGGATCATTTTTACTTTCCATTCTCCTTCTCTGCTTCTTCCCATGCCCTCCTCAACACACCTCTTTTCCAACACCATAACATTGTTTTTGTTTTGTTGTTTTTAATGAAAAAAATCCAGCAAGTCTAGTTAATACTTCCCATATGTGCATGGGGGTGGGGCCATCCCCTGGAGCATGGGAAAACATTTTGTAACAATATGGTAGCAATATTCTCCAGAAAGCATGATTCTACCTCTCCGAGAGACTGTCCACCATCAGTAGCTCCTAAATAAAGTGAGTACCTGGACACTGGCAACCCCACGTCGGCCAGAATTCTAGTCTGACTTGGTTGGGTGCAGGTTTTGTGCAGGTAACCGCAGCTGCCATGAATTCATGATTGCAATGCCCATGTCGGCTTTAGAAGACAATTATTTCCCAGCATTCTTCTCAGTCCTCTAGCTTTTACGGGCTTTCTTCTTTCTTCCTCTCTTGATGTGCGCTGAGTCTTGGTGGTAGTAGGACTAATATAGAAACCCATGGTTGTCTGATACATTGTTCTTTCAAAGGCACCAAACAGACTGAACACAAAGTAGGGTATAAGTCTCAAGTCTTAAGTGACCTCAAAGTGTATTATAAACTCTGGCTTTGCAGACCAGATAAACTTCCAGTCTCTTAGAATATAAAATAGGTGTTTATAATAACCTATCTCCAAAGTGGATTGGCATCCAGTCATAGATGAACCACTGAAGCATAGAAATCTTTTAATAGCTTTTATTTAGCAGAGCAACATCAGCATTTCCTTACTGCCTGTCACCCCTGTGTTTGACCAAGTATAAAAACAAGTTCCAAATTCACAGAACAAAAGGAACTTGGTAAGTCACTAAAGAGAACCCTTAAAGTCTATATGAGGAAAACATTAAGTTTGTCATGTTCCCCATAAAACTTATTGTAAATAACAGAAGGGCAATGTGGAATATTACATCACAAACCACCACTTTATAGGAACAGTTTAGTTGTAACTGAGGATATGAGCTTCAAAAACAAATAGACATTGGTTTAGATTGCTACTCTGAAACTCACTATGTTCTAAGATAATATTGACACTGACATTGGCTGCTGTGAACATCAAATACACAAGGATTATAAATTTAAAATGTAAGTGTATTCCATTACTATGAAATATGAGTTCCAGAGAAAGGAAGGACATTTATTGAGTTGTACTCTTGACCCAAGAAAAAATCAAAATGGGACCATCATCATCTTGATTTTTATGGCAGTGTGTTTTATTTACTTACTGAAATAGTTAAACTCTTGACTATAAGTCAAGTCTGGTATGCTATCAGCTCTTATAAACAAAGATTTAAGAACATAGTTGTATTCATTCAGGTACATATTACCTATGATACTTTTGTACTCCTGTGGTAGAATTAAGTAGTTGTGCTCTAAAACACCAAACAAATATGCTTAATGATGCTTTACAAAATCAGTTTGATGGTTTCTGTGGTTAATACTTTTGGTCTCTAAAGATTAAAGCTTTTCACACTTAATTATCTGAGAAGTAGGTAAAGGTTTACCCCAATTCTTTCTTTACCCATGTAAGTTTTACCCCAAAATGATAAAGATTGCTTTATAAAAGAGGTTCTTATTGGATCAACTACTTCAGAAAACATTTGGGACTTTCTTTACACAGTTAAACAAATTCCTAATAGTTGATCTAGCCACTCCACTCATGAGTACTTAGTGAAAACAAGCAACATGTTTATATAAAAACTTGTACTGGAACATTGAAGGAGTTTAATTTTAGTGCATGTATATTGGAATAAATTTAACCACTTATCAACAAGAAAACAGGCAAATACATGATGATATATTCATACAAATTATAGAACAGTATTACTGTTTACAAGGATTGAATACCTCTTATGAATAAAAATATTCATACATATAGCAATATAGGCTATTTCTGAATAAATTTACAATAAAATTAGATAACTTATAAAGTAATATATAAATATATATGTGTGTATTTTTACATATGTGTGTGTGTGTGTGTGTGTTTGATAATATACCTAAACAATCTTAAGGAGACAAATGCTTAATTCTTATGAATGACCTTAAACCCAGTTGCCTGGTAAAGCTAAGCAAAACAACTTGAACTAGGAATTATAAGTAACTATGCCTTTTTAGATAAGAACTGAAATTAAGCTTAACTAGTCAGAATCAGCCAAGCAACTGATAAGGGCTTCCTTTTGTGAAATCTTTAGCAAAATCTTGCATCTATTTAAGAGCACCACTCAGCGAGTTAGACATAAAAGAAAGGCATGCCAACATTTGCAAAACCACGGGAAACAGGAAAGCAGCCCACATCACAGCCAACTGTGAGAAGCTCAGTGCTTGCCCTAAAATGCTAGAAATAAGATGAGGGCATAAAATCTCACCTATTTTATTCAACATAAAAGAAGTCATATAGCTCAGGCTAGTCTGAAGCCCACTATGTATTTGAGAGTGCCCTTGAAAACCTGATCCTCCTGTCTTCACCTCCCACGTCCTGGGATTGCAGGATTGAGTCACCACACCTCTTTTAAAGGTCATATTTTTCCACACAGCTCTGTAGATTGAGTGTAGAATTACATGAATACTGGGGAAACTTTCTACCATTAAGCTCAATCCCCAGACCTTTTATAATGTAGTTTATGATACTGGATATTTTTAAGGTTTTAAAAATGCTTCCATACATCTCAACTTAAATTTAGTATATATTTAGATGGTGATGTAGACAGTATAAAAAGAAGGAAAAAAGTTAAACCAAAAGGAAGAAGAAAATTTTCTTTAGAATTATTTGAAGTT
This sequence comes from Mus musculus, assembly GCF_000001635.26. Classification (NCBI taxonomy): domain Eukaryota; kingdom Metazoa; phylum Chordata; class Mammalia; order Rodentia; family Muridae; genus Mus; species Mus musculus. The sequence goes on along the minus strand of NC_000084.6, from coordinate 43,884,346 downwards.
ATCTTTTCCTTTTATTCTAGTCTTCCATAAGCCTTACATACTTTAAGAAATAGCAACTCTTAAGTAAAATTGTTAGTGTTGGAACACTTTATTTTTATATAATACAAAAAATGAATAACTATCTTATTAAAATATACAATTTTATTAAAGTACAACACAAATATTAGAGTATAGATAATACATGGTACCTAGGTATGTATGTGTGTATATATATATATATATATATATATATATATATATATATTCTCATATACATAATATTCATGTATACACAAGTAGATAGGTATACACACATATACATATATGCATCGATACACACAAGCACATGCATAGGTAGATGGTGGTTATAGGAGCAGAGAAGTGATAGAAAGATGATATACAGATAGAAAAATTCAAAAATTACATATTTGAATAAACTAAAGATCTTCCAAAATTTCAATGTTGTTATCAAGGAATAATTTTCATAATTTATTAGACTTCACAGGATTATTCAGAAGGGATAAATAGCCATTTCTGAGAGGTTTGTGAAGAAGTTGCAGTATTTATATACAAGAATTAAAACACTGATAATACCTTGATTATTTTAACACACCGCAGTTCTCTTTTTAATTACTGGCATGTACTTTTGTGTTTTTAAACTGACTTTATTATAGCTAAAAGTAATGATAAAGCTTACCCACCAGTCTCATATTGAACTATATTCTCCCCGGACTAAATGGTAGTGTCTCAAGGGATTTACCACTCCTATGTGAAATATTTGATATTCTAAACCCTTCAGGGGAAAATTATATGCACACAGAATCAATGTACATATATTACAGGTCATAATCATTCTCTGATTTGAAAGCTTAATTAAAATTTTCAAAGCAAGTTCTAGCTGGGTTCTTTCCTAAATTTTTGGCTTTCATTTTTGGGCAAAGCTCTGCCTTAATTCTCATTCTTATTCCTAGCTCTAGCAAAGGTGTTGCTGTTCTGTCAATAGGAAAACAGGAAGGAACAGGGGTCTGTGTCCAGGTAAGAAGATGACAGTCAGAGGCACTAAAACACACACTGCCAGATATAGGAACTGAAGAGACAGGTGACATAAGGAATATATAAGTGGATTGGGGGTTTAAGAAGTGACTTATCAGGTTTAAAAACTGATGTACTTGAGCAAAATTTTGTGGCTTCTGAACTCGACTGCTTGGTCATCTTACATTGAACTGGCACACATCATTCCTATGCTTTATTTTGTTATTGTCTTCATGCTCTTGCAAGTTTTCAGTTTGGTGTTATGCTAGGGTCTAGAAATCCATCCCGACAAGCCTCCTTTATCCGTAGGAGTAGAAGAACACAACTACAGGACATCTTTCTCATTTCCTGTTTATTTGCCATTTGGGTTCTTAAAAGGTTAATTCATTAACTTTGTGATACAGGGCTCCTGCACTCTGGTGAGGAGTCATACCTCTTTGTTGCACCCCAAGTTCATTCCAATCAACTTAAATATCTACCTAAATCAACCAAGTCATTGTTACCTTGAACTTTACAACATTTGGAATTCACCCCACGATCTTCAATGCCATCAGTGATTCCTTGGTCCTCACATTCTCACCTCTCTCACCCCAAGTCCTACCCACCTGTCTTCATACTGACCTCTCGCATTCCAGTCTCTCTTTATTGCTGCACACAGATGACTGGGTTATCTATTTCACATGTAATTTCCCTTACAAGCGTCTGAGTAATAGTACACTATTGAGGTACCAAAGTAGGAGAAAGCTTATAACCATTCGTGTTACACAAATGTTCTCTCAAACCTAACCCAGCAGACTTTACCAGTCTCCTCTCTGGGACTGCTCCTCACTACTACACCCTATACTGTCATCTAACAAATACCTTCATTTTTCTACACACAGCTACTAAGTGCTCAGTATATATATAAATTCTATGACATATATATATATGTCATAAATTCTATGTCAAGTGCCCTGTGCAGTGGTAGCACAGAATAAATGTGAAATAAGTATCCAATAAGAAAGGATAAAAAATGCTTTCTAAGGAGAAAAAAATGCTTGTAATATAAAGATCCTTATATTTTGTATCAGAAAATTTATGGTATATTGTATGGATAATGGGGGAAGATTTGAAATATTTAACAACTTTATGCAAGTGAGACAATTAATTTCATTAACTTTTCTAGGAATATTTGTCTGGCTTGAGTGTCCCTCTAAAATCAGTACAAAGAGACTGTATCTTCCAATTGTTTAGGATTTTTGCATTGCAACAATCTGCTATTTATTTATTTTGAGCCAGAGACCCACTGCATAACACTGGGTGGTCGCCTAGAATTTGCTATGTGGATCATGTTAGATTTGGAATCAGAAATACTTCTCTCTTGCTCTCTAGTGCTGGGATTAAAGGTGTGTGCCACTACACTTAACAATTTTTTAAAAAGATTAAATCTTTGAGAATTTTATAGAATGTAGTTTGTTCATATTCACCTCCAAACTCTCCTTAAATTATCTTATATCTACCGTCTACATCCTTATCCCCATACACATGTGTAGGATTTTGTTTTTAAAGCCTGTCAAGTCTAATGTGTGCTTCCCATATATCTCTAGAATGAGGACATTAACTGGAGTGTGGTCAACCTACCAGGAGCCACACCTTTAAAGAAAACTGACACTCGATCTCCCAGAAGCTACTCGCTGTCAGTATCTCCAGAAGTATGAGACTTTCCTCCGCATCACACAAGAATGTCGCCTGGCTTGATCTTGTGCTGGCATCGAAGTTGCTATGAGTGCGTAAGGACACCTGTTCTGTCATGTCCAGGTGACACTCTTTCACTTGTGTGCTCCTGACGATCGTTCTGTTTTGCCTCTGTGAAAGTTCCTGAGCCTGGGGAGGGGGGGGGCGGCGGATTTAAATGTCTCATCTGTGGCCAAACACTCCCGCTAACACTTATTCTTTGCATTTTTATTGGTTGTAACATTGTGATTATTCATAGTGCAAATCTATAAATTTGGTGATGTAGAAATACATAGAAAAAAGTAGAAAATAGATTTACAGTCTCAAGATGTTACCTGTTGAACATTCCTTGATCATGATATGGGACAAAACACATATATTTAAACCTCATTTATCACTGTTTGTGATAAATTTACATTAAATATTGTTTTTCCATTAGAACGTTTATCATACAAACATATTTTAGGTTTACAGTGAATGTCTCTTTCTTGTCTGAGACCAACAGGATGCAATGCTCAGAGAAAGCTTTTATAAACTTGGAAGCGTTTTTGTGGTTTTTTTCTAGTAAAATAAGATACAATTAATTATTTACAATGTGATCTGCTCAAGCAAGGAAGCAAAGAAGAGGTCCACCGAGAAGAAGCATCCGCCCATTTTTCTCAGGTCCTCTGCTAGATAGGCTACAAAGGGCAAACTATTGGGCTTCCTGAATGTGTATCCCTTCAGTCTGTGCCCTGGGAACACAAAATCTTAAGACTTGTACTGCCCAGACTGCAGTATAAACAGTCTGAATCTAATTTTGATCCAGAGACCTGAGAAGGTCAGTGCTTGGGTTAAGCATCATACTTCTTCATCTTTGGAGTCAGCCCTGAGAGAGCATACCACCATGGTGAATGGAGAATGCTCTCCTTCAACTCCAGCCTTAACCATGGAAGGGAGTGGAATAGAACACCAGCTAACTGCAATGCAGTCCTCCTTTAACTCTACTTAAATGTTCTCCATAGTCTCTCAATTGTCTCTGCTTCCGAGCTCTAGTGATCCAAATCATCAAGAGCAGAGATGCTGCAATGCACGCTAGCCACACCTCTGTGATTTACTGTGTATGTAAAGAGGAGGAAAGTGCTTTAACATCCCTACACTTCGATTTTCTATTCATAAAATGTACATAACTATGTTATCTCTTTTATGGAGTTGCGAAGTTAACTGACAAATGAAATATATCTCTAACATGAGAATATATAATTCCTCAGTAAATAGCTAATACTTATATGATAGCTTCTAGTCCTTCAGTGTCTTGCTCCCAAACCTTAAACTCTGTTGATTAACCCCTCTTACTGTCACCTAATAACTTGACTATGGTTTTACATATTACCATCTATGGACATAGTCTTAACCTGCGGAGTATTGGGCTATGCACAGACAGGCTGGTCTCCAGTTGAGCTGAGGTCTGAACCCTGGAATGGTCATAATTCACCTACATGACATGGTAGGCATTCCCTCATGCTTCTTGAACTCTGGCTCCTGCCTAGGTTATCTCCTCCCACAGCCCCCACAAGTGAAACTTGGCTAGAAATCACGTAGGCAATGGCCCAAACTTCTGACCTTCAGGTTAAACTCCTCCCCAGTTACCTAGCAACAGTAAAGACCATGAAAAGGGGCTGTTAGGCCCCTACTTCGCTCTCTTACTTCTTACCCCTCACCCCCTCTCTCTTGTCTCTTTGTCTTCCCCTCTCCTCTCCTCTCTCCCTCTTACTCTCTCTCTCTAGCTCTCTCTCTCTCTCTCTCTCTCTCTCTCTCTCTCTCTCTCTCTCTTTCTACCTTCTCTCTTTCTCCCTGCCTTTCTACAATAAAGCTCAAAAACCATAGAATGTCTCTGCTCATCAAGGGCCACTACACTTGGAGGATGGGATAGGCTTTCTCCTAATGAGCAGATGGAAGGCCTTCCTGTGCTACAGTCAAGATCCGCTGTGCTCACTCTTGCCAGTGTTGGGAACCTCTCTTCCCTCATCCCTCTCTCCTATAACCCCAGGGCCTTAGCAAAGTAGCTCTGGGGCTCCCAGGTAGGGCTGCCCCTTGGCCACCCCCTGAAGAGTGTGTCAACAGCTTGAATACCCACCCAGGGCTGAGTGGAAAGAGTATGGCAGCCCTCCCACACCCACCTGACCAGAGAATAGGTGAAACTCTGGCGGGTGTGGGTTTTCCCTTCCCCCTCTTCCCCAGGGCCCCCTTTTTAGTTCCCAACATTAACCTACCCTAGCTCCTGTCTTACCTTTCACACGTGAGTCAAGTGCCCAAATCCCAACTCTCATCTTGGTCTTCTACCACTTGGAACGGTAACTTCAATCTGATACCAATGTGTGATGGAATAATCCACTAGGCTCCTTGTAAAGATTTTAATCACAATTATATAATAGATTCTGGCTGCCAAGAAATGTGTACTTCAGATTGAAAGAAATTTATTTTATGCCTTATGAACCATGCATTCCCCTTCAGTCTTTTGCCTTTTAAGTTTAAGATTACTATCTACCCAGTACTTTCTGATACTATGTTATGCATAGACTTTAGTGAAAAATATTCTATCTTGGCCAACGTAGCTGTTCAATTAGCTCCAATGCATATTTTCAGGGGTCTGCCATCACTATCCACCAAATCACCAAAATTCTGTTGCAGAACTCTTCCCAAGGGACAAACTTATGTTAAAGAGTGAGTTAAATGCACATATTGTTTCTGCATTAATTACATAATAAGTAGCTTTAAATACTGATGCTTCCTCTGTTGACATGGACTAAAACAATCTCCCAACAACAACCAAGGAAAGTAAGAAACAAATTGGTCTGACCTGCCTGTTCCAAATAAAGTCAGCAAGAACAATAATGACTGTGCTTAAACATATTATTAGGTAAGATTTATTGGGCACTTAGTATTTTTACTGTCTAGCAAACCGTGTATTAAGCCGAGCATTTTGCTTATCTTTTCCTAAATCATCAAGCAATGCCAGAGAATGTTACTAAACATGATTTGTGACGAGAAAGGGGAAACTAAAATCATAAAGGCAAGAATCCAGAAGACATAGAGTAAACATGGTTTATTACTAGACCCAAACTTACCTAGATTTTCTAATAATTGAAAATCTCATTTGAAAAAGACAAGAGGAAACAAAAAGTAAAAGCAAGTTAATTTAGTAAATAATTAGCTCAATGATAGAGTGTAAGAACATATGAACTAAGGATGAATTTTGGTCTTTTAAACCATATTTATTATAATTTTAGTTTTGAAAAGTATAATTATGCCATTACTTCCTTTGCTTTCCTTCCTCCACGACTTCTCTTGGCCACACTACTTGATATGTCTCAAATGCATGGCCTTTTTTCCAATAATTATTTGATGTTTATATGATAAATATATATAATATACATATAATACAATACTGCACACATACACATGCAGGCACATGCACACACACACACACACACAAGTTTTCTCAGCCTAGATAATGTTACTGTAATATATGATGTTGGATTTTATGAGAAAGATTTTTATTAGAGGAAGTTGAATTATTGTTTTTAATGTTGTTTCATGAGTCTCATAATTTCCTAGTCTAGGTTTGGCATAGCCATCCTGTGGCCTCATCTTCCTGAGTAACTGATAACAGCTACAATAATAGTACATGATGTATCCCACACCCAGTTATTTTTTGATGTTAGATAAGTGTTTAGTCATTACAGTTGTAAAGAAAATCTAATTGTGAGTTAATGGGTAGATACCAGAAATACCAGTGGAAAACTTCCATTGTTTAGGAATATTGTCTTCCACCCTAAACCTGAACACAGAGAACTTGACCAAAACCATGAATGATACCATGATTGGTGAATTTCCTTAAAAGTCTATTCATACTTAATTGATATTATAAAAGTTGTTTCATTTCTGATCTTGTTTCTCCCTTTGTATTGGGGCAATTACATTCATAACAGGATTGGGGTGCGGATTAGTTATCTCTTATGTAGCAAGTATTAAGCTACCATGAAAACCATTAGCTATTTTCAATAATAGGAAATTGAAGGACTAATGATGGAGTACAAAATGGTGGGGCAGATAGATGCCTCAGAGGGCACCAGAAGATCCAGGTTTGATTCATAGCACCCACTTAGTAGCTTGCCAATCATCTGCAATTTCATTTCCTGAGGATCCATTGCCCTCTTCTGGTCTCTGAGGGATATGCATGCATGTGGCACACAGACATTTATATGGCAGGACACTTATACATATAAATTATAAATAGATAGATAGATAGATAGATAGATAGATAGATAGATAGATAGATAGATAGATTTGAAATGGAAAATTTTCAGTGATCAGATGATCAATTCCATTAACTGTAACTCTGACACCCTGCCACACTCGGACTCCAAAAATATATTAAACTGCCTGGCACTTACACTTGAATATCTCACATGTCATTTCAAACTCTACCGACTATCTCCATTATGTTGTATCCGCCAAAGAATTCTATAAAATATCAGTTGCGATGAGTCAGTAAAACTGTCCTCAGGATCTCGTATCTACCATTAAATCTCCATATGATGTGCCCGATCCGAGGCTTCACTTTTCCTCTTAACTTCAGCCTCCGCTGTGGTACAGAATATTATGCTATATGACCTAAGCAACATGTTTGAGAAACATCCCAGAGGCTGCTGTCACTGTTGTCGGTCACACTTTTTCTCTCTCTCTGTCTTTACCTCCTCCTAATATGACATAAATAAGCAATATCAACTGTTTCCCCTTAAAAATCACACTCATATTTTCTCACTACTCTGGTTTGGATAGGAAACATTTAGCTTAAGATCATGCTTTGAAAGCTTGTTTTTCTTTGTGGTGGTGCTTTTGGGGGCAGTTGTGGGAAACTTAGGAGATGGGATTTCCTTGAAAGAAGTAGATCTCTTGAACTGGGTTCCTGGAGTACTTTTTCCAAAAGTTCTATTCTCCCCCTGTTCACTTGTTCCTGTCTATCATGAGGTCAGTACCTTTGCCATCCAATGCTTACACAATGATATTGATCGACCCAAGTTCCTGGGGCCATACACCATGAACTGAACCTTCTGAAACCATAAACTGAAGCAAACATTTGCTTAATTTCATTGTTTCTGCTTTGTATTTTATTATATCTATGCAAAGGTAACAAATATACTTTCTTTCCAACCATTGTCCAGTGTTAGCTATGAAAGTACTCAGTGGTTATCAAAACAGTAATTTCAGAAGACCTTCAGCTGGGGGCTAGAGAGATGGCTCAGCAGGTAAAAAGTACTGACTACTCTTCCATAGGTCCTGAGTTCAATTCCCAGCAAGCACATGGTGACTCCCAACCAACTGTAATGAGATCCAATGCTTTCTTCTGCTATGTCTGAAGACAGCTACAGTGTACTAATATAAATAAATAAATATTTTTAAAATGTTAAAAAAAATTATCTCTAGCTGGACTCCTTGGCTGCAGTCTTTCTCTTCAGGTGTATTTTGTATGGTATATGCATGTTACTAACACACTTTTTCCCAGGACACATTTGCCCATAATTCTTTAATGGCTGCTCATTACATACCTTATTCACTAAAATGCTTCTCCCTGGTATCCGAGGCTCTCTCAGATTAAGCCCAAGGTCCCACCTTCCAGCTATTTGTCTTGTGCATCTCCTCCAACATCAGTCCAGATTCTTTTGTCCATATGCATTCTCTGCTACAGGACTCTAGCATCACACATTCATTTCTACATCTGTACATTTGTTGCTCTGCCGTCTAAATCACTTTTACATGCATCCATCCTACCCATCATTAAAATAAAATAAATTGAGTATGTTCACAGATACAGTTGATATATAAGTCTCATGGTAAGCCAAAGTATCATGTGATCATTAGTTTTGGAGTATGCAGCCTAAAGGAGAGGCTAACATTTTATGAAGAAATCCCATAAATAAAAGTGAAATGATAACTGTGTTGTGTGGACAGAGTGCTATAAAAGATACTGTGGTATTTAGCCTAATCAGTTAAATGTGGAAGACAAGAAATCAACATGTAGATTAATTATTTATATGAGAAATGAGCAATTAAGACCAGGAAACAAAGATCTGCTATGAACAAGCACAGAACAGGAAACAAAAGTGGTCTCTTCTCTTTGTCTACATCTATCTATATACCCATAATGTTAAAAATAAAGGCAGACAGACAGACAGACAGACAGAGAGACATGGATGCTTGTGCACACAAAGTTGGCTTAATTTAAGAATTTTATGTTCAAAATATTATTCAGTCTCTAGTACTATGCTGTAATCATTGATAAAAACCTGTTTGGAAATAAATATATTAGAAGTTAAAAATGCTAACTCATCCCACAAAGAACAAGACCCTGCCTTCTCCGTGGCCAGTCACTACTTCTGAAGTTCATTGTTGTAGAAAAATTTAATGCTGATGCAGGATTTCTACTCTGCCTTTGATCATCAGTTCCCAGATAAAACTCAACTTTTTTTATTTACAATAAGCCTTAACCAGCACTAGAGCTGGACAGATATCTACCCTCTATGCTATTAGAATCTACTTTCCTATCAATAACCACAAGTTATTATGTTTCATTTGGTCTGCTCTTAGTTCCAATAGGACAGCCCCCATGGCCATGCTTTCTTGACCCCCTAACCCATGGCACTTTTCTCCTCTCTCCACTGCCTTCTCTCTCTCTTCGTGATTTCCTCTGACTCCAAGAATGGGATCACCAAGTCCTGCCTATCTAAATTCTGCCCAGCTATAGTCTGTAAGTTTCTTTATTTACCAATTAGAAATAACTAGGAGGCAAGGCCACATATTATCACTTGGGTCTATGTGTGGATGCTCATCTCTGGAGCAACTAGGTCTTGGGGCCCTGCACTTATCATTACAATGCACAACAACAGACCAAACTTCAACACAGAGTTCACTCACCTTTTCTTAGCAAGGATGACTTTCATCCTGATGCCTTCTAAGACCACTGAGGCCCTTAATCAATAATTATTAGGTTGTGGGCCATCAAAGTTGTGCAGTGAATAAATATGTCCCCCAAGGCTGATAACATGAGTTTAATCCCCAGAACCCACGTGTTGGAAAAAGAGAACTTATATCTGCAAGTTGTCCTCTGACCTCAGACTTCACTATTTAAGGTAGGCAAAACTTTGTTATTTGGAATTTCGTCTGTGGTCCTCCCATGAAAGAAAGATCAGTTATAGAGATCTCCAATTTTCAGCTCTTCCTGGCCTCTCTAAACTGTGTCTCCAGCAGTCTGAAGAACTACTGTCTCCACACTTTCCATGTTTCATATTCAGGATTGGGTTTAGCCTCTACTGCTAGAACAGATTCTCATTCAAGGTTTTAGAGGGAACTGTGTTCACACAGTACCAAGTACACAATTGGTCTAGCACATTCCTAGCTCAGACCTTAAGAGAAAAAGCTAGAAAGGATCAAGATCAAAGAAATGTGGAAAAAACAAAAACAAAAATCCATCATGAAATCTCTGTTTATTCATTAGGAATAGAGGTCATCCAATTTGGTTCAGTTACTTCATCTTTGTGTCTCTCATCTGTATATTGGACATGACAATACTTTCATTAGAAATATTCCATTAAAACATTTCAGCACATACATACCAAGTCCATTGATATGACAATTATGTGATGATGATGGTGATTGTCAATAGGTTCTAGCTTATTGAAAGGTGGAATAAAGCTTTCTCCGAGTGACTGATGTTTTGAGAAGAAACAGACTCCTTCTCAAAACTAGAAATATGCTTGGCAAAGTCAGAAATAGCCTAGAGTCAATGTTTTGGGAGTGTTTCCCTGAGGACCTGATATATAGAGAAGAAAGATTAAAAACAATATGCTACAGATCCATTAATAACATGGGGGAGCTGCCATTTCAAATCCTGAGAACCTTATGTTTCCCACCATGAGGCTAAGGTTATCAGGCCAAGGCTGTTGCATGTTTGCTCTAATGATTTTAAAATACCCGGTGTTTCCTTTGTACAAAATTGTTTGATTAGCTTCCACTGACTTCATCCCATCATGTGCTAGTTTTTGCTGAATCTGTCTTATTTCTCCCCTGGAAAATATATATGATACTGTTCTTCTTAGTAACCTTGCTTGGCATAAAACATAGCTTATTCAAAACCTCCTAATTCCAAACTTTCCTTTTTCAATTAATTCATTTATTTATTAATTTTTACATCCTGATTCCTGCACCCCCCCTTCTTCCCAGTACCCCCTCACATAGTACTTCCCCCCTCTCCTCCTCTGATATGGTGGAGACTACCCCTGGGTATTCCACCACCCTGGCACATTATGTCTCTGTATGGCTAGATATTTACTCTCTCACTGAGGCCAGCCAAGGCAGCCCAAATAGGGAAACAGATTTCAGATAGGCAACAGGTTTTGAGGGAGCCACTGCTCCAGTTGTTGGGGGACCCACATGAATACTGAGCTGCACATCCACTATATATATGCAGGGGGCTGTAAGTTCAACTCAGGTACATTCTTTGGTTGATGGTTCAGTCTCTGAAAGCCCCCAAGGGTCCAGGTTAGTTGATTCTGATGGTCCTTACTTTCTTATCTTCTCTAAATTCTACCTTCCTTGTTTTCTGATCCCATGCCTTCTCTCCCAGAACTCTGTCCCTGAGGGTCCTGCTCAATACTCAAATTCCCAATTAGTCAACAGGTGTATGAGCCAGAAGACTATAAATCCCATCCTGTCTGTTTTATCTTTTATTCTTTTCTCTCTAGACTTCCAGTTATGTCTTGTTGAACGGAAATTCTTCATGTGCCCTCATTTTCTGGGAGGTGCAGTCAGTTTTTCAAAACAACTTGAACCAGTGACTAGGAGTCCTTTTCAGCACACGGCTGCCTTCTTGGTGGAGGAGGGATTAAATGAATTGTTGTAATCAAGAAGCCACTCCTGAAAGAACCCATCGAGAAGTCCTGCAGGTTCCTATATGGAAGAAGTCTCATTAAACACAGTGAAGCAATACCTATATTGCAAGCAATCAAAACCCTAGACTATACAGCAACAGATGCAGACAGGATTGGCTATGGGTGGAGAAAGTAATTTCCAAAATGCCCTCCCAGGACACCTGCCTCTTTCCTACTTCTCATCTCTTCTCATCTATTTGTCAGAATAAGGTGAGAAATTAAACAAGGGCTAATCCATTGCTCCCAGACAGGGATTCTCAAACACGAAACTCTAAGTTTAGCTTTCTTCCCAGAAGATGAGCAACATTATTCTTTACCATCCTGACTTGTCTCATCTGCCATGCTGTTTGTACGATGGAAACATTTTTTTATGCTGTGATTATCTTCTTGTTTCCCCAAACCAGTAGTGTTTGTTTGCTTGTTTTTGAGAAAGAGAGAGATGGGAGAAAGATGGAGAGATCTGGAAAGAGTTGGGCAAAGGAAAGAATATGTCAAAATATTTTATAAAATAATCAACAAAATTAAAAAGAGAAAGAAAGAAAGAATCTGGCCCATCGGTTTTTATTTCCAATCTCTCATGTTCTATATTTAAGATTCTCCTGGGCAGTTTGTTAAATATTCAAATTAATAAGCTCCAATCTCAGATGTACTAACCTAGCAGTGTTTGTTGGTACATATCCCAGACAGCTCTTCCCTTTCTATCATCGTTATTTATAACTTTCTCTTACTTCCTCCCTTCTTCCCTCTGCCCATCCTTCCTTTTTTCTTCCTTCCTTCCCTCCCTTCTATTCCATCTTTTACTTCCTTTTTTCCTTTGAAAATTTTTATTTTATTTTTAATTTATTTTTTACACTCCATATTTCATATCCCACCCCTCTCCATCCACCCTCCAACTGTTCCACATCAGACACCTCCTCCCCACCCCACCCCATATCCACGTGGATGCCTCCACCCCTCCCCACTCCACCTGACCTCTAAACTCCCTGGGGCCTCCAGTCTCTTGAGGGTTAGGTGCATCATCTCTGAATGAACACAGACCCGGCAGTCCTCTACTGTATGTGTGTTGGAGGCCTCATATCAGCTGGTGTATGCTGTCTGTTTTGTGGTCCAGTGTTTGAGAGATCTTGGGGGTCCAGATTAATTGAGACTGCTGGACCTCCTACAGGATTGCCCTTCTCCTCAGCTTACAGGGGTCACTGCTTCTGTCCATTGGTTGGGTGCAAATATCTTCATCTAGCTCTTTCAGCTGCTTATTGGGTCTTTCAGAGGGCAGTCATGATAGGTCCCTTTTTGTGAGTGCTCCTTAGCCTCAGTGATAGTGTCAGGCCTTGGGACCTCCCCTTGAGCTGGATCCCATTTTGGTCTGTTGCTGGACCTTCTTTTCCTCAGGCTCCTCTCCATTTCTATCCCTATTATTCTTTCAGACAGGAACAATTATGGATCAGAGATGTGACTGTGGGATGGCAACCCCATCCCTTACTTGATGTACTGTCTTCCTGCTGGAGGTGGGTTCTGAAAGTTCCCTCTCCCTGCTGTCGAGCATCTAAGGTCCCTCCCTTTGAGTCCTGGAAATCTCTTATCTCCCAGGTCTCTGGTGCATTCTGGAAGGTCCCCCCAACCTCCTTCCTCCTGAGGTTGCCTGTTTCCATTCTTTCTACTGACCCTCAGGGCTTGAGTCCTTTTCCCTCACCCAATACCAGATCAGGTTCCCCTCTTCCCCCCACTACTCCCAACCCCATCCACTTTCCCTCCCAGGTTCCTCCCTCCCTCCCCACTTGTGATTGCTTTCTTCTTTCTCCCAACTGTGACTGAGGCATCCTCACTTGGGCACTTCAGCTTGTTAAGCTTTTTGAGTTCTGTGGACTGTATATTCATAGTGGCCATCTTTCACTTTTCTAATGTTTAGTAAAAATTGAAATTCACAAGTTCTCTTTATTAATTTCCAGTTTAAAACTTAAAGAATCTTTTACGATGTTATATATTCAGCAAATGATCATCAAATCGTAATAGAAAGTTTTTTTATTAGACAAAATAGTATTGTAGACAGTTACATAATTCACTTTAATCTTTTGTTTTAGCTCTAATCTGTTCTTTTGAAAATAAATGTAAACCCTCTTTCAAATTAAGTATTATTTTTCAGTTGACATTACTCTTGAAATTATGAAGGTTAAAGGATTATATATAAGTCAACCTTTTTGAAATTCTGTTCCAGAAGACAGGATTCTGAAGATGTATTTCCAGGAAAGGATGCTTGGTCTTCAAGGAGGGTATTACTGTCAAAAATAAAAGCGTGTTCATTCATAACCAGTGTAGTTTTATTGTAAGAATATAACGTATATGCAGCAAAAAAACAAGAGACATCATTCTACACATGTGTGGAAAGGCATGTTTCCAGGTTTTATGGAATAACTGAGCCATCCTCAGTCCTTCAGCCCTTCTGTCCTGATTATTCTATTCAGAGGATGTGTACTTTGAATACATAGCCAATACTTTTTATTCAAAAAGTACATTTAATCAATATACTTTTTAAAAAATCATGTGAAGTTCTTACTCTCCTAGGGTATAATCCTACCTGAAACTGCAGAGAAGTGAAGGCAAAGGGGTGCATTGTTTATTTTATCCATTCCTAGTCTGTAAGGGTCAGCTTTGATCACACCCAGTCAGGATGGTATGCCAGTTAGTCATCCTCTGGAGGGAAGGGCCGGGTCCGTCTACTCCCAATATAATTCATTTAGTTCTCATCGGTGGCAATGGATTTCACCCTTCACTTAATAAAAGCTCAGCAGATTTCAGATGACAAAGAGCCAGGAGTCTAGGAGGTCCACACCTACATCCTAGTCACTGGGTACTATAACCTGGTTTTCTTACATATATTTTAGAAACATCTTAATATCTGTGAATAAATTATTTCACATATATATATTGCTAATCTAGTATAGCAACCACTTATATTTCCCCATAATTTTATAGTCCAGTAGCAGCTGTTTACATGTTGTATATGGTTATTATCATATACAACATATAGCTTTGTTTTCTAGTTTCACTATGTATGTTATTGGTCATGATAGTCATATTCGTAACACATTCAATCTCCAGGGAAGTCATTGTGTTCAATAACATTTCCTTATATTAGTAGCTTGGAGTTATTTCTAACATTTAATACAGCATGGATTTTGTACAATTTGATAGAAATTGAGAGTAGAATAGTTACCAGTTACTGGCTGAAAGCAGAGGGAAGAAGGTTGGAAAAGAAGTTGGCCAAGACCTATAATGCTATGGGTAAGTGGAAAGAATAAGTCCTAATGTCCTGTGGCACCATAGTCGGTATGCAGTTGACAGAAATATAATATATGTCTGAGGACAGTGGAAAAGATTTTTCTGTACTTGTATTGAAAAGATAACTTTTGTGGTAATGATTGTACCTGATTTATCAATATATAATGATGAATCAAAGAAATTACATTGTATCTCATGAGAATGCACATACTAAAGAACTAAAGGTTCAAGCAGGGTGGGGATGAGGGTGAGGGAAAGATGGGTTAAAGAAAACTCAAGGAGCCTTCTGAAAACCCAGTAGTATGTAAGCTAATTAAAAATAAATAAAAATAACAGTAGTAATGAGACAAATAAAAAGTAATGTTTTACATAGAAATATTTTAATTGTAATCATATTCTTATTGTGTACTTTGATGAAAAGGACTTTTAATCTGAAAGTTATATTCTTACACTAATTATGGAAAATTAATTTCTTATGATGTACGTTAATATACAATACCAGAAGGTTTTAGTGTCAAAACCAGATAGTGTATTAGATTATGCTTTTGGCTACATGCTTCCCAATATTTTATAGGACAATTACTATATTTATGCATCTACATGAACATCACTTTAGTGGGAATTTCTTTTAAAGATTGTATTTTGAAATTCACACCTACCTACCATGCTAAGGAGACAGATTGGGAAAAGAACCCATTAAAAATTCTTTCACCATCATGAAAGATACTCAGACAGAAAGAAAGCCTCAATTAAAAGTTAAAAATATTTCCTCAAAAAACATACCAAATTCATTTGTTACAGAGAGACCTGAGGTTAGGCTCACATCTAAGAAGGGCCAAAAGACTCCTTCCACCCATCCAAGGACACTATATGATGGTGTGAAAGGTCGCAGGCAGTATAAAATATGAAAATATAGCACCAGGTCATATGGCTGAGGTAGGGAAAATACCCTGGTATAACTAAGATACTCGGTCTGTTGACTAAGTTAATGAACCATGGCATTACCCTGGGTTGGTATCTTTTCAGGTGAACATTAGTCTAGAATGTCAAAGAAGTCATAAATACAAAAAGCAGTGTCAGCCATACTACTGTAGATCTGATGGCATCCTACCCTTTCAGAAAAGAGCCTTTCTCATGGTGGTCTGTGCTGTGCACACAGCTCCTTGAAAGTATGAGAGAATTTGGTTTTCTTCAACCCACCATTAGCTCTTACAAACTTGTTTACAGTGACAGAAAAATATTAAGTTGAGGGAACATAAATACATTAGGAAGAAAAGGCCAGAAGGGTTTTGTTCTGTGGCTGTGAGCACTGACTGCTCTTGCAGAGGACTCAGGTTGGGTTCCC
Source organism: Mus musculus (assembly GCF_000001635.26). NCBI lineage: Eukaryota > Metazoa > Chordata > Mammalia > Rodentia > Muridae > Mus > Mus musculus. The sequence continues at coordinate 43,868,032 of NC_000084.6, read as the reverse complement.
AGCACCCACACAGCTCACAATCATTTATAACTCCGTTTCTAGGGGATCTGTTGTCTTTCTGATGACCTCGAAGAGCTCCTGAATACACATGATACATAAGCACACACTCAGCACACACTCACACACATAAAATTAATTTTTAAAATATTTTTGATTTAGTATTTAAATTTGAATATACACTAGAGGGAAAGAATAAAGTAAAAATAAAGCATTAAGTGTACATTTGAAGTGTTTGACTTAATAAACACCCAAAATAATTGGAACTTTTTGTGATGTTTAAGTATTGATTCCTAAAAACAGAAATGTCAAAGACAGGATTCAATCTCCAGGTAAAACAGAACAAAATCTAACACTAACAATGGTCTTAAAGAATGGCCTCTTCATTTTTATAAGCAATGTAAAAATATATTTCATATTAATTTATACAGACTATTTTAACATAAAAATGAGTTACATAGGAAATAATAGTATGGAAAAATAATTGTTTTTATTAAATAATTTTAAAGTAAAAATTTAAAAAATATAATATATGCACTAATAAACAAAAAACAACCAAACAATAAATATAAATAGGTCGAGGGAGCCTATTAAAAAGATATGGCATTCCAATTATAAATAAAATACTTAATCAGTGTAACTAGTCCCTATTGTTGCTACCAAAGTCAAGGACTTTCCAACTCTACCTTCAAAGAGCACGAGAAGCTGGGAGTCAGCTCAGACGGTCATGTGCTCTGTTGTACAAGCATGAAGGTCTGGGTCATAATCTCCAGCTCTCAAGCAAAAGCTCAGCTGGTTCAATGAGTTCCAACCGCAGAGAGAAGGTGTGAGTCCCTGTCACAAAAGAACAAGAATATGGAGGTACAATTGAGGAAGACACATAACTTGAACCTCTGGCTTCAACATACTTGGTCATATTTGCATAGCACACGTGTGGTAATTGTGCATGCACACACACCACCACCACCACCACCATCACCACCACCACCACCACCACCACCACCACCACCACCAAACAGGAAAGACATCAAAAATATGATCCTGAACTGACATGGGGAAAGCAACCAAAATAGCATGAAAGAAAACCAAGGCATTTGTTTATAACATTTTTCTTGAACAAAGGTGTTGTTGTTGTTGTAGTTTCAGCTTATTTGTCAAAAATAAAGTGTGTGGATTTACTAGTGGGTCTTGAGTTTGATTCCACTGATCAAACTCACATAGAAGTGGAAATGGAATAGACATTATAGGTGGACAGAGAAGAGTCCTGGGCTGGGGGAGAGAGTGCGGATAAAAACAGGATCAGGTCGGAACAGGTCAGAGAGAGAAAGAGAGTAGTGGGAGAGAACTAGAACGTGGGGGAATCTCTGAATTGAGCTAGAAATCTAAGGCAATGAAGATGAAAAGTCTCAGGAACCTATGAATGTGACCCTAGCTAAGACTTCTTCAATGAGGGATATAAAGACTCAACTGACTATCTCCTACAACCAGGCAAGACTTCCAATGGAGAGATTGGGACATCAACCCAGCCAAAAAAATGTTGACCTACTATTTGTCCTGCCTACAAGATGTGTAGGGGTAAAGATGGAGTCAAAATTGAGGGAATGAATAACTAATGACATGTATAACCTGAGGCCCATGCCATGGGATGGTGCTCACCACTGACACTGTTAGTGATATTTTACTATACTTGCAGGTAGGCACCTAGCATAACTATCAACAGAGAGGCTTCACACACCATCAATTTGAAATAGATACAGAGACCCACAGCCAGACATTAGGCAGAGCTTGGGGAATTCCATGGAAAAGTGCGAGGAAGAATTGTAGGACTCAGAAGAGTCAAAATCATGACAAGAAAACCTACAGAATCAACTACCCTGGGTTCATAGGAACTCACAGAGACAAACTGCTGATCAGAGAGCATGAAAGGGACTTACCTAGGCATATATGTAACTGTTGTATAGCTTGGTCTTCATGTTGGACTCAACAGAGTCCATCTCTGACTCTAATGCCTGTCTAATCTCAGGAGAAGATGTGGCCTAGTCTTACCTGCAACTTGATATATGTCAAGGCTGGCTGATATCTATGGGATATTTTTCCTTTTCTGAAAAGAAAAATCTTCCTATCTAGCTGGACATGGTAACTCAGTAGGAGGAAAAGAGTCCCGAGAGGGGGAGTGGATGTGAGGGTAGAGAGATTGGGAGAAGAATTTAGAGGAGAAAAGGGAGGGGAAACTGCTATCAGGGTGTAAATTTAACTCATTGAAAACCGAATTAATTAAGAATTCATTAAAAATAGAAAAGGAATATACCCAAGGTGGCTTTGAGCTGCCCATCTTTCTGGCCAAGGCTGGAGCAGGTTGCTAGGTAGCAGGTGGAGCTTCCTGTCCTTCTTTTTTCCTCCCTCTCCCTCTCCTCCAAGGTCCCTCCCTCCCTCTTAGTCAAAAATACTTAGTGTATTTTCCGTCATTTGAAAAAATGAAGTTTGGCATTGGCATTTTATTTAATTCAGAATTCCCTTAACTGGTTTAAGTAGATAATATTGTCTTTCTTAAGTTTTCAGAGAGGTAATTCTCAGTGATGGAATCTATTCACAGATTGCACTCTGTCTGTCTGTCTTTTTTCTTAGTCTCTCTCTGTCTCTCTCTTTCTCTCCTCCTTTTTTTCCTTCCTTCTCTCAGACACACTTCATAGAACATAACTTAAAAAACAACACACTTTCAGCTACTAAGTGGTGAAGACAAAAATTAAATTAGCATTAGCTAAAAGGTACCAAAGAGATAAGAGCTCTACTTTTGAGCGGATGAGGCTTGACTCTGGGAGAATTAACCAATTTTGTGAAGCTGGGAAAACTTAGAAACTCTTGATTCCATTGTATAGGCAGTAAAAAATAGTCTTAGCTACTCAATAGAGTGATGACTATAGATGAGCTAACATGTGTAAAAAAAACTTAGTGTAGATGATGACACAGCATTTATTTCTGTGGTTGTCAGTAGTGCATGAAAAGCTTTGAGCATATATTGAAAGAAATGTCCATAGCTAAATGCAATCCTTACACCTCTGCCTCATCTAGAATTGACAATGTAGTGGAGTCATACTTCCTTCTTATGACTTGGATATGATGGGACTCATGATTCTATGGGAAAAGTCACCCATTCTCCATTCTGTACAATTGAGTTTCATGATCAGAATATATTGTATGAAATATGTACACTCACACACACACACACACACATATATATTCTTAATAAAAAATAAAATCCAAACGAAAGACACCAAAGTGTTTGAAAGAATACTATAAAATAATTAATAACAATTCACATTTACTCATATAATCTGATAAAAATAAGTAATTATTCCCATATACTCTGACAGCTCAAGTTTAGTAGTGTAGAGGGTCTTTGGGACTAACACTGTGTGTGTGTGTATGTGTTTGTGTGACTGTGTGTTTCTTTGCTTAGCGTTGTTTTAAGTAGTAAAGGCAAATAGATTGGGGTAATAATCTCCTGCAGTGCCATAAGGGCAACATTGATCTCTGAGCAATAATTGTATTCAACACAATGTTTTTCAAGGTTAACCAAGGTCAGAGGCTCTAACATCACAGCATAATGAATCGTTAGTGAATAGTATTCATGAGGGAGACTCAGAAACTCATGAAACACGTGTATGAGCATAGAGAGGGAGAGAAAGAGACAGAGAGAAGAAATAAATGAATGCACAAAACTAGATTTACCTTTAAAGGCATCAAATCTTTTTTGATCTTCTATATATTATTTTGTACCTGACTTCCTTAAACAAGGTCCTTCTGACACCATGGGTAAGATTCTGTCTGTCTGTCTGTCTGTCTGTCTCTCTCTCTCTCTCTCTCTCTCTTATCCTCTCTCATCTTTATTTAGCTGATAGCCTTTATTTAATTATCTGTCTTGTGTTTGATTGTCAGGACAGGGATTACATTTGGTGGATCTAATACTCTATCTCTAATTCCATAGAGAGTGCATATCTCAGTTGATATCTGTTAATTTTTTATCCAATAAATTTTTAATTAAAATCACATCAAAATGGAATAACTTTTTCTTAGAATAGAAAACACAAAACTGACATTTTGTTAAGGAGTCAAGTCATTCTAAAATAACACTGACCTGTCAAGAGACAGTGCATTGCTATTTTTCCTTACCTCATTACATCTCTCACTCATGAATCATCAGCCTATGCCATCATTACTAATATATCACATTCTTTTGTTATAATTGTGAGAACCTGCTAGAATGACACTCAAATATCAATGCATCATTTAATCCAGAAGGCACTAATTCCTTCCTTTAACAAATATAATTACTAGGTAAAGAATTCTCACGTGTGTATTTTCACACTGTAGTGTGAGGGAGAAAAAGTATAGTGGTCAGTGCCACTACTGTTCCACCCAATGTCGTCAGGAGAAAGCTGCATTCAGAATGGCTTGTCTAAGCACTTCACGCTGCCTAAGGCTTCTCAGGCAAAAGGAATGTGAGGATAAGACCACATTTCATGTGAACTCCACAGTGCAAACAGTGGAGGGGCCACTCAGCTTTTTCAGTGCTTAGCTTTAATCCCTAGTTTCTGTAAATGTTTGCAAGTCAGAGAACACCATTGAATTGTTTTTAAAGTTATGGAATCATATTCTAAGAGAGAAGAACCTGAACAAATAGAGTGTTTCATATTCATAAGAAAGAAGGCTCAGTGTCATGTCATGAAAATGTGACTTCTTCACATAGTTATGTACAAGGAGAAAATTATAAATGAAGTTTATATAAAACTCTTCATGGATTCTTTTATAAAAAACACTTCAAAATTAATACTGAAGTATTATATACGTCTAACAATAGCAAAGTTTGTTTTTATCTTTATTATTTTATTTACAAAACTGTAAAGTGAAATTTGGTGTGTTTATATAGCATAAATTGATCAAAGAGACTACATGATGCATACATACATGTTTGATTATGTGTGTGTTTCTGTGTGTGTATACAATAAACTGTCAATCAAATGTGAAGAATTATGTCTTCTTGTTCATAGCAAGATTATTGAAACTATGGGACACTGTACTTTAGAAAAACAGACAAATGTGGATGAAGAAAATTTTATATGAACACAAAAGCTTTGAATGAGAATGGTCTTCATAGACTCATGTATTTCAGTGCTTGGCCATCAGAGAGTGGCACTTCTTGGGGGCTGGGGATTAGTAGGTGAGATCTTTTTGAAGGAGGTGTGGCCTTGTTGGAAGAAGTATATCACTGTGGGGGCTTTAAGGCTTCAAAAGCACAAGCCAGGCCCAATGTCACTCTCTTACTGCTGCCAGTTAATCTGGTTGTAAAAATCTCAACTACGTCCCCAGCTCCATGTCTACCTGCCACACCACCATACTTCCTGACATAATGATAATGAACTAAACCTCTGAACTGTAAGAAAGCATCAATTAAATGATTTCTTTTATAAGAGTTGATAAGTCTCTTCCCAGCAAACACTAAGATACTAAGTAACCCACAATTTAAAGGGAAAGTTGCACAAACAGATTTTTTGAAAGACACCAAAGTCTACAAATTCATGGAAAATGCTCAATATTTTTAGCCATTGGGCAAACACAAATCATATACACCTCTACTCACTTAAAATGATTACTATGAAAAGCTGACAAGTGCTGGTCAGGATATAGAGACAACAGAAATCACATCAAATGCCAACTAGTATGGAAATGGTCGAAATGATAGTACTAACCTACTTCTGAGAACATATTCCAAAATAGGACTAAATCTGTATGCCAGTGAAACACCATGTACAGACTGGAATATTGTGCACCTCCATGAAAAATGAAATCATGGGATTTCTAGTATAGTGGAACTTACAATGGGAGATCTTTTGAAGTGAAGTAGACTAGGCAGAGGAGATCAGGGTTGCAAAGTCTCTTTTATATCCAGAAGTTTGCAAACAGTTATACTCACTGTAGAATAGCAAATACAAGAGGCTACAGATAGGAGAATAAGAGAATGAAAAATAGTCATTTGGCGCTGGTCTGTAAATATTTTATCCATATATAAAATCATCACATCGGATAACACTGTGTTCACTAACTATATTTTAGTGAATATGTAAATAAACAGAATGAAAAGAATTATGTTATCTTCAGTGAATGAATAGAGCTAAGGATCATCATATTAAGAAAAATAAGACTGACTCAATAAATCTCATTTCTTTTTTTTGTACAAAGAGACTCTCAGGTCTCAAAAGGAAAAACCTTAAATGAAGTGCCCAAAAGCGACGAGAGGGAACTTGGGAAGTCCACCTCCAGTAGAAAGACAGGGCATCATGTGGAGAGATGGGGTTGTCCCATAATCAAAAATTCCGACCCAGAACTGTTTCTGTCTAAAACAACTTCAGGAACAAAAATGAAGAAGAGACTGAGGGAAAAAATATCCAGTGACTGGCCCAACTTGGATCCATCTCAAGGGGAGGCTCCAAAGCCTGAAACTATAACTGATGTTATGATGTGTTTACAGATAAGAGCCTAGCGTGGCTGTCCTCTGAGAGGCCCAAGAAGCAGCTGACTGAGACAGATGCAGATTCTTACACCCAATCAATGGACTGAAGTCGAGGACCCTAGTGGTTGAATTAGGGAAAGGCTGGAAGAAGCTAAGTAGGAGGGTGATCCCATAGGGAGACCAGCAGTCTCAACTCATCCAGACCCTTGAGATCTTTCAGACACTGAACAGGAATGGATGGGCAGGTGAGGGGGGTGGGGGGACACACCCTCATAGAGGTAGGGTGAGAAAAGAGGGGATAGGGGACTTGTGGAGGGGAAACTGGGAAGGGGGATACATTTGAAACGTAAATAAACAAAATAGCCAATAAAAAACCCACAAGTGTACATATACATACATGCATGCATACAAAGATACATACATACATACACAGAGAAATACATGCACACACACAGTGTGAAAGTAGGAGAGTTTTTTTTATTAAAATGTATCTCATGTACCTTAAGTATCTCTTTTGCAGTGAAGAGTTACCTTGAACTCCTGATTTTCCTGCCTCTACCATCTACAGGCTGGGATTAGAAATTATACCACCACACGCAGGTAGAAGCAAACTATTTTAAGGTAAGAGAACAATAAAAAGGACAGAATAATGGAGAAAGCTGTATATGTGCAAATTATAATTAAATATGTGCATGTGGATATATGAATGCATGCACATATGCATACATGTATATGTGTATCTTAATGAAATCAAGTATTTTGCATTATAACTAAAAATATAATTGAAAAGTTTAGATGTGGAGCAATTGCACCAGAATAGGTGAAAGATAAATAGTTGAGTACAGGCAGATAATAGGCAGCCAGACAACATGAGATGGGACTAATGAATTCTAGCACTTTACAACACAATGGGGTAATTGTAGTTCACAGCAGCCTGTTATGATTTAGGCAAATTTAGAATAAAGTAAAATATTTATCTTGATCAAAAATCAATGATAAAATGATAGAAATATGATTATCATATATATATATATGTATATATATATATGTATATATATGTATTTCAAGAGGTACCTATAAATGTATATGATTGTGTTAACAAAATACCTTAAATATTTAAGGTGATGGAAGTAGCTAAATGTAATTGTAGTGAAGTATCTCAACTTAGAACAGAATTGGTTTTCTGCTTTGAAAAAATATTTGCAGAACACCAGCTGAGTGGATGACCACAGAGCTTCCCTTGCCTCTCTCATTAATGTTTCTGAAGTATGATATTCTAATTCACATCAATGTACAACAGGCATGAAAGCATTGCTATTGAATGTTTTCAGTTCAAAAACACAGAGATTGCATGTATGGTTTTCAAGGATGTTTGTTTCCAAAGGATCCCATTATCACATTTTCTGAGCAAAGCTTTTGTTTCTCAGATGTCATGAAATTGGTGTATACATTAAAGTAAACCTTAATATGACTTCATTTTTTTCTTTTTAATTGCATAAAATCATTTAAAAATTTCTGACTACTAATAGCTGCATGCATTCATTGGGCTTTCAAATGTGCCAGATATTGATCTAAGACTGTATTCATTACCTAGCCTATTCACTGTTTTTCAGTACCTATCCTCATTTGATATAGAGAAAGAGATAGAAATATATATATATATTTATATATATATATATATATATATATATATATAGAGAGAGAGAGAGAGAGAGAGAGAGATGAAAAATATATGCAACCCTGTAAGGTAGCAGTATTGTTATGATTCAATTTTATGGATGTAGAAACTGAGGCATAAGAACTTATGTGATTTTCTGTAGGTCACACCAGATAGTGAGAAATAGAGCTGAACTGATATAGAACACTCTAGAATCCAGTGCTGATGCTCATATATGTACTAGCACAGGAAGAATTGATTCTTAAGAATTCATGCTCCAAACTCAATACTACTATGGTAACAAACAAGGATCACTTAGCCTTCAATTCTCCTTACATCAACGCCTTTTTCTGATATTACATTTTTTATAAATAATTAAGTAGCTCTGCAATTTATTTTCTACCTCTAGCCACAGCTTCCTTATGGAATTCTGAAGTTTTTCTATCATTCTCCTCTCTTTGGGTTTCTTGTCATGTGCCACCTCATGCTCTAGACATATGGGGACAGAAATTACAGTTCTTCATCTCCATGTTAGGAAGCCATTATTCAAAACAGCCATTTAGTGGTTATTTGTAGAAGAAAGAAAATTAAAATAAAGAACAGAAAAGGCTGTTACTCAGACATTGAATTCTTTATTTAATTTGTACTATAGAAATTACTATATTAAAAAACTGAGTTACTGCAAAATGACAATTGCCAGAAGATACATGACTGCTGTCCAGGCTAATTTTATGTCAACTTGACACAAGGTAGAGGGAATCTCAATTGAGCAAAGGGTTCTGTAAGATCCAGTTGTAAGAATTTTTTTTTAATTAGTGACCAATGGGGGAAGACTCAACTCTGGGTGGTTCCAAACCTGGGGTTGTTGGTGGTCCTGAGTTCTATAAGAAAGCAGACTGAGCAAGTCATGGGTAGCAAGCCAACAAGCAGCACACTTCCATGGCCTCTTGCATCAGCTCCTGCCTCTAGTTTCCTGCCCTGATTGACTTCCTGTCCTTACATCTTTAATGATACACTACCATGTGTCAGTGTAAGCCAAACAAAGCCTTTCCACACCAATTTTCTTCTTTTCATGGTGTCTCTTCACTGCAACAGAAACCCTAACCAAGACAGTGAGTATCCTGATGCAGTGGTCTAAAGTTCTCTTCTCCTACTGGAGTTTTTTTCTCTTTGACTTGGTGCCATTCCTGTGCACATAACGGAGTACATCTCATTTCCTTCCATGCTTACAACTGTGCCCTCATTTAGACTCAACTTCTTTTTCTTTGATGATCACAGGGGAAAAATGAGCAACACAATAATAACCTGAGGGAAAATATGCTTTCGGGTTTCTAATAGGAGTTTTTCATTCTTAGTTATTAAAAATAGCAAAAGTCTTATTAAACAAAATTATTTTCAAATATTGTACATCTGACACCACATCTCAGTGAGAAAGAATTTCCTTCCAGGTTGTATTTTACAGAGAACTTAAGTAACTTGCTTCACTATTTACACATGATGGTAGAACTGGAAGGTGAACTCAGCTTTGCCTGCTGAGAAAAGCTTGCCTGGCAGTTTCACGTCTCCATACTTTTTCAGAAGACAGCTCCAGCGACGTGTCTCTCATTTCTTTTTCTTTGTCCCTTGTTCAGTGGTTACTTTTTTTTTCCTGGTTTCTCTGTTTACCTTGGGTCATTATTAGATTGAGTTCACTGTGTGTGTCTGTGTGTGTGTGTGTGTGTGTGTGTGTGTGTGTGTGTCCATTGCTGCTTCTTTGCTTTTCTTACTGAAACTACTTAAGCTTCTTTGTCCCTACCATTTCTAGAAAAGGCTGAGGAAGAAAGGACACTGAGTCGTTAAATGTGACATTTCCTTAAATGTCACAAACTCCTTAAATGAGACACTTCCTCCACAAACCAGGATGTCCTTTCTCCATGAAAATCACCACCTTCTTTCACCTGTCTCATCCCAGGGATTGTTATTCAAGACAATATCTTCATTCCTTCAGACAGATGTATGGAGTGAATTTCATTCATAGTAATGATAACAATTAAGTAACATGCAGCATTTATTGACATTTTCTCTTTTCCTCAGTTACTCACTAGTACTCTTCTTACTTACTCTCTGATGTCTACAGCACACCACTAAATAAAATACCATGAAGCAAAGGTCACATTAATTACATAATTTCGTTTAAACCCATCAAGCCTGTAACCAGAGCTTGAACATCACCAGCCTTCTGACTTCAGAGCCCTATTTATGAACCTTTGTTCCCATATTACCTCTTATGCCTCCCCTAGAAAAACGTAATTAACATTAAAGCATAAATATAGCACTGATACAGTGCCAACACATACAAAAACACATGCACATAAAATTATATTTATATATTATGCAATTTCACACCCACAGGAATTTTCTCATAGTGTCTTTCAAGTTTCTCTCAGCAGTGCTGTGAACAAGCACGTTGGGAGAATACTTCAAATAGTCTTGAAAGTCTGAAGCAATTCAGTGAAGGCCTTACTAATATACATGAACTGTGACTTTCTAGTTGCAGAGTTTTAATTAGTTTTCACTTGATACTTGCATCAGTCATGAACGTGCAATTATTTCATTTTGCATAGGAGACAGAACCTCTGTTGCAGATGTTACAATGCCTCGCAAAGGAAAGAGGAGGGCACTGAACCTTGGTTCAGTTAAATTTCAAAGCCAATATCAGTTTCCACTGACTCCTTCTGTTTGTTTCATGGGACTTTCTCATTATCTTCAATCTTTCTCATTGCTAACAGCCGTCATTTGTGGAGTCAAATACTTTACCAGATAGAAATCGCTAATTAATTTTGTTACCAGAATGTTTATGCCTAGGAGGAGTCCTTAACTCTTCCTGAGTCTCTCACTTTCCAACAAAATGATTGAGTACAGACCAAGGTATAAAGTACTGATTGGTTCTTTGCCTGCTAATGTCAGCTGACTCCAAAAGGCAGGCCTTTTAGCATTCTTAGTAAACCTGGGGTTAAGAATTCAATGCTAAAAGGCCAGCCTTTGGGGGTTACTACCAAGTAGAAGCAGCAAGTTGCCCCATAGAAGTATTTCCTATCGGTCATCTTCATTTTCTGAGTGAAAGAGATGGAAACATGAAAGGCTCTTCCCATCCAAATCCCTCCACCTATGATGCTTCTTTTCCTACCCCACCTTTTACTGTACACACTTGAGCATGATAGTCACCAGTAGTTGCTAACCCCATAAGCAATTGTGATCCTTGTCTAACCAAATGAAGCAATGTGTGTTGAACCTATACAAAATTCTACACAGTAACTCAATCAAGGGCAGGTGAATACACTAAATGTCAGCATTTCCCTGTTATTTCCCATGAGGGTGATACTTAATTAATGCCCTATGAGCCATTCTGTGTGGATATTGTTGACTTTTACAGCGTAGTCTCCAAAAATCAGCCAAAGCCATGCCTGAAAGCAATTCTTAGTTTCACTCTATAACTTCCCAATACTCCTACAGTGAGATTCAAGCTCCTTGTAGTGTCTGGTCTCTAAATAAAACTTCTTACTTAGAGAATGTCTTCATGGAGACCTATTCCAACCTGAAGATCACCAGCCTGTGAACATCTAACAGGGAAAGGTTTGTCATGAGCAATATCTAGGTTCAGAGCAAAACACTGAGAAAGACGTGTGTGAGTGAAGACTGACAGGCACCATTCTTGAAAAGCAGAAGAGACATAGGACAGACCTAAGCTATAGTTAATTAGTTGTAGAAATCGGAATTGTTTGGCTCAAAATCAATAATGGAGCTCCACTCAGCTAATTTATTTAAAAAAATATTGAGAATGCATAAACTTTTGGAATTTTCAAAGGAAATTGGAAATCTGTACCAAGCTGTTTCACATGCAAAGAAAGTAATTCCCAAAGAATTGTCTGAAGTTTGAACATCAACATAGGAGCCAGTGTAGACATCTGGCTTATTGCTAAAAAATAAAAATAAAAATAAAACGTTATGAAGAAAGACCCATTGCTTTTACTTTCTTTCATATTTCCTTTTTCTTTTATGTTTTCTATTCAACACAAATCAGTGAAATCAATGAATACATACACACCTGTCAAATCTGTGCCCAAACTGTTCAGTTTAATAAAGTCTCACTGTAAAACAACTACACAGCTACTATAAGGTGTAGTCTCAATTTTATGCTTATCATGTGGTTGACTGCCAAAGTCCAGCTCAAGAATGGATTCTAGGCTATACAATGGAGATGTGGCATCAGTGAAAATGAAGACAGTGACCTCCTGTTGTCATTCAAGCAAGTGGCCCCAGTAGCTCAAACCATCTTTATACAAGTTCCAGAGCATTCAAGCATGAGCGATTTCAATTCATTTCTCTTTCAGAGATTCTAAGAGTCATTAGCATTTACAAATTTAATTTATTTTCTTCTTCCCCACTCTCCTGCTGACATTAATTGACCTTATCTAAGGATTAATTAACCTTTACTTTTTATCTAAAAGTGAATTTTATATTATAAGCCAAAGGATTATGTCTAGGCAAGCACATCCTATTCGTACTGTACCTAGGCTGGCAGTAGACATGCAGTTACAGAAATGAAAGGTATTAAAATTCTATGGTTAGTCTTTAACAGTAACATGCTTTTATTTTTTTTTGCAGTCAGCAGAGTTTATAATACCATACCTAGAATAATATTTTTCAGATATAAGCCTAATATTTTCTAAATAGTCTACATATTACTTTTATGTGAGTGGTAGTTTTACAATATGGTCCTGATCTTTTTAATATATTTCTAGAATGCTAATGATTGATACCTAACTCTTAACTGCTGGCACACAGTGTCTGTTCTCCCTTGCCGTCGCTTGTACTTTTGCCTCCAAAAAATGGGAGATTTAGATTCCTTGGTCAATTTTTTGGCTCAGGAAGGATGTCTGGCCTTTTATGACCCCTTTTCTTTCTTGTAAGTTCTTAATGCCATCTGGAAGTTCTTGGAATGTAGCAATCTCTTTTCAAAGACAGTTAAGTAAGCTGGAATCATTAAGCTCAGTGACTTCCCCCTGCTTACTCAGGATGACTACAGAGTCCTTCAGGGGCCCGGAGAACCAGTTTCTATGTTAAACTGCAGAGAGGGCTTAATTTCCCCATAGAAACGTTTAGAATAATTATCAAAGACTCATCCCCCTTTTTGTGCCCAATAAACCAAGATGCAATCACAACTGACAAAGTGAAAGTAAGAATTACCATATGTTAAAAAAACATAGCAAAGGGCTTGAAGCTCAAGTGTTCCCTAGCATCAGTGCAGGTGTCTGCAGCATCACCTCCACAGATCCTTGCCTGGTGGGTGGGAATCTCCAAAGAGCCTTGACATAAGGAGTTCCTTTTATAAAACACTCATGCGCTGTTCCCAGAGGTTACAGCATGGCCTCTGTCAGTTGACCAATAAGAGTTTGAAAAGCAAACACAAGACTTCTGATAGCACCTTGAGTAGGAGTATTCAACATACCTTGCCTTACAGACCACCCTACTAGGTTTACAAAATCCTTCTCTATAGTGAGTTAGTGCTTGTCTTGCATCAGCCCTTGCAAAGCAGGCTGCTACCACTTCCAAATGCAATCCCTTCTTCCTTGTCTAACTACCTTCCCATGAAATCACCTCCTTTTGGGAGTTCAGAGAAATGGATTCTGAACCCAGAGGTTACTTTAGCCACAAGACAATAGGCTGCTTATGCTAAATATGTGGAACAACTGAAAAAGTGGAGTGACCAAAAGTCATATCACATGCATATTAAGATTAGGTAGATATCTATACTTACCTATCTGTATAAATACTTTTAGAAGCATTTACTTCTAAAAATTATACTTTGAAGATTAGTTACTCATTGTTCCAAAGACATTTGGTGGTATCTACTAATCTAAACTAGCACTTCTCAACACACACACACACACACACACACACACACACACACATACACATACACATACACATACACATACACATACACATACACATACACATACATATACATATACATATACATATATATAAACTTAAGTGTATGTCTAGATATGTGTGTGAGTGTAATACCCACAGAGGCCAAAGGTATTGGATCCCTTGGAGCTGGAATTCCAGGTAACTGTTAGCTTTTGAATATAGGTGCTGGTAATCAAACTTAGGTTTTCTGAAAGAATGGTACATACTCATAATCATTGAGCCATTTCTTCCACCCCTGATCTGAATTTTAAAATTCTGTGCAAAATTTTACTTTCCGTATATTTCATTTCTCTGCTGGTTATCCTGCCAACCACCACCAACAGCATGCCTATTTTGTTGTTGTTGTTGTTGTCAGATACTATAATAAGTGCTTTATATACATTCGTTTATTCACATGATTTAATAGCCTCATGAAGTATATACTCTTACCTTGGATAACTTGAGAAAACGAAGATGTTTTGAAGGCAATGAGGCTGAAACATGGCTGAGATGTCAATTTATATCTCTGTAAAAAGCCACTGCACATGGGCTGAGGACTCAGACTTAGGGTTCTCAGTCTATGGCCGAGTCTAGGTGTTGGAGTTTGGTCTAATGCTGCTTTGTATTCAAATGCTAAATACTGGCCCCAAGATCTGATTGCTCCCCACCCCCAAGAGCGCATCTTCATGTTCACCAAGTGGTGCTTTGTAAACCCACTCCCCAATTGAAAACTGTTAGTTAAGTAAAACTGGGAGCAGCCAATTACTTGAGGGAATAGAGAGATGCGAAGGTTGAGTTACCAGGCTTTGGGTCACAGGTAGGGAACATGAGAGAGAAGGAAGAGAGTGGAGGGGGAGTAAAAAAGAGAGGGAGAGAGAAGGAGCAGAGAGGAGGAGAAGACAGAGAAAACAGGAGGTCTCCATTAGTCATGATGGGAACATCACATGCCTCAGTGAAATGCCCCCTTGTGACACCTTGTGACACCTTGTGACACTGCTAGAGCAGAAATAACACAGGAAGATTCAAACAGAATTTGGGGAGCACAGCTGTGGAGACTAGAGTTAGAGAATTAGATTAAGGGTGATCCCCCAGTAATTGCACTGAGCCTAATAAATAAATTATAGTTTGGGTCTCATTCATTTGAAATTAGCCAAGGATAAGCATAATTCATATTATTTTACCTTCAGGGGTATAAAAATTTGAAGAAATCTTTTAGAAATATGTGCGTTGAGGTAAGAGCATTAAAGAACAATCAAACAAGAGCTATATGATCTGTTGCTGTAGGATTCATGCCAATTCTATCAATAGTTTGCAGCTAGGCTGTCTCTGAGAACAGTTCAGTTTCTTTGAGGAAGAAAAGAGGTCTTAAATTTCCCAGTCACTGCCCTGTGATACATCTCAGATGAACTCTATTTGTTGTTGATTAGGAAAGGCAGGGCACCGGAATTCTGCAGTAATGAGAGGCTCAACATGGGAATCAAAATCTACTGAGCAAACACTCCAGAAGTCTGCAAATCTTTAATGAGTTCTCATGAGAGGTAGGTCTCATGGGAGACCTGATCTCTGTGGCTGAGGAGGTGAGTGGGGATAAACAGGTGAAATCGACAGAGAGTCATATTTCTGCTTACTTAAAGAGAGCTTTCCCATAGGCTAAGTGTTCAAGTAGAACTTGGTGCCCATCACCAGCCACCACTGGGAAGAAGCCAAGTTCCACTGAGGGCCAGACAGGATGGATCCTCTCTGTGCTCATGAGAATCCCTTATACCCGTTCCCACGGCTGTGAAGAAGGGCATGGAGACAGCACAGTCACTTTTCCTGGTTGGGCAAGAAGGATGGGACAATAGCTGTGTGGTTCTCAGCTCTTTTTGACAGTAGAGTGGGTGAAGATGAGGCTTGGTTTGAGTGTCACCACCTCCAACAATAGTGCTATGGAGCAGTGTCCCTTTGAGCCTAATGGTCAGTAACTAAATGTCCTCTAAAGATGTGGAAGTGTGGTGAGAGGCTTTGCTCACATCCTAGATCTCATCTACATCAAAAGCACAGAAATCTTCTGATGGAAACCTCCAAATGTGAGATATGCACTCGACTACTAGGAAAGAATAGCATCTGTGGGGATTATTCACCTGGTTGAGATACATCTCTTCAATGATAGGGGGCTTTCTGGTTTCCATGACAGCTTCCCACAGTTCAAAGGTCCCTTTGTTACACATAAAAGGTACAAACAACAGCTAACAATTATTGGGTTCACACTATGTGCCAAGTCCTGTGCTGAATATTTTCCACGTATTAAACCATTGAATACTTTCCACAAACTTATTAAACAGGTTTCAGTACTAGGCTCATGTGGTAACCAGTGGTGACATTAAGCATTAGAATGTTAAGAACGAGTTCATCAAAAGAAGTGATACAGGCGACTTCAAAGAACCCTACTCAATCATCCATTATAACTTTATTTGCATCCTGATTGTGAAAAACTTTTTGCAATTATTCATTTATTCTTTTTCTTTAAATGATCCATAAAAATCCTAAATGACTTGAGGCAGAGATGCACTTGCCTAATGTGTATGTGGAGGGCCCCTGAGACTGATCATCAGAATAAAGTGTGGGCAATAGGCACAAATAAGTGTTTAAGCATTTACCATACTGCTGAAATCACAATATCATGCCATTTTAATTCATTTTGTACGATGAATGCTAAAATGCAACTAATAAACACTTGTAAAAACTTCATCAACATTCTGACTAAAAACACCTTAGTGTTTTTCTGTCTGCCATGTATGAGAGAACCACCTCTCTCATTCTTATTACTTCTCATTTAGAAAATGCCTAGTTTTAAACCTAAAATATGTTCAATTTCTAGAACGATTATTCCATCATGACCTTTCTTTAACAAATAAACTTTGTTGACAATGGATATTTCTAAGGGAATATTCTTGGTAATCTTATCCCCAAAGCTGATGTTAGTGTGTCTGAGAAGACTGCTTCAGTTCCCAGTACAAATCATTGAGTCGATCATTTTCTGATCTTCTAGTCTTCAGATCAGGGTTTCAAGTGTCCTCTTGACCCTCTGAGGCTGGGTTGCTTTTGCCAGAGTAACAGCTCTTTATAAAGCACCCATGGTTGATTTATAAACATGTCTACAACCTCAGCCACTGAACTCAGGATTATACCTATGCCCCCTTGCTCGGGTTCAGACCCACTCAGGACTGGGATCAGAAGCAATAGCTCAATGAGAGACACAAAGTCTTACCCCTAAAGATATGTGCTATCTCTATTGCTGTACATCTTTGACTAGTGCATGACTTATAAGAGGTTGAGTTCATTTAACTTAACACTGAGCAGGGGGATGGGGAGGTATCTCAATAAAGTGCTTGCCTAGTTAGCCAAAGGACCTGAGCTTGAGCAAAACACCCATGAGGAGTAGTGAAAATGAGGGGTAGTGCTACATGTTTGTGTCCCCAGCTCTGAGGAGGCAGAAACAGGAGGAATCCTTGGTCCCAGTGAAAGTCTGTCTCCACAAACAATGTGAATGGCACCTGATAACCAAGGTTAGTCTCTGTTCTCTACATGGAGGCACACACACACACACACACACACACACACACACACACATATATATATGTACACAGGGGTGCTGACACACACATAAACATATATACATACCAACTCATATATGTACACACAAGACACCAAAGAAACATGGAGATAATTCTTATCCTGACAATCTCTTAGCAGGGCTATAGGGATGAAATGGTGTCTACATTTTACAGCTAATAAAAATTTACAGATTTTAGTTTTCATTTGAGCAGACCTTAAAGTCTACATATATCACACCTTCCCTGTAGTATGAATATAGGTTATCTTTCAACTCTTCTAAATAATAATCTTCTAACTATTCTAAGTAATATTAAATTGGAGAAAGCAGTACATGGAATAGACCCAGGGTACATCACCATGTGAGGGACTGTAATGGGACAGTCTGGAATGCTGACCAGACAGACTCAGTAGAGTTGATATCCAACTGTAAAGACAAGAGACCACAGTAACTGGTAAACTTCTTAACTGTATACTAAGCAGTGCATTTTATCCCCCTGAGTCCCATAGGACCCTCACTGAGCTGTCTACTTTAAACCCTGTCCAGGTCTTCTAGATCTCTCCATTCTAAGCAATATAAGAATCCAGTCTTACTTAATAGTAAATGGAATTTTACTGAGTGTTAGTTTTGATTGATTAGCAGCACGTGGTCACTGATTGTCAAATCTTGTGAAAATCCCCTGGAACAACAGGTTCTCTTTTCCAGAGAAGAAATGAGTAAACAAGCAAGTGAAACAGTGAATAAGTCAATCTCAGATTTGTGATAAGGGCTGTCTAGTGTTGGGCTGGGAGATGGGGAACCACAGATAGCATGTGCAGAAAAGGCCTGCATGATGAGGTCAGATTTAAGCTAAGCCAAGATTGAAGAGAAAGTGAAAGAGAGCTACACAGATCTCTAAAGGAAAAGCGTAGTAAAAAAAAGGAGAAAGAGCCTCGGAAGGATTGGACTTAGCAGGTCAGAAGAATAGAAATAAGGGTCACATGACTAGGTCATAACGCAGGTTGCCCCAGATATTTCATGGCTAGAGAATGTGATTGTTGGCAGTTGGTTAAAGTATGTATTTTTATTCCAGGGGAAAGGAAAAACGCATCCAAATTATTTAAATATATTGAAATTGTAGTTATCAAATTCACATGATACCTTATTCTGAGAAACTCAAATTTAGGGAATCTCTGTGCTTCTCATTGTAATTCTACAAGTCTGAGTAACACTCTGCCGACATATGTATGCAGGGGGCATTGGGAACCATTCACTTACTTGCATTGCTGTCTGGGAAAATCTAAGAGGACATAGAAACTAAACCCTAGGATAGTGTAAGAAGAATAAATGACCAACCTACAAGCCATTTATATAAATAATGATAATCTTCTTTGGTACATATATACATACATACATACATGTACAAATACACATGTATGTATATATATATATGTATATATATACACATACATATACATATATATATGTGTGTGTGTATGTGTGTGTGTGTGTATGAAAACCATATTTGTGTTCTGCAAAGTCCTTGAAGTGGGTTATTTTACTTGCTTTGCTGATTGAGAAAGAACTGGAGAAAATTTGCTTGATATTTCATACATTTGTCACAGCTGGGCTATCTCTCTTAAAACATAGATGCCCTGATGCTTCTTACAACACTCCATTGTCTCTTTGTGACATTTACAGGACAGGGAAATTATGTAACTTTTGTGTGAATGAGCTGAGGGATGACCCAGCCACCTGCCCACAAACTACTCAGTGAACTCTGCCCACACATGACAGCAACTATGTCATCAAGTATGCAGACAATCTTCTTTCTTCATAGTTTATCCACTGTAGAAACAGCACACAAGTATTTAGACACACACACACACACACACACAGAGAGAGAGAGAGAGAGAGAAAGAGAGAGAGAGAGAGAGAGAGAGAGAGAGAGAGAGAGTTGATTTTTATTCCAAGTGTTAGAGCCTGATAATCTGTTTAGGAAATATATTAATGCATGCTAATTCACATACACACACAGATAAAACTACTAATCATCTCAATCATGAACAAGATTGTAATAGCAGGAAAAGAGAAAGACAGACCAGGTAGAAAGATGTTATTTTGTTTATTAATTTAATGCTCTGAGGACTTATAAACCATTGTCTAAGAAGATGGAAGAATTGGAAATGACAAACCAATGGAAAGTTAGTTTGTGGGACATCACAGAAAATAGAGAAGTGTGTATTTTCATAGTTCTGATGTTACACTGTTGAAAAGAAAATTTCTTCAGAATAATATGGATGGTGGAGAGAGAGACTGCCCACATATTGTCAGTGAGGTTTCTCTCTGAGTTTCCTCCAGCTGTGCTGTTCCAATTTCATCACCCTTCAACTCACTTCTCCTGACAGGCTTCCTCCATACATGGCTTTTACTTGCCTTGCAATTGCCTGTATTGCTCATGAGATACAGCACGCTTAGAAGGCAGAAGCATGTTTCTTTTATTTTGGGTACTATCGTGTTTCTAAGCATGGTACCATTCATAATAGAATCTCAGTACATTCTTATTAAGTGAAATAAATAGTATGTGAACACAGCGTATGTTCTATACAACACTTTTTTTTTAAATTTTATTTCATTTTATCCTTACAACAAGATGTCTTCATTCTTGCTTTACAGGGGCAAAAACAAGCTTTCAGAAATTAAATAATTTGCCCAAGGGCATATAATTAGTAAGGAGGGAGAAATGGGATTCAATCCATATTTTGTCTGATGCAAACAAAAGGTAACTTAGACACTAATCTGGGCTGCCTTCCTGTATTAACTATTTTATGATGAAGTTGGAAGCAAAGTGTGGAACAATGAGACACGCTGAGACAAGCAGCCTCTTGCATGGAGGGAGCTGGACCAGTTGTACTGCTAGACAGAGTCCACATTCTTGATGTCTACCTGTGAATTAGAAGGTGGGCAGGTACCTGTGGGAAGAGTCTCTTCTTAGACCTTAAGCTATTTCCCTTCCTCATGTGATGCCAGACAAACAAACTTAGCAGGAGCTGCCCTTTGCTTGGTGCCTGGAGTGCCAGTTCTATTGTCCTTGTGAGAGGAGAAGCACTAGGAGAGTTTGTACACGTCATTGCCTGGATTTGGAGAGTGAGCCCTGAGTCACACGGAGAGTTGGCTAAAGTTACAAAAAAAAGCAAATTGCCAGCCTCTAACCCACCGTGGTGCCGATCCCTTGCTTCAGAAACTGTAGAGCTGAACTCTCTCTCAGGAGAGTGAGTGCAAATATATAGTAACAGGTGAGAAGTTTATTGGCAAATGTATAAGACTCTAGCATCATTTTGGAGATTCAAAATGATTAAAATTATGGAAATAGAATTAAAATAAATAAGCTAAATACAACCCACAGAGGGGTGTGGAATAAGAAAGCAAGTTCCTCTCACAGCTTAAGAAATGGTGTGTTTGACTTTCCTATCCAAGGTGAATTTTAAAAACTATGTAGATAATGTCTTTAAATATTTCTTTTAAAATTAAAAAATATTTATTATAATGATCTTGTTTCTAGAATTTATTTCAATGTGGTTATCTTCCCTCATTAATTCATCTAAGCATTCTCTATCCTTGCCTTATAAATAAACTGACTTCAAAAAAAAAAAAAAAAAAAAAAGAGCAGAGTCCTGTGTTTGCCCTTGAGTTTACGAACACTTGGCAGAAAATAGAAAAAGAGAATGTGCACTAAGAGAAAATGTTCAGATTCCAAAAGACACAGTGAGTTTCCATGACTAGGAAGACAAGAAATAGGAGAGACTTTAAGGTAAACATCAGTTGTAGGAAGATGAGGAGACACAGGTAGATGGACTGCAAAGGTAGTAGTGAGATAGCATCTGAGGCATGGTCCGTATCCACCTAAGTGTACATCCCTGTACAGTACACAACCATATTCTGAGGATCTCCCCTGTACAGTACATAGCCATTGCACTCGGCTATTGCCTTCACCTATGGGCTACATCCATTCCTTAGACTGATGAGCTGGCATGAAGTACCCAGTTTGGCTGCAGGCAGCATTTGGCAGGAAGGATATAGCATTACAAAAAAATGTTATCCTAAGAGTGTGAAGTCTTCATTAGAATCATGTGACACTTGTATGCCTATGGGGTCACAGGTAGAGGTGTGCACACACTTAGTGATGAAGATCATTCAAAGATTTCTCTGTTACTTTTTCAGTTAAAAAATAGATTACCACCTAAGATACACACAGAAGAATGGCTCTCAAAGGAAATCCTCAGGGCCTAAAACTATATTACCTTTGGGCAGCAAAAAAACTGTGTGGTTACGTTTAGAGGGGAAACCAGGAAAGGAGATAGCAATTGAAATGTAAATAAAGAAAAATATCTAATAAAAAATTTCAAAATATGAATCCTAGAATGGAAGGAATATCTTAGATTATTCTGGAAAGCCCAACGCAATCACAACAGTTATTTTAGTTGAGGGTCGGAGCCAGGGAAAGAGATGTAAAAATGAAAGCAGAAGTTGAAGGGATGCATAGAAATGAACAGTGAACTGCAGAAGATGTCCAGAAACTAAAAAGGAGAAACAAAAACAACAACAATGATAACAACATAAAAAACAAGACAGCGTCCTTCTACTTGCCTAAGACCAAGTCAAACACTGTCTGAAACTTTGCCTTAGATCTGCTAAGTCATGCTACCTAGACTTAAGCCCAAGTTATTATAATGTAGCCTAATCTAACCTACGGCTAAACCATACTGAATATGAGCCAATTCGATTGCCACAGCCCCTATTATGAATTTCAATACCCTTTACAGAAAATTTTAATACTCTTTCCTATACTTACACCAAAATCTAGAACAGGGTTCAAGGTACTGTATAAAGCAGATTTGGATAGAATCAACTTTGGTTTCCAGCAAATTGTCACAACTGTAGGACAAAGGAAAGTGCTCTATTGGTGTTGGCAGTGGAAAGACTTCGAAGGACAGCGATGGCAGGGAGCCATGGTGTGAATGATTTATGACACTGGCCGAGATGCCTGAAGATTCCATGATGCACACAGAGACTGGGTTCCATGTTTGTGACTGGAGTTCTTCTCTTACTGCATCTGATTAATGTGAATGCTGATTCCATATCAATCCCCTGGCTTCTCCACGCACACGGAGCCCAGGCATTCTGAGACCCATCAACAGCCTCCCTCCATACCTTAACTCCTAGGGTATGGCATTTTTATTTGTTATTAGAGGGGGGTAGATGTGACTTCTACTCTATATTTTCAGATCTATTGTTTTAGTATATACTTTTATGCCCTAACTCATTCCAGGTCAACAAGTGATGGTACCGTGCAGATTCCGACTGCTGTTATACCTGTCCGTGAGACTCTATCAGCTCAGAGAAGATGTCTGGGGTCTGTTTGGGACACATCTCACCCTCTCGGTAGAAGTCAAAGAGTACACTAAGCATAAGGCCACTTTGTACGGATAGTGCTATGAAGATGAAGGACATGATTCTGAACGTATGTATCACATAGCATCATTTCTAGCATGAGAAAGTTTCTGTAGTCACTTACTTGGGTCTTACTGTAGAAAGCACAGAACTTGGGCAGCCAAAGATGAGCTAGGCATGTTTGGAGAGTCATCTGGTGTAGGAGCTAGGGGTCATGCCTTGACCATCAGACAACAGGTTTGTTTTTTTCTTTTAATTCCCTTTTTCATCCTGTAAGACAATGGATTAGTCCAGGACAATTTCCTAAGGTGTTTGTTTACTAACTTGATTTAGGAAAACATTTCTTCACATCTTAAAAACAAACATGTACATTTTATTTCATTATGAACAACAATCAGGAGCTATTCTAAAGTTTTCAGCCGAGTACAAGGACTAATAGAAATAAAAAATTTAAATAGTTACATTTTTAACTAAACAACACTTTTATACATCTTCCTACAACCCATTGAATTACCAGGAGTACTGACCTCAGAGTGTCAAACATTTTTAAATACACACAGCCTTCCTACACCAGATACAGTGTTTTAGGACTTCTTTCTTTTTATGTTACTAGCCAGTTTTCTTGGAGCATCTCGTCATATGCCACTTTTTAAAACATTATTTAACCTTCAACCTCTTTGTATTTTTTTTTTTTTGAAAATTAAGTGATTTAACTGTCTCCTGTAGGCCAGTGGACCTTGAGAGGAAACCTGGTAAAATAGAGCTAAGGCTAGAAGCCCCAGAGACCATTAAGGGACGGTAGGATCGTTACCTGCTCCCAGCACCAGGCCTCCGTCACATAGGTGCAGCCCCCCCCCCCCCACAACCCCTGCGAGATTTGTGGCCATCAGTCACATAGGAGCAACACCCCCAAGCCCTTCCATGTGTGGATGAGGCAGCCAATAGGAAGTACCCACTGTCAGACCCCAACCTACCCCAAAACTGTATATAAAGATCCTATCCAGAAGGAATAAAGGTGTGTGAGAATTACTCCATCATCTGAGAGAGTGTCTGTAATACCTCTGCCAGGGAAGAGAGCTGCTCTCCTGAAGTGCCACCAGAATCTCCCCTGCGCTCCCTCACTGGCTTGCCAGCTTTCCTCAGGCTCAGCCTGGTTCCGCTCGACGCAGCGCTGCCAGTGTGGTGTCTTGGAGAACAAGAGTGGCAGAGGTAGCAATGGCAGCGGAGGTGGCAGAGGCAATTCCCCTTCCCTGCTCAAACCGTCCCACCTGGCCCGGCCAGTGATCGCCTTGGATAACCTCCAGTACACAGGCCCAGTCCGCTGACTTTTAAATGGTGAACCCATTTTGGAGAAAATGTAGAGTCTACAGAAAACTAAAAATAGAACTATCCTATTTTCCAGAAATCCCACTCATATGAATTGTAGTCTGTATGGGATCAGCCTTCACATTTACTGTAGCACGATTCATAATCGTCAAGATACAGGAGCACCCGGGGTCTCTTTCAGGGAAGAACAAAATAGTGGTGAGTGCATACGAAAGACTATGGTGCTGTGAAGCTTCAGAATAAAGGACATCTTGCCGTCTGAGGCAGCAAAACTCACCCCAGAGTGCATGGTGCTAATTAAAATAAGGTAGGAATGCACACCAGAAGACAAATGTGTGCACGATCTCACTTGTGACATTTTATAAACGCTAACCTAATGGAACTATAAAGTAGAAAGGGTAAAAATAAACGAAAATTGATGCCAAAAAATAACTAAATAAGAAATAAAAGACTGATTCATGGGGGGAGGGGGGGGACGGGAGGTAGAAGGATGTGATCTAAAGACTGACACAGGAGAAAGACAAAGACTGTGTTGGAGTAGGGCTCATGATTCTTTCCTTAAGAGTCCAGGAAGCAGCACTGGGGGTGGGCAGGGATTGGGGGCGGGGCTAGAGCATAGAGACCTGGGAAAAAAGAGGAAGTGCTTTTTCTATGCGGGTACAAGGGCACGGGGAAGCCTTCTGTTTCCTCAATCACTATCACATAAGAGTCATGTTAGTAGGACTCTCTGGAAAATTGTTACATGCCACACCTGGCATCTGCTTGTGGCCGCTACTAACTTTCTGACATTGTAATCAAAAGCGGTCTAAGTAACCTGTAAACAAAGAAGGATTAAAAAATTCTACAAAAAACAAAACAAAAAAAAAACACCAAAAACAAAAAGAAGAAGAGTCATTTTGCTTCTCAGTTTATAACAACAACAATAAAGTCAAGAAAAGGACTGAGCTTGGTGGTCCAACTTCCAGTCACCTGATTTGCATCGTCTTTCATGTAACACCCAGAGGCTTGGCACGGTGGTGGGAACAACATAAGGGACTTGAATTTGTGTCAGTCTCCACAGAGAACTTTATGTCTATATTTTGTTTCGTTTTACATCTAGATGGCATCTAAATGAAAGAGAGGGAAGGAAGAAGGAAGAAAGGAAATGGCATATTCTTTATAGCTCTGAAATTATGCTCCGCTCATCTACAATAACACCAGGTCATCAAAAAACACAGAACCAAATCAGAGTTGGTCTTGAAATCAAAGCATTAAATCTAAGCTCATTCTAAAAGGAAGTAAGTAGCATTAGAGAAAAGAATGTTTTTAGTAGTTGGTCCTAAAGATACATGAGAACTGAGATCTTATAGCACCCTCTAGTGTCCATTCATAGTAATCGCAAACCCAACCTGACGTTTAATAAATATGACTATCTAACAAGTTAAAGTGGTCAAGGTGTGCCATTGTTTAATTATACTGCTCAGCACCTCTAAAAACAGCAGCGCCTGACGATCGCTTCATTTCCCTCTTTATCTAACAGCTACCCGCTCTTTGAAAGTTGATCTCTCTTTACCTTAGGTCACCATAATTACAATTTATTTGCATAATAAGAGCAGGTAAGATAAAGGGCTCTACTCTAATATAAGGCAAGAGTTCGAGTTTCTCAGCATTGCCTTTCCTGGGGTGTGTATCTGAAAGCATAAAAAGTAACCTTCTCTTGTCATGCGATCATATATCAAGGGTAGGCACAACTCCCATAAGTATATTCTAGGTCATCCAGTCAGGTCATCTGTGAGGATCGAAGCAAAGGTCACTTTGCTTTGAAAGCTAGGACTAGAGGCACAAGGAAGAAAAGAAGGAAAAGATGGTTTGAACTTTATCAAAATTTAAGGTAGGAAGGTGTGTGTGTGTGTGTGTGTGTGTGTAGAAAGTAAAAAGACTGCTCTGTGGATATATTTGCAAGCCATGTACAATGGATTCTTCTTAATGATAATATTCTTAGCACTTATTTTCTTTATTGTTGTTGTTGTTGTTAATTGTTTTATTTATTATATCCCAAGTGTTGTTCCCCCTAGTCCCCCCCCCCTTGCACAGCTCTTCTCCCCTCCCCCTTCCCTTTGCCTCTGAGAGGTGTCCCCCCCAGGCATAACCCTCTCTGGGACATTACATCTCTACAGGATTAGGCACATCCTCTCCCACTGGGGCCAGACAAGGCAGTCAACCAGGACGTGTGTGGTTTTTGGTTGGTGGCTTAGCTCTGGGAGCTCCTAGGGGTCCAGGCGAGTTGACACTGTTGCTCTTCCTATGGGGTTGCCACCCCTAACTATTCCAAAATCACTTAGTTTTAAATGTCCCTATAGACACCAAGTTGACAAAACCTGAAAAACCACCAAGGTGTGTGTGTGTGTGTGTGTGTGTGTGTGTGTGTGTGTGTGTGTGTGTGGTAGGGGAGGGGTGGATATTATCGTGACTTGTAGCATACAGTGATTGGTGGTTTCTAAACTTTGTAATCATGGTTCAAAGCAATTCTGTCCAGTAGAAACTATACTTCAGTATTTCAAGTACTGATCTTTCCTTGGGCTAGTCAAATGCTGTATACTGCTCTCACTGGGCTGTCAGTGGGAGTGAGTCACAGATTCCAATATGGTATGTTCCATTTCACAGCTAACAGTCTAGCGTACTTCACTGCTGAATTGTGGTTTTCTCAGAATATAATCTCATAAATTAAGGAATATATATGTGTGTTTGTGTGTGTATGAGTGAGTGTGTGAGTGTAATAAATTATACCAAAACAACCCAAGACCTTGGCACATCGTTTTGTTAATACGGATTTTACAGGAGAGACAAAGACATTTTCTGAAGGTGAGGGATTCCCAGAGGCTGCCTGAAAAACAGGTGTCAGTGTTAGACTCACACTGTGTTCTTTGGCTCACCGCACCTTATTGGAAGTAGATTTCTGGGTATATAGGATTACATACACTAGCAATTTCACTCCCAATAAATCAAGTATTCAAACAAAACATGGCATGTGATTCAGAACAGCAAACTCAGAAACAATTCAAACACCTATTAGCACACGAGCAAATAAACAAAAATGTGTTGTAATTATACTCTAGGTTAATCAGCCACAAAAATGAGGTACAGACATTACTCCATATTCCAAGGAAATTGGTGCCTGGGTGCTCAGTAAATAGCAAATTCCACAAGCATTAGCGTCCTTCCTTCACTTGGAAATATACAACATGCATTACCTATAGTCTTTAAATACCTGAATTTTTATAACCCAGAGTCAAATGCAAATAGCCTATGTGCCTTAGTCAGGGTTTCTATTCCTACACAAATATCATGACCAAGAAGCAAGTTGGGGAGGAAAGGGTTTATTCGGCTTACACTTCCATGTTGCTGTTTATCACCAAGGAAGTCAGGACTGGAACTCAAACAGGTCAGGAAGCAGGAGCTGATGCAGACCATGGAGTGATGTTCTTTACTGGCTTGCTTCCCCTGGCTTGCTCAGCCTGCTCTCTTATAGAACCAAGACTACCAGCCCAGAGATGGTTCCACCCACAAGGGGCCTCTCCCCCTTGATCACTAATTGTGAAAATGCCTTACAGTTGGATCTCATAGAGGCATTTCCCCAACTGAAGCTTCTTTTTCTGTGATAACTCCAGCTGTGTCAAGTTGACACAAAACTAGCCAGTACACTATGCAAACAGCCATCTGACCATATCACTTAGGTAATAATTGTAAGAAATGTGCAAATGCCCACTACAGACATATTCTTCAACACATGCATATTTATATGTTGAAATCTATTAATTGCATCTAAGAAAGCACAGTTCAGAGACATGGAGAACCAAGTGGCATGCTGCATATTAGCATAACCATTATGCTAAAGGAAAGACACTACTCGTGAACATCTACTTACTGCCTGCCTCTTTGCATGTGAGCTATAATATGCAGAATTAGTGAAACAAGAGAGAAAGAGAGTGGCCTCAGATGCTGTGAGGATGGTGAGCAGCTACTTAACAGGAAAATAATCTCATTTCAGGATGATGAAAAATACTTGGCATGAAATAGAAGTTCTGAATCTGCAGGCCTTTCTTTCCCAGAGGGCTAAGTACAATGGGAATGTGCAGGCATATACGATGAATACTTAGTTGTGTGACTTTTGTAATAAATATGTACTACCAAAATATGGGGCTGAAAGCTAGGGTGAGATGCTCTTATTCTCCAGATGCCGGCATCTGAGACATGCCCATTTATAAATATCCAGCAGGATCAACTGAGTCCTTAGGGGAACACAGAAGAAGACAGTCCAAAGATAATAGAGAACTGAAATCCACCATAGATACACATTCTGGATGGAAAGAAACTGACATTATTCGAGACTCCAATTTCTGACTTCTAACTTGTGTATTTTTCAAGTACATTCTCTTTCTCAGGATTCATGTTTTGTCTTTCTTAAGTGAGTTTCTATCTTGAAACTTGCAATCAAAAGAATCCACCTGAAGCACAACTCCAACTAAAAAGTGGAGAGGGTGTGAAGCCCTCTGAGCTGGAAGAACTCCATCCTGAGTGAGGTAACACATTCACAAAGGAACTCACACAATATGTACTCACTGATAAGTGGATATTAGCCCAAAACCTAGGATACCCAAGATATAAGATACAATTTCCTAAACACATGAAACTCAAGAAAAATGAAGACTGAAGTGTGGACACTATGCCCCTCCTTAGAAGTGGGAACAAAACACCCTTGGAAGGAGGTACAGAGACAAAGTTTGGAGCTGAGATAAAAAGATGGACCATGTAGAGACTGCCATATCCGGGGATCCATCCCATAATCAGCTTCCAAATGCTGACACCATTGCATACACTAGCAAGATTATGCTGAAAGGACCCTGATATAGCTGTCTCTTGTCAGAGTATGCCTGGGCCTAGCAAACATAGAAGTGGATGCTCACAGTCGGCTATTGGATGGATCACAGGGCTCCCAATGGAGGAGCTAGAGAAAGTAGCCAAGGAGCTAAAGGGATCTGCAACCCTATAGGTGGAACAACATAATGAACTAACCAGTATCCCGGAACTCTTGACTCTAGCTGCATATGTATCAAAGGATGGCCTAGTCGGCCATCACTGGAAAGAGAGGCCCATTGGACTTGCAAACTTTATATGCCCCAGTACAGGGTAACGCCAGGGCCAAAAAGGGGGAGTGGGTGGGTAGGGGAGTGGGGGTGGGTGGGTATGGGGGACTTTTGGTATAGCATTGGAAATGTAAATGAGCTAAATACCTAATAAAAAATGAAAAAAAAAAAAAGAAATTGCTCCCCCTATAGGGTTGCAGAGCCCTTCAGCTCCTTGGGTGCTTTCTCTAGCTTCTCCATTGGGGGCCCTGTGTTCCATCTTATACATGATTGTGAGCGTCCACTTCTGCATTTGCCAGGCACTGGCATAGCCTCATACTAGACAGCTATACCAGAGTCCCTTCAGCAAAATCTTGACATATGCAATAGTGTCTGGGTTTGGTGGCTGATTATGAGATGGATCCCCAGGTGGGGTAGTCTCTGGATGGTCCATCCTTTCGTCTTAGCTCCAAACTTTGTCTCTGTAACTCCTTTCATGGGTATTTTGTTCCCTATTCTAAGGAGGAATGAAGTATCCGTGGAACAACAATATGAACTAACCAGTACCCCCAGAGCTCATGTCTCTAGCTGCATATGTAGCAGATGGCCTAGTCGGCCATCACTGGGAAGAGAGGCCCCTTGGTATTGCAAACTTTATATGCCCCAGTACAGGGTAATGTCAGGGCCAAGAAGTGGGAATGGGTGAGTAGGGGAGCAGGGCAGGGGGAGGGTATAGGGAATTTTCGGGATAGCATTTGAAATATAAATAAAGAAAATATCTAATAAAAAAAACAAAAACAAAAACAAAAAAAAAAAAAAAAAGAAAGAAAGAAAGAAATTGCTCCCCCTACGGACTTTTCAGAACCACTCACTCCATAGGTCATGAGCCATGCTCTCTAACTACCAAGTATCACTTTAAACTGTTTAAAAAGCCATTATAAATAATGAGAACTGTATATTCACTGTCAGCAGATTAGTTCACATTTTAGCAACTATGGCTAACAGAAAGTTACACTGTATAAATGTGCATGAACCTTGTCAACCAAAAATGCTATGAAGTCATTTGGGAAGAAAAAAGTTTGCCTTTCTATAACATCCATTTAGCGGTAATGGTGATGAGTACCGTACTCTACCCTGTCACATGAACACATGCATGTGCATACACACGTATGCACGTGTGTGTGTCTGTGTGTGTGCATGTGTATCCATGATGAAACTCATTACTTCATATGCTATCTTCAAATTCACTTCAAATTTGTGTTCCCAACATAACCCTCTCATAGGCCCTGTGGAATGGCTTACACTTCAGCACTGAGTTTAAGTGACAACTCACGTAAGTGCACTCTGTCTCAAGACTTGTCAGTTAAATGCGGTGTTCCTGACTTCTGATTTACAAACTAAGTATATTATCAATTTTCAATGAAAACCAGGCATGGCTAGATTCACACATAATCACATCAAGATGAGCCCGCATGATGGTGAGTTCCAGGCCACTCTGGGCTGCATCGTCAGACTTCTTCAAAACAAAACAAAGCAAACATATAAACAACTAACTTAAATAAAACAAAAGCAAATACATCAACTAAAAAGAATTTGTGAGTATTAAATAAAATACCTCACATAGAGACTATAGTATATAAAGTATACAATTAGTAAATCCTGACCTTTATTATGTTTTATTGTTATTGCTGTTTTTAGTTACTATGGTTATTCTTCTCTAGCAATCTATTTTTGTCTGTCAGTGTATCACAAACTGGGATACACAAAGCTATCCTGATAGTAAATCTGTGTGCTTACCATGAAATCGGTGACAAGAGACTGGTGGAATATTTGGAGCTATGTTTGAAAAAGCTAAGATTAGATAGTACAAAGTAATTCGTCCACAAGATGGCGCTCAAGAACAGAGTGGCTGGTCCTGTTGAGCTTGCTTGCTGGAACATCTCAGGTGCTGAGACCAACTTACCTTTACTAACAAAGGACCTATCCTTTAAATAGGGCTCATAGGATTTGAGAAGGATAGAGATCTGTTCCTTGAAAAGTACATCAAAGTATTTAATCCGGCTTCGAAGAGGTTTATCGGCAGGAAAGAATTATAGGCATGTATTTATAGCTATTCAAAAACAGAACAGCCCGGCCTGAGAGGTTTGTGTCACAGGCGCCGGCGGGAGCCTTCTTGGCTCCGGGACTCCACGGAGGGCAGGCTGCACGGGAGACCGTGTGGAATACAGAGGCCAGCCGTTTCTGGGACGGGCGAGAGTCGCAGAGCTTCTGGGGCGGCGCCATCTTCGTCTCCAGACAACCGGCCACCTTCCTGGCGAGAGCCACAGAGCTTCTGAGGCGGCGCCATCTTCAGCTCCAGACAGCCGGCCACCTTCCTGGTGAGAGCACGGGGGTCTGCCCGGCCTGAGAGGTTTGTGTCACAGGCGCCTGCGGGAGCCTTCTTGGCTCCGGGACTCCGCGGAGGGCAGGCTGCACGGGAGACCGTGTGGAATACAGAGGCCAGCCGTTTCTGGGACAGGCGAGAGTCGCAGAGTCTCTGGGGCGGCGCTATCTTCGGGTCCAGACAACCGGCCACCTTCCTGGCGAGAGCCACAGAGCTTCTGAGGCGGCGACATCTTCGACTCCAGACAACCGGCCACCTTCCTAGCCAAAGCAACACAGCTTCTGGGAAAGATCCTGTTTTGGGCCTTCACCTTCAGCCAGGAGGAGGTCCAAACACCAGATAACTGTACACCTTCCCGGAAAGAGAAAGAGGAGAGCTTGCCTGCAGAGACTGCTCTGACCACTGAAACTCAGAGGAGAGAGTTTGTCTCCCATGCCTGCTGATTGAGGGTAACAAAATCAACAGAGGAACAATCTCTTAACAAAGACAACTATAACCCCTAACTCCAGAGATTGCCAGATGGCGAAAGGTAAACATAAGAATCCTACCAACAGAAACCAGGACCACTCACCATCATCAGAACCCAGAACGCCCACTTCGCCCAGTCCAGGACACCCTAACACACCTGAAAAGGTAGACCTGGATTTAAAAGCATATCTCATGATGATGGTAGAGGACATAAAGAAGGAATTCAATAACTCACTTAAAGAGATACAGGAGAACACTGCTAAAGAGTTACAAGTCCTTAAAGAAAAACAGAAAAACACTGCTAAAGAGTTACAAGTCCTTAAAGAAAAACAGGAAAACACAACCAAACAGGTAGAAGTCCTTATAGAAAAACAGGAAAACACATCCAAACAGGTGATGGAAATGAACAAAACCATACTAGACCTAAAAAGGGAAGTAGACACAATAAAGAAAACCCAAAGTGAGGCAACGCTGAAGATAGAAACCCTAGGAAAGAAATCTGGAACCATAGATGCCAGCATCAGCAACAGAATACAAGAGATGGAAGAGAGAATCTCAGGTGCAGAAGACTCCATAGAGAACATCGGCACAACAATCAAAGAAAATGGAAAATGCAAAAAGATCCTAACTAAAAACATCCAGGAAATCCAGGACACAATGAGAAGACCAAACCTACAGATAATAGGAGTGGATGAGAATGAAGATTTTCAACTCAAAGGACCAGCAAACATCTTCAACAAAATTATTGAAGAAAACTCCCCAAATCTAAAGAAAGAGATACCCATGAAAATACAAGAAGCCTACAGAACTCCAAATAGACTGGACCAGAAAAGAAATTCCTCCCAACACATAATAATCAGAACATCAAATGCACTAAATAAAGATAGAATACTAAAAGCAGTAAGGGAAAAAGGTCAAGTAACATATAAAGGCAAGCCTATCAGAATTACACCAGATTTTTCACCAGAGACTATGAAAGCCAGAAGAGCCTGGACAGATGTTATACAGACACTAAGAGAACACAAATGCCAGCCCAGGCTACTATACCCAGCCAAACTCTCAATTACCATAGATGGAGAAACCAAAGTATTCCACGACAAAACTAAATTCACCCATTATCTCTCCACGAATCCAGCCATTCAAAGGATAATAACAGAAAAAAACCAATACAAGGACGGGAACCACGCCCTAGAAAAAACAAGAAGATAATCCCTCAACAAACCTAAAAGAAGACAGCCACAAGAACAGAATGCCAACTTTAACAACAAAAATAACAGGAAGCAACAATTACCTTTCCTTAATATCTCTTAATATCAATGGACTCAATTCCCCAATAAAAAGACATAGACTAACAAACTGGCTACACAAACAGGACCCAACATTCTGCTGCTTACAGGAAACCCATCTCAGGGAAAAAGACAGACACTACCTCAGAGTGAAAGGCTGGAAAACAATTTTCCAAGCAAATGGTCTGAAGAAACAGGCTGGAGTAGCCATTCTAATATCGGATAAAATCGACTTCCAACCCAAAGTTATCAAAAAAGACAAGGAGGGACACTTCATACTCATCAAAGGTAAAATCCTCCAAGAGGAACTCTCAATTCTGAATATCTACGCTCCAAATGCAAGGGCAGCCACATTCATTAAAGACACTTTAGTAAAGCTCAAAGCACACATTGCACCTCACACAATAATAGTGGGAGACTTCAACACACCACTTTCATCAATGGACAGATCGTGGAAACAGAAACTAAACAGGGACACAGTGAAACTAACAGAAGTTATGAAACAAATGGACCTGACAGATATCTACAGAATATTTTATCCTAAAACAAAAGGATATACCTTCTTCTCAGCACCTCACGGGACCTTCTCCAAAATTGACCATATAATTGGTCACAAAATAGGCCTCAACAGATACAAAAATATTGAAATTGTCCCATGTATCCTATCAGACCACCATGGCCTAAGACTGATCTTCAATAACAACATAAATAATGGAAAGCCAACATTCACGTGGAAACTGAACAACACTCTTCTCAATGATACCTTGGTCAAGGAAGGAATAAAGAAAGAAATTAAAGACTTTTTAGAGTTTAATGAAAATGAAGCCACAACGTACCCAAACCTTTGGGACACAATGAAAGCATTTCTAAGAGGGAAACTCATAGCTCTGAGTACCTCCAAAAAGAAACGGGAGAGAGCACATACTAGCAGCTTGACAACACATCTAAAAGCTCTAGAAAAAAAGGAAGCAAATTCACCCAAGAGGAGTAGACGGCAGGAAATAATCAAACTCAGGGGTGAAATTAACCAAGTGGAAACAAGAAGAACTATTCAAAGAATTAACGAAACGAGGAGTTGGTTCTTTGAGAAAATCAACAAGATAGATAAACCCTTAGCTAGACTCACTAAAGGGCAAAGGGACAAAATCCTAATCAACAAAATCAGAAATGAAAAGGGAGACATAACAACAGATCCTGAAGAAATCCAAAACACCATCAGATCCTTCTACAAAAGGCTATACTCAACAAAACTGGAAAACCTGGACGAAATGGACAAATTTCTGGAAAGATACCAGGTACCAAAGTTGAATCAGGATCAAGTTGACCTTCTAAACAGTCCCATATCCCCTAAAGAAATTGAAGCAGTTATTAATAGTCTCCCAGACAAAAAAAGCCCAGGACCAGACGGGTTTAGTGCAGAGTTCTATCAGACCTTCAAAGAAGATCTAATTCCAGTTCTGCACAAACTATTTCACAAGATAGAAGTAGAAGGTACTCTACCCAACTCATTTTATGAAGCCACTATTACTCTGATACCTAAACCACAGAAAGATCCAACAAAGATAGAGAACTTCAGACCAATTTCTCTTATGAATATCGATGCAAAAATCCTTAATAAAATTCTCGCTAACCGAATCCAAGAACACATTAAAGCAATCATCCATCCTGACCAAGTAGGTTTTATTCCAGGGATGCAGGGATGGTTTAATATACGAAAATCCATCAATGTAATCCATTATATAAACAAACTCAAAGACAAAAACCACATGATCATCTCGTTAGATGCAGAAAAAGCATTTGACAAGATCCAACACCCATTCATGATAAAAGTTCTGGAAAGATCAGGAATTCAAGGCCCATACCTAAACATGATAAAAGCAATCTACAGCAAACCAGTAGCCAACATCAAAGTAAATGGAGAGAAGCTGGAAGCAATCCCACTAAAATCAGGGACTAGACAAGGCTGCCCACTTTCTCCCTACCTTTTCAACATAGTACTTGAAGTATTAGCCAGAGCAATTCGACAACAAAAGGAGATCAAGGGGATACAAATTGGAAAAGAGGAAGTCAAAATATCACTTTTTGCAGATGATATGATAGTATATATAAGTGACCCTAAAAATTCCACCAGAGAACTCCTAAACCTGATAAACAGCTTC
The DNA here is from genome assembly GCF_000001635.26 of Mus musculus. Taxonomy (NCBI): domain Eukaryota; kingdom Metazoa; phylum Chordata; class Mammalia; order Rodentia; family Muridae; genus Mus; species Mus musculus. The sequence continues at coordinate 43,832,166 of NC_000084.6, read as the reverse complement.
GGTGAAGTAGCTGGATATAAAATTAACTCAAACAAGTCAATGGCCTTTCTCTACACAAAGAATAAACAGGCTGAGAAAGAAATTAGGGAAACAACACCCTTCTCAATAGTCACAAATAATATAAAATATCTCGGCGTGACTCTAACTAAGGAAGTGAAAGATCTGTATGATAAAAACTTCAAGTCTCTGAAGAAAGAAATTAAAGAAGATCTCAGAAGATGGAAAGATCTCCCATGCTCATGGATTGGCAGGATCAACATTGTAAAAATGGCTATCTTGCCAAAAGCAATCTACAGATTCAATGCAATCCCCATCAAAATTCCAACACAATTCTTCAACGAATAGGAAGGAGCAATTTGCAAATTCATCTGGAATAACAAAAAACCTAGGATAGCAAAAAGTCTTCTCAAGGATAAAAGAACTTCTGGTGGAATCACCATGCCAGACCTAAAGCTTTACTACAGAGCAATTGTGATAAAAACTGCATGGTACTGGTATAGAGACAGACAAGTAGACCAATGGAATAGAATTGAAGACCCAGAAATGAACCCACACACCTATGGTCACTTGATCTTCGACAAGGGAGCTAAAACCATCCAGTGGAAGAAAGACAGCATTTTCAACAATTGGTGCTGGCACAACTGGTTGTTATCGTGTAGAAGAATGCGAATTGATCCATACTTATCTCCTTGTACTAAGGTCAAATCTAAGTGGATCAAGGAACTTCACATAAAACCAGAGACACTGAAACTTATAGAGGAGAAAGTGGGGAAAAGCCTTGAAGATATGGGCACAGGGGAAAAATTCCTGAACAGAACAGCAATGGCTTGTGCTGTAAGATCGAGAATTGACAAATGGGACCTAATGAAACTCCAAAGTTTCTGCAAGGCAAAAGACACCGTCAATAAGACAAAAAGACCACCAACAGATTGGGAAAGGATCTTTACCTATCCTAAATCAGATAGGGGACTAATATCCAACATATATAAAGAACTCAAGAAGGTGGACTTCAGAAAATCAAATAACCCCATTAAAAAATGGGGCTCAGAACTGAACAAAGAATTCTCACCTGAGGAATACCGAATGGCAGAGAAGCACCTGAAAAAATGTTCAACATCCTTAATCATCAGGGAAATGCAAATCAAAACAACCCTGAGATTCCACCTCACACCAGTCAGAATGGCTAAGATCAAAAACTCAGGTGACAGCAGATGCTGGCGTGGATGTGGAGAAAGAGGAACACTCCTCCATTGTTGGTGGGATTGCAGGCTTGTACAACCATTCTGGAAATCAGTCTGGCGGTTCCTCAGAAAACTGGATATAGTACTACCGGAGGATCCAGCAATACCTCTCCTGGGCATATATCCAGAAGATGCCCCAACTGGTAAGAAGGACACATGCTCCACTATGTTCATAGCAGCCTTATTTATAATAGCCAGAAGCTGGAAGGAATCCAGATGCCCCTCAACAGAGGAATGGATACAGAAAATGTGGTACATCTACACAATGGAGTACTACTCAGCTATTAAAAAGAATGAATTTATGAAATTCCTAGCCAAATTGATGGACCTGGAGGGCATCATCCTGAGTGAGGTAACACATTCACAAAGGAACTCACACAATATGTACTCACTGATAAGTGGATATTAGCCCAAAACCTAGGATATCCAAGATATAAGATACAATTTCCTAAACACATGAAACTCAAGAAAAATGAAGACTGAAGTGTGGACACTATGCCCCTCCTTAGAAGTGGGAACAAAACACCCTTGGAAGGAGGTACAGAGACAAAGTTTGGAGCTGAGATAAAAAGATGGATCATGTAGAGACTGCCATATCCGGGGATCCATCCCATAATCAGCTTCCAAATGCTGACACCATTGCATACACTAGCAAGATTATGCTGAAAGGACCCTGATATAGCTGTCTCTTGTCAGAGTATGCCTGGGCCTAGCAAACATAGAAGTGGATGCTCACAGTCGGCTATTGGATGGATCACATGGCCCCCAATGAAGGAGCTAGAGAAAGTACCCAAGAAGCTAAAGGGATCTGCAACCCTATAGGTGGAACAACATTATGAACTAACCAGTACCCCGGAGCTCTTGACTCTAGCTGCATATGTATCAAAAGATGGCCTAGGCGGCCATCACTGGAAAGAGAGGCCCATTGGACACGCAAACTTTATATGCCCCAGTACAGGGGAACGCCAGGGCCAAAAAAGGGGAGTGGGTGGGTAGGGGAGTGGGGGTGGGTGGCTATGGGGGACTTTTGGTATAGCATTGGAAATGTAAATGAGCTAAATACCTAATAAAAAATGGAAAAAATAAATAAATAAATAAAGTAAAAAAAACAGAATAAAAAGGAAAAGAATGAATATTAATCACATGATTAGTAATTTGTGAGGAGTAACTCATATATTTCCCCATAATACAAAATTTACACAAGGAACTCCACATTTGATCATTCTTTGGGGGCGATGGAGATCATCCACTAGAGCTTTAGCTGTGTTGGCACTGACACACATTTACCCTCCACCTTCTCGACAACCCCTTGAGGCAGAGTCTGCATGCTCTTTATTTATTCGGTCCTTCTCCAACCTCAACAGGTGTATTTAGAACCCTCTGGTATTTGTTGCTGCTGTGTTTTCCCAGCAGACTTTGCAAATGGGAAGAGAAAAGGTGAAGAGAGAGACAGGAGAAAAAAGAGAATTTTCACCAGTAAGATCAATATTTTCAAAAGTAAAAGTATAGAAGCTGCAATAAAGGAAATGACAAGCAAAGGTCAGTCGGCCTCAGTTTACCCATTGTGCCTGGAGATTTGCATGACGGTGAAAGTTCAAGCACATAATAGGAAGAGTTGAAATTGCTGCAAATTGGATGAGGCGCCTGGGATTGTGAGATCTGGGGAAAGGATGGAAAGGTAGCTTACATCTGTGCTGTATGTGTGTGGACCTTTATCAAGGGATTCATGGAAAGATTCAGATGCCTTTCAACTACACTGAATGTTGAACTTCCTTGATGTGCAGTCAAATGGACACATTCTTGTGCCTGCGTTCACACAGCGACACTGCTAGAGGCAGCCAAGCTCAGCCTGGCTGATAGGAACAGAAGTTATCTCCATTGTTCTTCTCGACTCCAAAGCAGAACCTGTCGAGTAAGTCATTTTCCATATACTTATCAGCCAGATTTGGGAGATGGCTCAGAGGTTAAGAGCACTGCCTGATCTAATAGAAGACCCATATTCTATTTAGGCCCAGCACCCACACGGTGGCTCACAACCATCTGTCACATCAGTATCATGGATGTAATACACTCCTCTGAATACTAGGCATATATGTGATATACAGATATACACACAGGAAAAACATTCTTAGAGAAATTTATTTATAAAATAAAAATAAGCCAATCGTATAAAAGCATATACTAACAAGCCACTATTGGACACATGTGCACATTCACCGCACTCAAGCATGGAGTAGACACAAACCTTTAGTACATCTGTGGCTTCCTATACGGTTTTTACTGTGTTTCAAGTCTTCTGAACGTCGCCCAATCAGGAGATAGCAAGCAAGAGCACAGTTACCATTTTACAAGATGGAGCAAGACAGACAAAGAAGCTGCAAGCTTGCACAAGGTCAGCCACCGCTTGCACAGAGTCATCCGTTCTGTGAGAAGCATAGCCAGTTTTGAACTCTGTTCTCTCACTGCAAGATCTTAATACTGAAGTGGAAGAGGAGAGGAAAGAGGAGGTAAGGAGGACCCGAAGAGGAGGGAGATTACTGGCTCCAACAGCCAGGAATAAGCAGCTCTCACTATGGAATTTGTCACAGTAGTGAGAAAAAACTAATTAATACTGTGTGCATCACATTTTCTTTATCCACTCACCTGTTGATGGACTAAGTTGGGATGGTTACATCTCTTGGCCATTATGAACAAAACTGTAATAAACATGAGAGTGCGGTTATTAACTCAGAGCCCCTTACCCATGATCCTTTCTGCGCTGCCTGACATCCTACGTAACTCTGCCGATGGACTACCATCTTTTGTTTGTGTTCCACTAACACAGGACAAACTTGTCAGCACATTCTCCATCTATGACCATGCAGGGAAATTAAGCTCTGGCCACAGAACCTGCTAGCCAATGAGCTTGCCTCACAGTGAGGCCTTATGAACTTTGCATGAGAGAATACAAAACTCCAACACCTGTTGAGACAAGACGACCTGCATTCTACATCATGCCCTGTTTTGGAAACCCATGGTAAGCAAGTGGTGCCGGTTGGGGCACTTAATCAGAGTCTGTAGGCTCTTGTCAAGCCAAATTTAGGCCACCCCACCCTTCAACTGGCAGAGGAAGTGTAACTTTCACTGGAGAAAAACTGCTTCCGAGTGAACGGGAAGAAGAACACAGGACTTCATCTTTGACAGGCAGGCATGGGTGCATGGCTCCCCTCTCACACCCAGGCAGGGAGTGGTCCTCACATTGAGAACTTTTAAACAGTTTGGCCTCTGAGCTGAGGGTGTTTCCACACTCTCTCACACCCACATAGGCCTGGAAGCTGAAGACCAGAGACTTACTTAATGTGAGAGAGGTCAAGATGTGCTCAGAATCCCTGCCCTCCTACTAAGCCTGCTGATAATCTCAGGCAAGCCAATAGCTAAGAGAATCATTTCATCCAGTAGTGACAAAGTAGTGTGGTCCTTGCTTGGATAAAAGTTCCCCTTTCTACCTCACTTTCTAATAGAGTCTCAATTAGTGTGTGAGTGGTTCTTAGAAAACCAGTCTCACATGTCTACCAACTACTGTGACAAATAGTTAGAGGAGGGGGACAAAGAGGCAGAGAAAAATGACACACAGAGAGAGGGGGAAAGGGAGAGGGGGAGAGAGAGAGAGAGAAGAAGGATAGAGAAAAGGAGAGGGGGAGAGAAAGGGAGAGAGAAAGGGAGAGGGAGAGAGGGGGAGAGGGAGAGAGGGAGAGAGGGGGAGAGGGGGAGAGGGACAGAGGGAGAGAGGGAGAGAGGGAGAGGGACAGAGGGAGAGGGAGTGCAAGCAGGGAATCAAGGGAGAGCATTAGCAATATTCTGTTATGGGAGTGGGGGGGGAGTAGGTGGGGGAGCGTGTGGGAGACTTTTGGGATATCATTGGAAATGCAAATGAAATAAAAACCCAACTTAAAAAAAAAGAAGTGACAGACAGGCTATACTGTACTGTTCTAAACTATGTTTTATTTGATAACTCCTGCAGCCTTTAATATGATTTAAAAGCTATTGTGACTCTCTAGTAGTAAAGCACACAGCCAAGCTTTTTGACCATAGCCTTTTTTGTCTGGTTCCTTCCATAAAGAAACTCATAAGATCAGTGTTCTGTAAATGCTAATGTAGTCCACTAGCCTTGAGGAATACCTGCATGTTCACAGAACTGAAGTAACTTGGTTGAGGTACCTTGTCATGTGTTTTAAAATGATGCCTGCCATCCACACATTGTCCTTTTTGAGGTTAATATCAAGTCTACAATACCAAAGCAATTAAAAGTCTAGTTTGAGACTGAAAATCAACCTGGTCATTTCAAGGTCAGGAGCTGGGCCAGCCTTCTTTACTCCGGCATGCACTGCAACGTGTCTGGCACAGTAGATGCGTCTGTAATTTAAAAGAAAAACTTTGGTTGAAATTTAACACAGTTGACTTAGTAAAGAATGACTCATGAATCAGTCAGGGCTTGGAACCAGCAGAGCTGCCAAAATCTGTGTTCTTCAGCCTGGGCAGCAGACTTCCACACACATAGCACAAAGGCAGAGCAGAGAGACATGAGGTTGGATACAGGTGGGCATTTGCCTTATTCATGCATAATCCAGGGGAGAGTCTCCACTTAGAAATGACTTGGTAGTTTCTGATTGTTTAGGCTTCTGTTTTGCTTTGTGGTTCACATTGAGTTGGGTTTTGCTTTGCTTGTGTGGGAGCTCTGGTCCCAGACAACTGCAGGCTAAGGTACGCTTGTTTGTTTTAAAGATGTTTGATTAGTGAATAATTGCTGCATGACAATACAGATGCACATTATCTTCCTGACTTTTCATGGTGACCTTAGTAAGATATTGTCGTTTTCAGATAGGATTTTGACATCTAGAAGAAGCTGTAAGCTTCTTTATATATTTATACACCTGATAAGTTTACACACTCAATAAACCCAATTCAACCTGACCCCAATAGTCATGCCGAGTCTATGACTGCAGGCTAACTTACTATTTTCAATCCCGAGTATCATTTTTAGAGTATATTTCAACTCAACAGGTTTGGTGATGCAAGAACCAGCCTTTATTGCAATTATTGGAAGGTGTTTCCTCTTTTCCCCACACTGTTCTATAGAGTATTGCATTGGAGAATGGAAAAGTCTTAAAGTCATAGTTAGGCAGTTAAGTTAGAATTGTGAAGCCTGGTATTAAAATTGGTTCTGCTTTTGCCATATATTAATTCCACTCTAAGCTACTACAAGCCAGAATTCCATTGAGCCTTCCTACAGACAAGGCCCCACGGAGGAGTATATGTAGCAACACACAATAACAGAACAAGGAACAGCAGGAGGGAAAACAGTCTATAACACTTCCCTACTGCCAGTCACTCACACTGTGTGAATACCACAGGGAGTCAGAAGGAGGGGAAACCCATGGATAAAACCAACTAAGGCAGCTTCCATGCGCACAGAATGGAATAGCTACAGGTGATAGCCAGCTCTGGATGAGCAACCTGGAAATCAGGTGGACTTCAGTCCTCTAAAGCAAAGAGCGAATTGGTTTATATCTTTTCTTTGACCTAGACTGGGGCAGATTTTAGAAAGAAGTGGGGATAGGGAGTGTTTTGTTTTTTGAGTGCCAATATATTTTACCTACCACTGGACCATACTTCTGATGGGGAAAGGAAACACAACTTTTCATTTGGAACTCCCCACTCACTGGTCTTTCTAGCACCAACATGTAACCTCCCCTGACCCCTGCAAACTCTCCTGACTCTGCTCCTTCAGAGAATTAACTGTTAAGTGTCTACTACTGGTGAACTTTGATAAGTGATTTTCTTAACTGTTAAGTGTCTCCTACTGGTGAACTTATCATTTCTTTCCAATTTGATTACTACCTGTTCTTGATATGTATTGATTAAAAAAATGTTATTCACTCAAATTTTTTCTCTGCTTAATGCTTTAATCATCCCTTCCTTTGAGACCTGGCATCAACACAATTCTTCTGCTTCCATGTGCCAAAAACAAGAATACCAATACGTGTAAGAAAACCCTAGTCTCAACTCAAAAGATCAACTGAAAAGTTCTCTCATCCCTCTTTTTTGTCCGTCCCTATTTCCTTTTCCAAAGTCATTGTCATAGTCCTGATAACCAAGAAGGATTAAGTCAAGCTTGGCGTGCTCTAATGCACACACCACTATTATTTGTATCCTTTATTATGATTAGTCTGTATGCTTGACTTAACACACACTGTGAAGCCCTTATTTTCCATTTTTCTCATTTGTTTGAGCTAATAACATAATTTTAATTTGTCTCACTGCTCCTTGATTTCTTCCCTAGTCCAGTTTTTCTACCTAATCATCAGAATAAGGTTCCAAAGTAGAATCTGATCATATTACACTTAAACATTGTTGAAAGACTGAACAGATGTGTGTGGAAGGGAAAGGAACATGGAGAATGGGGAGGCCCAGGGCAGGTCTCAGCACTTTGGACTCTCAGCTAATCTGAAGATTTTCTCCTACGGTGTTCTGTTGGTGAATGGGATATGTGTCTGCCCTTTCTTTCTTTTGCTTTTTATCAAATTGGAGATAGTGTAAGAGGTATGAGTGATCCAGGACATTCTGGATTTTTAAAAAGGTTGGTAATAAAAGGAAAATTTGGAGGAATTTTGATCACTGTAAAGATCCAAGGCTCCTCAGCATGACTGGAGTGAACTAGCTACATCAGCATGGGGGTCATAATGACAGTATCATTTCTGAGTCTGAAGCCCTGGCAAGGAAATGCCCAAATGCTAACTATTTCAGCAGTCTTAGTGGAAGACTGCTTCCACTAAGACAATCAATATGGTTTCTGATCCTAAAAGTTAGTAAAAATAAATAAATAAATAAATAAATAAATAAATAAATATTTTAACCTCCAGAGTAGAGCACAGAGGGCTTTGGAAAGCAACAGAGTGAACACTGACTGTGAATCTATCCATTTTAATGAACACAGCACTTTCTTCTCTTACTAATGATTGTATAGCACTCTGTTGTATGTTCACACCACGGCTTCTTTTTTTATATTTTTATTAGATATTTTCCTCATTTACATTTCCAATGCTATCCCAAAAGTCCCCCATACCCTCCCCCCCATTCCCCTACCCACCCACTCCCACTTTTTGGCCCTGGCATTCCCCTGTACAGGGGCATATAAAGTTTGCATGTCCAATGGGCCTCTCTTTGCAGTGATGGCCGACTAGGCCATCTTTTGATACATATGCAGCTAGAGTCAAGAGCTCTGGGGTACTGGTTAGTTCATAATGTTGTTCCACCTATAGGGTTGCAGTTCCCTTTAGCTCCTTGAGTAATTTCTCTAGCTCCTCCATTGGGGGTCCTGTGATCCATCCATTAGCTGACTGTGAGCATCACTTATGTGTTTGCTAGGTCCTGGCATAGTCTCACAAGAGACAGCTATATCAGGGTCCTTTCAGCAAAATCTTGCTAGTGTATGCAATGGTGTCAGCATTTGGAGGCTGATTATGGGATGGATCCCTGGATATGGCAGTCTCTAGATGGTCCATCATTTTGTCTCAGCTCCAAACTTTGTCTCTGTAACTCCTTCCATGGCACACCACGGCTTCTTTGATAGTCTCCTGTTGATGGACATCTATGCTGATTCAATGGCTTGGCTTGATGTGAGTGGAACTACAATAAACATGGATGAGCAGACAAGTCTTCTTTGTGTCTATTTGTTTTTTCCACATGTACGTATGCTCAGAAAGACAGATGTAGCTATGTAATATTCTGTTCTAGTTTAAGTAACTGTCATACAATTTCCATTCTGGCTGCACTAGATTACATTGGCACCAACAATATGTATGAATCCCTTTCTTACATATCCTGACCAACCAATGGTGTTCTTCCATATTTTTAGTTATTTATACTATAGTTTGATGGTAACCCTTTTGACTGCATTGAGGGAGATTATTAATATAGTTTTGATTCACATTTCTCTGATAGCTAAAATGTTAAGCATTTTTTTCATGCATTTATTGGCTATTTGAATTTTCATTTCTACATACGCTCCAATGAATTTGCCTATTTACTACCTGGGATATCTAAAAATTTGATGTTTAATCTTTAACTTTACTGATATATCCTAGATATTCGTCTCCTGTCAGATGAGGACTTGGAGATGACCCCAGATCTGAAGGTTGTCTCTTCCCTCCCTTTGTTTCTTTGTCTGTGAAGTCTTTTGTGTCTGATACAATCCTCATTGTCTACTATGAACAGGAAGACCATGAAGAGGGAAACAAAGATAACAAGACCCAGGTAAAGGATGACGTGTTCCACCCACATAAGAAAGAGAAAGACAACAGGACCACTAAAGATCCAGCCAGAGTTGAGGGGGAAAGAAGAGGTTAAGGGCTAAAAGAAAAATAGATGGTAACGATAATAAAGAGTAAGAAATAACACAATTTCTTGAAGCCAAACTCTTCAGTGCTGCTGGTTTTCAATTGCTTATGTGCAGAGTAAGTAACATGTGACATTGCACAGGAAATCTGTTATGCATGTCTATGATGTGCAGATGGGATTTTAAAAAGGTTTTGTTGAACATTATGAACTAACCAGTACCCCGGAGCTCTTGACTCTAGCTGCATATGTATCAAAAGATGGCCTAGTCGGCCATCACTGGAAAGAGAGGCCCATTGGACTTGCAAACTTTATATGCTCCAGTACAGGGGAACGCCAGGGCCAAAAAGGGGGAGTGGGTGGGTAGGGGACTGGGAGGGAGGGTATGGGAGACTTTTGGGATAGCATTGGAAATGTAAATGAGGAAAATACCTAATAAAAAGTATATATATATATATATATATATATATATATATATATATATAGGTTTTGTTGATTCTTTGTGAGTTTCACACCCTCTTTCTTCCCTTGCAATCTCCCCATAAAATAAAATAAATAATATAAAAGTAAATAAATAAAAATAAAACAAAGCATAAAATAGTCCTGTCATGGAAGCTGTAATGTCACAGTGTATCCCACAGTATTTCCCTTGGTCCATACATCTTACTTTCAAATGTTCATTGCAATGAATCATTAGTCTGGAATGAGGCCTCTTGCTTCTATCATCAATACTGGATCCTTACTGGGACTCTTCTCAGATATCCTGTTGTTGCTCTGTATCATTGAAATCCTGCAGCATTGGAACTGTAGGACCATCCCTTTCACATGCTCCAACAGTTTGTAGATGATATAGAGGTTGGGGTGGGCCAACTCAAACCCTGGATCAAGGCTTGGGTGGAGCTGAGTTGGTCAGTCCACTAGCTTTCCCACTCCTCCACCATCAGGTCAAGTTCTCCAACACTGTTCCAGCTAACTCTACCAATGTTTCAACTGGCAAGAGTCAGGGTAAGCTCTCCTGCTCTCATGCCCTTGGGGCCTGCTCACTCCCACCCATGCCATCAAAGCCAGTTCTACTGTGATGCCCAGAGGAGGTGCAGAGCCTGCTCTGCCAAATGTTGCAGCTCTCACAGCAGAGGAGTGGCAGACAGGGACAGGTTTGCCAAGGTTGCTGAGTTCCAGCTCTGCATCCAGTTCCCTGAGGAAAGGTGGTGCATTCAGTGATATGGCTCAAAAGCTATTGACTTTTGGCAATTTAACTTTCTTGCTATTCTGGGGTCAAAAATCTACTGGCTCTGGCAGTTAACAACTGCTGACAACAGCCCAGGAAAAGAAACTTAGTTACTTAATTTCTTTTCTCTTTGACTGGGGCCTCTCACTGTCAAAATGAGATGCTTAACTTTCTTTAACTCTTTGTAAGCCAGAGAGAAAAGAAAAGAAAGGAAGAAAGGAAGGAAAGAATGAAAGAAGGAAGGAAGGAAGAAAGGATGGAAGGAAAAAGAAAGAAAGAAAGAAAGAAAGAAAGAAAGAAAGAAAGAAAGAAAGAAAGGAAGGAAGGAAGGAAGGAAGGAAGGAAGGAAGAAAGAAAGAAAGAAAGAAAGAAAGAAAGAAAGAAAGAAAGAAAGAAAGAAAGAAAGAAAAAAAGAAAGAAAGAAAGAAAGAGAAGGCACATATAGCAACATGCATGTTACATGAAGCTGAGGAAGGCTGTACCACCACTTTGTTTTTATAATTCCTCGGGATAATTGATAATTTCTTTCTTTCTTTCTAAGCATTTTTACAATCCATAAATTCATAGTCAGTATAAGACAATAGTTCATGTCATAGGTCAATAAGGCTTAAGTATTTACAGCAGAATTGTTTATAAGTCTTTCCATTAAGAGCAGTACCTGAACGACAATATGAACTAACCAGTACCCCTCCCCACAGAGCTGTGTCTCTAGCTGCATATGTAGCAGAGGCTGGCCTAGTCAGCCATCAATGGAAGGAGAGGCCCTTGGTCTTGTGAAGATCATATGCCCCAGTACAGGGGAATGCCAGGGCCAGGAAGCTGGAGTGGATGGGTGTAAATGAAGAAAGTATCTAATAAGAAAAAGAAATGAAAAAGAAAACAACAGCAACAACAACAAAAAGAGTAGTGCCTGAAGCTGGGCAGTGGTTGTGCACGCCTTTAATTCCAGCTCTTGGAAGGCAGAGGCAGGTGGATTTCTGAGTTCGAGGCCAGGCTGGTCTACAAAGTGAGTTCCAGAACAGCCAGGGCTATAGAGAGAAACCCTGTCTCAAAAAAAAAAAAAAAAAAAAAAAAAAAAAAAAAAAAAAAAGTAGTACCTGACTAAAGATTCACTATCTGTTATTAGCTCCATCAGTTCATTATAAATTTAAAACAATAATTCATTTTTTCTTTGCATTGGCACAGTGTTCTTTCTTTTTTCAAATATTTCTATATCAGCATTAGAAAATCAATCTAATAAAAAACAATAATTCTTATTTCATAATTTAGCAAGTTTTATCAAGAGATAAATCATATGTCTTGTGTTTTATTATTTTGAAGTCTTGTATAGATAGACTAGTCCATCATTGACTTTTCTCTCCTTCCACCTACAATAAATTGCCCATTTCCAGTTTATGACCTTTAGTTACCAGATAGTGGCCTCACTCCTAACCTAGAAAGAATGTTTTCCTTGACATAAATTTGTTCCAAGTCCACTTCCCTTTCCTTGTGCAATTAGCCCAGGACACCTGAAGGTTTACAGAGCTCTATTTGCAGCTTTTATTCTATAGGGGGCTTGAGATTAGTAATATATCAGTTTAGGAGTTCTATAAAACCATTATCAGGAATTATTAAATCATCATTCGCCTACACAGCATTCCTACGTGGAAGTACATCTTCATATTAATTCTGTGGGAATCTGCCCATTAAGGTGAGCTGATTCCCAGGGATCATATGACTGTAATAGTGGCAGCAAGAGGCATTCCTGAGATGAAGTCTCTTAGGACCCTGCGTCTCAGACCACATCTATCAAGTCATGTAAAACACCATTGACAGAAACTCACTTTTCCCCATAGCACTCCCTCGATGGGTTCTGACAAAAGCTAATACCCTCAGACTAACTCATCCCTCCCCGAAATCCCTCCCCTACTCTCGTCACCAGGGCCAGCTATACTGGGGTGGCCAGGCAAGGTGTAAGGCCCACTCTCCTTAGTGCTAAAGCCGGTGAAAGATGGGGCCAGCTCTGCACAACCCTTAGACATCAATATGGTCCAAGATGGCAGCCAGACCAGGGATGTCTACACTGTCTTTAGTGGTAATATGAGCTACAGACATTGAGGTAATATGGGCTGGGATTTCACCATAGCCTCAGGGGGTGGGGAAGGCGACTCACAGCAGGTTATTCCTCTCCACCCTCACATCTCCAGTTTCACCTCTCTTCACAATGCTCAAATGGTTTGATTTCTTTTTGCCTCCTGTCTGTCCACCACATACTTGCACACTGCAGTCACTTCTGCTATAGGCAGGCCATGTTTCTGGCAGGCCTCTGGGTTTCCTCCCTTGCTGGTACTGCATGGTGTGTTGTGAGAAATGAAACTCTGGTTGTCTACAGCCAATTCTTGCTACATGGGAGTGGGCTGCCTTGTCCCATGATTGTATTTTTTAAAAAATAAGTTTTATTAATCTATTAAGTTAATGATGATGTGGTACATATAAAAAAAAAAACTTTTACTGATCCTATTGTGGAAAAAAACACCATTGAAATATAATTGGAATTTTATTTTCTTAATAGTGGAGCAGAAAAGCATGACATGTTTTTAATATGGCCAGGTTGAATAAAGGGACAATAGGATCCAGTGACCTTTCTAAGTCCATCTTCAGGGTCCCATGTGAGGTTAAGGTTTAAGCAGAGGGCCAGAGCACTACTCAGCAAAGTATTCTAGGCCATGGTACAGTTCAGCTCCTTGTCCATCTCTTAATGTCTCTCTGTTCAGGTTGTTTGGAAAGGTGTAAATCTCTTTCTGGAAAATTTTCCTCTCTGCTCTCTGACTTTATATTCTCTGAGTATGAGATCATGATAGAATTCCACTATCATGAGATACAGTGTTTCAATAATATAGCTGCAAAATAAAGAATTGATGCAGTTTCTCTTTAGAATATCATCATCTAGAACAGTCTCTCTGCCTTCTGTTTCCAAACCTCAGTTCTGTAGTGGAATAGTTCTATTTATGAAAGAATGCTATGAGCAAGAATACAAGTAGGAACCCAAGCTAGAACCATTTCTCCATAACCTCATGGCTGGTATAAGTAATTCCATTTGATTGGTTTGAGACAGGATCCCATCATAAAGCCTAGACTGGAGTAAAACTTATGATCCTCCTGCTGCAGATTCCCAAGTAGGTACTAGGATTCAAGCCATAGCCATGGACAAGTGGCACTAGGTGTCTTTGGTTAGTAAGTCGTGATTAGTCAGCAAAGAGTGGCTGGTTTTGCACAGGTTTCCCATGATTAGTTGCAATTGGAATATGTTTGAGCTATTTTTTCACAGAATGGAATAAAAATTGTTGCAGCATGTAATGAAAATATTTCCTCTCTTGTGTGAAAATTCCATCATTTTCTCTGCTGAACTGAAGATCTCCAGTTGAAAGGAATTGGTATTCTTTAGCATGCTTGGAAAGAGCTTTAAGTATATGTAAGCACATTTTTTCTGTTTCTTTGTCTTAAAGAGCAGCAGTTAAATACTAACTCTTCTATTTGGCCACACAGTTCACAAGTTCTTATAGTGGTCATATGGCAGTGTATATATTATGTGAGGAGTTCCTCCGGAGCTACACATTGAAACATTGCATTTATTTTTTGTGTGCATGAAACCTTTAAGAAATACCAATTAGCTTTATAACATTTCAAAACCAATATAACTCCAGTTGTCTTCTTAGTGTTTAAAATTGTTTTCCTCTTTTTTTTTTTATTATACCTTAAATCTTAAAAACTGGAATCAATTCCCATAACCTCGGTTTTTGTTGTTGCTTGTTTTGTTTTCTGAAATAAGAATCATAGTTTCATATCTTGAAATACATTGAAGATCACTTTCCAGTGCCCCCATTCAATTCCCAAACAAGCTAGGTGATGGCCAGATGGATGATGGATGGGACCAGCTCCACCCTCTGTGCAGAGATTGGCCCTGCTTGCCTAAACCTATTTGCACTCCTTGTCTTGTATGCCATTCTGGATGTGTCAGGTACTTGTCACCAAGTGGCACTCCCTTAACCATAGCAACATGAAACAGGAGTGGGCAGGCACATGAATGGGCAAGTCTGGGAAAGAGCAGAAATTTTCTTTACCATGGTTGGGAGGAAAAAATGCCATCTTTGAACTGAGTCTTTTGTGAACTTAAGACTTACCCTGGGGGCTGGAGAGAAGGTGGTTAATAAGAAAGTTTACAGTGCTTGCAAAGGACTCAAACTCGATTCCCAACACTTAGAACCTCAGAACAACTTATAGTTCCACTTCTAGGGGATTGGATGCTATCTTCTGGCTTCTCCAGGGTCTTGCACATATGTGGTACACAAAATTTTGTGCACCTGGTACTTAAGCACACATACACATAAAATACATAAAACAAATAATTCATTTTTATTTAGACAATCCAATTATGTCATTTTTCTGTACACAATGGAGCACTACTCAGCTATTAAAAACAATGAATTTATGAAATTCCTAGGCAAATGGATGGATCTGAAGGGTATCATCCTGAGTGAGGTAACCCAATCACAAAAGAACTCACACAATATGCACTCACTGATAAGTGGATATTAGCCCAGAAACTTAGAATACCCAAGATACAACTTGCAAAACACATGAAACTCAAGAAGAACTAAGACTAAAGTGTGGGAACCTCGCTCCTTCTTAGAATTGGGAGCAAAACACCCATGGAAGGAGTTACAGACACAGAGTTTGGAGCTGAGACGAAGGGATGGACCATCCAGAGACTGCCCCACTCGGGGTCCATCCGACAGTCAGCCACCAAACACAGACACTATTGCATATGCCAGCAAGATTTTGCTGAAAGGACCCTGATATAGCTGTCTCATGTGAGGCTATGCCAGTGCCTGGCAAACACAGAAGTAGATGCTCACAGTCAGCTATTGGATGGAACACAGGGCCCTCAATGGTGGAGCAAGAGAAAGCACCCAAGGAACTGAAGGGGTCTGTAACCCTATAGGTGGAACAACAATATGAGCTAGTCGGCCGTCATTGAGAGGCCCCTTGGTCTTTCAAACTTTATATGCCCCAGTACAGGGGAAACACCAGGGCCAAGAAGTGGGAGTGGGTGGGTAGGGGAGGGGGGTGGGGGAGGGTATAGGGGACTTTCCGGATAGCATTTGAAATGTAAATGAAGTAAATACCTAATAAAAAATTGGAAGAAAGAAAGAAAGAAAGAAAGAAAGAAAGAAAGAGAGAGAGAGAGAGAGAGAGAGAGAGAGAGAGGGAGGGAGGGAGGGAGGGAGGGAGGGAGGGAGGGAGGGAGGGAAGGAAGGAAGGAAGAAAGAAAGAAAGAAAGAAAGAAAGAAAGCAAGCAAGCAAGCAAGCTATCACAAGGCAAGGTCTCCAGTTGGGGGATGGGGTCACCCACTCATCTTCAAATGTTTAACCCAGAATTGCTCTTGTCTAAATGAAATACAGAGACAAAGTGTGGAAGGAGCAGAGACTGAAGGAAAGGCCATCCAGAGACTGTCCAACCTGAAGATCCATCTCATATACACCACAACCAGACTCTATTGCAGATGCTAAGAAATACTTGCTGACAGGAGCCTGATATAGCTGTCTCCTGAGAGGCTGTGGCAGAGCCTGACAAATACAGAGGCAGATGGTCACAGCCAATAATTAGACTAAGCACAGGGACCCCAATGGACAAGTTAGGGTAAGGACTGAAGGAGCTGCAGAGGTTTGAAACCCCATAGAAAAAACAACAATATAAAACAACCAGAATCCCCAGAGCTCCCAGTGACTAAACCACCAACCAAAGAGTACACATGGAAGGACCCATGGCTCCAGATGAATATGTAGCAGAGGATGGCCTAGTTGGCCATCACTGGGAGGAAAGGCCCTTGGTCTTGTGAAGATTCCATGCCCCAGTATAGGGGAATGCTATGGCTAGGAAGTGGGAGTAAGTGGGTTGGGGAGCAGGGTGAAAGGGGAGGGTATAGGGAATTTTCAGAGAGGAAACTAGGGAAGGGGATAGCATTTGAAATGTAAATGAAGAAAACATCTAATAAAATAAAAAGAAAAATAGCCGGGAGTGGTGGTGCACGCCTTTAATCCCAGCACTCGGGAGGCAGAGGCAGGAGGATTTCTGAGTTCAAGGCCAGCCTGGTCTACAAAGTGAGTTCCAGTACAGCCAGGGCTATACAGAGAAACCCTGTCTCAAAAAAAAAAAAAAAAAAAAAAAAAAAGAAAAAAAGAAAGAAAATAATAATAAAAATAAATAAATAAATAAATAAATAAATAAATAAAAGTAAAAGAAAAAAAAGAAATATAAAGTTTAAAAATCCTGAATGAAAGCCCTGGTGGACCTCTTTCTATACATGCTTTTAGACTCTTGAATGTCCTTTTCTTGTCTAAGCCTGATTGAATTGAGTCTCCTATATTTTTGGTTTCCAAAGCCATTTTACTTCATATAGAGAGACAATGAAGTTCAAACTTTAAAACTGTAGTGTATATGTACCATCTGGCTACAAGCAACCTTTACAATTTCTCTGTATCACCACTCTTGGGACAGCACTGCACGATGAACTCTCTGGGACGGGCTATATGACCAGCTGTGTACTCAGAAGTGGGCTGGTAGTCTTGCCTAGCTTCTATGTGCAGAAACGTGGCAAATATGGACAAAGAAATGTATTTGTAATTTACATGAAATAATTTTAATGTAAGTGGCTACATGTGTTTAGTGATCACAACTTTAGATAGCACTACTTGCCTCTAGTGACATTTTCCTTGATTAGAACCATTTCCTGTCTCCCTTTTCTAGTTTTTTCACCTGAACCTAGTCTTTGCTGTCATATCACTTAAGTTTAGCCATCTTTTTAACTGAAGTCGAAATACAAAATTGTTAAAGCCCTCAATGCACTTATTCATTGGTAATTTTCTGTCATTTGTAAAGCTTTCTAAAAGTGTTAATAAGCACATAATTATAAAAAATATATAAACAAATACATCCACTCCAAATATTCTAGCAAGAGGAAAGTCATTGACAGTGCCTTTCACTGGCTTCTTTCTGCCAAACCACTCTATTTGAATGCAATATCATTTTGTGTACACAAACCATTGCTCGTTTTCTCTCCATTTTTCTTTATATCTATATCTATTGTATTTCTGTAACAATGCACAAAAATTTCTGAGATCATTTACTTCAGGAATATTTAGAAATTTCTGTTGACAAACAAATACAATTAATTCCTAAAAGAGGTCTAAAAATGGTCTTCTTTAGATTTTAAACACATCTACTCTCAGACACTAGTTTTTGCTTACATAGTCTCTTCAACATATTTGAACACATCACTGACAGTTTTGCTATCCTTCAGCTGTCAGTATCTGAACCATCTCCACTTTGAATGGATAGGGATTTGAAAAGAGCAGAAGTGCTATAAATGGACCTTAATGCTCATCCTTTGATGAAAGTTCTAGGCATTGGAATGAGAAGAAGAACTTCTGTAGGAAGTATTATAAGTATTACTCACAACTGAGATCAACAACTATGGCCTATTTGGGGAAAATAGAAGGAGAAATCTTGAAACTAAAATAATTAAGGAATATTCTACCAGAAAATTAAAACAAAAATTATCCTTTAGAACTCCACCCCAAAGCTTATGCTGTTTATTTTACATGTATTACCAAGTCTGTTTCTCTCAGAAAATCTAAGAGACAGGCTTTTAATTTCTTGTTTTATGGACAATAAAATTAAAGCTTTGAGAGATTCAATAATTTGCCAAACATGTCTTGGCTAACGTTGGGACTGAAGCAGCATCCAAACTTTATCGTTTCTGACTTCCAAGTCTGTGCCATAGTCTCTCAGCGAGTCCTCCAGGGAATGACATCTTTGTGAACTGTGAGTGCAAAGACTAGAGTTATTGCTGGGAGCAATGAAAGAAGCTCTGGACCGACAGTCAGGAGTTATAATATCAACACTTTAGCTTTCCCAATTGCATGGGGCCTGATTGTCTGAGTGGTTTTTGAACAGAAACATATTCAATGGGCTATTTAGTGTGTAAACAGCAGAATTACCAAAACCAGACTTCCTCTGTTCTATTCTTTGTGTCACCCTTAAAATTCTCCACATTCTGCCTAACATTAAGTCCTTCTCAAACCGTACACTACAGAAAGAGACCATGGCTGCCAGCATCTGTGTTTCACAGATTTGAAAACTAGTCTTCAAGAAGACAGTAACTTAGATGAAGTCTGTCTTCTTGTAACCCACAAACACTTCACACTACTCTGATGACAGGAGCTTCATCACAACACTACCTGACACTCATGTGAATGAGAGCAAGTCTGCTCTTTACTAGTCCAGTAAGACACCCCAGTCCTCCTTCCTCTACCTGCTAGTGATACCCAATATGGTAGAACATGTCTTCTCTTCATGGGTCCTAATTTTGTTCTTCCTTTCCATGACATTTAAATATGTTTCTTTTCAGTGACTTACTTTAGGTCATCTTTATTATGTTTTTTATTTAAGGCCTACTTATGTTGTGTGGTCAAAAATTCCTATCTAAGTATTGCCTTCTAATTATACATAGTACTCAGCAAAGTCTCATCTGCCTTAAGGCCACATCTTCCATGTGCATAGTAAGGATTCCAAATCCATGTCTCAAGCGGACTCCTCACTTCTGAGCTTCACATTAATATTAAGTAATATGAAATGTATAATCAGTAATAGTTTTCAATGTCAGTGCACCAAGACATCTATTTCAGCATATGTAACACTCAAATTACCCCTTAGCCTGGGGAAGACCCTCATTGTTTTGTATTTGAAATGCGCAACTCTTTTTCACCTACAATGGAAAGGGAAGAAACACAAGTTTGACTTCTTCCTTGGCCTCACACAACCGCAAACCAAGGCACTGTAGAGAACTGCCAGGGTTTCTGCCTCATGTCATTCAGTGCTAATGAGTCTCAGTGATAATGGTCATGCCTTGAAGAATGCCCTTGACAACACTATATTACCTATTACTTTTTTCTTTATATAATCACTTTTTCTTCTTTTTCCTTGCAATATATCTGGCTATACCCTCTCCTCCCTTCGCTTGTCCCAGTCATCCCCTGCCTGAACCTCTTCCCCAGAAATTCTTAACATATATTTATGAAATTTTGTGCATTTTAAAAGATCACACATATTAAAATGTATAATCTACTAATTTTAGCTCTGGTATTACAGAGAGAGAGAGAGAGAGAGAGAGAGAGAGAGAGAGAGAGATGCAGTCCAAGCTCAGAAGCACATGCCTGAAACCCTACCCCTTGTACAACTTGAAAGATAGGCAGTGGAATTGGACATTTAAGGTCATTCTATATATAATGAGTTTGAGGCTAGACTACATGAGATCGTGTCTCAAACAATAACAAGAACTACAAAAACAAACAAAAATAAGAATAAACAACAACAATAAAAGTATTAAATTTCGAAGACTATAAAAAGTCCTAGGCTTCAGTCTATCTATTCATCTATATCACCACTGCTCCAGCTCTGCCTCACATTATAATGTCCTTAGCATTAATATGACTGTGATTATTACCATAAAAATCTTAAGAACAGTCACTTTGCATTCAGTATTGTCTCACTATTGGCTTCTTCTA
Organism: Mus musculus; assembly: GCF_000001635.26. NCBI lineage: Eukaryota > Metazoa > Chordata > Mammalia > Rodentia > Muridae > Mus > Mus musculus. The sequence goes on along the minus strand of NC_000084.6, from coordinate 43,811,718 downwards.
CAGATGAATAATCTGACAGATGAAATCTGGCCACAGTACTTCTCTATTTAAATCCCTTTCCCATTTTCCTAAGCATAAATCCCAGTTATATGAATTAGCCTACAGAATTTTGAACAAGTGGAACCCGGAATATTCTCCAGTCTACATACCACCTATGACAATATCCTGAGATCCTTGCAACTGTCATCCACTTTCCTGTAAATCTTGGTCTACCTCTGGTCTACCATTCACACCTTAGTACAGTTGACTCCCTCTTTGAATTTTCTTCAGCCTCTCTCACACGGCTGGAAAAAGCTATTGAACAATGAAGAATTCTCTGATCTGTCTGCATACATTGTCAGCAGGTTCCATGAAGGCTGGAATTGTGCTTGGTTGGGTCATTGCTATGTTTCCTGAGTATAGTGTAGTAAGGCTTTTGGCACTTTATAGGTTAATATCTGGAAAGAAAGAAATACACCACCTACCTAACTAAAATACCAATCAGGTGTTGTGGTTTGAATGAAAATAGCTCCTGTAGGCACATGAAGAATTACACTATTATGAAGTGTGGCCTTGGTTGGGATACTTTTAATGACTGCTTCTATTTCTTTAGGGGTTATGGGGCTGTCAGAAATTTCAACAGAGGTGTGTAGCAATGGGGGATGGGGAACTGGGGGTAGCCACCAGTAAGTCCCAGAGGACAAGAAAGCAAGGGGCTCTCAGAACCCAATGGGATGAGATTAGCTGAACTGACCAATAAAAGGGAGGGAGAACCTGTAAAGACAATATTTTGAGGTTAGGCAAGACCCTGGTTGGGAAATGAGGCCACTCACTCATCTCCAAATTTTTAACCCAGAATTGCTCCTGTCTAAAGGAAATATGGGAACAAAGTGTGGAAGGAGTGGAGACTGAAGGAAAGGCCTTCCAGAGACTGCCCTACCTGGGGATCTGTCCATATACAGACAGCAAACCCAGACACTATTGCTGATGCCAAGAAGTGCTTCCTGACAGGAGCCTGATATAGGTGCCTCCTGAGAGGCTCTGCCAGAGTTTGACAAATGTAGAGATGGATACTCACAGCCAACCATTGGACTGAGCACAGGGTCTTCAATGGAGGAATTAGAGAAAGGACTGAAAGAGTTGAAGGGGTTTACAACACCATAGGAAGGAAAGCAATATAAACCAACCAGATCCCCCAGAGCTCCAGGGACTTAACCACCAACCAAAGAATACACATGGAGGGACCCATGGTTCCAGCCACATATCTAGGAGGATGGCCTTGTCTGGCATCAATGGGAAGAGAGGCCCTTGGTGATGTGAAGACTCTATTCCCCAGTGCAGGTAGGAGTGGGTGGGTGGGATGGGGAGCACCCTCATAGAAGCATATGAAGAGGGGATGGGATAGGGGGTTCGGGAGGGGAAACGAAATATAAATACATAAAATAATAATAAAAAAATAGAAGAAGTGTGGCCCTTTTGGAGGAAGTATACCATTGGGGCAGGCTTTGAGGTTTCACAAAGTCAAGTTAGGCTCTCTCTCTCTCTCTCTCTCTCTCTCTCTCTCTCTCTCTCTCTTTCTCTCTCCCACCCTCCCCCCTCTCTCTTTTTCTCTTTCTCTCTCTCATCCTGCTGCCTGCTGATTCAGACGTAGAACCACTGTCTTCTTCTCTAGTACCTTCCTGCCTGCATGTCAGCTTCCATGTCCTGGCATCTCTTCACAGCAGTAGAAATCCTAAGGCACTGAGTTTGTACAATCCAAGTTAGAAAGCAGTTATCTGACCTCCTTTACTGGTTTTATCAACAACTCAAAGCAATGAGTGTAAGTTCTACATCTCCAGCAGAAACTTCTGGTTTCTTTGGAGAATCAGTTGTGCCATATGATGTTTTTTCTGGAAACTGTCTTATGAGAGGATGTTTTTGATGAAGCAGGCATGTGGGAGGATGTTTTGCTGAGAACAGACAAGTGTTGTTTTTTCTGGAAGCAGCCTGGGAAAAGGGCATGTGATGTTTTTCTAGAGTGCATGCTTGAGAGAACACATGATGTTTGGAAAGGGTATAAATACAACCCAAGAGACAGTGGACGACACTGTGTGGCACTGGTTTGCCATGCCTTCATCGCTGATCATTGTTTATTGTGACTTTGTAGAGACAAATACACAAAAGAACTTCTAGTGGTGTTCTGGCAGCTTCTTGTCACTTCTACAAACTCCAGCAGATTGGCAGAGTCTCATGGCTTCTTCTTCTGCCTGCCATTGTTGATTCATGAACAGTGTTTGCAAGCACTTCAAACTACCACTGCTGATTCATTTGAACTAAACTGTTGTTATCCTGACATGCAGATTGGATTCACCCTGAAGAACTATTTCTAAACAGGTCCATATCCTCCTTGGCTCTAGTAACCTTTTCTTTCCACTACTTCTGGGATCTGTGCTAAAAAGAAAGCATAAAACATTTAAGCACACTTATTAAAGTTGATTTAAAAAAAAAAAAACTATAAGCCTACAACCTCTGCATTTTTGCAGGATTGAGGATGACTTGTGCCTTAAAATGTCCACACCTCAATTCATTTTGCTATCATTAATATTAGAAGTTTTTTAGTAATTACAAAATGAGGATAATTGCACCCATCCTGCCCTACCTTTCAGGGTGGGATAAATGTGAGGAATGCATGAGTTCCCAATGGGAGTGAGCCTATGGAATGGAAATTGTTCTTAGTAAGTTATCTGAGCTATTCAATCAGGAGAAGCAGAGAAAACAGAACATGTCATGTACAGGATAATTGCCTGAGATTTGTTTCGTGTTTTGTTTTGTTCTTCTTGTTTTCATTCATTCCCAGGATCTGGATTGCGGATGACAACTCTTGTTCACAGCTAAGTCATACACATCTTGCTAAACACTAAAGGATGATGACAATATAAAATCTAGCCTAGTCATCTATAACATACACCTACTCATATGTATAGTAATATCCCAGGATATAAATCCAGCCCAGATTCCAGCAAAAATATCAGTTCTCAGAGATTGGGGAAAATAAAAATAACCTAAGAAATCACTTCATTAGCCATCGTAGGATGACAAGAGAGAGAGAATGACGGTCATTATTCCTTTTCTCCTCCTCACTGAAAAACCGCAAAAATTTGGACTGAAGAACAGGAAAAAGGATGAGTTCAAGTTTACTCATCAAGTTAATTGCATAAATGGCACATGACAAACCCCACTAGTACTCGGTTGCCCTAAGCACTTCCACCCATCACAAAGGCTGTTAACAACTTATTTTTTTATTTGGTTAGAGTATAATTTGAGTGGAATAAAACATTTATGTCTATTTTACACACAGTTTTAAATTATTAAGGTATAAATCCAACTGGAGTTTTTCAAACACAGAAAATGTGTTTATACTCATGACACACTGTGTCTCAGAAAAACCATCCCCTGCTCCTGTATCCTTCTCTCTCCCTACTATTCCCTCACAGTGCCCTCTATCTACAATTCTTTATTTCTTCTGAGAAAGTTGTACAAATGGAATTCCTTACACCAAATTTTGCATTTAGCTGCTCTCATTTATAGCAATGCTTTAGAGTTCACTCTTACTATCACATGCATCAATAGTTCTTTCTTGATGCTGCATAGGCAGCTACCTCATGGAACGCTCCCAGGTTATTCTTCATTTGCCATCTGATGGACATTTGGGTTAATCTCAGTTTGGAGTTATTAATAAAGTCACTATAACTATTCTTGGGTATATAAAGTAATATTCAAAAAAACATATAAAAGTAGTTCAGATAAGTCTTTAATGGTTCAATATGGCCAAAGATATGTTGGTATATATATATATATGCCATAAATAGGACATAAGAGAATGTGGAGAATGTGTTTCTAACTCTACCAACAATGTATATGATTTTCTACTTCTCAATTTCCTGTTGTTTTTGTTGAATTTCTTTTTAATTTCAACCAGTTTGATAGATGGATGGAAATACATTCTTTCGATTTTAGTTTTATTCTAGACAAAAGAATCAGGGCATTGCATCATATACATTATATATTCATGGTTATATTTCAATAAGACATTTGCTCAGACTTTTTGTCCACATTTTAAAATTTGGAAATTTTCTATTTTTTTCATTTTGAAAATAATTTATATAGACTGCTTATAATATTTACAAAAAATGTGAGACATGATGGTATATTTTTCTTTTCTATACAGAGCCTAGGTGTATGTGTGCTTATCTTGTATTTAGGGTTGTATCTAAGAAATTTTTTCTAGCCTATAATTGAAAGATTTGTCCACTGTAATTTTATTTCTGAAGTGTAAACATTTTTATGTGACCCAGTTTGAATTAATTTCTATGCAACACAGAATATAAACCCAAATTATTTTTTCTTCCTCATTTTGCATGAGAATACTCAAATATTTGTCATTTGCTAAAAAGAGAGTTCTTTTTCTATTGGGTTACCTGTGTGCCTTCACTGTAAATGAGCGTCCACATACTCCAGGAGTCTATTCTATTCCATAAATAAAGCATAGCCTCCCTCTCTTCAAATTTTTCATATTTTATTAAGATTACACACACACACACACACACACACACACACACACACACACACACACACACACACATATTCTGGCGACCATGGTTCTTCATCTTTCTATCCCAATAGCAAGCTAGCTGTGTTACTTTCAATGAGTTGGCAATTTCACTCCTAAAAACACTTTACAAGTTTCTGTGTAACACCTTAGAATTGTGAGAGTTATATTGAATTTGTAGGAAATTTGGGGAAGCTTATTTTTTTATAACATGAGCACATTAAATTTCTTTTAAAACTATTTCAACAGAATAGTATATGTTTATGCATACACAATATACTTGTCTTAGATGTAGATTTAAGTGGCATTGTGTTCAGTGTGAGAATAATGCAATTAAATTTCAATTTCTAAGTGGTCCATAAAAACAGAGTCGATTGTCATGTATTAAACCTCCCTCTTGGCATGACTCCACATCAATTCAGTTTTGATAGCCCTTGTGTTGAGTCTTTCATACTCTCTGCAAAGTCTGTGTCTTCTCTGAATAGAGCTGCTCTGAGTTCTTTCTGATATACATCTCCACTGCACTAACTGCTTTGGTAAAGACTTCAACATGGCACAGAAAGGAGCAGGAAAGGATGTCTGCACCTAGTTGTGATCTTAGTGGAGAGGCTGTCATCATGACTAAGCACATCAGCCAAAGGTGTTTCATAGATTTTCCTTTCATGTTTCATTTTACTGGAAATCACACACACACACACACACACACACACACACACACACACACACACTCACAAACACATATACACACAAGTACAAACATACAAACACAAACAGAGGGAAACACATATAGACACCAGACATGCACAAACACACACACACACACACACACACACACACACACACACACAAACATACAGACATAAACACATATGCATCAATGTATACATAGAGAGAAACACACACAAACACAGACACGCAATACTGTATATTTTACCTATAAATTCACAAAACTAACATTAAACTGTGAAATGAATGATCTTGTCACTATTATAATAATTACATTTTTCCTTTTAAATATGCTCATATAGTAACTATTGATCTGTAATTCTATTGTCATCTCTTCTGATTATTTTGGTATCAAGACAATGTTGACCTCAATTAAAAAAATGATACTTCACATCAGTTAGAAAAGTCAGAACAAAAAATCATAGCAGATTGTGTTATGACATAGAGAAAACTGTAGCTCTCATAAAATGCTTCTATGGATGTAAAACGGTACAGTTGCTTTGAAGAGTTTGAAAATCTGCTTAAGGCTAAAGTGAGTCAGGAGATCATAAGGAAAGTCTATTGTCGTGTGCATATCTATGAAATCTAAAAATGAATGTCCTGTAAAAGAAAAGACTTGACAGGAATGATGGTGCAGGCCTTTAATCCTAGGCCTTGCAAAACAGAGACAGGGTTATCTCTGCAAGCTCTAGGCCAGCCTGATCTCTAGAGAGAGTCTCGGATGGCCAGAGCTACACAGAGAAACCTGTCTCAGAAAAGAAAGAGAGAGAGAGAGAGAGAGAGAGAGAGAGAGAGAGAGAGAGAGAGAGAGAGGGAGGGAGGGAGGGAGGGAGGGAGGGAGGGAGGGAGGGAGGGAGGGAGGAAGGAAGGAAGGAAGGAAGGAAGGAAGGAAGGAAGGAAGGAAGGAAGGAAGGAAGGAAGGAAGGAAGGAAAAGAAAAGAGAAAATTCAAATAGTCCAAAATGTCTATTACCCTGTCAATTGAGAATTAAAGTTTAGTATACTCATGCAATTGAATACCATTCAGAAATAAAAGGGAATGGCCTATAAATGCAAACAAAAACAAAACAAAACAATGCACAAGAACCGCAGTAACATCATGATGTGTGAATGAAGCTGGACACAAAGCCATATATGGTGCTATTCATGTTTGTAAGGGTCAGATTGTAGAAACCATAAGTGGTTTACTGGTTAACTGGATGAGGAAGGGAAAAGTCAGAGGTGAGCCATAGATATCAGTGTGTATGGTTTTCTTTTGTGTTGACGAATGTTTTTAAACTGCCTGTAACAGGGCTATGAATGTACTGTAGTAGTGAAATTGACATTAGGAAGTTGTGTTGTCTATGAACTATATAGCTCAAAAAAAATCCCTCTGAAAATTACTTGGAAATTGTTCTCTTACATATTGTGAATGAGTTGTAGATCTGTTATTATTTCCTTGCCTCAGTGTTTACACATTTTATTGCTGAAAGTCCTCCTGCATATTAAGCACCCTTGTGCTATGTCCCCAGCTTCTCTGAGACAGGCTCCCATTAAGCAGCTCAGGATAAGTTTGAACTTGCCAGGCAACCTAAGCTGGTCTCGAATTCACCAACTTTCTTCCTTGGCCTTTCAAGTGTTGAAATTATAGGCATGAACCATCATGCATGACGTTTTCAAGTATATGTTAATTTTTTTTAACTTGTTCATTTTACATCCTACTCACTGCACTCTCCTGGTCACCCCTTACTTCCACTTATTTCCCCCTTTGCCTCTGAGTGGTTGGGGACACCCCCCCCCAGTTGTATCCCTCCATTCTGACACATTAAGTCTTCAAGGCCAGATAGAAGTCAGTCCAGGTAGAAGAACATATCCCATGTATAGGCAACAGTTTTTGGGATAGTCCCCCACACCGGCTGTTCAGGACCCACATGAAAACCAAGCTGCACATCTACTACGTATGTGCAGGCAGACCTAGGCCTAGCTCATGTACGTTCTTTGGTTAGTGACTCAGTCTCTGAGAGCTCCAAGTGTCCAATTTACTTGACCAATAGACGCAGAACTAACTGGGTTATCTATGTCTTTTGGTTCCCTCCCTCCCCTCCTCCCCCCCTCCTCCCTCCCTCCCCCTTCCCCTCCTTCCTCCTTCTTCCCTTCTTCCTCCTTCCTCCTCCTTCTCCTCCTCCTCCTTCTCCTCCTCCTCCTCCTCCTCCTCCTTCTTCTTCTTCTTCTTCTCTCTCTCTCTCCCCCTCCCTCCCTCCCTCCCTCTCTCTCTCTCTCTCTCTCTCTCTCTCTCTCTCTCTCTCTCTCTCTCTCTCTCTCTCATGTGTGTGTGTGTTCATATGAATATGTATGTGCATTCCAGATGCTAGCTTCTGGTATAATTCATTAGGGGCTGACCACCTTGTCTTTTGAAACAGGATCTCTTATTGGTCTAGTGCTCACCACATTTCTAGGTTGATGAAGTCATAAGTCACATGGATCTTTCTCCCTTGTTCTGGGATTTTAATTTGTACCACCATGCCCATCCTATGTGGCTTCTGAAGATAAAGCATATATTCTCAACCTGGATCTGTTAAGCTGCTTGGCAAGCTGATATATTACTTCTTCAATGATCGTTATTCATTTTTTTCTTCAACTACAGTGTCTGTCTGACCTAAGTTATGTTCTACTCTTAGTATCTTATCTCCCCCTCACTTTGTCTCTCTGTATGTCTCTGTCTCTTTCACTGTTTCTCTGTTTCTTTGTGTCTCTTTTTGTCTCTGTCTCTCTTGTCTCCCTGTCCCTATCTATCTATCTATCTATCTATCTATCTATCTATCTATCTATCTATCTATCTATCTATATCTATATATCTATGTGTCTATCTATGGAAACATGTATGTATGTATGTATGTATGTATGTATGTATGTATGTATGTATGTATCTATCTATCTATCTATCTATCTATCTATCTATCTATCTATCTATCTTTCTACCTTGGCTCCCCCTTCTACTTTGCTCTTCCTTTCTCTCCCCCTTTACTTTCCTTCCTGTCTCTCTCTCTCGTCATGAAAAATTGATCTGTGAGTTTTAGGGATATTTTGGACTCAGATTCTGATTCTTTGGTTGTTTTTTTCTCAATTAAACAGATGTATATTCTCTTACAGAGATCTTACTCAGTCTGGATGGTTGTGCAGCAACCACTTTGGGTGCTAGGAGCTGAACTGGGGTCTTCCACAAGAGCAGTACTCTCTCTTAACTGATGATCCACCTCTCTGGTCCCTATACTAATTTTTCTTTATTATTTTAATTCTTCTATTTACTTTAGCTTAATTCACTTTTTCCTTCTAGTTTAAGACAGAAGCAAGGTTACTGATTTTATACACTGCTACTGAAAGTGTTTAATATCATAAACATTCCTCTGTGCACTGCTTTTATTAGCTTTCACAAGTTTTCTTCAGGTATATCATTATTCTATTTAAAATATCTTCTCGTGTTTGTTGATACTTCTTTTTTGGTCCAGTCTTATGTGAAACTTTTAAATTTTATTTACACGTATTTTGAGACATTTATTTTAAGTGATAATTTGGCTTCTAGTTTGTTTGAATCCACTATAGGAGCAAATCTTTTTATTACATCAGTTCTGATAATTTTTTAATGGCCGTTTCATGATCTTATGAAGTCTATATTGATTAATGTCCCCCTTTCCACATGTAAAAGTGCATATATCACCGTTTAGGATTTTTAAAGGTTTTTATTTATTAATGTTTAATCAAGTGTGTGTGGGTACAACTGCATGAGTGCACAAGGAAACCCAATAGGAGGGAAAGAGTCCCAAGATCAGGCAAAAGAATCAGAATACTTCTGCTGCCATTGTTAGGAGTCCCACAAAAACACCAATCTAATAGCTGTAACATATTTGCAGAAGATGTAGAACAGATTCTTGCAGGTCCCACACTTGCTGCTTCAGTCTCTGTAAGCCATGCTTAGTTCATTCATTGAGCCATTTTCTCCTGGTGTTTTCCATCCCCTCTGACTCTTAAAATCTTTCCTTCCCCCATTCCAGGGGTTTTTCCATCTTTGAGGAGAGAGATGGAGATCTCCAATTTTTCCTTTCTCTGCATAGTGTCTAGCTGTGAGTTTCTTCACCACTCTGACCTGCTTCCAGAGGAAGCATTGCCAAGGTGTTGTCCTAGAATTGCTGAGGACAGCATCCACAGAGCTCACTGAACATGGAGAGGTTGAACTGGTGCCTGCAGCCACTGACAAATTTTTGGTGCGTATTCATTTGTCTGCATGACAGTATGTATGTCTTGTAGTTCTATATGTGTGCCACAGAGTGTATATGTAAGTCAAAGAACAGCTCATAGGAATTAGTTTCTTTCTTCCATCATATGTGGGGTGGGGACACTAGGTGCCTTTACCTGCTAAGTCATCTCATAATCCCAACTGCTAATGTTATATCATATTCCATTCTGAGTAGCATAATGATGAAATCTCACCTTCTACTACATCCCACCTGAGATGAGAATGATCCTTTCATAGACCACATCCATACTGAATGTCCCCCATCTTTCCATTGCTTAAGAGCTGTCCTTATTATCAAATCAACTGACACTTGGTCTCAGTGCCTCTGTGCAAGTAACCCTCACTTTACTAAGTAATGGTTCATAGGGTAAAAGAAGCCTGCTGTCACTCCAGCTGAGGTACGGAGAAGTCACCTATAAGTGTGAATTCTTAATAAGGAAGGAAATCACATAATGAGATCATTATATTGCATTAACATTATCATTTTGTTATAAATTGTCTATATCATTAGTTATCAAGAGTTAAGTGACTTACTGTGTCTGATTTTTGGATTAAACTGTATCACAGATATATTTGTATATAAAACAGTATTATAGAATGGGATGCTATTGGCAGTTCTGGATATCCACTGTGGGGAATAGGGCGACTGCACTATCAACGCCTCTAAATTCTTTTTGGCATCATGTTGTTCTCTGCATCACTGGGAAACTTGAGTTCTTACTGTCTATCAGTTTTCCTTCCTAGGCTTTGTACACATGTTGCCATTTGTATAAACCCACCACACAGTGTTTTCTTAGTCAATTAACTCCTTTATAGCTTTATTATGCCTCTCCACACCTCAGAATACTCTCTCTTCTGAATACCATGTGTCTTGTTATTAATGTAAAAAATACAGATTTCTTTTGAATAGTGTTTGATGTTACATCTTTTTGTATTCTTTAAAAAAATCATTGTTCATTTCTTTATTGGAGATATGTGTATGCATGGCATAGGCTATATGGAGATCTAAAGATACCAGATGGGTGTTATCCTGTCATTCCATCATGTGGGTAGTTCAGACTGAACTTGGGTCATAATGCTTGGTAGCAAATTCCCGTGTCTACTAAACAAGGTTACTGCCTTTCTTGTTCCTATTTAATGTCATTATTAATATTTTCTTTTGTTTATACAATCTTATTGCCTTCCTTTGTATTGAACATTTTTTACAATGATAGTCAAGTGCTCTGGTCTTCAATATTTAAGAGAAATAACTACTTCCTATAATTACACACACATTATTTGAAACAGTGGAGAGACAGAGAGGAGAAGGAGAGTGAGAAAGTGAGAAATAAAGAGAGAAGGAGACAAACAGACAGACAGACAGGTAGAGGACAGAGGACTATTTGGAGAAGAGACTAAGGGGGTAGCTCTTTGATAGAGTTAGTGTTTATTGTGTCTGAGGTCGATAGTATGCATGTACAACTATCTCTTACTCCTCATCAAGTGAGGTATGACTATGCACATCTTCTGAAATGTCACCTCTTTCCTCAGTCATGTTTTAACTACTAATAAATCAAAAGCCCTAAACACCTAGCCACCTACTTGTTTACATCCATTCCTTTGTCTCAAGCCTTGAACCTCATTCCAATGGATGTCAGAAACCAGTTTTGAACTCAGTTGTTATTCCCACATTTAATAGTCACCCATTGGACACTCAATGTATTTATCCAACACCCTTAACTTGCCATCACTACTGAGTATTCAAGGCCAAGAGTATTCAAGGTTAAATAAGCAATGGCTCACTGTTGAGGCACCTGTAGCTTAGTTGGTGTGGCTGATATATAAGCAATAACTTATGATTCAGTACAATGCATGTTATCATGAAGGTGTGTGCAGCATGAGCAGACAGAAGAAATGATTGATTTGTCATGGGTTAAATCAGCGATGTGATCACAGTGTCTTTCTGAAGGTTGTAATGTTGAAAGAACGAGTTGGTGAGTGCTGGTTATTTTAAGCAGAATATACAGCATGATGAACATGTAAAGCCATGTGGGGGCAGTGCTTCTGATAAGAAAATAGAGGGAGAGGCCAGAAACAGCCAACTGGTTACACTGCATGAACAGAAAGTGGTGAAGGGCTATAGTATTTATTGGAAATACACAATACTAAGATCTTCACGGCATAATCTCAGTTATATCCATGAAATTTATATGAAGCAAATGTTCTGATTATCTTCATGCTAAAAATGAGATACTTGAAGTTAGTGAGAATAAGCAATTTGCCAAATAAAAACTCAGGAACTCAGAGAATGCTAAGCGATTTAGTAAGTAGGATATAGACGCCAACCCAGCCTGTGCATCTGATGTAAACAACCAGTGTGTACATTCCAGTACATGCCAGGCAAATTCTCCCTCTGATGATGACACAAATTGATTGGTGTCCATCTGACCTGTGCTTTAAGAATTATTCTCCTATATGACTGAGAGGAAGCTTCAAGCAGCAAATGTGGATGAAGGATAGGAGGTCTTATCAGTATGTAGTAAGAAGCCATAGAAAGTATTGGGAGTGGACATATGACATTGTTTTAAAAAGTGAAGAAAAATGGCAGTCATGTGGAGGACAACCTAGAATGGAGACTATCACAAAATGCAGATTTTGGGTTGTTCTTTCAGTGCACCAGACAAAATCACAGAAGTAAAGCTTACTGTGGGGGTAGGAGAAAACCATTTTAAGGATATCTAAAAAGAGAATCCACAGGACTTTGCTGAGAAAATTGTTTCTTCAGTGATAAAGTACTAAATAAAATTAACATTTCTAACTATTGGTGTGGATGAGAAGGTGCTCTTTATAATTCTGTTTAGAAAGCACAGCAGACTACTAGCTGCTGCACTGTACTGGCAAGAGTTTTAACATTTAGTGGATTTTTTTTATTGCCTCCCTGGAAACGTTTCCCTTTCTTTTTCAATCGCCTTCCCATTTCATCTCCCCTGCTTTTTTGCATCCCATTATCTCTTCCTAACATATACAGTATGTCTCTAGATATACATATCTCTTTAGAAGTTGAGAGTTAATTTTTAGAGTCAGGCTCTGTTCTTCCAGAGGCCTCTGCCTGTATATGTGTCATTCCTCTTGCCTAAAGTGTGTCTTTTTTACACCTTTATTGCATAGCTAACACTCATATAATACCTTTCAGCATGCAAATGACCCCCCATGACCCTTCCTACCCTGCTGATGGCCAGTAGGACACTCTGTACTTCCATTAACATATATTTTTTCTATGACTACTGGAACTACTTGGTTACAAGTTTGTCTTCTTAAGCAAGATAGGATTAGTGTTTTGGATTTTCCAGGGCTAAGCTGAATAGATGGTAAATAGTACAAAGTCAGAAGGCACACTGAATAAATAATTGATAAAAGTCTAAGTCATGAGAATTGGTCAAGTGACAACCCTCAGACAGGAAGGCCTTACAATGACAGAACACTACCACTCCTTAGCAGCTGGAGCACCACCTGAACTATAAATGTCCCTACCAGGGAATGTCCAAAAACCTCAGCTGAGATCTAGCTGGAATGAGAGAGGGTCTTAATGACGTTTTGATGAGGAATACAAGGGCATACATATTCCATGTAGGATTCTCTTAGGGAAGATTTAGAGGAAAACACATTCCAGATCTCCTACTGAAGTGCATCTAGTGCAGTAGCTCTCAACCTTCTAATGCTGTGATGCTTTAATATTTTCACATGTTGTGGTGATCCCTGTAACCATACATTTTTTATTGCTAACCCATAACTATAATTTTGCTACTGTCTTGAATTGTAAGTATATGTATGTTTTCTGATGATCCCAGGCAATCCCTGTGAAAGGGTCAAGGTGTCAAATGACCCACAGGTTGAGAACCATGAGCATCATCTATGATTTGAGCTATTCATATACTATTCATTCTTATGTACTAGTCCTTTACTATGCACTTGACTGCTTTTGGTCTTCTACATAACTGTGATATAATTTTTTATGTGTGAAAACATTTATGAGTGCATAACCAAACACAGATACTAGAGTCAATATATAAAATAAGTGTAGGTTTCCATATCAAAGTGTTGGATAAAAGAAGAAAATCAATTTTACCTCAAAGAGCAAGTAATTTTAATATAGTTGTAATCTATGGAACATCTGTAGTGTACTTCTGATTGTTCATTTGAACTTCAAGTGTAATCAGCTACAGTGTTTTATCCTGAAGTTTTATCTGATGTTCACCTTTTGCCAAGAATTAAGGAGTCACTATGAACGCTGCCCATCCTATCCTCCAAACTGAATTCATGCAAACATGAATACAGAAGACCAACATTTCCTTCAGAGGCCAATATGAAATGAGGAGGTTAATACAAGGACCAAAGCAGATTCCGGTGGATTAGTGAATTAGGCTGGGGACTGCAGCACCCATGGCTTGATCCAGGCACTGTATCAGAACAGCTCAGTGTATGCCATTGAAAATAATACCATGGTTTCTAGGAGATTTTTTGGACTCACACAACTTTGGGTCCAATACCTTGTTCTGTCTCACACAGTATTTATAACCTTGGACAAACTAACTAGTCTTTCTCAGCTTGAATTTCATTATATAAAATGAAGGTAATGGATTCACACAACTTCATTTATGTGTTTTATCTGATTTACCATGTAGCCAGAATAATTAGGAATAGTAGTTTTAATCTCAATGTTTCTTGCACAGTCAAGTGTCATTTATTTCCTGGGGCTATCCCAGTTAGCTGGATGGGAAGGAGTGGGATGGGATTACATGAAGCAAAGTGAAAGAGAAGGGAAGATACAATATAAGAAAGAAGGATGAAGAGGAGAGAAGAGGAGGAAAGAGAAGGGGAGGGAGGAAAGAGAAGAATAAGCCCACCATTTATTTCCCTTTAGTGTATACAAGGCATTTTGCTACCTGCTCAGATATATTTTCCAGTTGAATCTACAGACAAGCCCAAGAAATATAACTATTATTTTCTGGACACTAGAAACATATTTTTTCACATATATTTTCCAGACATGGGCACAGAGAAATTGAGGGATATTTTATCATTTATAGGAGTTAAAACATACTTTTTGCATTTGCATACTTCCTGACCATATTGGAGAAATGTTCTAGAAAAAAGATCTCTGCTTCCATTTACCAGCTTGGGTAAAACCCTTCTTCATTTCCTCTGTATCTAAATCAAGTTCATTAGCCAGGCATGCATGAAAGGCTCCTTACAGCTTATCAGACATTTCATCATTGTTATTTAATTTACTATGGAGACATAGGACAGAAAATACGATGTCCTGCTTTTACAGATAAAGCAGCTGAATCTCAGAGTGGTACCAGTCATTGTCACAAAGATACTGGTTGACAGAGCTACTTGAGGCATCCAGATTAAGTTTCTCCTCTCAAAAGTATTCACTAATTTATTTATTTAGTTCATATTAATTAGTTACCTTCTATATGTAGACCTGCTGTTAGTAATCTGCGACTTATAGCAATGCCACTTTCTTGCTATCTAACCAAATGAAAGCAGTTCACTCAAAGTTTTACCAGCTCTATCTCATTGATCTCCTGAGAAGACAAGAGAATTCTGCCATAATTACAATGTGTATAGATTTTGCTTCCCTGTAGTGTACTTTTTTAAAAAGCCTTTCTGAGTTGTTGTCACATATTATTTTATCTCAGCAAACTCAGCCACATGGCAGAATCCATGACACAGTTCATAAAGGTCACTGGGATATTTTTTCCCAGTGATCCGCAATATAAGCAGTGTTCCATGATAATCAGTGTAGCAAATTCCATGAGGCTACCTTTTTTATTAGAAAATTTCTTCATTTACATTTCATGCTATCCCCTTTCCTAATTTCCACTCTGAAAATCCCCTAGCCCTCCCCCTTCTCCCTGCTCCCCAACCCACCCACTCCTACTTCATGGCCCTGGAATTCCCCTATAGTGGGGCATATAATCTTCACAAGACCAAGGGCCTCTCTTTCCACTTATGGCCGAATATGCCATCCTCTGCTACATATGCAGCTAGAGGCATGAACTCTGAGGCTACTGGTTAGTTCATATTGTTGTTCCTATAGAGTTGCAGACCCCTTCAGCTCCTTGGGTACTTTCTCTAGCTCCTTCATAGGGGACCCTGTGTTCCACCCAATAGATGACTGTGAGCATCCACTTCTGTATTTGCCAGGCACTGGCATAGCCTCACAGGAGACAGCTATATCAAAGTTCTGTCAGCAAAATCTTGTTGGCATATGGAATAGTGTCTGCATTTGGTGGTTGTTTATGGGATGGATCCCTGGTTCGGACAGTCTCTGGATGGTCCTTCCTTCAATCTCAAGTCCATGAGGCTACCTTAAGGAAGGCTTCCTGACGGTAGAGTCTGTCTGCAGAGCCAACTTTAAGGAGGGTGAGTGTCTGGTCTTTGAAAGGAATAGATGGAAAGACCTTGTAAGTATGCGTTAATTTACTTTTTGACAATTTTTAGATAACTTTAGATAATTTGACAGAAGATATGTTGATAGAGATAGATAGATAGATAGATAGATAGATAGATAGATAGATAGATAGATAGATAGATAGAGTCACAGGATGTATAAAGCGAGAACAATTAAAGTCATTAACTCTTGGGCAATGAAATTAAAGGTTCTAAGGGCAGTTAAAGAATAAAGAAGGTCCACCTAGAGTAAGGTACAGTGGATTTCATAATAATTACACAGAATGTGGGCATTGGATGCAAGCCTAAGGAAGAAATTGTAATGCTCCAGGGAGAGGAGATGGGGATGTTATTCCAGCAATAAGATAGAATATGAACAGAGACAAAGAAACGTGATCTGAGAGAGCATGCCCACCTATGAATGGTCAGCTCCAAGCATGGAGAGAGAATCTAGTACACAAATGGGTGCGTAGAACACATTGTTAGCATGGTGTTTTACCTGATGCTTACTAATGTACATAATAACTGTTGATTGACACTTACATTGAAACTTTACCTCAAAGATGTACTTCAGAGTTGTAGATAAGTATGCATTAGAAATTTTTTCCCTATCTGAAAAACCTTTATTTTATACAGTGTATATTCTTGGTGACTTTGTTTTAAAAAAACAAAAAAACAAAAAAATACCAAGTTCAGTAGCCAAACAAGTTTGTGTTTATCTCTGGGTCTTCTACCTTTGGTCTATATATCTATTTTTGTGCCAGGAAGAGGCTGAATTTATCAGCTCCAAAGGATGTTTTCAAGTCAGATATTATGATACTTCTTGCAATATCCATTCAGCTTATTTGTAACTGATAGATAGTGGGAAATGGAAAATCAGTTTTCTTCAGTGGAGTCGCAGTAGGTATATCAACTGCACTTCTAGACAAGCCTCCTTGCCAAGGAGCAGTCAGCCAACCAAAATTGGACTTCATGCTTGTTTTGTTTGCTGGCTAATTTGTATTTATTCAAGAAAGAGAAAGAATGTGTAGTTAAATGGGCAAAGATTTGGGGGAGGATCTGGAGTCTTTGCATAGTCTTTTCTGTTCCCCAGCTAATTCTTGCATTTTTTTCTAGTTATGTGAGTAAGATCATAAACATTTTGAAGAAAATTGCATTGTATCTTTAAAGTCTGTTTAACAAATGGTGCTGATAAGAACATGTATCTACAAACTTAGATCCACATCTCTCACTCTGTGCAGAATTAAAAAAGCAATGAAAATGAATCAAGTGCATTAGCCGAAAACCAAAAATGCTTATTCTTTCAGCAGAAAATGTAGGAATTGCACTTGAGGTTGTAAGTAGAGGCAAGGACTTTCTGAACCAGACTTAAATAGTATAGGAAATATCTCGAAGTATCAGCATATGGGACTACATGAGTTTAAAATGTTTCTGCACAGTAAAGAAACTACTATCAACACAAACAGCCAGCCTACACAATGCTAGATACATTTACCAGCTACAACTCAGACATGAAACTGATATCTAGAATATATAAAGAATCGCAAAAATTAAACACCTAAACCACAAAAAATGTCATTTAAAACATGGGCTGATGAATTGATAGATCTGAGTAGATGAAACACAAATACCAATGAACATGTATTTTAAATATTCAACATCCTCAACCGTAAGGCAAATACAAATGTAAACCACGTTGATATTCTATCTCATCACAATTAGTTTGGCTATGACCAGGACAACAAGTGACAACAGTGACTGATAAGGTTATGGAGAAAGAGGAATCCTTATCCATTGTTGGTGGGAGTGCAAACTAATGCAACCAGTAGGGAGGTTCCTCAACAAAATGAGAAGTAGAGCTATCATACAGCTTAGCTGTACTCTTCTTGGGATATACTCAAAAGATTGTATGTGATATCTAGGAGATGAAAATATATTATTAACCTCCAAGGAAAAGAAATTATAAGGTGTCTTGAGTGTGGAAAAGCTGGAGAATATTGTATTAATAAGGTGCTTTACACAGGGTCCCCAATGAAGGAGCTAGAGAAAGTATCCAAGGAGCTGAAGAGGTTTGCAGCCCCATAGGAGGAACATTAATATGAACTAACCAGTACCCCCAGAGCTCCTTGGGACTAAACAACCAATCAAAGAATACACATGGTGGGACTCTGGCTCTAGCTGCATATGTAGCAGACGATGGCCTAGTTGGTCATCAATGGGAGGAGAGGCCTAGGTCCTGTGAAAGTTCTATGCCCCAGTATAGGGGAATGCCAGGACCAGGAATGGGAGTGGGTGGAATGGGGAGCAGGGGGAGGGAGGACGAGATAGGGGATTTTCAGAGGGGAAACTAGGAGAGGGGATAATATTTGAAATGTAAATAAAGAAAATATCCAATAAAAATTTTTAAAAAATAAGGTGCTCTAGTCTAGAAGGACAAAATCGCATGTTCTTTCACATATGCAAATCTTAACTTTTAATGTTTACATGAATGTAAATGAGGAGTTATGAGAGTGCTATCAACTATGAAACTTGATAGGCAGCCCTAAGAGGGAACAAGAAACGTAATGAGAAAGTGGAAGGAAACGAAAAAGGTCACATGTGATAAGAAAATTGATAGGAGCCTATCAGAAGCAGAACAAGAGAAAATGGAGAAGAGGGAGAAAAACAAACCAAAACAAAAAATTAAACTCAATTGCTTTGATTTTGAAAGACAGGGCAGAGCTCATTGGTAGAGATGTCAGAGCAAGCCATGTAGATGTCTTGTGCAACTGCCTACATTTCACAGCAGGTGATGTCATCACAACTGTCCTATAAATTGAGCAAATCTTCAGGTGCACCTTGGCAACTTATCTGCACCAATACCCAAGACAACAGGAATGGCTGTCTCAGTTCTTCGCCTGATGGTTGTCCTGGGACTGAGTGCCCTAATCCTGACATGCCGGGCAGGTAAGCGTTTCTCATCACAGCCCAGAAACTTGGCCATAGTTAGTTGTGATGGGTGGAAGCTGGCACTGATCCAGAACACTAAAGGGGAGGGGCATTTTGGCGCCACATAAAGAACACTGGGCTGGGCCGTTTGAAACACATCTAATACACAAAACAGTTTTATTAAGCTTAGTTTTTGTTGTATCCTCCATTCTCAGTAAATGTATGATATTTGAAGAGTCCTTTCTTATATTCTTAAATGATAAAGTGACACTATTTCATTATATTATATTCTTTGAGAAATGTCTGTGGGGTGTTTTGATGATTATAACTAATAATGTTCAATTTATGATAAAGATCATTAAAGAGAAATGTAAATTAAGGCATGATATTTAATACCTGTAGATGTCAAACAAATAAGGGAATGGTTTTCACAAATTTATAAAAATGAAATTAAAGCGACAACAGTTTAGAATAGTGCCTGGTTAATAATAATCACCAAAGAATATTAAACACAATTGTTATCATGCACAATATTTTTTTAAGTTTGAGGATAGATTTATTAGCTTAAAAAAAAAAGACATTTTGTACATCTCAGCTGCTTCTTAGCCACAGAAAAATAAGTAATGCTATTTGACTCATCAGACATGTGGTGGCAGACAGACCGATGGCAGGGAGGAGACTCAGGGTATTAAGAAGGCCCACAGTATCAGAAAAATCTAAAGTGATGTGGGAAGGTGCATGCCTAATGTAGAGATAGAAGATGAAAATTTAAACTTTCTGAGTAGTTCAGACAACCTAGCAGACTCACCAAGCTGCCTGGCTGCAACCTAGTAAGCTACTGTGCTCTGGGTGGGAATTCTGTGAGGGGAAGGTACAGAATCTTTTAAGGTGATAATATTACACCTATCTCTTTGGCATGGCTTAAGGTAAGCTCGCCTTCCTTCTTTGTGAGGGGTGGTACTTTAGCCAGGTGACTAACCTGGCACAAGTGGAATGATAGAACTT
The DNA here is from genome assembly GCF_000001635.26 of Mus musculus. Lineage (NCBI taxonomy): Eukaryota > Metazoa > Chordata > Mammalia > Rodentia > Muridae > Mus > Mus musculus. The sequence goes on along the minus strand of NC_000084.6, from coordinate 43,791,785 downwards.
CACCGAGCCAGATATCCTCTTCACCAAAAGGTGTCTTACATTCATGGGCTTTTATTGCTTTATTGCTACTCTCCACTAACCTTAAAATCATTTAGGGACTGTGTCAGGTACCAGAGACACCCCTCCCCCAAAACCCCTCTGGCATCTTTGGTTTCTGGCAAATAAATACAAGGTTGCTATGTGATCCAAATACATTTCTTACTTTTAGTGGAGAAAGAGCTGAGCATACCTAGGGTTTTTTGGTTTTGTTTTGTTTTGTTTTGTTTTTGTTTTTACCCTAAGCTGCTTAGCCAATTTTTACCTCCTGTTCTCATTATTCACCCTTCATAAGAAGTAAGTTAAATGCTTTTATGGAAGTATGACGATGACCAATCTGACTTCTTATAGTGAAAGATTATGTTGGGCATGGGAGTTGGGGTACCAATTCAGTGGGTCTTTCAGAAAGACCCAAACAGGCATTAATAATTTCATAAAAGCTGGGTATATGGAGGAAAGGAAGCCCTTGACTATTGCTTTGAGATAGATGTGAAAGAGAAGTAAAGACAAGATATTAGCATTACAAGCTCTAGACAAATAATCAGGAGAAGCCATAAGAGAGGGTACTTTAAAAATACCCAGCAAAGCCCACTGGAATATCTTGATGGGCCCACAAGAGCATGCATACATTAGTCTTGTTTTTCTTTTAAGTTTTTCTTTTGGCCTACAGATTGGTCTCAAGAGTGATGAACTCAGGATGGGATGCACTATTTGGGTGCTTCAGTAGCTGTTAAGAGTGTTTTGAAGCACACTGTGAGGTCCTGCCCAGATGGCATCTAGAGGGGAGAGACCAAGAAGAAAGTTATCTATTACATGATTTTCAATTGACCATAAAATGATCCCATCTCTCTGGGCTGCAAGTAAAAAGTGCAGTGCCAAATTGAACCAATAACCTGATGTCCTTCATCTTGTGTAGCAATTTTCTTACTAAGACGAAAAGCATGAGTGAGAAATGGCTGTCTAATCAACATTTTATATACACTTGAGCTTAACACCAATGAGTGTGATTCCTTGGACAATTAACCAACATACATCTTAGTCTTTGGCCGTACTTTCCTGTCAGGTGTTTAAGACCATGCCAGCGCCCCAAATTAATCATTTTCATTTTGTTATCAAGGCCAGTTGAGGTTCTGATCCTCAGTGGTCTCTTGGGATCCTGAGGAAGTTCTGTCTTGGCTCCTTTGGCTTTTCTTGTACCATTTATCTCCTCTTCTGATAGAACATCAAAGGCCTTGCTTGACCTTTATTTGGAGGCACTAAGGTGGGTTTTTCTTAAGTGTTGATCCTCCTGTTTGTAGACTAGACAGTGTTTATATCACATTCAGTTTTGTCCTCATGGCCTCCCTGAGCAACAGGACAAGTGACTCTTCAGAGCTACAGGACATGTCCAGAGATATTCCCTGGGAACTAGTTGACGTTGCAGGGCAAGTAGCAAAGTATTGTCACTTTATATTTTTCTGTCCACATTATTATCAGCCTCACATTAGGTGGCTGAACACCCAGAAGCTCAGTTACACTGGCTTGGTATTTTTAACTACTGTTTACTGTTTAAATAAAACTTAACTCAAAACATAAAATTTATATAAACTTTCATTAAACACACATGATATTTTAAATATATTATATATTTTAGATATAGTGATATATGATCATTTTAAAGCAGTAATTGTAACTAATACCAAAAAACAGATTAATAAGAGAACCCCATTGACTTAAATAGAAGTTAGATATCAACATATTGAAATTTGGCACTCACATGCGCGTGCGTGTGTGTGTGTGTGTGTGTGTGTGTGTGTTTTAAGTCTTATCCTTTCCATACCCTATATAATTTACCCAGAACTCCATAACTTCCTTAATCTTTCTGGTTTTCTTTCCCATTCTGAAATCACGTATAATCTTAATAGGCTCTCATAATAATCCTACTAAATAAGAATCCCATTTTCTCATTGTCCTTGCTTGGTATAGATAAGTAAACTAAGCTTGCAGAGGGCAAGCGTTTTTAGTGCAGGCACAAGTGGAAATGTCTGTAATTGTGAAATCTAAGTTCCTGGATTCTTTCCATTGCAACTAAGTGCATCTTTCATTTGTGTCCCAGGAGGCACACAGAGGACTGAGAGCACATGCAGCATTCTCACTTAGCAATTCAACATTTTGTCTCCAGAATACTATGAATTCTTGATTTGCCTGTGTTCAGGGTATTGCAGAAAATAGCATGTGTAACCACTTGGCACCAGGCACCTTCACATGTAAGCTAGTAGAACTCACAGCTCCAGATGTCCAATATGAAACCCAGATGAACAATGTAAAAGAATTATGGCATAGGGGCACACAGGACTGTCTGTGTCAACTCTGCTTCTGAAGTTATCAACAGAGTGATGGGAAGGGTGAGATTTATGTTGTATAGACAATTCTCAGTTTACCTCATAACCTCTGAAACCTGTTAAATAAGGACAGTTTTAAATGTTAATTTCCTTTCCTATAAAATAACACAATTAGGGGCTGGAGAGATGGCTTAGTGGTTAATAGCACTGTCTGCTCTTCCAGAAGTCCTGAGTTCAATTCCCAGTGTGATCTAGATCTGATACCCTCTTCTAGCATGTAGGTGTACATGCAGATAGGGCAGTTATATACATCCTATAAATAAATAAATCTTAAAAAAACATAAGTATTGATGTTAGCAGATAAAATGAGCATGCTTTTATAATCACGTTGTACAATGTAGAATTCTATATATTTCTTGTATTTGCTCAGAATTTTATAATCACATTCAGTTAAGAAAGTCAAATGAATACTAAATGTAAATAAAGCCTATGCCTTATTATATTTTAAAAGAGAAAATATTTAAATATGGACATTGTGAGTTGAGATTTCTGGGCATTCCAATAGCATTTGACATTTTCATAATATTCTAAAATGTTAAAGGAAAATGAAGTTAATATAATTATTATTAATAATAATAAAGTTAATTAATAATAGCACTAATAGTGACATAGATAAATTGCTGTTAATTTACTTTGGGTCTGATTCTCTGAGAGGTGGTATATATACTATGGTTACATATCTATATACACATGAATACATGAGCAATATATATATATATATATATATATATATATATATATATATATATAATACTTTTCATCCTTACAACATTCCAACAAAGAAACTAAAAGACAGTGGTTAAGTATACTTTCTAAAAGTATATGACTATTATTTTGCTGAAAACAAAAGAAAAATAAGGTTGTAGAACCTTAAACCATGTTGCACAACACACACCGATGACTATGCATGTGGCCCAAAGACTGAGACTAGCCCTCAGCTTTCCATACACTAAGCTCTGGATCCTTGGATGTTGAAAAGCTAGTATTTAGTATGACATTAATAGTTACTAAAACTGTTATTGTCTTGAAAGGGAGGGGTCTTATTTTGTGAGGGAACTTTTTGCCTTACACGTAACAGGTTACCTCGGAGAAGCATCCTATGGAGGTCATGTAATACAACATGAAGACCATGTGTGCTGGAGTGACATGGAATTCATGCACTAGCTCAGTCACTTTTTCCTGAGTGACTTTAGGTAAATTGTTTGATTTCACAGAGAATCTCAATTCTCCTCTGGAAACTGTGGCCCCATCTTGGAGGAGGATAAGGATACAATCTAACCATTTGCCTAGGAATTTATGAAATTCCTAGGCAAATGGATGGACCTGGAGGGCATCATCCTGAGTGAGGTAACACAAACACAAAAGAACTCAAATGATATGTACTCACTGATAAGTGGATATTAGCCCAGAAACTTAGTATAGTGAGATATAAGGTACAATTTGCAAAACACATGAAACTGAAGAAGAATGAAGACCAAAGTGTGGACACTTTGCCCCTTCTTAGAATTGGAAACAATCACCCATGGAAGGAGTTACAGAGACAAAGTTTGGAGCTGAGACAAAAGGATGGACCATCTAGAGACTGCCATATCCAGGGATCCATCCCATAATTAGCCTCCAAACGATGACACCATTGCATACACTAGCAAGCGTTTGTTGCAAGGTCCGTGATATAGCTGTCTCTTGTGAGACTAGGCCGGGGCCTAGCAAACACAAAAGTGGATGCTCACAGTCAACTATTGGATGGATTACAGGGCCCCCAATGGAGGAGCTAGAGAAAGTATCCAAGGAGCTAAAGAGATCTGCAACCCTGTAGATGCAACAACATTATGAACTAACAAGTACCCCGGAGCTCTTGACTCTAGCTGCATATGTATCAAAAGATGGCCTAGTCGGTCATCACTGGAAAGAGAGGCCCATTGGACAGGCAAACTTTATATGCCCCAGTACAGGGGAACACCAGGGCCAAAAAATGGGAATGGGTGGGTAGGGGAGTGAGGGGGGAGGGTGTGGGGGACTTTTGGGATAGCATTGGAAATGTAATTGAGGAAAATACGTTATAAAAAAAAAAGGGATACAATCTATAAGGATATACTAGCACAGCACTGCATGTCAGAAAGTCCACAAAAGGAATCTGCTGTCTCTCACAGTGAAACTAAACCCATTCTGAGCACTTTGGTCCCAGACCTCTATGTGAGAATCACCATCTTTATTTTAAGTCTTAAGTCAAAAGGCTCTGGATGTACTCCACTCTGAAAGAAACCAAACCCAAGCAAACTGTGTTCTAAATGATAAACTCAACTGCAAGATGAATCCATAGCTGATTATTGTCTGTTATAATCCTCAGAATAAGCAGTCTGCAAAATATTTCGTTATGCCATAGTAAATTTTAAATGCTTACAAAATCTAATGACATTTTTACTAATAGCTTATACTTTTGAATATAACACAGATTACACATTGTGGGGTTTTTAAAAATCATTTTCCAGCCTGGACAGAGGGGTGACTACACACCCTTCAACTGAAGTTACAGCTGAAGTGGTAATGAGATGAGACTTTATGAATCAAAACTTGTAGTTAGCATGCAGGATAGATACAGGACACTGTTGTGTATCTTAAAAATTGTTCTTTATACAAACGATGCTTAGTATTGATTTTAAATTTTATAAACTTTGAGAATGAGGAACAAGATAGATTCTTCAGTTTTTAAACACTAATTAAATGGACTTTTCTAACATTCTTTTTTTTCTAGCACTTGTAGGTGCTTCCGTAAAAAAAAATTGACACGGATTTTCTTATAAATTTGTATTTTCAAATAAGCAATGAATTATTGTTAATGTAATTCCATCCTATTCCACATTTATCAGTCTTATTCTAAAAATAATTTGATATTTAACTAAAAATGAACAAGGCATCAAATAATTTTATGTAGAGTCTGGCCATACTATAGTCATGTTAATAAAATGAAAAAAGAAAGGTCCTACCAAATCCTATTATCAGAATTCAGAGAGAAGGCAATGCACTATAGTTTATGTCACTCTTCAAGGCCTTTTCATCCCATGAAAATGACCACCATAAACATCCAAGGGACACATGTGCATTCTCCATCATGGTTGATGAAGGACTGGACGAATGAGTCCTATAGCCATCCTTTGGGTTGCAGTTTTCTCTTTATATTGAACACCCTTCTAGTCACTAAACATTTCAGTTTCTCCATCCAATGAGCTAAAAATTGTATACCTTAAATCATAGGGCCCGACTTGGGGGCGCACGCCTTTAATCCCAGCACTCAGGAGGCAGAGGCAGGCAGATTTCTGAGTTCGAGGCCAGCCTGGTATACAAAGTGAGTTCGAGGAAAGCCAGGGCTATACAGAGAAACCCTGTCTTGAAAAACACAAACAAAAAAATCATTACCCAGGGAGAAAAATTACATGGCATTTATAAAATCATTGTTTGTAAACCAAATAAATGATATAAAAATGACAAAACTATTTATTATTTATCTTCTGTTCACTATCATAAAAAGTACAAGTTGCATAATTTTCCCACAAAGAGCAGTTTATCGCAGAATACTATAAAATCTATATTTTGATATTAGACAAACATGACATTTGATTATATTGTTATATCCTGCTATTTTTTCCTCAAAGAAGCAGCTTTGAAATCTCTGTCTAACTTCCTTTCTTCAACTTTAAATTGGCTTAGTAATTTTCATACCTCATAGAATTGTGATGTTAAAGAAACCCAATATATGTGAAATTTCTGTTAGAGATATGTGCTCAGGGAAACTACTCATCAAGATTTTATTTTCTTTATTTCCATTACCACTGGCACAAAAACCACATGGAAACACTAGTGACCTAATATTACATCAAACATCTATGCTTTCTGTACCTCCAGCCTGGAACTGGCATTAGCTACATTAGTTATCTCCTTAACTGTACAGACTAATTGTTGTACCTGCAGATAAGCACATATCTCCATCCTCTTCAGAGAAGCTTCTACTTGTAGCAGATAGCAATTCACACAGAGACACCCTCTGACTTATCAACATGCAGAGAACAAGACAGTGGAGTGTTCACCCCGAAACTGGGCATTCATATCACATGATTGTTCTCCAAGGTTCAAGGACTTTTGTGGAAGAGGAGTTGGAAAGATTGTAAAATCTAGAAGTGGTTGATAACATCAAAAAACATTGTTGTTCATACACACCAGGAAAGATACACACGAACTCACAAGAGTAGTGACAGCATGCACAAGACCTTCACAACCCCTGCAAAGCAAAATCTCAACATAGAAGGGTGAAGCCTGACATTAAACCCAACAATGGCTGAGGAACTCATAGCATTTGATGTTTCTGAGAAAAGTCAGTTTTCTTTAACACCTGACTCTAATAGGCTGACTGGATGCCAGTACACACCCAAGTCCAAGAACTAGCTGGTAAACAGAAACTGCTTTGAGATTAGAATTTGATGAGATAATGCTGTAAAGACTGGAAGATGTAACTGATGGCATAACTCAGTACCGGGTGGATAGCAAGGAGCTCAAGAGCTCCTACATGAGAAATAGATTTTCCATTCTTGTTGCTAAGAATCACATCTGACGTTCTTTTCTGTTTATTTTTTTTTGTTTGTTTACAGATGACAACCCAAATGAAAATGACAACCCAGACAGCAAGCCCGATGACTCTAGTAAAAATCCAGAGCCAGGTTTCCCCAAATTCTTAAGCATCCTGGGTTCAGAGATCATTGAAAATGCAGTGGACTTCATCCTTCGCTCCATGTCCAGAGGATCGTAAGCACTGAGACAAGCCTTGTTTTGCCATCTTTATTGTAGATAATGATCACACTACTGAAAACCAGGGAAATGGAGCAAATGCATTCACTACATTTTTTTTAAAGTTCCCCTACCTTAGGTTACAATTTATATATGAATGAATTGCCCTCAACTTTTCTGGTATGAGAGTGCTTGATTGATATCTTTACCATAATGCTTTAAAATCTCAGGGCCATAATAAGGAGGCAGAAGGATGCAGAACCAAAACTTGGAAGACGAGTTTTGGTCCTGATGATGAATGTTATGAGTGCTGTTTGGTTTTGAGTTTGAGTAGCTCATAGAGAATAGATAAAGTAAGTGATTATCTCTCATTGGACCTGAGCTGCAGAACTCTCAGGATCAGTGTGTTGGCCACTATGAAGGATGATCCAGCCCAGAGTCCTAATGTTCTCAGCCTGCTTTTTAATACTCCTTGGATTTGACAGAGCTTGGATCTCACATGACTTCTCCTTATTCTTCATACTTCTTTAACTCTGTGCCCCTGAAAGGTGCTGGTTTTTAAAGTCAGTGGAGAATTGTTTGAATTAGTCTTCCTACATTCCATAGCATATGTACGAGAAACCAAGGTTAAGGGTGCAGATATTTTAAAAAGCTTTCTGAGTAACTCTGATATGAAAGCCACACCTAACCAGGTGCTCAACTACGTAGCTGGGCTCTAAAGTTCTATGAAACCTGAAAATTGTGTTCATATTTTAGTTAAATACAGATTCTCACGTTTTCCTGGACTATCCTTGGCTTCTTATACTCAACTTACAACAAATGAAGACCCATTATAAAGGAGTAGTTAAAGTATAAAGGTTCATCTAGTAATCTTTGATATGCTTAAATCAATGCATTTCATTGTATAATGTTCTGCATATGATTTTTCTCCACACATTGTTAAATATCAAAGATAATTTTATTTTATTATTATATTTCCTTTTGGGGAAGTTTTATTTGCATCTGTTGCCTTCTCATGATTATTAACAGAAGCAAGAAGGAAAGTAATAAGAAAACTAATAAAGAAAACATCCAGTGAATGCAAAATGAAAAATAACTAATAATGTCACATAGAAAACATACCAAAGCAAGGAGGCAGAATAATTACTCCTTTGCTCTCTTTCACTAGGGAAGTCTCCCTATGCAAAATGTAAACTATGCTGTTGTAAGTTTGCTATCTGTTCTATTTGGAACCTGTAAGGTCTAAGCTCAGAAATGTTACCTTCTTGTCTATATACTTATCATATTCAGAGCTGATCCTTCTTTGTGTTACTAGAGCTTTGGATGAGGTCAGGCCTTAGTGTTGCTTAAGTTCTCCCTTATACCTGAAATGTTCTACATACTGCTCATGGCCACAGTTTGGCCCTGTAACTTATCTCCAAGCTCCTTCTTAGAAAACTATCCTATCATCTTCTTGTTACCTTGTTATCCTATCATCCTCTCCTTCCTTACTCATTGCCCTCTGTCACTTTGCTTTGAGATGATGTACTATTGCTTACAGCATTATAAAATTGTTTTAAATCATGTAGTTTAATGAAAAAAGGAAACCAGATAAGTCTATCTAGTGTAATATTCTATCATAACATCTTTCCTATGATATCAGACAATCGGTAAATATCTTAGAGATCATACCTGAACTCCATGTATTACAAATTGGATATGGAAACGTGAAGAGTCTTTGTTTAAAGGCAAAGTGTTCCTTGTCCATGAGAATAAATCAAGAGGAGGGTAGAGTCAGGATGTGAAACATTGCAAAGTCCATTTACAAAGGAAGACCATGGGTGCTGCTGAGGTGCTTCACGAGACGAAGCTTCCCAAAATGCACTGCTAGGGTTCGATTATGTGAAAAATTGACTTGAAATTTGTTAAGACCCAGGTACAGAGCAGAAATGGCTTCTCAACAAATCTTCAGTCTTTAAGGTTAGACAACATGAGCTCATGCAGGGACAACTACAAATGACTAGCAAGATAAATTCCATGTGAATATTAAAGTCAACTTCCAGAGTATGCGATGGGACTAATACCTATAGCAAAATGTTTGTGGCCAATGCGAACTATATGATAGGTCTTGAAGGACCTAGTGAGGTTTGACTCAAAGGGGATAGAAGAACTGTTGGGGAATTCTCAATGTGAAAATATGCTTTATTTATCCCAATATATCAGATGCCTAAATAGGGTGTCAGGTACATAGTATGTACTACATATAGATATCCTCTGAAGAAACTGAACAAATGTGGTTTCTCTCTCCATTTGCTTTTAAGGTTTATTGAAGCAATGGGAACTGACTTCCCTATTGTTCTAAAACCACATACATTCAAATGCAAACAGATGAACGCACACACACATATATGAATTCCAAGTATTCCACATATATGTGTGTATGAGTGTGTTTGTGTGTGTGTGTTCAAATCTGCTCATGTTATTATAAAGAAAAAAATCCCACAAATTTGCTCACTCATTATCATTCCTGAAATTCTTTCATAAACCTTAGCTTCCTTCAAGAAGAGCACATGCTTAGGCCTGATAATGAAGGTCCATCCTTGCTGAACTGGTACTTTCTGTTATATCTACCGTTCTCTCCCACTAGACACCTAGGCTGGAACCACACATGATATTTGTATGAAACCTCAAAGCCTTTGTGTGAGCTTTTTCTTCCTCTGCCAACAGTGTTTAGTCTGAAATCCGTAATTCTTTAATTATTCATCAAACCTAATCACTTCCTAAAACCCAGTGTAGAATCAAGCTCCAGAAAGAATTTATAGACTCTTAGAATTATAAAATCCAGGTTTTTTGTTGGTTTGTTTATTTCTTTGTTTTTGTTTTGTTTTACAACTTGGAATTCATAGTACTTTGTGCTGTCAATGCAAAACAGCAGCTCTCATCTTAAAGGGAATAAGATATAGTTTATTCTTGAGCCATTTTGAGTGAGAACTATAAACTATTGTTAAAATCTTGGGTCTTACTTCACTGTTATGTAGGAAGATCTGGAGAAGAAAATTATGCCTCAGCTCTTGTTAGCAGGCTTAGTGTTGAGCACAGCAGCCCAGGCCTGTAAGCCAGACTACTTGAGAGGATGAGGCAGGAGGTTCACAAGTATGAAGCCAGCGTATGGAACAAGTGAGACTCCATTTCAAAAACAACAACAACAAAAAACCCATAAAAATAAAAATTTTAATTAAAAAAATGGAAGAAAGTAAAGGAAAATTGAGACAGTGTGGTAGGAGAGGTCATACCAACATTCCCGTAAGTCTACCTAACTCCTGCTTTCTCTCTTCTCTTTTTCAAGAAGTTTTATGGAACTTGAAGGCGATCCTGGACAGCAACCTTCAAAAGTGACCTCCTAAGGTGATTTTTAACTTAAACTTTACAAGTAAAATAGCATCGTAGACACAGAAAACAAGGTTTGGATAATCATATTCTTTGATTTGGGGAACTCATGCATAAATATACCAGACAGGTAACGTTTCAGTTCCATCTTTACTCTAATTGCAGTTTGTTTGAAATCCCTACATTGTTATCATTCTCTGTGCCAACATCCCAGTAGGCTCATAAAGGAGGAAGCCAAGTGTGAGGAGTGAAGAGGTCTGGTCTGTGCTACATTCTCCTAGGAACCCACTGTTGGGTTTCTGTCCCTTTGACAAATACCTGACATAATCAGGTTATAAAACGAAATCATTGATTTTGGATCTCAGTTTTCTTGGTTTCAATCTCCAATGCACTGGTGTCATTGTTTTGGACCAATAGTGAGGCAGCACACCATAGCAGAGGCTGGTGATCCTCTCAGTGCATCACAGCAGGGGCTTATGAACGCCTAAGCTCATGTCTATGAAGAGAAAGAGGAGCAAACTAGAATCCCATAAGCACTTTCTAATTATACCTTTAAGCAGGAAGACTTTCCATCTGTCCCTACCCTTCAATTTTTAACCATCTCAAATATCACTAAGCTAGGAACCAAGTCTTTTACATCTAGACCTTTGGGAGTGCATTCCACATCCAAACTTTAGTTTGCTTTGTACAAGTTCACCTATAAGATAAGAGGGCAGCACACACCTAAAACAAAATTTAAGAACCAGGCAATCATGCAGTTAGTGAGTATAATAGAAAGAGTGGAATTTGCTGAGCTTAACACATGGAGAAAATACTAACAATTTCTCTGTCACACAACTTATGGTTTCAAGACCAAGAACACCCATTCTTTTCACTCAGTAATGTCCTAAGAACTTACATTGGAATATAAAAACAAACATTTTAGGAATGAGAAAGTAGTACCAGTACCTGACATGCAATGAGTTCCTGCTCCATTTTAAATGCTGGATATAGAACTAATTTATAGTCTCTGTGAGAGACAAGCATTATTATTTTTAAGTCTCATAAGTGAGGAAATGAAGGCTTGGGAATGTTGTTGATATGACCATATTAATAAGGAAGGAGGATAAGACTAGAACCTGAACCTCATGCCAAGATTTTGTGTCCTATATCTAAACCATATATCACTACTAGAGAGCAGAGAATGACCTAGGAGGAAGCAGCTGAGACTAATGATTAAGCTTTGATGCATGCTAAACTAAAACACTTCCCTCTTGATTAGTTGATGTCTCTTAGGTACACCTCCAGAATCGTGGCCTTTCCCAACTTCTGTTGCCATCTAGGCTGGGAAAGTTCCTTATATCTGCTGGTTCCATTGCATAATTTGGGTGTGTCCAGCTCAGAAAGCCACTATTACATTACCCCAGAACATAGCTTACTCTTTCATGAGCTTTTAAGGATGGATGTAAGGCTTGGGCACTGTAATCAAGATATGCCCAAGACACATAATCCTGCCTTGCTCTTAAATCCAGATAAGCTTCTAAAAACACTGACTTGTGTGTTCATGTTTCCATCTTCTCTTCAGGGAAAAGCTTTCTCCTAGTTTCAAGTGCCCAAATACTTGTCTTCATTCAGGCAGCAACTCCACACTTGCAGTCATTTGTGGTCATATCCCAAATCCTTGCAGGACCAATCTGGGCTTCAGTGTAGGAGGAATAAAGTAGATGAAGCAAAAGGAGGAATAAAAAAAATCATGATGGTACAGGTTCAACCTATACCGTGGACACCTGCTGTCTGTACCTCCATCAACAGGTAGCCCTGTCTCGCTAAGCCTCATTTCTCTCTTTTGAATTGGAAACACTAGAGAAAAGTCTCGGTTCCTAAGTGTAATGGTGAGGTTTCTTTTTTGACTACACACTGAAAAGAAAAAAAAAGTTGTGAATAGAGAGATTTCTGAGTGAACTCTAGATGCTATCATGATCCAAGAGAAATAATTCAATATGGAGTTGTGAATAAATAAATAAATAAGTTTTGATAAGGAATATCAGTTAAAATGACCACAACATGATCACTTATGGGTAGTACTTAATGGATAGTTGAGATGTTTTCGTTCTATGGTAATTGTCTTGTTTAATCAAAAGTAAGTCATCACTTTACACTTAAGTGATTCAGAGCAATGTATGTTTCTCCAGCTCAGGGAATTTGACCAAATTTCTACTTATCTCTTAAATTACGATATATAGTCTAATGGGGCTGGAGAGATAGATTAGCAATTTATGAATGCTTACTGCTCTCCATAGGTCCTGTGCTTGATTTCCAGCTCCCATGTAGGGTCTTTCAAAAGTGACTGATTTCAGCTCCAGGGCAACTAAAACTCTATCCTCCCTGAACATATGCTTACATACCCAGAGAGACTTACACATGTGTATAAGTAAGTAATAACATGATGCTTTTAAAAATATACATAATTAAAGATAATTGATAGATAGGTGATCAGTAGACATCCTATGTTTCTCTTTGCAATGTGTTTAACACCATTTCGTACCATTTATTACTGTTTTTCATGAGTATTTGACCCATGCCAGTCATGTGTTGACCATTACTGTCATTGGGAAGCTCATCATCTGGTCTATCTCTGGGGTCAGTGTACCTGAAGAACATGCAGGTCAATGGTAGGGACTTGTGGAAAAGGGCAACAAGGAGCCCCTGGAGGAGGGGTGATGAGCGTGATGAAGTCTTTAGAAAGAAGGTGAACTGTACTAAGTCAACACACAGTCTAAGAAGATGAAGAAAGGGCACTATGGAGATCAGAAAAATGATGATGTTCCAGAAACTCAACATCTAAGATCCCCTCAGCCTCAGCTCCCCAACACTGATGTGACTTCCAACAGGCTTAGGGTTTCCAAACACTTTAACAGTTGTTGCCCTCCATTAGTTGAAGGCAACTCGATTCAATCTTTTCTCTTTCTTTCTTTCCTTCTTTCTTTTTTTTTGATCTTAAGTCATTTGACACATTTGTCTTTATACTTTCACTTCTCAAAAAAGCCTTTTAAACCTCATTAGATAATTAAGACCTTCAGAAGAAGTAGTAGATTAGAATGCTCCTTATTAATTTTGATTTCTATACACATTACTTGGATTAAGAAAGCATCTTGTGCTTAGATTTCCTCTGTCCTACCTAAAAATGAGTGAATTAAATAGAATGTTCTGGTGCAAATGATGATCAGAATTAAATTTGAGCACGTTATTGCATCTCCTCAGGTCAGCTTGCTCTCTTCCAACTATGAGATGGATGTGACTTCTGTGTCTCTTGTCTCTTCCTTCTGCCAAATATCCAAATTATAGTGAAAGTGGTGTCTCTTAACCATTCTTAAGATTGGTTCTTCATGCATTCTAGTCTCACCCCTGTTGCTGTCTTTGCTTTTGTATCCTGATTTGGGCGGGGGGGGGGGGACTTTTTTGTTTCTGTTATTTTAGTTAATTATTTCCTCAAACCTGTATGGTGTTTGATTTTATTGCAAGTTCTCTCATGCTTCAAAGTGCAGACGCATTAACATTTTAACGAAAAGGTAGAAAGACTTAGGTGTATTTGCTAAATTGTTCTCTCTATTTGTGTTTTGAAGGGCACACCCGTTTGGTAACCATGCAGAGCAAGGACAGACAGATCCTGAACATCCAGTTCTGTTTCACAAGTTGTGCAGATCCAAAGACCTCAAGGCAGCTCCCAGCAAGTCACTGGGAATTGAGTCCCAGTTTCAGCCAACTAGAATTCATTCGAGCTCTTTGACTTTGCATTCCTCTTTCTGCAAAGTCAGAAAATAAGTATACTCTTAGAGTTTTAGAATTACACACCTGACTTCATAGAGATTTTTGTTGTTCCTAGGAATTTTCCATGCTGTATTTCAATTTCTAATGAGGGAAAAATGGGATTATATATGGCATATGCATATGTGCAAAGGCTAGGTCAAGGCTTCTTCATGTATACAATACATACATATTAACAGACTCTAAAAGATAAAATAACATATTTAAAATAAAAAGAAAATGAAATGAGATGAAATGAGGACGAGTGTTGCATTTTATGGTGAAGTGCGATAGTCTCTCCTTTGCATTTTGATCAATGATGTCAGTTTCAACTATCATATCCTTCTTAACCAAGTTACCTAAATACGTATTAAACTCAGCATCTGACAATTAGAATGCTTCTCTACCAAATGTGATCCTAAAATCTCTTTTCAGAGTTTTTTTTTTTTGAGGGGGTTGACGGTGTTTGTTTATAGTACTGTGGGGTACAAGCATCCCAAAGACTTTCACATGTTGGCAAGTATTTCCCACTGAGTTGCAACCTTTATTCTCTCTCTCTCTCTCTCTCTCTCTCTCTCTCTCTCTCTCTCTCTGTCTCTGTGTGTGTGTGTGTCTATGTGTGTGTTTGTGTGGTGTGTGTGTGTGTTTGTACATGAACCTGTGTGACACCTGGAACCACTGATCATGTGAAGACCAGAGGAGAGCATCCATCAGATTTGTCTATTTCTATCATTCTGCCTTAATTCTTTGAGATGGAGTTTCTTCTTGAATAAGGAATTTGAGGGTGTTGACTGGTTGGCAGTCCAAGGAAGCCTGTTGTCTCCACACTCCATAATGCTGGGATTACAGGTCTGGGCAAGCACATAATGCTTATATAGTATATAGCTTGTTACTTGGGTGCTGAGTCCTAACTCAAGTTGCACACCAAACACTCTTAACCACTATGGCGTATCCTTAGCCTCTTTTCGACTTTAATTAACAAATCTGTGCATGTGTAGAGATTTTACTACAAGTCAATGTAGTAAACATCATACTTCTGCCATCCATTTGAATTGATTCTTTCAGGATGGAATAGGAACAGGGTACAATGTCAACAATAGATTTGGAGAGATGCTACATAGTTGCGCTTCAAGAACTCCAGTAATTCTCAACTTTATACAAAACATTTTCTCTTCTCAACCTCTGCTGTTATCTTTCCCCAACTCTCAGCAAGATCCATATATCCAGGCAGCAAATACATTTATTTTGAAAAACAAAGTTTTTATTCATGTGAATAGTGCTCTTTTTTTTTTCCTTTTATGAACTTGTGGTCTCACTGAAACTTCATAACCACTGTGTGATTGAAGAGAGATAGTGAGACTCCCCATGTTCAGCAGGGATCAAGTACAGGATAGCAAAAGACAGGGAGAGAAACTGGGTGACCACCATACAGGCAGATGTGAGTGTAAATATAGCATCCGCGGCATCCTGTGGACATGGTTTGCAGCACTGTTACTCTGACCTCACAAGTTCCTGTCTTAACTCCACAGCTTGTGGAGTCAGCATTATGCCCTTCATGGACGTGCTGGGTGGAAGGAAAGCTTCTATTTAAATAGAATTCAAATTGTATCAATTCCTTCCACCATCTCCACCTTATTTTTCTGGGAAAAGCTTATGTTTCAGTTGTCTCACAGGGGTTAATCCTGCCAGAGCTGCCCATTTGTCATCCCTTCTCCATTATCTCAGCCCTTTGCTCCTTCTCTCCAGGCACATGGAAGGAACCTTCAAGCCTTTCTAGAATGTTCTTTTTCACCCTTAAAAGTCCTTTACCCTTATTTAACATATTGCCATACAGTAGCAACATGTAGCTTTGCCTTCATTTCATTAAAGTATTTCTCCAAGATTAGCTTCTCAAAAGGCTCATCATAGGTTCTAGTGTTTAAAATCACATCTGCTGGACAGTATTTCCCATGTCAATTGGGATGTCTCATTCCATTCCATTCCATCAAGTCCATCTCTTACCATGATCTTTAGACTTGATTTATTTCATTTAATCGTTAGAATGTTGTATTTACACATTTATAAACACTCATGTATATACACATACATACATGCCTATAACAGTTAATGAGAAAAGAGGCCATGAATCTACAAAAAAGCAAAATATGCATATAAGATAGTTTTGATACAGGAAAGGGAAGGGGAAATGGTGTAAATCTAATATAACCTGAAAAAATTAAAGAAATATTTTTTTACCTCTTTGTTGTTTGTCTTCCTAGCTAGGGTTTCTCTGTGTAGTCCTGGCTGCCCTTAAACTCACTCTGTACATCAGGCTGGCCTCAGACTCACAAGAGACATTCCTGCTTTTGCCTTTCAAGTGCTTGGATTAAAGGCGTGCACCAACACCACCCAAATTTTATTTTAAATAAATAGAATAAATATTTAAAATATTTTTTAAAATAGAAATTTAATTCCATGAGACAGGAACCATAACTCTTTTGTTAAAAGTTCCTTGCCCAGTTGTGAGCAGCAAATGCAGATTCTAGTTCTTCAGTAAATATTTCTTTTTATTAGGTATTTTCTTATTTTACATTTCAAATGCTATCCCAAAAGTCCCCCATACCCTCTCCCCTCCACTCCCCTATCCACCCACTCCCACTTCTTGGCCCTGGCGTTCCCCTGTACTGAGGCATATAAAGTTTGCAAGACCAAGGGCCCTCTCCTCCCAATGATGGCCGACTAGGCCATCTTCTGCTACATATTCAGCTAGAGACACGAGCTCTGGGGGTACTTGTTAGTTCATATTGTTGTTTCACCTATAGGGTTGCAGACCCCTTTAGCTCCTTGGGTACTTTCTCTATCTCCTCCAAACACAGACACCATTGCATGTGCCAGCAAGATTTTGCTGAAAGGACCCTGATATAGCTGTCTCTTGTGAAGCTATGCCGGTGCCTGGCAAACACAGAAGTGGATGCTCACAGTAAGCTATTGGATGGAACACAGGGCCTCCAATGGAGGAACAGTAAATATTTCTTAAGGAAATATTAAGGAGCAAATGGAAATGATGGGAAGTTTACTTAAGGGGAATGCATTATGAGGTCAAAGTGAACATGACATCAAGCCCAATGTTGCTTTCATGTGGCTTAGAGTCTTCACTCAATGACTGAGTGTCTAATCAATTAGTAACATCACATACAAAATGCATAACCATGAGGATGGTCCTGTCAATGTGAGATATGGAACAGCATCTCTTGTGCTCTGTGGTGAGATGTGGGAGGACTTCTGAAAGGCAGCAACTGACAAAAAGCAAAGGAAAAAATAGGAGTGGCAATTCCAAACAAGGTAACTGTGGGCAACTTACTGAGGACCGGCTCTTAATCAGAATGCCTGTTTGTAACTAGCATCTTCCAGTCGCCACACATATGTATTAATGAAGGGTCTACATCTACTACCTTAAAAGTCTCAGATTTTATTACAGCACCATTTCCAATGTGACTTTGACTGGCCCTTATGTATGTGAGGGACATTGGTGGTGTTTCCTGGGTAAAGTACCCATTTTCAAAGGTTAAGCAATTACATTATTGATTAGAATTGACACTACTGTTAAAAGGAAGAGTAGATCTGAATTTCATTGTGTATAAGAAAGTTTATACATTTATTGAATCATAACTAATGCATTATACTCACAGAAGTTTAAGTATGTATTTGAGGACTTTTGGTAAATGTGTACCCACAAAACTGTCATCTAATAAGATACTGAACATGTTCATTGTACACAAAATTTTCTCTTGCCATTGGTAACCCATTTGCTTTCACAATAGATTGACGTGAACTTTCTAGAGTCCAAAGGTTGATTTTAAAGTAAATATATGCAATTCTATTTCAGGCATTAAGTGTTCATTCATAACACTTGACAGCATCTTGGGATAGTTGGCTTATATGGTTCCTGGGCTAACTTGGGCAATCCCAACGAGATGACCCACCTCCACATTCAGATAAAGTGAGAAGGCAACCATATATCTGGCTTTTCCTATTGTCAATACAATTTGCTTGGGAACATGGGTAGAACATGTATTAACCTAAAGATAAATCATTAGAAACAAAATTGAGAAAAATTCATCTATAATTTCTTCAAATAAATTGTTTGGGAGACTATCTAAAGTGTGAGTCATTCAAAGGGCTTTATCATGTTACTCATGCATTCAGAAATCCCATGGGCTTATCAGGCTTCATGGACACTGGCAGATGCTATGCTCTCCTTTCTTTGAGCTTCTCCAAAGTGAGAGACAAATTATAATCAATCATTCATGAATGCCTAATTCTGTCTAGAAAAAAAGTGTTCAGAAAGGAAAAACATTGCTTCTCTTATAACCTATTACAATTGGATCTTGCCAGTACAAGTGATCATGGAGGTTTTTAAAGAAGTAATACTTGTGTTTATGTGTGCAGAGAAAAAGAAACAACATGGCAAAATGGTTAAATGTGACAAAATCTCAAAAAGAGAGAGAGAGAAAGGCAGAAAAAGGGGCACTTAAAGTTGAGGGAGTGATAGTTCTAATAGTGCTATGTTTATCCACAGAAGAAAGCCAAAGTAACAAGTTGTGAACAAAAATCAAGGAAGTCAAGGAGAAAAGTAATTTTATAGGATATCACAAGTTATCCTAAAAACATGCTTCCCAAATCTAAATAAAAATGTTTGATCACTAAAATTATCAATGCAAACACTGGCTTACATTTTGAAACTCCACTTGCTTGATGTAGAGGCCAGATGAAATTGAAAGCCTGGTTCAGGAGCACTTAGAGGTAAGAGGTAGACAGACCAAGGCAAACTAGTGTCATTGCAGAGGAGTGATGTGGAAGAATAAATGAAACTAGGAGCTGACTCTACACAGATATGGCCATGAGTCAGATAGTATCTGTCAGAGAGATTGAAGTATTGATAAAGAATAGTAGGCGGCTGACTAATGTCTCAGTATGTATGGTGATGTCATTCAGGGAGATAGAGGACACCAGAAACAAAACTCTTCAAAGATTTCCTGGGTTGTTAGAGTAAGAAGTGGCCATGATTCTGACACTCAACACTTGGCTTCTACTCTTCTAACTGTACAGCCCAAGTTTGTGTTCCCTATATCTGCTCAAACAGCTGTAGACACACAAATATACCTCATTTCTTTGAAGAAGCCAAGTTCTCTGCATTATGAGGATATTCACTCCATTGACTGCTTTCTAGAGCATTATTTGGCTAATCTGGCCTCTGTAAGATGAGTGGGCCATGTTGGTTTCACTTGTCACTGTATGTTTAATATCAATTAAAAATACTGAAATCAATATTTAATGACCAGTTATAGAATAAAATACATACATAAAGCAACAAATAACCAATAATTATAGTTTTTAGCTACTCAGTAGATAAGTTTACACTTGGTTGAGTTACACTCCTGGGTACGGGCACTGCAAAGAATGAACGTTGACATAAGTATCTTAAACTAAGGAATATCTATATCTATGTAATTGACAGGCTTAAAAAAAGTTCATAGCTCTAAGTCCTTCCATAAAGAAATTAAAAAGTGCTTATAGCAGCAACTTAAAAAGTACACCTGAAAGCTCTAGAAGAAGAAGAAAAGCAAGCACACCAAAGAGGAGTAGAAAGCCGAAAATAATCAGCATCAGGGCTGAAATCAATCAATTAGAAACAAGAAAACAATATAAAGAATCAATGAAACCAAGAGCTGGTCCTTTGAGAAAACCAGCAAGATAGACTAACCCTTAGCCAAACTAAGCAGAAGACAGAGAGACAGTATACAAATAAACAAAGTCAGAAATGAAAAGGGAGACATAACAACAGACACTGAAGAAATTCAAAGAATCATCAGGTCTTACTTCAAAAGCCTATATTCCAAAAAATTGAAAAATCTCAAGGAAATGAACCAATTTTTAGACAGGTACCACTTACAAAATTTAAATCAAGATGAGGTAAACTATTTAAAGATCCCTATAACTCCTAAAGAAATAGAAACAGTCGTAACAAAGAAAGAATTTCAGACCAATTTCACTTATGAATATTGATACAAAAATACTCAATAAAATACTTGCAAACTAAAACAAGGAACATATCAAAAACATCATCCACCATGATCAAGTAGGTTACATTCCAGGGATGCAGTGATGGTTCACTATACAAAAATTCATCAACGTAATCCACCACATAAACAAACTGGAAGAAAAAAATCACACAATCATCTAATTTTTAATATTTTTATTAGATATTTTCTTTATATACATTTCAAATGTTATCTCCTTTCCTAGTTTCCTTTCCAAAAATTCCCTATCCCCTTTCCCCTCCATCTGCTCCCCAACCTACCCACTTTTGCTTCCTGGTCCTGGCATTCCCCTTTATTGAGGCATAGAACCTTCACAGGACCAAGGGCCTCTCCTCCCATTGATGACTGACTAATCATCTCATTAGATGCTGAAAAAGCCTTTGGGAATATTCAACAACCCTTCACATTAAAATATATTAGAGAGTTCAAGAACACAAGGCATATACCTAAACATAATCAAAGCAATATACAACAAGCTAATAGACAACATCAGGCTAAATGGAGAGAAACATAAAGCAATAACACTAAAATCAGGGGCCAGACAAAGCTGCCCACCCCCTCTCTATCTATTCAATATAGTACTTGAAGTCCTAGACAGAGCAATAAGACAACTAAGGGAGATCAAGGGGATAGAAATTGAAAAAGAAGTATTGCCATTTGCAGATATGATAGTATATATAAGCAACCCCAAAAATTTTATCAGAGAACTCTTATAGATGATAAACGATTTCAAGATAGTGGCACGATACAAACATAACTCAAATAAATCAGTAGCCATCCTTTATATAAATGATAAATGGACTGACAAAAAATTAGGGAAACAATACCCCTTACAATAGCCATGACTAATATAAAATATCTTGGTTTAACTCAAATCAAGCAGGTGAAAGATCTGTATAACAAGAACAAGTTCCTGAAGATAAAAATTGAAGAAAACCTCAAAAGATGAAAAGAGCTACCATGCTAACAGATAGGTCGGGTTAATATAGTGAAAATGGCCATCTTACCAAAAGCAATCTACAGATTTAGTGCAACCCCATATAAATTCCAACAATTTTTTATAGCCCTTGAAACAGTAATTCTCAACTTCATAAGTAAAATAATAAACCCACAATAAGCAAAACAATTCTCAACAATAAAAAAATTTCTAGAGAAATCACCATCCCTGACTTCAAGCTGTACTACAAAGCAGTAGTGATCAAAACTGCCTGGTATTGGTAAAGAAACAGACATGTTGATCAATGGAATTGAATCAAAGACCCAGGAATAAATCCACACACCTATGAACACTTAATTTTTGATAAAGAAGCCAAAACCATACAACAGAACATTTGTCTTCAACAAATGATGCTGGTCTAATTGAAAGTTTGCATGTAGAAGAATGAAAATAGATGCATAGTTATCACACTGCACAAAAAAATGTCCAAGTGGATGAAGGGCCTCAACATAAAGCCTTATACAATAAATTTCATAGAGGAGAAAGTGGGAAATACCCTTGAAATCATGGGTAAAGGAACCAACTTCCTGACAGAACACCAATTCACGCTCTAAGATCAACAACTGGTAAATGGGACTTCATGAAACTGCAAAACTTCTGTAAGGCAAAGGACACTGTCAATAAGACAAAACGGTAGCCTACAGATTAGGAAAGGATTTTCACCAACCCTACAACTGACAGAGGGCTAATATCAAATATTTATGAAGAACTCATAAAGTTAAACACCAACAACTTAAATAACCCAATTTTAAAAAGGGGGGAAGCACAGAGCTAAACAGAGAATTCTCAACAGAGGAATCTCAAATGGCTGAGAAACACTTAAAGGAATGTTCAACATCCCTAGTCATCAGGGAAATGTAAAACAAAACAACCCTGAGATTCCACCTTACACCAATCAAAAACTAAGATAAAAAACTCCATTGATATACATGGTGGCGAGGATGTGCAGCATGAGGAACACTCCTTCATTGCTGGTGGAAGTGGAAACTTATAAAACCACTTTGGAAATCAGTTTGGCAGTTTCTCAGAAAACTGGTGATAGTTCTACCTCAAGACCCAGCCATACCACTCCTAGGCATATACCCAAAATATGCCACAGAATATTACAGGGACACTTGCTCAACTATATTTATAGCAGCTTTATTCATAATAACGAAGCTGGAAATGATCTAGTTGTCCCTCAGTTGAAGAATGGATAAACAAAATGTGTTACATCTGCACAATGGAATAGTATTCAGCTGTGAAAAACAAAGACATGAATTTTGCAGGCAAATGGATGGATCTTGAGGATATCATCCTGAGTGAGGTAACCCAGCCCCAAAAAGAACATGTACACCTGAAATGTATTCAGTTTTAAGTGGATATTAGCCATAAAATACAGAGTGCTATACTCCACACACCCAAGGAGGCTGGCTAGGAAGGAAAGCACAGGGAAGGATGCTTGAGCTCCACTTGGAAGGGGGAATGGAATGGTAGTGAAAGGCAGATGGAGGGACGGATCTGGTCGGAAGAGGTGCTCAAGTGGGGGGAGTAGGGGAGTCCAGTGTGGGGAGGGGCAAAGGGATGGTTGACTGGCTATGAGAATGAACGGAAACATGCAACCAATAGGGGTAGGGGGAGGTAGGGGTTATCTCCAGGAAGAGACAGAGACCTGAGATAAGGGTGGCACCCCAGAATTAATGGGGTGTCCTGCTGTGACTCACAGCATTGAGGATATGGAGCCTGGGGAGGCTGCGTCCTATGGCCAGGCAGGAATCCTGGACCAGTCCACATATATTTTTTGTTGGTGTTTGAGTCTCTGAGAGCCCCAGGGGTCCAATTCCAACCTGTGTTTTGTTATCTTAACTATCTTGCTATTTTGGGGTTGCAATGATATTAACATTGTCTTTGTATTGTTGAAGGTTACTTCCATTTTTTTCATTTTTAATGGAAGAATAAGATGAGGAATCTGGAAACACAAGTACATGAAGTATGATAGGTAATGGACAAAATTGGCTTACAGAGTGAGTGCATCCTACTTCGTATGCTAGACTATATGTCCAATAATAGTCTCCACAGAGTGTGACACAGGAGAAAAACTGTCTAGTTATATTCTGCTACATCCACTCCAGTAGTGACCCGCATGACAGGCCTAAAAATCTGGAAGCAGTCCCCAGGCAAAAGTTCATGGAAACTTAGTATCCTGGAACCTTGGCATTCCCATAGCAAGAATGCCCCAGATTTGTCCCTGTGATAGTGTGGAGGGTCTTGCATGCTTTCTTCCAGCATTTTACTGGAAAAAGAGTTAGAAATCTCAGGGCAAGCTTAGCAATGTATATGTAGAATCTTCATTACAGTCAGGTATGGCAGACTACATTGTATATTAGAAGAAAGTTGGTGAGTTCTTCTGACAAATGGAGATTCCCTACAGATACTTAAAAGAGCAGCCAAGTTACTCCCATATGTAAGAAGTTACCATGGCCTAGGAAACAGGAGGGTTGTGGTTTA
Organism: Mus musculus; assembly: GCF_000001635.26. Taxonomy (NCBI): domain Eukaryota; kingdom Metazoa; phylum Chordata; class Mammalia; order Rodentia; family Muridae; genus Mus; species Mus musculus. The sequence goes on along the minus strand of NC_000084.6, from coordinate 43,767,879 downwards.
AGGAGGAACTACAGTGCTGCATTATTCATGAGAAGGTCTGCTAGAGCAGAATTCCCTGGTGCAAGCTTTCTCAAGGTTCAAAGGAATAGCATAAATTGTGACTAGGTTGTGAAATCCCCTCCTGGCCCCTGTCATTAGCAGACTCTAGGTAGGGCTGTTCTTATTCTCAACTGTAAACATTGCCTGGTTCCTGCCAATCCCTTGAAGGCATTCCTTGGTTTTTGTGTCAGGTAACTTCAATGTACCTTGCCTGCTGTGATACCCTACTTCTTTGCTTTCTGTATTATATAAAACTGATGCTAACTTTGACAAAATTACATCCAGATACCACACTCCCTTGTGTCCATGTCGGTTTGTCATCCTTTTCTTGCCGACTCCTGCCCACCTGTAACTGGAACCCTGAGTTTTCCTGCAGATCAAGGACCCGACTGAGGTCTGTCTGCAGCAATATTCTAGAATGAACACAGGCTGAGTCACAAATCTTTTCATTGCTTTATTCATACTTTTCTAGACTCCTTAAACTCTGGGACATTCAGTTTACAAATGATAGAATGAGAGATCCAGCCAGCCAGAGTGAGCAAATCCTTCTTTTCATACTCCTTCCTTAAATCTCTTTATGAAGATTTTATACCAGGTGTGAAAGAGCCTCCTAGAAAATAGAAACAAAGATAAACATGATAAGCCTTCTTGCCTGTCATTAGTATGTTTCAAAACTATTTACTCTTAATCTCCTACTTGACATTTTGCTGATGTTGAAGGAAAGACTCGGTGTGTCTTATCTAGGATCCCAAAGCTATGCAATGATATAAAATCACAGCTTAGACTGTTCAAACACTCTTTCTATAAATGCAAATGTTTGCTTTTTGGAGTCCCTGGGATATGCACATATCATGGGAAGAAATAATACACTTACAAATGATGGGAGGTTGTTCACGTAGCAAAGGCTTCTCCCAGGGAAATAAGAACAAATTATAATTACCAGAAGCTTCTTCACGGCCTCGGAAGCCTCTGGTCCCAGCTCGTCCACACACTTCTTCAGTCCTGTCACCAGATGTTCTACAGAAATGCCCAGGGTTTTCAGAAGCATCTTCAAGGGATCAAATGAGGGAATAATGTCGTCCAAAGGTACAGGTAATTTGTCAACAACAGGGAGACGGTTGATGAGAAGGGCAGTGGCTGCAGAGCAAAGGGGATCAAAGAGTGAAACATGGTACACCCATCTCTGTCTAAGACTCCATCCCATCCCTCTCGATTCATCAACATCTCCAATCTACATGTGCTCCTTTGGATTTCCCATCCATTTTATGGTTTGGGGGCATGGCATATGGCAGTCCATCTCCCTAGAACTTTCTCCAGTTAGCTATAGCCCTTCTTTCCTCCTGTGGTCTGGTTTTGTTTTAAAGATTATCCCTTACAGAAGGCTGTAGCAGCCACTGCATTTAAACAGCATCTTGCGTTGCTCTTCTCTCATTGTTTTTTCATATTGTTATCTACTATATTATATATGTGTTATTTTTACCAGTTTCACCCTTTCCCTAGAATAGAAGATCCATAAGAGTAAGGAGTTTGTGTTTGCTGCTATGCCTGATGTTCAGAAATAATTATGTCATATAGTAAGGGAAAGTACTGAAAATTCATTCAGTAGGTACTAAAGAGGCATTGAATGAGAGAGTATTTTGTATATAGTTTGTCCACAGTGATAGCCTTCAGCCTAAGGAGACTTGCCATAAAGCTTCGCCAGTCAAGACCAAGCCTGAATGAACTAAATTAGAGTGAATGAAATCAATTCAGTTCAGTGCCACACCATAATTGTCACCAGTTAGAATAGGAACAGTTCTGGGTTAAGAAGAGGAGTGAATGCAATTTGATATAAGATCAGAAAATCCTTGTGACGTTAAAATGAACGTGAATGTATATAGAATGGCTACCTATTTGTCTAGAGAGTGGGGCCAGAATGCAGAATTTCAGTGGGTGTGGCTAATAACTAGATAATTGGGCAATGCAGAAAAAAATCAGTCAAATAAGTTATTTGAAAGCCTTCAATGCCATACCCATAATTACAGAACTTTTCCCCGAGGATAGTAGGGAGTTATCAATGTTTTGCAGGGGGAAATTTCACTTTATATCTTTGACTTAAGGAAAAGTGGTCACAAGGGGTCAGGGAGGATGAGGGACAAAAAAAAGGAATAAATCAGAAGAGGTGTAGAGAGGCTCAACAAGGTACTTATAAAAGAGAGGTGTAAAAAGAAGAAAAGCTGTACATGGTTAGTTCAGCATGTATGAATGTAAGCATATATCACAGCAAAGCCTATCAATTTATACAGTTGACAAGTTAATAATTACAACTTAAAATAAGGTTTTTTTAAAAAATTCTGCTAAAAAGGAGAGAAAGATAAGCATAAAAGATAAGCAGAATAGAAAAATATGTGTAATATAGTTTTATGAAAACCTGTGCAAATATTTAAATATATATGTGCATGTGACTATTCACCTAATAAATTGTTTCTTAGTAGCTAAGATTTTTCTGAGGTTCATTGTTTCTCTGAAAACCTGTTTGTTTTCTGATTCCTGATTCAAATTATGAAACTGGAGCCTGTGGCTTGCTCTGTCTTCATCTTCTGTCACTTATTTTCCCTTCAAACTTTCTCTTCACAGACTGCTAGTAATTTTAATCTGTGCTCCTTTCTGCTGTCATCTTTGTCTGAAAAAAAAAACTTTCCTTACACACTAAGGGACAATGAAATATTCAAATCTGGCAAATTTCTCAACAAAGAGAATCTAGTAAAAGCAACCATCTTCAGTCAGAATTCTGAGTACAGGTAGCACTTAAAATCTCATGGTTAATCTTCATAATGTTCACCTTAAATGTTTCTGTGAGTTCTCTATCTTTCTGGATAACATTCATCATACCCTTTACCCTTGAAGAGCAATGGATACGATCAAGGATTTTTCTCAAGGATCCAAACATCTCATCCTGATAGTTACAGAGACTCCCTCTCAAAGGACTCTCTCAGCCTTCTAAGGAGCCAGGTTCTGTGCCTTATTTGAAAATTAAGTACTTCACGCCCCAGTACAGCCACTGAATGCTGCCTGTGCACCCCACTGGAGATTGTAGTACAGCAGTTTCTATAGAAAGCTCATCCTACTATAAGCTTACTTGCAACAGTCTTTATAGCCGATGAATGTACCTACTTCAGGCGATTCAATCAACCCACCTAATTTACTGTGCATTGGGAGTAGTGTTATAGCTTGATTGATGGAGGAGCTCCACTTTCTTCCAGCAGTTCTAATTTTCTGTGACTCTGACACTCCTTTTACAGTACTCTATTGCTGGTATGCTAGGATTAGTTGTGTCACAATAGAAACAGGAAAGGAGAGAGCTATCAATGCACCAGATAGTGACTTACCAGAATAACCACAAATACCAATGGTCACCAGCAGAAAGATAGATACCAGCTTCATAGCTGGTGCCTGTGATGTTTTCCGGGACTTTGGAATGCAGTCAGAAAGCCCAACAAAATCACGGTGTCAATAGTTCTGCTCGCTGTCACCTGATGGCTGCTTTTCCTCAGAGGTACTAATATATGCACTGAAGACCTGAATTTCAACCACTGCCTGTTGACTTACCCCAGCAAAGAAGAGCATGCAGGGCAATCTTCCTAACTAAACATTCTGAAGGGTTTTCCACTTTTCATCACATTCTCGTGAGAAACAAAGCTGTTCACAGAAGTAGTCTCAAGTAGTTCTTTCCCAAGCCCTAGCATAGAAATGATGACAGACGGCAAAGGATTTCCCCCTGGAAGAACACTAAAGCAGATGTGAAGGCTTTCTGTTGGGTTTGAGAGGAATGCTTTCCTATACTTTGTTTTGTGTTTATTTAACGTTTGGAGAATTGTATTACTTGTTGAACTTCTAAGATTTAGCTGACTGGAACCGCCACGTTTCTCTAGAACTTACCGATGGATCAATATTCACATATTGATGAAGACAAGGTCACCAGATTTCTGTTACCTTTCCTAATGTCCTCTAGTAATCCAGGGGAAAATGAGCATGTGTTTATCTATTATCCACTATGTCTGTGTCTGTGTCATCTATATCATTGTCTCTATCAGTCAACATTCTAAGAACCAATCTATTTCCAAGGCTGCCCTTCTGGAACCCAGGGCTCAGCCATGGGACACCAGAATGACCACATTTATAAACAACATTTACTGGAGTTCACTGGGGGCATTAGCTGAGCATTGAATTCAAGGAAGGGTACAAGGAAATCTTCAATGGGAGAAATAGAGAACAGACTCCAGGTGGTTTCTGAAATGACCTCACAACCCATTGATCATACTTTACAATTTCCAACACTTAAAAAAATGCAAAAACTCCAAGAAGACAGTGTGCTGTCAGTCCCTTAATATTTGAGTTCAGTCTTAACTCCATCTGAAGGTATGGTATTGCTTTAAAGATCTGATAAATTATGCAAAGGAGTATGTATGCCAAATTAGAATTATTACATAAATCATCTGTTACTAAATTCTATAACCATTTGACTGTTGCACTGTCATTAATTTCAGCTACCTGATCAACTGAATGAAAAGACTACTGATTACTGCTGTGCAGTCAATGCTGCTTTCTCTGCTGTGTACTATTTCTGTTTCTCAGACATTTTAACACATATATCAGTACATTGTGTGGCTATGTTAACCCCTTGAATTCACCTCCCCTAAGCTTTGTGTCCTTTCTTTTGTCACAGTAAACCTCTTATTAGGGTTATTGTGGGCTGTTTGATTTTAAAATCTCTCTCTCTCTCTCTCTCTCTCTCTCTCTCTCTCTCTCTCTCTCTCCTCCACCTCCCCCAGTCTCTTACTGCTCCTGTGAGTTCCTAGGCCCAATGCCATGTCATGTTCCTATACCAGATAGCAAACTTTAATTACACTGATAGTCATCTCCTTATCTGTTGGCAAGAATAATTATAGAACTTAATCTATTCTGAGTCTTCTCAATCTCTTTCCTGTGTGTTTGTTCTTACATCCTTAGTGCCCTTCTTCTCGTTGTAGATGCTCATATTAAGGTTTATTTGTGAGTATCTTTAAGAAGTTATTTCCTCCTTTTGGATCCTAATACAGAGTCCAGAAAAATTAATAGTTATGAGAAGTCTCAGTACCAGGTCCATATGTGATCATTTTATTTTTATAATAAACCTTCAGTTGATAAGTCTTCATGACTATCAAGTTATCTTTAATAAACACAGAGAACTAAAAGTATTGGGATAGTTGTTAAGATCACTTAAAGATAGAATTATTTTTATTATTTTGATAATATATATATACATGTGTGTGTGTGTGTGTGTGTGTGTGTGTGTGTGTGTGTGTACACATACATATAAACTTTTGACACATTTCAGGATTCCTTCTTGTTAAACATTCTGAAATAACGAGGAAAAGAAGAAATTTTTTCCAGCATAGAATAAAGCTGCAGCCTATAAATCTATACCCAACATTACACTGATGGAGGAAAAACTCATTGTGTTTCCATTAAAATCAATGAAATGACATGGGTTTCCACTTGCTCTACTCTTATTTAACGTGGTTTTAGACATCTTAGCTAGATCAATAAAATAAGAGAAATAGAAACTGTACAAATAGGAAAGGAAGAAGGCTAGCTACTTGTTTGCAAATTTACATATGAGACCCATAAAGATTCTAACAATAAACACTTTCAGTAAAGTAGTAAAATGCAAATTAAACATGTAAAGATGAGTAGCTTTTCTATAGGCTAATAACAAATGTATAGATAAAGAAATCACAAAATCAATTACATTCACAATGGCTTCAAACAATTTTAAATACCTAAGAATGAGGCTAATCAAGGAAGTGAATGATATCTCCAAGGAAAATGATCAAAACCAAAACAAACAAACAAACAAACAAACAAACAAAATCACTGAAGACAAATAGAAAACACTTGACTTTCTAGGCCCACAATTAGCTGAATTAATAGAGTGAAATATCTGTGTTGCTAAACGTGATCTACTGATTAAATTTCATTAAAATTTCAATGACATTACTCTTAAAAGGGGAAAAACCAGTCCTAAAAGTTGTATGGAATTATAAAGACTCCAGAATAACTGAAGCAATCTTCAGTAAAAAAAAAAAAAAAAAGAAAGAAGTAACATAATATCTGATGTGACATCACACTACAGAGCCATAGTAACAAAAACCATATGATGCTGGTACAAAAGTGAAACATATATCAATGGGACATAATAGAGTAAGTATACAGACTTATAACCCACATGATTTGTTTTTACAAAGAAGCATATACTCATGAAAAGAAACACTCTTCAAAAAATCGTGCTGAGAAGACTTGGCATTCACATGTACCATGAATCTAGAACCCTATCTCCTCTTTGTTACTCAAACCTCAACTCAAACTGGATGAAAAACTTTCATGTTAGACCTGAAAACATAAACTTGTTAAAGGGAAACTTGATAGACATAGTTGAGTGAGGACTTTCTTGAGAGCTCTTTAGAGGTATGCTACTTGCATGCCCTCAACCAAAGACTGGTCCTCCTCTATTCTGGGAAGGTCCTCTCCCATGGAACACACAGTTTCAGAAAAGATGCCCCTGGAGTAGTCAGGGAGAAAGTGGACACCTGCCTAGGCAGCTAAATCATCCAAACCAACTCTGCTGACCCATGGGATGAGAGACATTGCAGCCAGATGGCCCTTATATTCAGGTAACAACATTCTTAAGAATTCTCTAGTACTTCAGGAAGTATGGTAACTGAACTTATTCTGTGTATTTCAAAACCTTCTGCATAGTACAGGAAGCATACATAAACCAAGTTAGGTAGTGCATAGAATGAGAGAAAAGTATGGCTAGCTATTCTGACAGAAAAGTAATTTCTAGAATTTTTTTAAAAGAACTATAACAAACAAACAGAAAAACCTGAGTACCACAGAACTAAACAACCCATTCAATAAGTGAGTTAGTGAAATAGTTAGGTTTGCAAAAGATGGAATATAAAAGGTCGAGAATTGTCCTTTTAAAAGTTCATTTTAGCTATTAAGAAAAAGTGAACTAAAGGTACAGTGAGATAGGTAGAGAGGGGAAGTGGTAGGTGAGGCAGAGAATACAGTGAAAATGTGTTACATACATGGAAGAAACCGTCTTTATGAAACTCTATACTACATACAATGAAACTATGACAATGAATAAATTATAAAAATTAAAATGAACAGCCAAGAGGTAAGGCCTTTCTATTCTGACCTGAATTTTGCTATTGCTTAAGTAATTCAGATATATTTCCACTAAGCATTAGTGAAACACACTATGATGGTTAGTCTTCATAGTCAGTTTGACTGAATCAGGAATCAACTGAGAGACAAGCCTCAGCGTACACTTAGAGGACTGTCTTGATTGTGTTAACTAAAGTGGGAAGACATCTCTCCCAGGATGTGAGATAGTGCCCTCTCCAGGGGTAGAGAAGACAAAGAGGTCCAAGGTTAATTGTCTTTTATTTTTGTCATCTTGTCTCAGGTGGGACTCGGGGATGTTTATAAATTATTGACATCCTGCTGATGAGGCACCATTGCTATCCTTCTCAGACACAAAAATCCAGGTTCTTTCACCGTCCAACATCGCCTAGTGACCCGTGGCTTTTCAGGAGCCCTCCAGCTCTTCAGCATCATGCACACACACTGAGCAGTCACAGGCTCTCAGCATAACCAGTAAGAAGGCAGCCATGTGGATTTAATCCTGTGTAGGGGGATAACGCAATGCTACCTTGGGTCAATGGTTTTTTCACGCTTTAAAGAAAAATCCCAATGGAATGGAAGCCTGGAAGGCAGAAGCAGAGAGAATAACTGATTAATGGAGAGAAAACCAAAACAAACTTGGGGAAACAGCAGAAAAAGAGACAGCGTGTCACAGCTGACTGGATGTTTTCAGTCAAGGCTCTGTAGCTTCAAATGGTTCTTGACTTTAAAGATTTGGGGAAGAAGACAGGAGACAAAACAGAATTTTCGATGCCTCGTTTAGAAAGCAATCTGAGGTAATTTGTTAGACTGAGAACAGCTAGTCTCTGAGTAGGTTGAGATCTCATAACTTTCTATTTTTTGTATTATTCTATCTCACAGCATGTGCCCAGCACAGAAATCAAACACATGGTACACATGCATGCTTTCAATCAAACAAGTACTGTGTATCTGAAGGCTTATCAGGGAAGTCTGACACTTGTATTCTAAACCATGATTAACTGAATGGGATTGACATTTGATCTCAGAAGACGTGACTGGAGGTCTTAAATGGGAAAAGAAACACATTTAGAAACAAAAAGGCAGGGCTTGTGTCCAGAGCATTGGTCATCACAAACCTGTGATCAGCATGCTACAATTAGCTCCATAGCAACAGGGTGCTCCCACACCTACCCTGTACTCATTAACTTCTTTTGTGTGGTCCTTTCTGGTGCATGGATCAATGCCAGGGAGCTGGGGCCTTTGGCTTATACTTCTGCATTTTAAATAGTAACCTGGCAAAATCTAACAGTGGCACCTTCTCCCTTTACTGTCAAGCTTTGGCCTTGGACTATGCTGTACATGGGAGCTGCATTCCCTCGCAATCGGTGTCGAAGTGAATGTGACCACAATCAGTGACCCTCAGAGTTCAGACTGCACTTTCCCACAGTAAAGGAGTGGGATTAATGTCTTGGCTAGAACTTATTTCCTTTCTCCTAAATGTTTGCACTCAATGTTGTTTTAATAACCAAGGTCCAGTGCTGGGGTAGTTGCAGGGGCTCCTGGCAAGCATGATGTTTGTGGAATACTTCTCTGGCTCCTTGAGGCCTGTCAAACATTGAGGGAGATCTTTTCCTGCTTAAGTGCCTTATTCTTGGTTCTTAATTATTAAGAACAGAGGTACCAAGTGCAACAGAAATCAGGATTGGAAGTGCGTATCTGTATTCTCAGCAACAGGAGATCGAGGCAAGAAGATCAAGAGTTCACAGCTACAAACTGAGTTTTCGGCTAACATGGGCTACACGAGACCTTACCTTTATTGTTCTGTTCTGTTCTGTTCTGTTCTGTTCTGTTCTGTTCTGTTCTGTTCTGTTCTGTTCTGTTCTGTTCTGTTCTGTTGTTTTAGAGTGGGGATTGAGAAAAAAAGTAAAATTACAAGTCATTAAAAAAAAATCATGAGGATTTGAGAAATTGATACCGATTAAGAAACACTTTGAAATTGTGGTATACATATGCTCTCTTGTGGCCAAGGTAGAGATTACACTGAAGTTTGTCTATAGAGCAAAGCATATTTTTTAATTAATTATTTTATTTATTTACATCCCAACTGTTGACCCCTGCAGGTCCTCTCTTCCAGAGTTTGTCATCCCATCCACTCTCCCCTTTACCTCTGAAAGGGTGAACACATACACACACACACACACACACACACACACACACACACACACACACACACACACACACACACATTTCCTGGGGCATCACTTCTTACAAAATTAGGGGCATCTTCTCCCACTGAGGCCAAATAAAGCAGTCCTCTATTATATTTGTAGAGAAAAGGGAATACTCCTCTATTGCTGGTAGGATTACAAACTGGTATAATCTGTCTGGAAATCAATCTAGTGGTTCCAAAAAAAAAACAAACAAACAAACAAACAAACCTGGAAATAGTTCTACTTGAAAACACAGCTATACCAATCCTGAGCATATACGGAAAATATGCTCAGCCATACCACAAGGACACGTGCTCTACTATGTTCATAGCAGCTTTATTCATCATACCCAGAAATTGGAATTAACACAGATCTCCCTCTATCAAAGAATGGATACAGAAAATGTGGCTCATTTACACAATGGAATACTATTCAACTATTAAAACAAGGACATCATGAATTTTGCAGGCAAGTGGATAGAACTATAAAATATCATCCTGAGTGAGGTCACCCAAACACAAAAGGACATGTATGGTGTATACTCACCAAAAAGTGGATATTAGCCAAAAAGTACAGAATACCTATGATACACTCCATAGATCCTAAGAAGTTATACAAGAATGAGAGGACGCATCAATCCCACTTTGAAGGGGGAACAAAAAAAAAAATCACAGGAGGCAGAAGGAGGGAGAAACCTGGATGAAAGACGGGAGATTGAGTGGAAAAGGGTGGCAGGATCAGTTATGAGGGAAGACAGGAGAGAAGCTCAAAGGGCCAAGAGAATGAATGGAAATATTCTTCTTCTTCTTCTTCTTCTTCTTCTTCTTCTTCTTCTTCTTCTTCTTCTTCTTCTTCTTCTTCTTCTTCTTCTTCTTCTGCTGCTGCTGCTGCTGCTGCTGCTGCTGCTGCTGCTGCTGATGCTGCTGCTGCTGCTGATGATGATGATGCTGATGCTGATGATGCTGATGCTGATGCTGACAATGACTATGACGATTACGAAGATGCAGGGAGTCGGTGTTGGAAGATGGGGAAACCTCTAGAAACTACCAGTGACTTGGGATGGGAGAGGCTCCCAGGACTCAACGGGTGTGACAGCCAAAATGTGCAACAGTGAGGGGAAAGGGAAGTGTATTAACGAGTCATCTTTCACTTGCTTGGTTAGAGTCACTCCAAGATATTTTATATTACTTGTGACTAATGGGAAGAGTGTTATTTCTCTAGTTTCTTTCTCAGTCTGTTTATCCTTTGAGTAGAGGAAGGCTACTGATTTGTTTGAATTAATTTTATATCCAGCCACTTTGCTGAAGTTGTTTATCAGCTGGAGGAGTTCTCTGCTATAATTTTTGGAGTGACTTAAGTATATAATCATATCATCTGCAAATAGTGATATCTTGACTACTTCCTTTGCAATTTGTATCCCTTTGACCTCCTTTTGTTGTCTAATTGCTCTGGCTGGAACTTCAAGTACTCTATTGAATAAGATAGGGAGAGAGTGGGCAGCCTTGTCTGGTCCCTGATTTTAGTGAGATTGCTTCAAGTTTCTCTCTATTTATTTTCATGTTGGCTATTAGTTTGCTGTATGTTGCTTTTATTAAGTTTAGGTATGAGCCTTGAATTCCTGATCTTTCCAAGACTTTTAAAATGAAGGGGTGTTGTATTTTGTCAAATTCTATTTCAGCATCTAACGAGGTGATCATGTGTTTTTTTTTTCCTTTGAGTTTGTTTATATAGTGGATTGTGTTTATGGATTTCCATATATTGAACCATCCCTGCATCCCTAGGATTTAGCCTACTAGATCATGGTGAATGATCATTTTGATATGTTCTTGGATTCAGTTTGTGAGAATTTTATTGAGTATTTTTGCATCAATATTCATAAGGGAAATTGATCTGAATACTCTTTCTTTGTTGGGTCTTTGTGTGGTAGATGTGTCGGTGTAATGGTAGCTTCTTTGTATAGTTCTTTTGGCTTCTACTTGGTTGATTTCAGCCCTGGGTTTGATTATTTCCTGCCCTCTACTCCTCAACAGAAATGACATTAGCTGAAGTACCCAACAAAGGGGAGAGAGAACCTGTAGAGACCATAACCACAGTTTAAGCACAGCCTCCAATTGAGGGATCGGGCCACCCATGCATCACAAAAATATCAACAAAGAATTGTTCCCATCTAAAGAAAATACAGGAACAAAGAGTGAAGCAGAGACTGAAGAAAAGGCCATCCAGAGACGACCCCACCTAGGGATCAATCCCATCTACAGACACCAAACCCAGACAGTATTATTGATGCCAAGAAGTACTTGCTGGCAGGAGCATGCTATGGTTGTCCCCTGAGAGGCTCTGCCAGAGCCTAACCAATACAGATACAGATGTTCACACGCAACCTTCAGACTGAGCACAGGGACCTCAGTGGAGGAGTTAGGAGAAGAACTGAAGGAGCTTAAGGGGTTTGCAACCCCACAGGAAGAACAATATCAACTAACCAGAGCATCCAGAGCTCCGAGAGACTAAACAACCAACCAAAGAATACACATGGAGGGACCTATGACTCCAACTGCATATGAAGCAGAGGGCTGCCCTATCTGGCATAAATAGGAGGGGAGTCCCTTGGTCCTGTGAAGGCTCAATGCTCCAGCATAGGGGAATGCTAGAATAGAGTAGGTCGGTGGGGTTGGTGGTTAAGGGTGATGGGATAGGCAGTTTCCTGAGGGAAACTGGGAAGGATGGGAAGGGAGAATAACATTTGAAATGTAAATAAATAAAATAATCAATTATATATATGAAGTTGCTATCTTACAATTTAGAGAAAATAATTGATTATAAATTTTAAAGCCAAAAAGGAACATTTTGAGATGGAAGATTGTTGCATTCTTTGTGATGTGTTTGGTTTGGTTTTTTAGTTTTTGCTCTATTTTTGCAATGATAAACCCACAAAACGAGACACTATCTGCCAGAAAGCTTGGATGCTTTCTTATTGAATTTATTAATATGTGGGAGTGAGGGGTAAGGGTGCAGAGAGGAGGGTGATCAAATAGACTGTTGGACGAGGAAAGACAGACACTTCTAGCCCTTATGATGTTCACAGTGTACTCAAGTAGTTAACAGTGAGGGTACCAGCAGGATCATTGTTTCATTCCAGGACCTTGATAAATAAGCAGACATTCTGGTGAGCATGGGCTGGTAAAATACTCAGCCTCTCTTTGGATTCTTTCATTTGTAAATTGTAGTGCCAAGACTTCAAGATATTGTAATTAATTGTGGGGAATATTTTTAAAGAATAGAGCAGTATATAAGTCTTGGAAAGAAACTTAGCAAGTAGCACCAGTGAGAGATGCACAGACCACATTCACATGCTTATGAACAGACATTACCACCTGTCTGTCACATGCCCGTGAGTGTTCCAAAGTAAGGACTTTGGACAAAGGAATGCCACAGTACTTCTTTTGGTCTTGATTGTGTATATCATCTCATTGAATTCATATTCTTTATGTGTACTATGAAACTAAGAGAACAAAAGAATACCACTTTGAATGGTTAGTATAGTTCAAGTATATCATATGGAACAGTGATAAAAATACTAATCAAAGTGATAATGGCCAATATACTGAATTTTTGCTTTATTGGTTATATTTCTAAACATTGCTCTGAATTATTGCTTGAATCTTCACAACAGCCTGTGGCGTACGTACTCATGTTCTTTATCCCTTGTAGAGATGAGGGTTCTGAAGCTCAGAAAGGATACATCTGCTTCTGTTAAAATAAGAGGATGAGAAGGATGCCTGACAGACATCAAAACACCAATTACTAAAAGCCAGAGACTGCTGCTGGAGTCAAGTATAAGTCATGCATGGGCAGCCAGCTGGAGTGTGTGTGTGTGTGTGTGTGTGTGTGTGTGTGTGTGTGTGTGTGTATGTGTGTGCACTGAAATTCACCCACAGAAAAGTGTGGATGGAGAGGCATTTCAGGCATCTTAGAGCCCTAGGAAAACAATGGAGACATTGATCACGTTGAAGACTGTCCTTTCTCTGAGAGATTTAAAAAATAAAAATGGAGAGATGGAACAGAAGCAGATGGCAGTGTGAACACTGTGAAGCAAAATTAATAAGATTCCCATAGAAACTGGAAGCAATAATTTGCTGGTTTGACTCTTTTTTTTTATTGGATATTTTGTTTATTTACATTGCAAATGTTATTCCCAGTTTACCTCCCCCACAATCCCCTGACCCATTCCCTCTCCCTCTGCTTCTATGATGGTGTTCCCCCACCCATCCACCCTCTCCTATCTCTCCACCCTCAAATTCCCCCTACACTGAGGTATATTGAGCCTTTAGAGGAGCAAGGGCCTCTCCTCCCATTGATGCCCAACAAAGCCATCCTCTGCTACTTGGCTGGAGCCATGGGTCCCTCCATGTGTACTCCTTGGTTGGTGATTTAGTCCCTGGGAGCTCTGGGTGGTCTGGTTGGTTGATATTATTGTTCTTCCTACAGGGTTGCAAACCCCTTCAGCTCCTCCAGTCCTTTCTCTAACTCTTCAACTGGGGACCCCATGCTCAGTCATGGTTGGCTGAGAGCATCCACCTCTGTATTTGTCAGGCTCTGGACAAGCCTCTCAGGAGACAGCTATATCATGCTTCTGTCAGGATGCACTTCTTGGTATCCACGATAGTGTCTGGGTTTCGTGACTGTATATGGGATGGATCCCCAGCTGGGGCCATCTCTGGATGGCCTTTTCTTCAGTCTCTGCTCCACACTTTCTTTGTCTCTACATTTGCTCCCAGTTTGACTCATTTATTTATTTACTTATTTACTTATGTATTTATGTATTTATGTATTTGTGTATTTATTTATTTATTTATTTATTTATTTATTTATTTATTTGGTTAGTGAGTGAGTGAGTTAGTTAGTTAGTTAGTTTTTACACTCCATATTCCATTCCCTGCCCTCCTATCCACCCTACGACTGTTCCACATCCCACACCTCCTCCCCACCCCGGATGTTCCCCCCCACTCCACCTGACCTCTAAACTCCAGTCTCTTGAGGGTTAGGTTCATCATCACTGAATGAACACAGACCAGAAAGTTCTCTACTGTATTGTGTTGGGGGCCACATATCAGCTGGTGTATGCTGTCTGTTTGGTGCTCCAGTGTTTGAGAGATCTTAGGGGTCCAGATTAATTGACACTGCTGGTCCTTCTACAGGATTGCCCTTCTCCTCAGTTTCTTTCAGCCTTCCCTAATTCAACAACAGGGGCCAGCTGCTTCTATCCACTGTTTGGGTGCAAGTATCTGCATTTGACTCTTTGAGCTGCTTGTTGGGTCTTCTGGAGAGCAGTCATGCTAGATCCCTTGTTGTGAGTGCTCCATAGCTTCATTAATAGATAGTGTCAGGCCTTGGTACCTCCCCTTGATCTGGATCCCACTTATGGGCCTGTTGCTGGACCTTCTTTTTCTCAGGCTCCTCTCCATCTCCAACCCTGAAATTCTTTCAGACAGAAACAATTATGGGTCAGAGATGTGACTGTGGGATGGCAACCCCATCCCTCACTTGATGCCCTGTCTTCCTGCTGGAGGTGGGCTCTCTAAGTTCCCTCTTCCTACAGTGGGTGTTTCATCTAAGGTCCCTTCTTTTGATTCCTGAGAGTCTCTTACCTCCCAGGTCTCTGATGTATTCTAGAAGGTCCCCCCAACCTCCTATCTCCTATAGTTGTCTGTTTCCATTCTTTCTGCTGGCCCTCAGGACTTCAGTCTTTTACCTCACCCAATACCAGATCAGTTTCTCCTCTCCCTCCCCCACGTCCACTTTCCCTTCCAGGTTCCTCCTTCCCTTCCAATTTGTGGTTGCTTTCTTCTCTCTCCCTATTGGCACTGAGGTGTCCTTACTTGGGCACTTCAGCTTGTTGACTGTTTTGAGTTCTGTGGACTGTATGTGGACTGTATCTTAGGTATTATGTACCCCCCACCTTTTTTTTTTTTTTTTGCTAATACACCCAATGTGACTGTCTTTCTTTAAGACAGCATGAAGTGTCACTGGGAGAGGTTCACCCTTTCAGAACACAAGCTTCAGGATTCCCATTTGTTCATAAAAAGAAGGCACTATAGTGATGTGTAGACAAGCCAGGATTTGTCTTAGAAGGCATAGTTCAAGACACAAATGTGCTAGCTCTTAGTGTGATGAGTTATGAAAATGACATTTATGTTCAATAGTAACATGAGATATTGCAAAATACTAGTGTGAAGCACAGGAATTCTCCTTTGAAACTAAATTATGAATATAAATATGAATTTCTTGCATGCCATACAGAGAGGTATATGCAGAGGGAACCAAATTTCAGGCCACAAAGGTAAATTTTAAATGACCAGAACTAAACTCAAAATCCATTTATTTCTGACATTCTGTAACTTATTAACCTCTCTTCATGTTAGTTTTATTGTCTGTAATTAATTCCACTTCACAGACTTGCTGACAGGAGTAAATTGAATGTGATACATGCACAAGGTGCTAGACGTGTAGCGTTTGCTTAATTTATGATATACAATATATTCAGAGTAAGTAATATTGTAGTAGTGGGCATTAAAATAACTGCAGATGAAGAGATAGGTTTGAACAAAGAGCCAAAAAAGGATAGGAGATGGAAATGGTAGAGGCTTGGAGAAGGGTGGCACTCCATCAATGAGAATGGCACATTCTATAGAGGTAGGCAAGCTATCTTTAGTTTTTATAGGAAGATATGAGGTGAGAATTTAAACAGTGCATATAGTTATAGAATCTGGAGCCTAATAAAACCTTGACTATATTTACAGTGCCATAGAGAATATGTGTGTTGGTAGGTATTCTATTTTCATGTCTATTGCGGCAATAAAATATCCTGACAAGAAATTTATGAAGGAAAGTTTTATTCAGCTTAAAATCCCAGATAACTATCAATCAGAGAACTCACAGGGGCACATGACATGTCTACAACCAAGTACTCTAGTACATATTTTTATTTTTCTATAACTTTAAAACTATTACGAAGTAAAACATCTTCTTTTAATGGCAAAATACAGGTCATTTGGTAGGGGTCTGAACTAAGGAATCACCAGTGAAAATATAACTAGTCAAAATTTTAGAAATTGGCTCACTGTGGTTTGGTGTCTTGGTTATTGCATAATGAGACCTTTGAGAGAAATGGGTAGAATCAGGTCTAAGGGTAGTAAGACCTACTCCAAGGTCCTCTGCCTCTATGGGCCATTGGAACTATAGCCTCTCACATCATAAAGAGCATCCTAAGTTGAAGAGATAATCCTGGAATAGGGTACAGTGGTAGAAAAGGAATAGGAATGATATAGACCAACTGCACATCATAGCAATAACTGCATAAATCCTTGCAGAGCCTGGAGCAAAAGTGACTCTGGTGGGTAATGATGATGCTCTCAAGGAAAGTGGAAGCCCTCAGAACAACTGACAATAAGATTATATAGATCAACTTTATATAGCACAGGACCTGTATTGGAAATGCTCATGGGAAAGCAAGGCCAGGCAGAGTCTGCAAACATAAACTGTGCATTAAAGACATGAGAAAGACCCTGGCATTCATTTGGAAGGTGCAAGAGGTCTGTCTTGAGTGATGGCGCCAGAATGGGATCGCCTCCAAATATTTGCAGTTACTTCTCATATTTACCCATCAAGCTACACTTGCTTCCTGCACCGCCTATGTTTTCTTATTTAAAATGTGGTAACTTAGTAGCTAATCTTTGCCCCTAGATAGACATTATAATCTTTAACTATTAAATTCTTTGGTGTCTAGATGTCACATAAATTCCTTTTTTTCCATAAACATTTGTACTTCACAATTGGAATACATCCCTCTCTTTGTGCTGAAGGGTTAATAATTGCTGGAGAGGACTCGTGACTGGCTAAGGAAGAAGACATCTGGAAGGAGAGACTTGGTCTTCACAATGAAAAGGCTGGATGGGAGGCACTCACAACTGTTTTGTATGTGACACAACCAATTTTCCTCACCAGTGTCTTGCACCTTTAGGAAAAAGTAGGATAAGAGAAGAAAGAAGAGAGGAGATTGATCCCAAATATAAAATGAGCATCTCAGTAGCTTCACTAGTAACTACTTATTAAGTTTATAATTGTGTTTGTAATAATAGAAATTACAGGCAATATGTTATTTATTTCCCATAACAGTTCATGAAATATGTTCATGTTCACGATTCTTATTTCAATATCTGAAATCCCACAGACATATGAAGAAACAAATGTTTTCATTTTATATTGTAGTTCCATTAATAGTAAAATTTATCAAGAAATTTAAGGTACTTATTTTCTTTGTAGACAATGCCCAACTTAAAATGGTCCCACTTGCTCATTTAACAATGCTATGATAGTACCAAAGTGTTCCCATATAGTCATTCTATTTATAACTCGATAAATTATATTTAATAGTATATATTATTATAATATATAAATATATCATACTTTATAATAATTCATGTATTAAATTTTATCATTTATAATAATATTTAAATAATATTTATGATTAATATATACACATTATATATGAGTATGTATACATATATACACTCTTAGAGCATGCTGATATCATGCAACTTAGATTATTATATACATTAATATGTATATATAATAGTATATATACATATACTGTAGGCATGTTGAGAACAGGCTAGTATCAAGTAGAGTTCTGAAGGTTAAGTATACCAAATGTGTTTTCTCTTATCTGAATTATCAAGATGCAAACAAATTGCGAGTTTAGGAGCATCTGTATGATCTATGATTTGCTGGGATATCCCTGGTCTGTTTAATAAGAAGAGTCTTTTGTGGTTTGATGAGGTACCACAGGCACCTTGAGCTTTCTGTAATGCAGTGAGAAGTAACCTTACTAAAACACACATAGATAGACAGGTAGGAGGTGATAGATAAATAGATAGATAGATAGATAGATAGATAGATAGATAGATAGATAGATAGATAGACAGATCTATATAGACACGTGAGAGTGTGCATGTGTGTAAATGTGTGTATATGTATGTATATACATGTATGTTTCTGAGTATGTGGTGTATGTGTGTGTGTGTGTGTGAGTGTGTGTGTGTGTGTGTGTGTGTGTGTATGAATTCTAACACTTGTCTGATCCCAAGATTTTTGTGAAAGACCTGTGAAACCTAAGTGCTAACCTTAGTTTTCAGTCACACAGGCAAGCTTTGAGCTGAGAGCCATCCTTCCCCAAGAACAAAGCGTGTGGTCATCTTGCAGAGTGCTAGCAATGGTAGTCTCTCCACAGCTGGCTCCACAATTACTCTGGAAAGCAAATAAATGAAAGAACTATCTTTATAGAGTTATAGTCTGAAAAGCACCTGTTGGCCATTATGTCATCAGAGCTGAGGTGCTGTGGGGTTTTGTTCTGGACAAGAAACAAACTGGTTGTTTGATTTCTGGGAAGAGGGCAGAAAAAAAAGAACAAAGTAGCCACAAGCATGTGTTTGACTACTGAGGTGTGGAAGTGGCCAAGGAAGATTTCTAGGTAAGAGCACAACAACAAAACAAAACAAAACAAAACAAAACAAAACAAAACAAAACAAAAACAAAAACAAAAACCTCCTTTTTTCATACATTTTGTTGTCCAGTGTTTGCTATTATCTCCTTGACAATACTTTTGCAAATTTATAAAATATTCTGTACCAAAAAAAGTGATTAAAGGGATCCACCACCACCCACAGACACACACACACACACACACACACACACACACACACACACACAGTGTAGTTATTTGACTTCATTGGGTAATTTACTTGATTATGGAAATAAAACTCCTCATATACAGTAATTTAGTCTAGTAAAGAAGATAAATAAAAAAGAACAAATAGAACTCTTAATTTAGTGCTTTAATATGGAGATACACAAGGACCGTGTGTGAATAGATGAAGAAGAAACTTCTGTGATGGATGTCTTCAAAACAACCACATGTATTTGCCATCTCCAAACCCTTCCCTTTTATGATTCCCTTTACCCTTTATCTCCATCTTATGGGATTCATGAAAATGAAATTTATATATTCCTTCCCCAACCCCTGATATATATTAAATACAGGTAAAACTTGTTGAATGGAACTTTCACTTTACTATTCCCACATGCTAAGGAAGTAGTGAAGTTGAGGTATTTCCTCTTGGTAGGAGATCAGCAGAAGAACAGAACTAAGAGCAAAAATTAGCTGTCACTCATAAACAACATGAAAATAAAGGAAACATAGTTCCTGTCTCTGTGTAAGGTGAGCAAAATGTACACGTTTCAGGAAATAATGAATGCAACTGAGACACCATTATCTGCCTTTATCTGAGTCCCTGGGGTGATGTGTAAGCATTGCATTGTTCCAGGAAAACATTCCTCTTTAAAATGACAAAAGTAAAGCCAAACACACTCTACAGATGAAAAGCTTCATAGGAAGTTAAAGATAGAGAACTTGCTAGACTAGGCCATCTCAAAG
This sequence comes from Mus musculus, assembly GCF_000001635.26. Classification (NCBI taxonomy): domain Eukaryota; kingdom Metazoa; phylum Chordata; class Mammalia; order Rodentia; family Muridae; genus Mus; species Mus musculus. The sequence goes on along the minus strand of NC_000084.6, from coordinate 43,747,947 downwards.
AGGGAACTTCGGTTGGGCCTTAGACATTATTAGCAAATATCTAAAGGTATAGCATGGAGACAAATAGAATTCCTCTGAGGCTAATGATGAGATAAATGACTGTTTCCAAAGGAGAAAGAGGAAGAGAGAAGACTCCACTTTAAGAGGAGTGTAAGTAAACAGACCTCTTCAAGAAAAAAGGGCCTCCCAGCCCTTCGGTATTCCTCAGTTGAGAATTCTTTGTTTAGCTCTGTATCCCACACCAGTCAGAATGGCTAGGATCAAATATTCAGGTGACAGCAGATGCTGTTGAGGATGTGGAGAAAGAGGAACACTCCTCCATTGTTGGTGGGATTGCAAGCTTGTACAACCGCTCTGGAAATCAGTCTGATGGTTCCTCAGAAAACTGGACATAGTACTACCGGAAGATCCAGCAATACCTCTCCTGGGCATATACCCAGGAGATGTTCCAACTGGTAATAAGGACACATGCTCCACTATGTTCATAGCAGCCCTATTTATAATAGCCAGAAGCTGGAAAGAACACAGATGTCCCTCAACAGAGGAATGGATACAGAAAATGTGGTACATTTACACAATAGAGTACTAATCAGCTATTAAAAGCAATTAATTTATGAAATTCTTAGGCAAATGGGTGTATCTGGAGGATATCATCTTGAGTGAGGTAACCCAATCACAAAAAAATCACTTGATATGCACTCAGTAATAAGTGGATATTAGCCCAGAAACTTAGAATACCCAAGATACAATTTGCAAAACACAAGAAAATCAAGAAGGAAGACCAATGTGTGGATACTTCATTCCTCCCTAGAATAGGGAATGAAATACCCATGGAAGGAGTTACAGAGACAAAGTTTGGAGCTAAGATGAAAGGATGCACCATCCAGAGACTTCCCCACCTGGGGGCCCATCCTATAATCAGCCACCAAATGTAGACACTCTTGCATATGCCAGCAAGATTTTTCTGAAAGGACCCTGATACAGCTGTCTCATATGAGGCTATGCCAGTGGCTGGCAAATACAGAAATGGATGCTTACAGTCATCTATAGGATGGAACACAGAGCTCCCACTGGAGGAGCTAGAGAAAGTACCCAAAGAGCTGAAGGGGTCTACAACCCTATAGGTGGAACAACAATATGAAATAATCAGTACCCCCAGAACTCATGTCTCTAGTTGCTTATGTAGCAGAAGATGGCCTAGTCAGCCATCACTGGGAAGAGAGGCCCCTTGGTCTTGCAAACTTTATATGCCCCAGTACAGGGGAATACGAGGGCCAAGAAGTGGGAGTGAGTGGGTAGGGGAGCAGGGCGGGGGGAGGGGGGAGAGGGTGTAGGGGACTTTTGGGATAGCATTTGAAATGTTAATGAAGAAAATATCTAATAAATTTTTTTAAAAAGATAAAGGGCCTTTGTTCCTTGTATACTGTATTGAAAAGATGCAAAATTGCCTTTATCTCAGGGAGACACTGGCCTTGGGCATGGAAACAGAGCCCTCCCTTTCAGGGCAACCCACAAGAAGTATTTCCTTTTAACATTGTTGGTTTTAATCTGAAGGTCACTAAGAGTTGTGATGAGTGGCCTCCAACTCAGGGCATGGCTAAGATGGAATAGTAACTGCATTTACTATTTTAAGGTCACCTTCCTTTTTGTTAGCTTGGGTCAGGAAAATCTAAAGGAAAGCATCCACTGCTGTCAGACTGTGAGACTCAGTTATTGGCTCATCTAACCTTGCAGTTACAGGACTAATGGACTTTATTACTCATGGAGGTGTCTGCTCTGTACTGGGATCCACTGTTCCCCTTCATCTGAAGTATCAGGTTTGAGTTGATGACCAGCAGATCTGTAGTTCTTAAACTTCCAGATCTGTAGTACTTAAACCTCCACCTGAGATTCAGAAATACAACAGCTGCAGACATTGGAAACACATGCTGAAATGGCCACCTAACACCTGATCAACTTGAAGGAATGACCATCCAGAAAGTACCCCACCTGGGGATCCATCCCATAAACAACCACCAAACCCAGACACTATTGCCATCAAGAGCTTGCTGACAGGAGCCTGATAAGGCTGTCTCCTGAGAGACTCTGCCAATGCCTGACTAATACAGAAGTGGATGCTCATAGTCATACATTAGATGGAGCACAGGGACCCCAATGAAGGAGCTAGAGAAAGGACCCAAGGAGCTGAAGGTATTTGCAGCCCCATAGGAGGAACAACAATATGAACTAAGCAGTAACCCCAGAGTTCCCTGGGACTAATCCACCAATCAAAGGAAACACGGGTGGCTCTATCTGCCTATATAGCAGAAGAAGGCGTAGTCTGTCTTCAATGAGAGGAGAGGCCCTTGGGCCTGTGAAAGTTCTATGCCCCAGTATAGAGGAATGCCTGGGCCTGTAAGTGGGAGTGAGTGGGTTGGGGAGCAGGGGCAGGAGGGAGAGGATAGGGGATTTTCAGAGGTTAAACTAGGAAAGGGGATAACAATCATAATGTAAATAAAATATCTAATTTTAAAAAAATTTCAAAATGTGTTTGCATCCCCCTAAACCTAGCTGTATTTCTTTTGATAATAACATGATCTGAAAATATTACTTGCCTTAAAAAGACTAAGGTCTCTTCAGATGTTGTAAACAAGTTAAAGAGTGCTCTGAGATCATTTAAAAGTGTGCACTCAGTCTCCAGTCCTCTTGTGTACACAGCCTGTTTAAGTTTAACTTGCCTTTAAGAAAACAATGAAAGCTTACCTTACCTTGCCTTGAGCATTCAATGTAATCAGCTTTACAACTTCAGCTAAATGTAGAACTTTAATTTTAAACTCTTCCACTCCCTGGGGCCAGAATAATGTACGGATGTGTGTTTTGTGGTAATTGTTTAGTGAAAGCAAGCAACAGGTTGAAAACAACCATCAAACAAATGTGTGATAAATATCAGAACAATCTGTACATAAGCACTGTCTTCCTCATTGTCTATCAAACAACAAAAGGAAAGGGTGGTGGTGGGGAATTCAGCTCCAGTTAAATGATTAGAGAAGTTCACCTTCTCTATGGGATAGGTTGGGGTATATTTCCAATATGCTTAAGCAATCCTTAGGCTCAAAAGCATACCTGCAATAGGAAAGAAAGACTAAGTAGAAGGAAGGATAACTTCCTCTTGATGTGCACGATATTAACAAAGATGGAACATTTGTGAGAAACAAAAATGGTGGGAGAAGGGCCAGCAGGTATTTTATAAGAATAAAGTCCCAGGAACATAAGGTCCCCATGGTATTGTCACAAGGGGATACAAGTCCACTAGCAGCTTGTTAAATCTGTAGATTAAGAAAATATAAAACACCCTCAGAAGGAAAGACAATGATAATTTTATTGAAAACTGAGGGAACTGTGGTTCTTGGCAGCTGCTAAGTGGAAAAGAAAATGGTGAAAGGAAGGGGAGTTCTAGAAATCAGCCAGGCTAAGCATTAGACCTCCCCGAGTAGCTGTCAGGTCAAGTTATCCAGGAGACAGAATACCTTGAGTGATAGAGCAAACAGACTTAGATTTTTGGCCAGTATTGGGGGAAAGTAGGTAGAAGAAGAGAAAGAAAGAAGAAATATTGCAGATTTAGCAGAGCACAAGAAAAAAGCAATCTGCCCTGACAAGCTGGAAACAATGGAGACCCAGGTACTATACTCCTTCATGAGCCTTGGGTATGAACTTAGTATCCCAACACTTGGGATCAACCAAAGAGAATATGTTTAGCCTATGTCTTGTGATCTTCTAGTTTAGTTAACTTTAAGTCAGGAATGAATAATTAATATCTGTTCTTGGTAAGTTTCCTTTTGTCTTGGTTTAACTTAGGTCCAGTTTAGTTACAATGGTTATAGTTCCTTATAACTTCCTGTCTGATGTTGATTTGTTTCTAGTATAACCACTGAAGACCAGCAACTTAAAAGACAATTGCCACCAGCTTAGAGATTCTCCCTTTGAAGAACTGTCTCCTTTGCAGGGACTTTCACTTCCTATGTACCAGGATGCTACTGGCCCCTAATCATGACATCTGAGTCAGATGGATGCCCCCAGAAGTAGATGGCGGCAGCAGCCATTAATTCCCTTTCTTCCCTGTGAACATGCCCTTCCAGCATCTCAGCAAAGGTCGAGAATATGCACCCACACATATATGGCCATATGGCTTCCAGCAAGAGTCACACTGCATGAATTGTTGTAATTTTAGTCATTGAAAATCATCCCCAAATCCATGTTTTTAAAAAGTTCAGTTGTAATTTCTGTTAACACCTCCACCATAATCAACTGATTTCCTTATAAACTGCTTAACAAAGAGAATACACTTTTAAAAAACCCAAAAAATAAAAGACAGTATTGCTAAATGTGACTCAATATTAAAAATTGTTTTCTTCAGAGTGTATCATGGAGCCTGTAAAATGTAAGCATCTCATTAGAAGGTGATTATAATAGATGTATCTAGGAAACTGATAATGGCAGAATAATGTGAACCGTAAAGACACTGGGCAGTTTGGGGCTGGAGAGATGCCTCAGTTAGTGAGAGTACTTATTGCTCTTGCAGAGGACAGTTTAATTCCTAGCACAGACATGGCAGCTCAGAACTGTCTGCAACTCCATTACCAGGAGATTTGGTCCTCTCTTCTGGCCTTTATACATAATAGGCACTTATATACATACATGCAGTCAAAGCAACCATACATGTAAAGGTAAAAACAATGTTTTAAAAAGTAGTTCATTGTCAGTGACAATGCAAAATTTGAAAATTTGGTTCCTAAAGTCAAAGCCAGTGTTCTGATCATGTCATTAAGCTCAATTTTATATAATTTCAGTTGGTCCTCTGTGCCTAGAAATGAGAGAATTGAAATCCTTGTGCCTCAGGTCCCTTCCTAATAATCTAGAAATAAAAGTGCCACATTAAGACATGAAAATAAAGTAGCACAGAGTTTTTGATGTTTCAGCAGTAAAAGTTATATTTTTAAGAATGATGAGAGCAATGTTGATGATATAAATATTACAAAGCAATAACTTTACATATTGCTGTGAGAATCCGGACAGTGAGAAAGCCATTCAATCAAGTACCACAAATATCCTTCCAATTTTTAGAAGGTAAGTCCAATAAAAATCTGGGTGGCTCATTCCAGAGAAAGCAGTGGAACTAAAGAATAAAGTGCCACTTAAGAAAAATGATGAGTTTATATCATTACCGTGCCTGTGTGTTGACATGTGAACCGCTGCTTTAATTCTCCTTATCTGCTTATGTTGTTGCATTTAGCTAATTCCACACTAATAAAATGTGATGATACCTTGACAAAGGAACAAAGAAAAAGAAAAATGATGGGGTCTAGGATATGGCTCAAAGGGCATGGGAGTACATCTCACAAATATGAAACCTTAGATCAGATCCTCAGAACCCTCATAAAAAAGTGAGGTGTCCAGTGGAGCAATAAGAACACCAACCCACCCATAAACACGTTTATCCAAAATTTATCCTGTCTACAAGAAATGTAGAGACAGAAGATGAAGAGAGTATTCACCCACACATATATGAGAATGGTCAACCCATAAAAGGCCCAACCTGAGACCCGTCCAGTGGGCACACACCAATTCCTGACACTATTTATCATCCTCTGTTATGCTTGCAGACAGGAATAGAGTATGGCTGTCCTCTGAGAGGTCCCACCCAGAAATTGAACTCAGACAGATGCAGACACCTACAGCCAAACAGTGGATGGAGCCTGGAGGCTCTTATGGTAGAATAAGAGGAAGGATTACCAACCTGAATGGGATAGGAACTCCACAGGAAGACCACCAGAGCCAACTAATCTGGACCCTTGGGGCTCTCAGAGACTGAACCATGAACCAAAGAACATACATGGGCTGGACCTTGCCCCCCCTGCTCCCCCCGCCCCCCGCACACATGTAGAAGATATACAATTGTGGGTCCCAAACAATTGGAGTGGGAACTATCCCAAAAGCTGTTCCCCATATGTGGGATATGTTAGTCTAGCTGGGCTGCCTTGTATGGGCTCAGTGGGAGAGGATTCATTTAGTCTCACAGTCCTGATATGCCAGGGTGGAAGAATATCCAGGGTGGGGAGCTCACTCACTCAGAGATTAAGGGGATGAGGAAAGGACTGTAGGAGGGGATGACTGGCAGGTGTCAATGAGCAGGAAATAGATTGAAGAATAAAAAATAATAATAAGAAGAAGAACTCCATATAAGCTTTTTAAAAAGTGGAGTGTGACTACACAGGTTTATTGAATCCAGCACTGGTGTTGGGCGCAGAGACAGGATGATTGCTGGGGTGTACTGGCCAGTCAGCCTAGATGTAAATGGTGACACTGCAGAGCACATGATGATAGATCAAGGTACCTCAGTTTATCCTCTGACCTCTACAGATGTATTCATGGGCATCATGCATTCATGCACATACAGTATGAGAGAGAGTAAGTGTTAGAGAGACAGACAGACAGACAGACAGACAGACAGACAGTCAGAGACAAAGTTCCTTGAAATAATAATAATAATAATAATAATAATAATAATAATAATAATAATAAACTAAGAATGATGCTAAGATGCAACTGAGTCAATCAGGAGATAATGTTAATCCCTGCATTCAAGAGGTAGAGTCAGGAGGATAAGAAGTTCAAGATCTGCCTTAGCTACATAGTGCGAGGCAAGGTTGTGCTATAGGAGACCCTATCTCAAAAGACAGGCATCAGAAAGACTCAACTATCAAGAGCATTGGCAAATGTCAGACCAAACATCTTAGGCTTGATGTCTTCCTTTTCTTTACAAGGAAAACCTTGGTACAGGATGTGAAAATCAACAGATGCCTTTCCAACGTCCTCATTCCAGCAAGTTTCGTCAGCATCCATTAAAACAGTTCTCCTAAGGACTGTCATCATTCTTTTTCCACGTACATAATCAGTCCTTACCTCAGTGGGGAGTAGGTCATGTGTTTGCTTGACTTCCCAATGTACACAGAGAAATAAAGAAGGTGAAGAGATGTTCACAAGGTTAGGCAATGTAAACATTCTAAGCATGACCAAGAGTTGAGTACATGAGTATAAGGGTTGTTCCAGTCATAGCCTGCTCAATCCTCCAGACACTATGCATAGAAAGCTTTACATACAATCTCCATTCCTCCAACCTACAAAAGGGGGATCATATTGTTACCAACTAGCAATTGTAAATCCAGATCAAATATCTCTGTACAATATTTATGTACACATTCTAAGCTTATTCTCTTACCAAACAAATATATTTTAATGTATACACCTCATAGGTAAAATAGTAAATTGAGTTTTGAAACCAGGCCTCTCTTCTTCAGGGGCTTTCTTCACTGCCTACAACATGTCACTTAAAAGGCCATCCTTTTCCCAACACCATGGCCACTTTCCTACCAGAACTCCCACATTAACATTCAGAATCACAAAATTACTTGGAATTCACACTGAAGTGAAGTGTTTCCCAAGACACAGGAGAGGGTTAATGAATTATGAGGCCACATAGAATCAAAAGTGTGAAGTTGCCACTATAATGACATTTACTTTTCTGTCTTCATGATTTTGCTTAGCTATTCAATATAACATGATTCCCCCACCCCAGATTCAGAGTCAATGAGTGCTCAAATCACTGTCCAGATGTAGAATCTGCAAACCTAAATCATAATGCTGTAATGGCTGCTAATATTGCTTAAAGTATTCATAGGACAAGCTCCCAGACAATGCCCTCTCCCACATTGAGACTGTCCCTTACATTGTTGTAGCAAAAGAAGTTACCTGATCAAGTATGAACTCTTCTTAATAGAGGCTGCTGAAGCCTTCTTGCCAGCAGTGTTATCACTACATAGCTGATAAGATTAGGTGAAAAACAAGAATGTTACTGATTGAACCAATGCTTCGTGGTGGCAGAAAATATAGACATGTCCCAAACATGCAAATGAGAGTTTACAGACAGAAGAAAACAAGGAGTATTTTTATTATTTCAAAATTTGAATAGATAAACCAATAAATGAACCAAAAATAGAATACAATAAGGGAAAGAATGAACAGGCAGAAATGAACAAGGCATAACCTTTGATCTTTTGGAAAAACCAAGATATTTACATTTTGCTAAATGTCTATTTTCAGCAAATATTATTTAATATCCAACATTGTGCAGGTATTTTCCTAAGAACAACCATATTCGTGCCCAAAAAGTAAACAGATTTTGTCTATCATTATAGATTTAAATTTACTTTTTAAAATTGTGATGTATATGAGGGTTTTTTTTTTTGCCTATGAGTGTGCATGTCTATATATCATGCATATGTCTGATGCATGCAGAGGCCAGAAGAAGACCTCAGATTCACTAGAACTGAGTTACAAATGGTTATGAGGATCCAAATAGGTTCTAGAATTTGAACCTTGTTCTTCTGAAAGAGCAGTGTGTACTCATAAATTCGGGGCCATCTCTTAAGTCCATAAAATTAAAATTATTTAAAGTGACATAAAGAATACCATGAAATATACAACCAGAGAGCTGAGTGTAACTGAGAAAATTTTTATTACCATTTCTCAAAGGTCGAAGGCTCTATTATTTTACTTCTTATCCAGGGAGAATAAGGAAATGACCAACATGGCTGGGAGATTAGGAGGGAGGTTGGACAGAGATAAAGCAAGAGGAGTAGGAACCAGTCTAAATCCTTCCCAAGGACCTTGGAGAACAACAAACTGGAGGAAGTGTGGTCAGAATCATTCTACAGAGATCATTCCACAGGACAGAGCTCTGAAGACAAAAGACAGAGTGGAAACACCTGGAGGAGTTGGTGGCAAACCAAAGTGGAAGATGTAGTGTCATCTAAGATGCAAGAGTGAACATGGTTGGAAGCATGTGTACATTTTGGAGATAGAGCCAAGGGGTTGGGGAGGGATGGTGGTGATCAGTAAGGATAACATCAATGTGAATACTGTGGTTTTAGTTTGAGCAATCTCTATGAAATAAAAAAGAAACAGAAAAATTAAGAAAAATATACTTAAAGTTGTTAAGTGGTTAAAATAATAGCACAGGGTATGCCACATTGGCAATGCCTATATGATGTCCTGAGGAAGATACCAAACTTCATGTCCCTCAAGATTTTCTATTCATAACAATCCCCTCATGTTCCTCATGTCCCCTCATGACTTGGGCCCTTCCTGTTTTCTTCACATCATCACCCACTTTTCTCTTTCTCACTTTCCTCCAGGTGGACTGTCTTGCTCCATATGTGTCAAGCACATCAGCTCCTTCTTCCCCGAGATCCTGGCTTTGGACATTCTCTCTGAGCGGAATGGACACTCATAGCTATGCCTGTAGCTCAAATCCTCACTCCCTCTGTTTGGATGGCCCCTACTCATTGATGCCTCTTCTTACCACTTTGTCATGAATATCCCCACCTTCTGTTATATTGTCTCTCTACTTCTCTCCAGAAATTTGTCATCTGAATATTTTTATAGCCTTTTCGTATCCTCTGTTGTCTGTCTCCTCAACTAAAATGCATGCAAAATTCACGAAGCATAGACTTCCATGTTATTTGTATCCCAAGACATGACTAGTGTTTAACAGTTTTGAAGACTTGGAGAAGGTCTGAGAATTTACTCTACTAGTTAGCTAACACTTTAGCCAGCCACCACTTGGGGATGTTGACAGAAGCCAGGCACCACATTCCGGCAAGTGATTTAATTATCTTGTAACAATGGCTAACGTGTCAATATTTGTATCAAACAGCAATTTCCCAAAGATGATGAAGGGAGGACCACATGAATTCTAAACAGAAATTGTCTTGTGCTGTTAGGAAAGAACATCAAACTCTTTTTATTAAGTCCCTAGTTGTGTTAAGAGAGCAGTAGCCCCATCTGAGTGTTGCTGGGAAATATGTGCCTTTATTTTTCTAGAGAGAAAAACAAAACTAAGCTAAACTATACAAAACAAAAACAACTTACACTTTGTGATAATGGGAGACATTGCTTCATTGGTCAATACTGTTTATTATACAAACACCCTGGGAAAGATAATCTGTCTGAAACAAGGTGACAGAGTTTTTTCTACTGGCAAGACAGGCAGAAACATGAAAGAAACTAGAGACCAGGTTTGGTAGATACTCAGTACACATTGGTTAATAAAGAATCAATCCTTTGGATTATTTACTACCATTATTTTAATTTTCCAATGCATAAGTTCAGGCAATAGGAAAGTGAACCAATTTCCTAGAGGCATGCAGCTAATCTGGTCAGTACACACAGCCCCGGGACACAGGAGACAGAACTGAACTCTCCTTATCTTGTACCCCACCCTGGCACCAGCCTATCAGGACTTAAGGAATACACAGCAGATAAAGAGACAACGGGGGGGGGGGGGTGAAGGACAAGAATTGGAGCAGAAGAATGGAAGAAAAGGAAGAATGGAAATCCTGTTTGAGTTCTGCATGTCTGCCCATCCATTCAGAACTACTGAAGAGACAAAGGAGACCTTTGACTTCCCAAACAGAGAAGAAAACCTCACCCCAGGAAGGCTTTCCTAAAAGAGGATGTCAGGAATGCAGCTAATTTGCTTTTCCTGGAAGAATTTGGGTCCAAAGTTTTCTGCCCTTCTTCCTACCTAGGTTACATTTTCCCCAGCCTGGAGGCCACACAAGTCAATCAATAACCAAAGATACCTATTATAGGGCACAGTGGGTGGAGCCTGTATTACCATCTGCCTATATGACCACTCCTCAGTTTCTGAAGAGAAGCACCCTGTATAGTTCTTCTGGCTTTTGCACCCAGATCTTCGACAATGAAGGTGGCTGTCATCTTTCTTCTCAGTGCTTTGGCCCTGCTGAGTTTAGCAGGTAGGTGTGTTTGTATATTCTTCAGAAATTGGTAAAAAAAATATATTCTGCCTGTCATTTTATACATCCTGTAAATTTAGATAGTCTGGTTAACTGATGCCAATGAGTCGAATAACAGAAATGTTTCTAGTACAAATTAAACGGGGAAAATTGCTATTGCTAACACAAAGGAGGAAAGATTCTCAGGTAAGATGTCCCCAGAGATAGTCATGGCTTGCTCTAAAGACAAGGCTGCTACTTCATTTGGGATGTGGTGGCAAAGAAAGTGTTTTGATCTAAAATACCCTCCTAACTGTAGAAATGGCTACTGGACTATGTAAATCCAATGCTGACTTACAAAATTTAAATTCTTAGCAACTTGCGTAAAATAGATAACAATGACGGCCACTTAGTTAGCAGAAAAGTTTTGGTGATTAAAACACCCTGTTTGAACATAGGAAGAAATCCCCATACTTTCTGTGAAAATGTTGAGAGATGATTCTGTGCTCAGTTTGGTTTTTGTAACTGACATTAATTAATATTTTTACCTCTGTCACTCACTGAGCAGAGATTTTGACAAGAGCCAAAGCTGTGCTTCTCTAAGTGGCTTATTGTTTCAGATAAATATTTATGGAAGCAAGATCCCCTTTATTCCACCTCATGCCTAATAATTAATATAACTAAATGCCTGCAGTGAGCCCCTGCTCATTAATTTTAGCCTCATTTACATTCTGGATCCAAGGGGACCCTAAAAGCCGCATCTTCTTTGATGAGTCCCAGAGATCTTTCTTTTCCCTCAGAGATCCCTGACTGAAAATTAAGTTTGGGAAACATCTCTACTTTGGGAGCTATCAGATTAGTTCCTTCCCAAGCAAACTCATTCACATCCGCAGTTACCATCTACTTGAAAAATCAATACTATTTTACATTACAATATAATTACATTATTTTCCCTTACCCTTCTTTCTGCCAAACCTAGCCATGACTTCCTTGCTCTCTTTCAAGTTCAGTTTTCTTCAATTGTGGTCACATATGTGTATATATATCATATGCATTCATGTCTGCAAGACTTGTTTCCTGAAGAACAAATTGAGTCTTTTCTGAACTAGCTGCATATGTAGCAGAAGATGGCCTATTCGGCCATCACTGGGAAGAGAGGCCCCTTGGTAATGCAAACTTTATATGCCTCAGTACACGGGAATACACTAGGGCCAAAAAGTGGGAGTGGATGGGTAGGGGATCAGGGCAGGGGGAGGGTATAGGGGACTTTGGGGATAGCATTTGAAATGTATATAAAGAAAATATCTAATAAAAAATAAATTAAAAAAATACATGAAATACAAGTTTGAAATATGGTCCCTTGGTGTCATGCACCTACAGGAAAAAGCTCTTTGAGAACAGGTGGTGTGTTGTCAGAAATTCCTATTTTTAACATTGTTTACAGAAGGAACTTAATGATATCAGAAGACCTGATGGCTATTTCCCATACTGCCACCAATACTCTGAGGTACAGATATTTATAATTCACTGACTGTGAGATGAAAAGTCTATTGGATACAGAAAGATCACTGATGGACATGTCAAAGTTTTCTGAATAGTTAGTAGTGCCTACAAATTTCAAATTCTGACTAGATGGTTTCTATTCTCAAGGAATTAGATCAAATTTCCTAAAATGCCAAAATGAAATACTCAGTAATGGTCAACATTTTACTTGTTTCTTTTCAAAATCTTAGCAGGCAGAGAGTGAAGAAAACTCATCTGGTGTCCTTGAAAGTCTATCCAAATAAAAGACAGTGCAAGCAGAAGTGTCATATGACAAATAACAATAGATCTAGCTTCTTTACTTGGGATCCAGGTTGATGTTTGATTTATGTTTTCTAGGTAACACTTTTTCAGCTAAGGTGACTGGAAAAGAGGTAAAGAGACTTTTATAATTAATAATTTATAATCTCTTTGGGAGGGGTTGAGAAATGGTTTCTCTATGTAGTCCTCCTTCTCCTGGAACTCACACTGTAGTTGAGTGATGAGGCTGCCTTTAAGCTCCCAGAGATCTCCCAAATGCTGGGATTAAAGGCACACACCACCGCCACCCAGCTACTTTATAATTTCTTAATTCTCTAATCTCCTATACAGACTGAAACTGTTTGATCCAGTAAAAGTATAGCCAGGATCTGAGCAAGCATGCATGTTTCTGCATGTTTCCAATCCAAAGCACTTGGGAGCCTGGGTTTAAGGTCAGTTTGGACTGCACAGTAAGACCTGACAGAAAAGGGGCAGGAGGAACGTACACTCTAGCAGTTACGTTTTTGGTAATTCAAGTCAGGACTAGGGGTTCAACTGGTAGGGAACCTCGGCTGCTAAATGCAGGATTTATAGTACTTCCCCAATCTGCAAGGTGTTGTGTTGAAAGACCAGTCCACTGATGCCCCTGTAATTGTCTACTTCCTGTTCTAAAAGAGACTTTTATACATACACTAGGGCTGGCTGGTGGGACAAGTAGTTTAAGTGGAAGCGCTCATGTTCATTCCATGTAGCCCTTACTCCTGACTTGATCATGATGGCTTTCATTGCTTCTGATCCCCAAAGTAGACTAGAGGAGGAAATGACCCTCGTCTCATTACATACAAATACCTAGAGAAAATCGGGGGTGAACCTGAAGTTTAAGTGAATAAATCATTACATTTTTAGTAAGCATTACAGAAAAAAAACCTGGCACCTTTAGAAGCCAAATCTAGTTGTCCGAGTATTGATCCACGAAAAAAATAGAAGTTAGCAAGACAAGGATGATATCCTATGCTGAAAAGGTGATGAGATAATGCCCAGGAAATGAGAACCAGGATCCAAGGATCACTAGATATGTGACTTTAAGTCAATTCGTCAGTTCGTAAGTCTTCCCTTGAAGGAGAGAATGATGATAACTTTACAAGGTCTTCCAAGGCTAGATCAATAAATGGATAACTGACAGTTTTGATTAAAGGGTGAGACTTTTCCAATAGAACAATACATAAAATATAAGACAGAGACCTATAAGAGGTATTTAATGAGAATCAGCTTTTACTGGAAAACACAAGCCAAGAACTCCAAGCACAGGTATCTAGGATGTCTATCCTGTCAGCAGCTGTGTTATCTTCCTCCTCTTATCCAATCTCACTGAAGCATCACACCTTAAATGGGGAAATGATCATTTTTCCTAACTGGCAGATGAATTGACTGAAATCAAGGAAGGAACTAGTATACCCATGATGTCATATAACTGGAAAAGGACTATAATTTGGCTTTTACTCAGCTTTTCTGATTTCAGGGCAGATTTATTTCTATTGTTGTTGTTGTCTTTTTGTACAATACCCAGTGTCATTATCTTAACTGCAAAAAACCAACCAACCAACCAAACGAACAAAAAAATTCCCTTAAAACAGTCTTAATATTTTATTATAAAACCAAACATTGGGAAATGATAGAAAATGACTCTTTAATTCTGTGTTTAGGCTAGTTGCCATGATGCAGTGGCGGGATGTCCCAGAATTTATGATCCTGTGTGTGGGACTGACGGAATTACTTATGCCAATGAATGTGTTCTGTGCTTTGAAAACAGGTGAGGATAAAGTTTAATTTTAAGTTATTTATCATTAGAATTTCACATATGTTATCATTTTAAAGGCTAGGTCGATAAATGGAACTTTCTTTTCATAAGTTAGTTATGATATGATTTAAAATTGCTTGGATGATAAAAGCCCCATTTTTTTAAAGCAATACATTGATATTTTAGATTTTCAAAAAGCCTATGCATACAAAATGCCTTTAATCTAGAAAAAACAGATCAGTTCTTGATAATAGCAGAAATTTCATGTTCTAATGCACCCTCTCATTAGCAAGTATGATTTATATAGATTTTAGTGAACAAACATATATTTTATAACATTTGTATACATGGTTTATGAGACTTAGCCTCAAAAAAGTTTAATTTTCTGAAATATTTAATGTTGGGGAACAGGAATCAGAGTTAGAACACTGGGACAAACAGCTGCTTCACAATTTTTCTCTTACAATATGACTAAGTAGTTTCTATCTGCCAGTCATTGTGCTAAGCCTTCCCTGTTTCCCATTTGGCTGTTACAAAGCACAAACAAACAAACAAAACCTCATAAGCACATGTGATTGCTTCTTATAAGTTGTGGCAATTGCCAACAGAGTGTAATGTGTTACGTGACCAAAACAAAGATGGTAATATCCTCTAACTGAAAAGGTCAAGAAAGGATTAATGAAAAGAATGCCTTCTAAATGAGGCTCTGAATTTCAAACAACCAACAGAGACCCCCAAAGTGACAGCAAACACTTAGATTTTCTAGAATTGACTCTATGTTAAAGACTTCAGCTCAGGCTCAAGGGACTATAAATTGTCATTATTGCTCTGCATAAGTCTCTCCTCTATGATGCATACTCTCCTCAAGGATGGCTCTAAATGATTTCAGAAAAGTCTCTCAGTTTATCCTGGATTGTATACATTGTAGATTCCAAATAGTAGGCATTTGGCTTCATGATGGGTGTTTGTCCAGTGTGTAAAAGGTGCCAGGCACAAGCCTGTTTCTCCTGCATGACAGGCTCAGGCAGAAGAAACCTGAATTCCAAGCCAGTTTGTTCTGTCACCTGTCCACCTGGGCCAGTGTTTGAGGCCCTGGCTCAGGGGGTTGGGAGGAGCAGGTGAACGTTTTGGAAAGAGTGAATTTGAAAGCACTTGTTAATTTTCTCATGACCCATGTTGTTGACAATAAGGTCAAGCATCATTATTTCCATCTACAGGGAGTAGGAGGGCCCCACGACACCCTGGGGACTTGTGAAATGTCCAAGTGTGAGGTCTAAAGTCCAAAGGTCTCTATTTAGAGTGAAGCATTCGGAAAATACGAGCGAAGTGCTGAACACTCATTCCTCTGACCTTTGAACCTACTGGCTGCAGTTCTCTCTTTGCCTTCTTTCAAATACGTGTAGATGTAAGAGGCACATTCAACTGTCTGAGCATGCAACATTTCATTCTGTTCTGAAATAATACTTAGGTCTGGATATAAGTTAGGCTTTCTCAAACATAAGAGATATTCTAAGGTTTCTATAGTGCCTTTGTTTCTATTGCCCCTGTTAAAAGTCCAACAGGGAGCCCACCCCTTATACTGCCTGGATGCCAAAGACCCAGAGGCTAGAGAGTCCAGAGACCTAGGGTAGAATCAAACAGGATTGAGAAAAAGAAAAGGTCAATAAAATGATTCCTAATGATACTCTGCTATACGTGCAGACAGGAGCCTAGCACAACTGCTATCAGAGATGCTGACACAGACCCACATCCAAACTTTAGGTAGAACTTGGGAAAAGAGGGTAGAAAAGATTGTAGGAACCAGAGGAGTCGAGGACACAACACAAAACCCCACAGAATCAACTAACCTGGGCTGATAGGGGCTCACAGAGACTGAACAGCCAACCAAGAGAGCCTGTATATGACTGACTTAGGCCCTCTGCATATGTTACAGACGTCTAGTTTGGTCTTCTTCTGGGAGTCCTAACAGTGGGAACAGGGGCTGTTTTTGACTCTCTTGCTGGCTTCTGGGATGCTTTTCCTTATACTGGGTTGCTTTGTCCAGCTTTAATGCAAGAATGGTGTCTACTCCTATTGCAATGTGCTATCCCATGTTTGGTTGGAGATTCATGGGAGGCATGGCCTTTTCTTTTTCTCTTTCTTTTTCTTTCATTTTTTAAGATTAATTTAATTTAAGATTTTTACCTAGTCGCTTTACATCCTGTGCACTGTCCCCCTTCCAGTCACCCTCTCCTATAGTCTTTCTCCCATTCCCCTCCCCTTCTGCTCTGAGTTAAGTGGGCCTGCCCTTGGTATCCCCTGACCCTTAGCATTTCAAGTCTCCTTGAGGCTAGGCGCTTTCTCTCCCACTGAGGCAAGTCAAGGCAGCCCAGCTAGAAGAACATATTCCACCTACAGGGAGCAAATAGCTTTTGGGACAGCTCCTGCTCCAGTTGTTTGGAACCCACACAAAGACCAAGCTGCACATCTGCTACACATTATGGGGAAGTCTAAGTCCAGCCCATGTTGTTTTTCTGGATGGTAATTCAGACTCTGAGAGCCCCAAGTGTCCTGATTAGTTGACTCTGTTGGTCTTCCTGTGGAGTTCTTATCTCCTTCGGGCTGCGATCCTTTGTCCTATTCTGCCATAAGAGTCTCCAAGTTCCATCCGCTGTTTGGCTGTGGGTGTCTGTATCTGTCTAAGTATGCTGCCCAGTGGAGCCTCTCAGAGGAAAACTTGCTTCTGTCTGCAAGCATAACAGAGAATCATTAATAGCTTGCCCATGGGATGAGTCTCAAGTTGGGCCAGTCATTGGTTGTAGATTTCCTCAGTCTCTGCTCTATTCCCCATGCCTGCATTTTTGTAGAGAGGATAAATTTGGATTGAATGATTTACGGGTGGGTTGGTGTCTCTATCACTCCACTAAGGCTCCTGCCTAGCTACAGAAGGTGGTCTCTTCAGGTTCCATATCCCCGATATAGTGAATCACAGTTAAGGTCACCCCTTTTGATTCTGGGGTACCTCTCCCAGGTCTCATCCTGGAGATGCCCCCTACCTCCTCACCCGCATCAAATGCAGTTTTCCATTTATTTTCATGGACAGCTAGTATCTCTCCTGTTCTGCATACTTGATGCTGAATGCCCCTATTTCTCCCCATGCCCTCTCCCTCCCAGGGCCCTCCCTCCCTCTACCTGCCTCTTATGACTATTTTATTTCCCCTTCTCAGTGAGATTCAAGCTTCTTCTCTTGGGCTGTCCTAGTTGCTTAGCTTCTTTGTGTCTGTGGGGTGTAACATGGTACCTGTATATTATGACTAATATCCACTTTTAATAGAAATGGAGTAAGTGGAGTGGATAGCAAGGGTCAGAGAGGAATGTCTTGGAGGAGAGGAGGGAAGAGAAACTGTAGTCAGTTGAGATATAAAATTAATAATATTTTAAAAGTTGCCCATACAAACAACAAAAATAGACTCAGCAGGTTGTATTTATGCATTTGGTACACAAACACACACAAACACACACACATAACAATAGTAAACGTAGAAAAGAAGCTATCAATTTGAAAGTGGATGGGGAATGAAGGGTTGAGATGGAGGGAACTTGAAGAGTGTGGAGAAAGAAAAGGGAGAAGTGGGTGACTATATTTTAATTAAAATGCAAATTTTGTAAGTTGCACAAAAATGACCTATGTTGCCACTATTACCACAGCCAGGACCTGAACCTAACTATTGGGGTTTGTGATGCTCTGAAAACATCAAACAGGGCTTTCTTTTTTTTTTTTCTTTCCTTTCCTTACTCGTTCTCTCCACTTTTTGCTATTGAGTCAAGATCTTGTTCTACAGCCCTGGCTAGCCTAGAGCTTGAAAGGTAGACCAGATGGCCTCAAACTCCACTACGACAAAAATTTTACATAGGCATTAGAGATCTGAACTCAGGGCGTTATGCTTACACAGCAGACACTTTACTGATGAACAAACAAAGATGGGATTTTCCATACTTTTATAGAGAGTTATAGCTGCCCATTCAGGAATAATTCTAGGATGTTCTCTTCTAGATCAGTGGGGAAAAAAGAAGCTGCTTTTATCAGGAGTTTTGGGGCTGGGGAGATGGCTCAGTGGTTAAGAGCACTGACTGCTCTTCAACAGGTCCTGAGTTCAATTCCCAGCAACCACATGGTGGCTCACAACCATCTGTAATGAGATCTGACGCCCTCTTCTAGGGTGTCTGAAGACAGCTACAGTGTACTTACATATAATAAATGAATAAATCTTTAAAAAGATATATCTGAAGTTGCCAGATTTGTTAAATCAGGATGACATATGCCTTCTGTATTTTCTTAGAGAAACTGTCAATAACTCTTTTCTATAGAAAATCAACTACTAACCGAACATTCTCTGGTGCTAGAAAAGTTGTCTGCCGGTATGGGCCGATACATGCCTAGTAGTCATTGGCTCTTAAACACAGTACACTGAGACACTGACATTTAAATAATGTTAAAATTTTAAGATTAAACAACTAAATGTGGCTAATGAGCAAAGTGTACCAAAGTGGACAAGACAGCTGTGGATAACAGGTTTATGTGCATGATGTTGAAATTGGCACTATCATAATTTAGCATTAATGTTAAAATGAAGAAACAATGGATCCAAAAAATGTATCTGTGAGAATAGATGAGTATCACATGTTCTTCAGCAATAAAGACATAGAAAATTTGTTTCATGCCAGTATAGTCAAGGAAACAGTTATTTAAAAGAGAATTCTAGAAGCAGTCTGATAACTAAGAACAATTTTAGAATTGAAAGACATTTAGGTTTTTTGAGAGAAACTGACTTGGCCAAGGTAACATGGGAACAGCAGAGAAAATTTTATCTAGAGAAGACCTTGGTACTGGCTGTTGTTATGGGAATCAAGATTGCCTGACAGAATCAAGCCCCATCTTTTAAGCTGAAATGTTAAACAGCTAGAAAGCTCTGCCCTAACCTGGACAATAGCTAAGATGGCCACCTAGTCACTAAGTGCACAGCATCAGTAGTAAAAGAAGCAGAGGTGGATTTGAGATTCGTTTCAAGGGTTCCCAGTAACATTTCATTAGGCCTGTAAAGAACAATGACCTACAGTTTTTCTACTCTCTTGTATCCCGTGTGGACATGATAAAAAGCAGCAATTACTCAATGAATACACAAATGAATAAATGGATTAGAAAGAGGGAAAACCGAATAAATCATAAGCCTGTCTTTTAAAGAAAGGTAGAATTATTTTAAAGTTTCATTTCTATTCTCCCATAGTCACTTATTTGTGCCAGTTAAATTCAAGCTGACCCTTAATTTATTTTCCTTAAATCTCTTCTACAGGAAACGCATAGAGCCTGTCCTCATTCGAAAAGGTGGGCCTTGCTGAAAGTCAAGATTTTGAACTCTGTTATGGCTACCGTAATGTTTGGCAAGTGGGTTCGTTGAATAAATGCATCTGAACATACCTTGTTCTTCCCAAACTTTCTGTTCAAAGGCGTGGATGAGTATATTGAGGACATGGAATTGGGGAAAGACCCAGACTAGACTAAGCTCCACCAGTTACTTCCTCGTGCTCTCAGACATCACAAATGACAACACCACACAGTTGAGCATGAGCATGTGTAATGAATAGAGTTTGTGTTAGGATGAAGAAGGTGGCCTATGCCATGCCCAAGAAGTAACCTGAGAAGGAGAAAGGGGGGGGCGTTTATTGAAGGAAATGAGTGTTAGTGCTTTGTGTACCCCACATGGTTTCACATGTGAGCTACCACAACTCTGCAGTTACTCTTTTCCTGTAAATAAACTTAGAAGAGTAAAGTTGCTTGATGAACAGCCCAGCAGACAAGTTGCAAGGGTATTCTTTTTGATCTGGCTGACCTTCTTTTAACCACATTCACCTCTTGTGGATCATGCCTTGTCTTTCTTCAATGGGAATTCTAGATAATAGCCCCCTACTGTAAGATTCCCCCATGTCTATATTCAATAATAGAATATAGATGTAATAGAATATAGTCAAATTAATTAGAAACAAGGAAATGTTCTCAAGATGAAAAATATCTACAACTACTTAAAAATAAAAAGGGAAAGCATCTTGAGATTCTGAGAACCAAAAAAAAAAGTCTCAGCTGGAAAGATGGTAGAGAGCTAACACAGGTGCGGCTGTGTCAGGGTCTGTAGTTTGGTGGGGAATTGGTCAGCCACTGAGCCAGAAATAACCAAGGATATCAGAAATACACTAGGAAAGCCGAGTTGCCTAGTTACCCACTTCTGGTGATATTCCAGTATTCCTGCCTTGAAACTGAACTCTTACCACTAGAGGATGCTCTAATCTAGCAACTGGCTCAGCTCAAGCAGCCTGACAGCTCTCACCAAATACCTTGCTATCTCAAGTTATGGATGCAAGATGGCTCCCAGCAACTGATCTGTGATGCTAGAGGACACTTGAAGGGCACCAAACCTTAAGGAGTTCTGTGATGGAGAGTTATTTTAATCACTGGATCTTATAAGTTGCCCTGTCTAGTTGGATCAGTCTGCAAATTCACACACACACACACACACACACACACACACACACACACACAGAGAGAGAGAGAGAGACAGAGACAGAGAGACAGAAAGACAGAGACAAAGAGATGCAGACAGAGAGAGATAGAAGATATAAAAACTAATCTCAAATCTATCTTTGGTGGCTCGGCTTCCTGCGCCAATCAGAAGGCAGGTATGTAGAGTCTGTCTCTGTGTACAGTACTTATATTTCAAAAGGACTATCTAGTAAGCCAGAGCATGCTTAAAAGAGCAAAACTATCAACACCGGGAAGTACATTAAGCTTCAACCTATGAAGAATGATTCAAAGAAAGAAAATTGACTGAAAAGAAAATCCCTCTGAACTGGAAGCGTCTTTTAAAAAGAACTTCTAGGATTAAGAATAGTGATATTAGCAACTCAGCTCTAAATGGAATATCTGTATCACCTGCACTCCTTCCCTCAAACTCATTCCGAGTCCCCCTTTCCAGGGTTTCCCCTTCCTCACTTAATGTATTCTTTTAACCGCTCACTGAGTCCAGTTGCTGCTGCTCATATACTCATGAGTGTGACATCATCCACCGTTACTGTTAATATACGAAAGGCCACACCCCTAAAGAAAATTGACTTCCTCCCCAGAAACCATCAGCTGTCAATAGCTCCGTGTTTAGGGGTGGGTACTTCTGTGGCCCTCCCATATTCACACTGGAATGTTGACTGGCTTCATTTTGTATAAGGTAAAAGATCCCTCCACTTTCTGCTGGGAGAGAGAAATTCTGCTTTGTTCAATGGAGAGATTCTGAGTATAATAATTATGATTGATCCCTGGACAGGCCCCATGCTCAGGAGCAGTTGGCTAATGCAAATAGAACTCCATGTTTTATACATGTTTTGTTTTTCCTTTTGATTTTTGTTTTAGTTCTTATTTTCAAGACAGAGAAAAAAACCATGAAGTTGAGTGAATAGGAGTATCGGGTATGGGGGAATCTGGAAGGAGTTGGGGGATAGGGAAGAATACAATAAAAATATATTGTATGAAATTCTCGAGAATAAATAAATATTAAAAAAATCTTTCCACCCACCTTTTCATGTTTTCTGAGCCTGTGAGTGAGAGGTGTGATATTTATGTCCCAGTTATAGGAGAGAATACCACACAAACACGTTCTCTGTATTTGGTTGGGAGTCTCTATATCAACTGAACAAAAATGCTTCTCTGATAATGGCTGAGAAGTGCACTAATTATGAATATAAATATTTGTTTTTAGAAAGCAGTATTATACTATGTCCATTCATCCTAATAATACCAGTAGGTTTACTCCTAGGTCCTGTCAGTCCCTCAAGTATGGCTTTTTGGACAGATTTATCATATCACAGATAAGTTTCCTTCTGTGGAACAGGCTTCAAATTTAGTAATCAAGTGGCTGATTACCTCAGTAGCCTTCATGCCACTCTTGCTTCCTGGCCTATCATGTCAGAGCAGCCATTCTTGTAGCTCACAGTACTCAGAGCTGAGTAAGATGTTGCCTTTGCTTCACAGCATTTGCATAACACCTTCTGGTCCTTTGAAAGCTGGCTGGCACGAAGGAAGCTTCTGGGTGGGTTTGTCTATGACTTTTCAAACATCCTCAGCTTCCAGAAGCTATGCTGGAACTAACCTCTAGGAACAGCTCTTGACTGTTTTGCAAATGCTGATCCTTAGGCAAGGCTCTTTGGAGGTTCCCCACCCACCTAGCGAGGACCTGTGGAGAAGATGCTGCAGGCCCCTGCCCTCACCCTAGGAAAGGACTTGAGCCCTTCTATCTCTTGTGATGCTTACTCTCATGACAATTCTTAGATTGTGATTGCAGCGGAGTTTCCTGGGAACAAAAGACCTTTAGAAGCGTCTTTGATAATTTGTCTAAAGATTCTACAAGGAAATTAAGCCTCTTTGCAGTCTACCACAGAAACCGGTTCCTCCGGTTGCCCTTGGTGCACTCTGCAGGAGGAACTCACTAAGGTTAATGATTCTTGCTTACTTAACTGTTCTAAAAAAGAGATAACTATAGCCCAAGATCAAAGGAGATGGTTTCATAAAAGATGACATTAAAAACCTATAGACCTCATAAGGAAGAAATAAAGGGCATAAAAGGTCAGACTTCCCTCCACTGCCAGAAAATCCACAAAGGAATTTAAATCTTCCAGTCCCTTTGGAGGTAAAAGTACAAGTAGATACGTCCAGGAAGAATAGACTTGGTCCCAGCAGTTAAGATTTAGATATTAATCATTATCATTCTGAGGATATATGAAGAAGAGGACCAAAAATGCTGCTCATACAAAAGTAACATATAGGCCATAGAAATTATACCTATACCTGAAAAATATTATTCTAGATAGGCTATCATACTCTCTGCTGACATCAAAAATATAAAACCAATAACAATATAACAATATACTGTTAAAGACAGTCTGTTGACAGAGCTTGAGTATCTTTCATTTCTGTAATGGCATATCTGCTGCTGGCCTGGGCAAAGTACGAATAGGAGGTGCCTGGCTAGATA
Source organism: Mus musculus (assembly GCF_000001635.26). NCBI lineage: Eukaryota > Metazoa > Chordata > Mammalia > Rodentia > Muridae > Mus > Mus musculus. The sequence goes on along the minus strand of NC_000084.6, from coordinate 43,724,485 downwards.
TAATCCCTTGGCTTGCAATATAAAATTCATGCTTAGATATGAAGTAAAGGTTAATTAATGCTTAGATACAGAGTAAAGGTCAATTAATGACGACAAAGGAGTGGGGAGGAGGAAAAGACACTGAAATGGGTAAATGTTAGTAATTCTTGAAAACGATGAAAGAGAAATGAATTGAAACTGCTCATGTTTGAATGCTTTGGAGCTTGTATAAATAAAGAAGGCTTGAGCTATCAGTTGGAGAGACAACTGGTGGTAAGACTCCTCATTCTCGCCGACTTTACACATCTGTCCTGTGGTCCAGAACCTTGCTAGAGCAGTACTCTGGCACTCAGCAGTAGTTATTCCTCACCCCCACCCCCGGCCCCACCTTCTTCCTCTTCATTACCTTCTCATTTCTCTATCCACCTGGGTGTCCCCATTAGTGCTATTTCTGTCTTCATAACACCTGAGCTCTACTCTGTCTCCTCCCTTAACATCTTTCTTTTCCACTCCCATTACCTGTGACCCCTTTTTAGTTTTCTGACTTCTACAGGCCCTTCAATAGAGATGCACAAATCTAAAGATTCATTCAATCACTCGATGCTAGAAAGCCAAATGCCAAATATTTTCTCTCATATGTGGATCCAACTACCAGATCATTACATTTATGTGTTTGCCAATTAGCTTTTTACAACATCCTGTGGCTGAGTCCTAGAAACTCCTTAGTTGCTGTCTTAAACTTCACTTAGATTCATTTCATCTTAGATTCCAGGGGTAGTAAGTTTTACCAATAGATTTCTCTGAAACCACAGTGACTGAAACCACACCCAAACCCATACCCAATACAGGATCCATTGTCTGGTATTGGAAACTGAGACTGCCTCTGAGCAACAATGATCATGTCTTGAGAACCAAATTGCTTACTCAAGGAATGACAATTGTGACTATTTCTCTGAAGCTGTCCAGGATGTCAGGATTGAGGCACTGTCTTACAGTACTATACACAATCAGAAAGATGACATTTAAAATTTTTGATAGCCTGCAAAGGAAAGCTCTCTAAATCATTATAATTTTTCAACTTTATTATTAAAACTTGCAAATAAAATAAGCATTATACATCAAAATTAACCAGACTCAAAGACTATACTTCTAAGTGAATTTCTATATAGTTATAATAGGCATTCTGAAGCTGTAGAGTTTTACAAGGGGTTCACACTCTCACAACTGAGTGTATCGCCATGCACTTACCTATCATCAAAATCGAAAACTCCTTGACACAATTAGAACTAGAAAAATCAATTAGCTTTAGATTCCCTTTCATATGTGTGTCTATTATCTGCATATAGTCCTTCCTCATATTTAGCTTTTCTTGTTTTATTTTTACATGTTATACTGTACCTATGCATGTATTTCTTTGTGGTGGAGTATGTGTTTTTAATCTTCCTGAATTGTTTGACATCACTTAACATTGCACATCCTAAGCCCATCTATTTCCCTACCAGCCATTAATTTCATTTTACTTTAGAGCTTTATATATATAAATATATAATATATATATATATATATATATATATATATATATATATATATATAAAATATTCCATGAGATCCAGCTGTAAGGCATTTTCTCAATTAGTGATCAATGTGTATATATATATATATATATATATATATATATATATATATATATATATATCACAGTGTTTATGCCTAGCTGGGGTCACATGGTAGTGTTTTAAGGTTTCTTTTGCTGTAATGAAACACCATGAACAAAAAGTGAGTTAGCGAGTGTACTGGCTGATTTTGTGTGTCAACTTGACACAGGCTGGAGTTATCACAAAGAAAGGAACTTCAGTTGGGGAAATGCTTCCATGAGATCCAGCTGTAAGGCATTTTCTCAATTAGTGATCAAGGAGGGAGGTCCCCTTGTGGGTGGTGCCATCTCTGGACTGGTAGTCTTGTTTCTATAAGAGAGCAGGCTGAGGAAGCCAGGGGAAGCAAGCCAGTAAAGAACATCCCTCCATGTCCTCTGCATCAGCTCCTGCTTCCTGACCTGTTTGAGTTCCAGTCCTGACTTCCTTTGGTGATGAACAGCTATGTGGAAGAGTAAGCTGAATAAACACTTTCCTCCCCAAGTACTTCTTGGTTTGTGCAGGAATAGAAACTCTGACTAAGACAGGGAGGAAAGGGTTTATTTGGCTTATATTTCCACTGTTCTTCATCACAGGAAGTCAGGGCAGGAATTCAAGCAGGGCAGGACCCTGGAGGCAGTAGCTGATGCAGAGGTTAAGGAGAGGTACTGCTTACCCGCTTGCTCCACATGATTTGCTCAGTCTGTTTTCTTATAGAACCAAGAACCACCAGCCCAGGGATGGCATTGCCCACAATGGGCTGGACCCATTGATCACTAATAAGAAAATGCTCCTCAGGCGTGCCTACCACTAGATATTATGGAGGAATTTTCTTAATTGAAGTTTCTCTTCTCAGATGATTTAAACTCATGTCAAGTTGGCATAAAATTATCCAACACAAGTAGATACATTTTTAATTTTTGAGAAATTTCCAAAGTGATTTTCATAAAGGCTATATTAATTTGCATCCCCACAAACACTGTTCACTCACAAAATAATCCACTCATCCACTACAAGCCCAGCACCTACTGGGTGGCAAATGCTAATCACTGTTCTAATCGATGGGATTTAGTATTCATTGAGTCACAGAAGGATGTAAGCCCTTTTGGAGCTTGTATTCAAATGAAAGAGATGCATCCGTTATCAAAAGAAAGAATATATACAAATAGTTTCAGGCGATGTTAAGGTCTACAGAAGAAAGAAATGTGGCGATGCAACACAAGTGACACTAGAACACAGAAAAGGAGCCGTGGGTATAGTAAACATAGACAAAGATTATTGTGGCAACATCTATCAAGAGACAGAATTTATTTCTTACCCTACATCTCTGCTAGCTTTGTGACAGAGTTTTACCAAACAAAAGTAGCTGAGGTGACAGATACTCAGTTTCAAAGAGCACCTCAAGGGACATTTAATTTCTATTCCCATCCTCTTCAAAACTGAGCTGGCCTGATTGATGGAGTAGTACTATGGGTAAAACTGAGTCTTTCCCACCAATTCACTGTGAAAACTCACAAACTGGTGAATAAGGACATTTTTTTTTACTTTTTTTTTAAATTAGGTATTTTCCTCGTTTACATTTTCAATGCTATCCCAAAGGTCCCCCATACCCACCCCCCAATGCCCTACCCACCCACTGCCCCTTTTTGGCCCTGGCGTTCCCCTGTACTGGGGCATATAAAGTTTGCAAGTCCAATGGGCCTCTCTTTGCAGTGATGACCGACTAGGCCATCTTTTGATACATATGCAGCTAAAGACAAGAGCTCCCGGGTACTGGTTAGTTCATATTGTTGTTCCACCTATAGGGTTGCAGTTCCCTTTAGCTCCTTGGGTAATTTCTCTAGCTCCTCCATAAGGGGCCGTGTGACCCATCCAATAGCTGACTGTGATCATCCACTTTTGTGTTTGCTAGGCCCCGGCATAGTCTCACAAGAGAGAGCTATAACTGGGTCCTTTCAGCGAAATCTTGCTAGTGTATGCAATGGTGTCAGCATTTGGAAGCTGATTATGGGATGGATCCCTGCATATGGCAATCACTTAAAAGCAACCTTATAGTGACTTTCCAACTGCCCACAGGCACTGAGAGGATGCAGCTGCCAGGCCATCCTTCTGAAGCCTCATTAGACAGATTCGTTGAGTCAGTGAGTAAATGATCAAGGCCACATGACAATAGCCTAGTGAAATTAAGACAAACATGTTGTAGTTTTAACTGGGCTTCTCAGGGGCATGTGCAAGGAGTCCATGTTTGAAAAAAAAAAAAAAAAGAACAATAGTCGAGTGAGCTTTGCAGAGAACCATGAAACAAGTTTCTAGGCAAATGAAAATAAGTTCCTAAGGCTAGAAGAAAAACCAAGACATGCTGCAGAAACAGGAACATTATGCATGAGGCCAAATGAGTGAAAGGAAAGGCAACATTGGGACAGAAGATGAAACAGAAGAGTGAGGGAGGCTTATCACGAAAACCTTGATATACTCTGGTCTCACCTTTGGATTTCATCCTCGACAAAATAGAAAGCTCATGAGAGATTCTAGGAGTAAATAATATAAAATTTCTACAAAAATAAATTAACTGGAACTACATGTTACATAAAAGGCAAATAAGACACTTTCTCGGATAAGGATGGGCTTTAAGGATATTAAGTTCTATGTGATTACTCAGGCAAAACTGCCTACCCACTGCAGAAGATGTTTTGAGCAACAGTATAAATAAAACTTGTTGTTTTGATATAAAAAAAATCTCTTTTCCATGGATCTCTGGAGATTACCCAATGAGATAAAGTTTAAAATACCCACAACAAATAAAGAAGAAAGTGATTAATTGGTTCAAATAATGTTGTTTGCCAGGCTTGATTTGGCTTTCGTCATCAATGACTATCTCACATACAATGCTAATAGTGATGTATTGTAACAGCATCATACTTGATGGATGCGATTTGCCTTGACCTCTGCCATACCACAAAGGTGAGAAACAATCCTTCTCAGGAGTGGTGGTAACATTCCTGTATGCAGCAGCTTCCTGTGGTACATTAGGAACACCTAGATTGATGTAATAAACTTCAAGATAATGCAGTTTGGGGTTAGTTTCATTTTGTTGCTATCGAAAGTACTACATGCTTCAAAGACATAGCAACAGCATAAAATGAATTCCCTTAAAGTTCTAGAAATGAAAAAAAATCTAAATTAATTAATTAATTTCAATTTACTGAAGTTGAAGTAGTCAAAATATCTCCAAAGCTGGCTTCTCTAGAGAGTCTGGGGAGAGAATTTGTTCTCTATTCTCTGTCACTGTTTGTTTTGTTTTGTCTTTTTTTTCCACCTCCTTTTTGTAGCTTGACCAACTTTCATCTCCCTCTTTAAAGAACACTCATGATTACATCAGTGAAATATTAAAAGCATCCAAGATTCACTCCACATCCCAGGAACTTTCAATTACTTGAGCCCATAGGAAATCCCCTTCTTCACACACTTTATTGAGAGACTCAGAGATTAGGAGTAGACATGTTAGAACATTATTACTTGGGCTCTTGCAACTCTTGATCAATAATTTACTCCACAGAATGTCAGTGACCATTTTCATATGAAATTCACTTGTCATTCCATAACATAGAAGCTCTCTCATGCCTATGAATAAAATAATATGAATTAACTTCTAAAAACAAGAACTGCTTTCTAGGTGAAACCATCCTCCAAAGGTATGATGTTGTCCTGATGAGTATGGCATATGCTTCAAGCTAGTCATTGAAATATGTTGTTGTTTCAGTCCTTGCCAGGATCCACACATAAAAGTTTCGAAGCACAGAAGCATACACAGAGACTATGCTGAACAATTACATCTTTCTATCCCTCAGAATTCAAGTCTATTTTTTTCAAGGTTTGAATTTTGAAGAGAAAATATTTCTACCACATGGCATGGTAGTTCTATTGATCTTAGAGCCAGTACTGTTATTCTGACATTTTGGAAGTCTCCCTGTCACCAAGGCAACAAACAATGCAAAGCAGGGTAATTGATCACTGTTATTTGGGAAAAATAGGATGCTGGGATACAATGAGAAAGAGTAAGGTATGTTTAAAACTCAGGAAACCCTGAGAAGTTATCAGACTATTTTTATATTCAATAATAATTGTTGGTGGAAGACCACAGATACTGAACAAAAAAGACTACTAAGAACTCAGACTCTTTACAAACTAAGTTTTGAATTATTCTAACAGGTAAAAATGTCAACTAGAAGAGGTTGTACTCAAGGTCAAAGGAAACATGGAATTAGTTGTAGAAGAAGGAATTATATGTATCACCATACTATCATGACCATTTAGCCATTATCATAGAAATGTTAATTGTGGCCATTGCGCATGATTTTTCTTGCCCTTTCTATTAATCTGCTTGTATTAATCAATCATTTATTTATTCTCTTCCTTTTTTTTCTACTCTATATTTTGCCAGAAATGGGAGTGTAGGCAATTTTACAATTTAATGTTTAAACTGTAGAATATTTATAACTGGAACATTTTGGCTTATATGCAAAGTTATTCCACATATAAAAGCATGACATCATCGTTATTGAATGAAGTTTAAATAAGGATAGAGAGGAGACGACTGAGCCATGTATCACCAAAGGATGAGCTTTTTTGATCACCTAACAGTTGCCAGTCCTACTAGATTCTTTGGTTAATGTGGTCGTGGTCTTTTGATTGGTCGATTTTGTTTCTCTCTAAAGTTGGTAAGAATAGGAACCTGCAAACTGTATTTTCCAGGTTCCCTTGACAGTGAATATTAAAATGACATAGGATGAAAGGAGAATGAATGCCATTTTAGTATCTATTTTCTGTGGTAAACCAAGACAGCACCAGGAAGAGTATGGCATAAGTCCATGCCCAGTTTCTGTATTGAGAATCCCATTGTAGAAAAAAAAATTATCATCTCCTTCCTCCTCTTCCTCCTCCTCCTTTTTCCCTCCTCCTCCTCCTCTTCCTTTTCCACAGCAGCAGCAGGAGAATTACATGCTCCTGCATCCCTGCTCAAATGCAAGGATGCAGTCTCAGCATCTTCATCAGACAGCTGCCAAGAGCAGCTAGGATTCAGCCCAGATTCAATAGGAACTTCTAGTTCTAAGCCCCAGCCTTTCCTCTTTTGTTCTCGATTTCTGAGTTTATTGCAACTAACTCTCTGCACTAATTTTTTTTTTTCTCGAAGTATCAAGAATGCCTTGTGAGTTTGGGGATTGACACCAATTAACATAGATATGAACATCAGTTTTACAACATACATTTAAAAAAATCAATAATTTTCTGAAACTAAGAGCTCTTTCCAGCATTTCCTATCTGAGACTTGACCTTATTTGGGAAAGTAAGCTGCCCACCTCATCCAGGTGGAGTATGGAAGAAGAATACTTATGTGATCATACACGTGTTATTTTTCAGAGCAGGACTTGCTAGAAATAAAATAAAATAAACATAAGGTTGATGAAAGAATAAATTCAAGTATATACATTGTAATACACAAATTATTTGGTTCTGTAAAACAGTGAATGATTTAAGAAGAAAAAAACAATAGAACATTTGAAGTTTTCTGACTACTATAAATGTTTAGAAGTTTCTCTCTGTTCTATACTTTAGTCTCTAGCCTCTTTTTCTTTTTTGCCATTTGTATCTCTGTCTCTACATCTGTATTATTTATCATTTTAAAAATTAGCATGAAATTATAGGTTTTATTATGGCACCTGCATATCCTGTGCTTTGCTCATGCACCCTCTAGTACTGACTGTTGCTCTTTCTTCTTCTATTGTATCCTTTCTCCTGCCCAATCGCATTCATCTGGCACATGCACACATACACACCATATGTTTCAAACCATTCAGAACTGGAACTCAAATGCCACTTCATTAACTGGACATTATACCAGGATTGATACTTGACAGATCTGGGGACTTTTGAAGAACATGACTAAAGAAAACCTTGTTCTTGCTACAGGCAAAGGGTCTCATATGAAGATGAAGTTCCTGTGGTGATGGGCCTGAAGACAGATACAAACCATTGTTCACTCGGTTGAATCAGAATTTTTTTTAAGTAAACATGAAAGGGATGAAAATTAAAGAATGTGGTAGATCTTGGTCCGGGACCCGCCTAACTTAGGAAATTAGTCTGAACAGGTGAGAGGGTGCGCCAGAGAACCTGACAGCTTCTGGAACAGGCGGAAGCACAGAGGCGCTGAGGCAGCACCCTGTGTGGGCCGGGGACAGCCGGCCACCTTCCGGACCGGAGGACAGGTGCCCACCCGGCTGGGGAGGCGGCCTAAGCCACAGCAGCAGCGGTCGCCATCTTGGTCCCGGGACTCCAAGGAACTTAGGAATTTAGTCTGCTTAGGTGAGAGTCTGTACCACCTGGGAACTGCCAAAGCAACACAGTGTCTGAGAAAGGTCCTGTTTTGGGCCTTCTTCTTCGGCCAGGAGGAGGTCCAAATACAAGATATCTGCGCACCTTCCCTGTAAGAGAGCTTGCCAGCAGAGAGTGCTCTGAGCACTGAAACTCAGAGGAGAGAATCTGTCTCCCAGGTCTGCTGATAGACGGTAACAGAATCACCAGAAGAACAATCTCTAAACAGAGTCAACTATAACTACTAACTCCAGAGACTACCAGATGGCGAAAGGTAAACGGAGGAATCTTACTAACAGGAACCAAGACCACTCACCATCACCAGAACCCAGCACACCCACTTCGCCCAGTCCAGGGAACCCCAACACACCTGAGAACCTAGACCTAGATTTAAAAACATATCTCATGATGATGGTAGAGGACATCAAGAAGGACTTTAATAAATCACTTAAAGAAATACAGGAGAACACTGCTAAAGAGTTACAAGTCCTTAAAGAAAAACAGGAAAACACAATCAAACAGGTAGAAGTCCTTACAGAAAAAGAGGAAAAAACATACAAACAGGTGATGGAAATGAACAAAACCATACTAGACCTAAAAAGGGAAGTAGACACAATAAAGAAAACTCAAAGCGAGGCAACACTAGAGATAGAAACCCTAGGAAAGAAATCTGGAACCATAGATTTGAGCATCAGCAACAGAATACAAGAGATGGAAGAGAGAATCTCAGGTGCAGAAGATTCCATAGAGAACATCGGCACAACAATCAAAGAAAATGGAAAATGCAAAAAGATCCTAACTCAAAATATCCAGGAAATCCAGGACACAATAAGAAGACCAAACGTACGGATAATAGGAGTGGATGAGAATGAAGATTTTCAACTCAAAGGTCCAGCAAACATCTTCAACAAAATTATTGAAGAAAACTTCCCAAATCTAAAGAATGAGATGCATATGAACATACAAGAAGCCTACAGAACTCCAAATAGACTGGACCAGAAAAGAAATTCCTCCCGACACATAATAATCAGAACATCAAATGCACTAAATAAAGATAGAATACTAAAAGCAGTAAGGGAAAAAGGTCAAGTAACATATAAAGGCAAGCCTATCAGAATTACACCAGATTTTTCACCAGAGACTATGAAAGCCAGAAGAGCCTGGACAGATGTTATACAGACACTAAGAGAACACAAACTGCAGCCCAGGCTACTATACCCAGCCAAACTCTCAATTATCATAGAGGGAGAAACCAAAGTATTCCACGACAAAACCAAATTCACGCATTATCTCTCCACGAATCCAGCCCTTCAAAGGATAATAACAGAAAAAAACCAATACAAGAACGGGAACAACGCCCTAGAAAAAACAAGAAGGTAATCCCTCAACAAACCTAAAAGAAGACAGCCACAAGAACAGAATGCCACCTTTAACAACTAAAATAACAGGAAGCAACAATTACTTTTCCTTAATATCTCTTAACATCAATGGTCTCAACTCGCCAATAAAAAGACATAGACTAACAAACTGGCTACACAAACAAGACCCAACATTTTGCTGCTTACAGGAAACTCATCTCAGAGAAAAAGATAGACACTACCTCAGAATGAAAGGCTGGAAAACAATTTTCCAAGCAAATGGTATGAAGAAACAAGCAGGAGTAGCCATCCTAATATCTGATAAGATTGACTTCCAACCCAAAGTCATCAAAAAAGACAAGGAGGGACACTTCATTCTCATCAAAGGTAAAATCCTCCAAGAGGAACTCTCAATTCTGAATATCTATGCTCCAAATACAAGAGCAGCCACATTCACTAAAGAAACTTTAGTAAAGCTCAAAGCACACATTGCGCCTCACACAATAATAGTGGGAGACTTCAACACACCACTTTCACCAATGGACAGATCATGGAAACAGAAACTAAACAGGGACACACTGAAACTAACAGAAGTGATGAAACAAATGGATCTGACAGATATCTACAGAACATTTTATCCTAAAACAAAAGGATATACCTTCTTCTCAGCACCTCATGGTACCTTCTCCAAAATTGACCACATAATAGGTCACAAATCAGGCCTCAACAGATTCAAAAATATTGAAATTGTCCCATGTATCCTATCAGATCACCATGCACTAAGGCTGATCTTCAATAACAAAATAAATAACAGAAAGCCAACATTCACATGGAAACTGAACAACACTCTTCTCAATGATACCTTGGTCAAGGAAGGAATAAAGAAAGAAATTAAAGACTTTTTAGAGTTTAATGAAAATGAAGCCACAACGTACCCAAACCTTTGGGACACAATGAAAGCATTTCTAAGAGGGAAACTCATAGCTATGAGTGCCTTCAAGAAAAAACGGGAGAGAGCACATACTAGCAGCTTGACAACACATCTAAAAGCTCTAGAAAAAAAGGAAGCAAATTCACCCAAGAGGAGTAGACGGCAGGAAATAATCAAACTCAGGGGTGAAATCAACCAAGTGGAAACAAGAAGAACTATTCAAAGAATTAACCAAACGAGGAGTTGGTTCTTTGAGAAAATCAACAAGATAGATAAACCCTTAGCTACACTCACTAAAGGGCACAGGGACAAAATCCTAATTAACAAAATCAGAAATGAAAAGGGAGACATAACAACAGATCCTGAAGAAATCCAAAACACCATCAGATCCTTCTACAAAAGGCTATACTCAACAAAACTGGAAAACCTGGACGAAATGGACAAATTTCTGGACAGATACCAGGTACCAAAGTTGAATCAGGATCAAGTTGACCTTCTAAACAGTCCCATATCCCCTAAAGAAATAGAAGCAGTTATTAATAGTCTCCCAGCCAAAAAAAGCCCAGGACCAGACGGGTTTAGTGCAGAGTTCTATCAGACCTTCAAAGAAGATCTAACTCCAGTTCTGCACAAACTTTTTCACAAGATAGAAGTAGAAGGTATTCTACCCAACTCATTTTATGAAGCCACTATTACTCTGATACCTAAACCACAGAAAGATCCAACAAAGATAGAGAACTTCAGACCAATTTCTCTTATGAACATCGATGCAAAAATCCTTAATAAAATTCTCGCTAACCGAATCCAAGAACACATTAAAGCAATCATCCATCCTGACCAAGTAGGTTTTATTCCAGGGATGCAGGGATGGTTTAATATACGAAAATCCATCAATGTAATCCATTATATAAACAAACTCAAAGACAAAAACCACATGATCATCTCGTTAGATGCAGAAAAAGCATTTGACAAGATCCAACACCCATTCATGATAAAAGTTCTGGAAAGATCAGGAATTCAAGGCCAATACCTAAACATGATAAAAGCAATCTACAGCAAACCAGTAGCCAACATCAAAGTAAATGGAGAGAAGCTGGAAGCAATCCCACTAAAATCAGGGACTAGACAAGGCTGCCCACTTTCTCCCTACCTTTTCAACATAGTACTTGAAGTATTAGCCAGAGCAATTCGACAACAAAAGGAGATCAAGGGGATACAAATTGGAAAAGAGGAAGTCAAAATATCACTTTTTGCAGATGATATGATAGTATATATAAGTGACCCTAAAAATTCCAACAGAGAACTCCTAAACCTGATAAACAGCTTCGGTGAAGTAGCTGGATATAAAATTAACTCAAACAAGTCAATGGCCTTTCTCTACACAAAGAATAAACAGGCTGAGAAAGAAATTAGGGAAACAACACCCTTCTCAATAGCCACAAATAATATAAAATATCTCGGCGTGACTCTAACGAAGGAAGTGAAAGATCTGTATGATAAAAACTTCAAGTCCCTGAAGAAAGAAATTAAAGAAGATCTCAGAAGATGGAAAGATCTCCCATGCTCATGGATTGGCAGGACCAACATTGTAAAAATGGCTATCTTGCCAAAAGCAATCTACAGATTCAATGCAATCCCCATTAAAATTCCAACTCAATTCTTCAACGAATTAGAAGGAGCAATTTGCAAATTCATCTGGAATAACAAAAAACCGAGGATAGCAAAAACTCTTCTCAAGGATAAAAGAACCTCTGGTGGAATCACCATGCCTGACCTAAAGCTTTACTACAGAGCAATTGTGATAAAAACTGCATGGTACTGGTATAGAGACAGACAAGTGGACCAATGGAATAGAATTGAAGACCCAGAAATGAACCCACACACCTATGGTCACTTGATCTTCGACAAGGGAGCCAAAACCATCCAGTGGAAGAAAGACAGCATTTTCAACAATTGGTGCTGGCACAACTGGTTGTTATCATGTAGAAGAATGCGAATCGATCCATACTTATCTCCTTGTACTAAGGTCAAATCTAAGTGGATCAAGGAACTTCACATAAAACCAGAGACACTGAAACTTATAGAGGAGAAAGTGGGGAAAAGCCTTGAAGATATGGGCACAGGGGAAAAATTCCTGAACAGAACAGCAATGGCTTGTGCTGTAAGATCGAGAATTGACAAATGGGACCTAATGAAACTCCAAAGTTTCTGCAAGGCAAAAGACACTGTCTATAAGACAAAAAGACCACCAACAGACTGGGAAAGGATCTTTACCTATCCTAAATCAGATAGGGGACTAATATCCAACATATATAAAGAACTCAAGAAGGTGGACCTCAGAAAATCAAATAACCCCCTTAAAAAATGGGGCTCAGAACTGAACAAAGAATTCTCACCTGAGGAATACCGAATGGCAGAGAAGCACCTGAAAAAATGTTCAACATCCTTAATCATCAGGGAAATGCAAATCAAAACAACCCTGAGATTCCACCTCACACCAGTGAGAATGGCTAAGATCAAAAATTCAGGTGACAGCAGATGCTGGCGAGGATGTGGAGAAAGAGGAACACTCCTCCATTGTTGGTGGGATTGCAGGCTTGTACAACCACTCTGGAAATCAGTCTGGCGGTTCCTCAGAAAATTGGACATAGTACTACCGGAGGATCCAGCAATACCTCTCCTGGGCATATATCCAGAAGAAGCCCCAACTGGTAAGAAGGACACATGCTCCACTATGTTCATAGCAGCCTTATTTATAATAGCCAGAAACTGGAAAGAACCCAGATGCCCCTCAACAGAGGAATGGATACAGAAAATGTGGTACATCTACACAATGGAGTACTACTCAGCTATTAAAAAGAATGAATTTATGAAATTCCTAGCCAAATGGATGGACCTGGAGAGCATCATCCTGAGTGAGGTAACACAATCACAAAGGAACTCACACAATATGTACTCACTGATAAGTGGATACTAGCCCAAAACCTAGGATACCCACGATATAAGATACAATTTCCTAAACACATGAAACTCAAGAAAAATGAAGACTGAAGTGTGGACACTATGCCCCTCCTTAGAAGTGGGAACAAAACACCCATGGAAGGAGTTACAGAAACAAAGTTTGGAGCTGAGATGAAAGGATGGACCATGTAGAGACTGCCATATCCAGGGATCCACCCCATAATCAGCATCCAAACGCTGACACCATTGCATATACTAGCAAGATTTTATCGAAAGGACCCAGATGTAGCTGTCTCTTGTGAGACTATGCCGGGGCCTAGCAAACACAGAAGTGGATGCTCACAGTCAGCTAATGGATGGATCACAGGGCTCCCAATGGAGGAGCTAGAGAAAGTACCCAAGGAGCTAAAGGGATCTTCAACCCTATAGGTGGAACAACATTATGAACTAACCAGTACCCCTGAGCTCTTGACTCTAGCTGCATATGTATCAAAAGATGGCCTAGTCGGCCATCACTGGAAAGAGAGGCCCATTGGACACGCAGACTTTGTGTGCCCCGGTACAGGGGAACGCCAGGGCCAAAGGGGGGGAGTGGGTGGGTAGGGGAGTGGGGGTGGGTGGGTAAGGGGGACTTTTGGTATAGCATTGGAAATGTAAATGAGCTAAATACCTAATTAAAAAATGGAAAAAAAAAAAAAAAAAAAAAAAAAAACCTATTAGAGTTTCCTCCAACCTCCTGGAACTCACCTGCCTGATATTCCAATCAATCTATTTAAAAATGCCTTGGTTTACAACTTCCTATTGCTCTAAGACTATAAAAAGTACATGTAACCAATTTCACAGTAGACCTTGTTATTCAAGGTAATCTTAATCCATGTTTTTTGAGCACAGTAATTTATATTGGGCTCAGAATAAAGTCTCTTACTCCCTTTAAAGTGAAAGCCATGTTTGTGTCAATAATTTATAAAAAAAAAAAAAAAAAAAAAAAAAAAAAAAAAAAAAAAAAAAGAATGTGGTAGATCTGTGAGATAGTGGGGAGGGGGGGGGGAGGAAAGAATGTATGCCCAGGAAAGGAGAAAATGCATATTATACCTTTCCACCATGCAGAAATTTCCCATGTCCACGGTCCTATGGCATATGTGATATATATGATAAAGATTCTACATATGAGATCGAACATGTAAACTTAATTTTTTTCTGAATCTGACCCAGATATTCAGCTAGGACTGCCACTGATAACTGCAGCCAAGTAACATAACTCAAGCACCTGTTTGAGACTGCTACTTTATCACAAAAGATAGAATTCTGAGTTGGAAGAAAAAAGTCACCATGTAGGGCAGTAGGTAGGGGCATAGTAACCAAAGGAGAAAAGTGTGAGGAATTGGGGGCTAGCACCTTTTGGTACCTTCTCCTTCCAACGTAAGACGGCAATGTCAATAGAGCTTCTTGAGAGTCAGTTTAAAATGCCAAGCCTGAAGAAGCCCAGCAAAGCATGAGGGCAAGTTATCTTCAAAGGAAAGATTAGCCTTGTATGATTGGAATTGGAGAACAACATCTCACATATTCACTCTTCTTTGATCTTGCTCTTAACTCTTGACCCTTACTACATTTGCCTGGGTAGGGTTTCTGTGAGCCCCATGGGCCCAGGTTAGGTGACTCTACAGGTCTTCTTGTGGAAAAGAATCTAAACTGTATTAGATATGTCCTTCTTGATGTACATAGATAATTTTTATCAGTGTTTCAAGAAAACTTAACTGACTTATTGTTAATTATTAGATACTTCCATTGTAATTGGTCAGGGAGGCCCCAGGCCCCCAAACAGTTTTAACCAGTTTTTTCATTGCCTACAAGAACTAGAGGCTCTATTGATAAAACAGCATGTGCAACTAAATTGAAATGGAATGCAATTTCTTTCTGTATATCTGCATTTATTTGCGTTGTCAAAATCTACCCTCATAAAAGCCTTTCTCTGCATTGAATGGTAGTAAGAGATACAGAGAAAGCATGCTGGACCTGAGCTACAAAATTCTACCCTGCTGACAAGATTTCAATGTGGCAGAAGGTGTCATTCGGCCCCTGGGGGACATTCATGTTCTCACCCAGCTATAATTCTTGTGGACCACAGAACTAACCTACCAAGTGATAAGTGTCTACCTGTAAAATAATTTTATGACTGTTATGGAGGTAATTATCTATTCCCATTGGATTTGAGTCTTGCTCTACAGGAAGGAGCCCATTCTTAGTATTATAACTCAGCTGTCAGCCCATTCCTAGGGAGGTCCTAGGCCCAAGGAAACAACTTATTGCTGTCATTTTAACTAAGTTACATGGCATCAAAATGCATTACAGATGTGTATGTTTGTATTCACAGATGAAGGCTACTCTTGGTCCTAATCAGAGAAGCTTCTTTTTGTAGTGAATTGTGGTGAATGTCAAGAATCGTGGCTCTACAAGATGCTGAGAATAAATGATGGTTGAGGTCTTAGCACCAAACAAGACATTTAAAGTACACCCGCTCAATCTTGAGGAACTTTATGGATGAGAGAGCATGATTTATGAGGCATAAAATAGGGTGAATTACTATGAAATGCCTTCCTATGTATTTTATATAATCCCTACAAATATGAATTAATATCAACATCAGTGACCTGCAATAGGTCTGCTGAAGACAGACCTTATGGACAGTTTTGTGTGGGGAAGAGTTTGTAGAACCCTACATCCTATTTTTGAGCTACTGACTCTTGATAGATTCTTGGACATAGGAAATCAATGCCATCAGTAATGTCCCTACTGCTGAGACCTCCAAGCGCCGAAGGAAAGCTCCAAACTGATGGCCACACAGACAGCCCAGGGTGCACTCAGTGGATTATCATGGAACAAAGCATGAATGTTAAAAAGAGATTCATAGGTTTGGAAAGGTAATAGGGAAATGAAAAGGGATCAGACAGGAGGGTGGTCTGTATCCTCTATATGCACGTGTGACATTGTCAAAGAAAAAGTTGACTAGTAAAAAATTTGGAAGTTAAAAAAAAATAGAAATCTGGACTGGAGTCACTTCTCAGAGCTGTATGCTTATTAGCTCACAATTGTTAGAAAAGGGCAGTTGATCAACTAGTTTTTGTTTCTTCAAAATCAGTGCATGTCTCTGTGTGTAGAAAATGAGGAAGACGGATGATTACAACAAGACTGACTTGTTTAGGTGACCTCGTTTACTTTCCTGCTAATATTAGCTCACTGAATGCAGTTTCCAAGTTTTTGAAAGACACGAGATTTATGCCATTAAGTAAATATTATTAACTTGCAATGGTTAAACTTGGGATAGCTAAGTATAGCAAAACATACACAGATTTACTTCTTACTAGTAATACTAACTCCCAGGCCTGTGGGATGACTACATGTGCTGATTGGAGGTTTTGATAAAGATTTTATTGAAAATATTTGCATAAAATTTATATATTTTATTATTCTTTGTTAATTTCATACATGAAACAATGTATATAGACCATATCCACTACCATCCTCTGCTTTCTTCCTCCAAATCCTCCCAGCATCCCCTTGGTCCCTTTCTGATTTCAAGTCTTCCTCTCTTTCTTGTTCTCTTTGTCTGATCCTCCTTTTTGATAACTCACTGAGTGTAATTAGTGATGCCTTTAGGCACACAGGGATAGGGTACCATCCAGTAGAGTAGAAGAAAGTGTCATGGATCACATCTTTGAAGAAAAGTGAACCAACTATGCCCTAACAGTACCTTCAACTGCCAATAGCTCCTCAGTTAGAAGTAGGTTCTAATGAGTACCTTCCCTGTCTATGCTGGTCAACTGGGTTGATATTGTACAGGCCTTGTGTCACCAAACATAGTTGCTGAGAGTTCAGGAGTGGAATGGCTTACTCATATCCAAAAATCTTATTTTATGGCCATCTCTTCTACCACTGGCTCTTATACTACCACTCCCACCCCCAATACACAATTGTCCCTGAAAATTATTGGGGATGAAATGTGTTATAGAAGCCTCATTTAGAGCCAAATACTCCAGAGCCCTTTATTCTCAGAACTTTTCCCAGTTTTAAGTTTCTGTATTAACCACCACCCACTAAATAAAGATGCTTCTGTGATGGAGAGGAGTGTGGCACTACTTTATGGGTATAATAATAAATATGTAACAGGAAGTCTGACACTATGTCTTCTTTAGAAAAATAGTAGTAGCAGGGCTTTGCACAACATTTCCTGTGTGACATCATATAATTAGCATCCTGCAGCCAGGCTGTCCTCACTTGTTCCCACCATGTCTGCTTACCTTAGATTAGCTTCAGTGACTGAGAATTTTCTTCTGAAATTCTTAATTGCAGGGAACTCTCTTCCCTATTTAAAGAAACACATTTCCAGTGTTCTCATACTTAAGATATTTTCCTCGCAATGTGGACTAACAGAAAATCACATCAGTGTCAATGCAGTGAGATTTCTGAGTGGAAAAGTAAAGCAGAGTGAACCTATTTTTAAAATTCTCTTGCATAAGCATAAGTCATGCAGAATATCTGAGCCTCACTTTCTTGAAGAACAATTATCAATCAACAATGACATGACAATTATGACTACAGTGATTGCTAAAGTACATCATAGCCATTCGAATCTTCAGCTGAGCTCACTTGTGTGAGCTCCACCCTGAGAATTACAGAAAGAGAGAGATTTCTCATTTCCCCCCTTTTTCTAGATCTTCCTTTCAGTTTCTTGGAACTAAGTATCTTTTCCATTTGTGCTGCTGCAGCAAAATACCGCAGGCTAAACAACTTCCTTACAAACAACTGAAATGTATTTCCCTTGGCTCTGGAGCCTTGAAAACCCACGGTTACTGTATAACCATGTTTAATATGTGATGAGGTCCCCCTCTCTACTTCTCTGATTCCCTGCTCTTCCATGGTAGAAGATAGAAGGAGAAGAAGATAGGAAGCCTCCCCTGTCATCTTTAAGCCCTACAAAGGTTGTCAATTCCACTCATGAGAGAAATGACCTTGTATCTGCTAGAACGATGCCTTTTACCATTGATTATGCCTATTACTATATGATTAGCAACAGTTTAGTTTAAACACCTGGATTTCAGGCAAACACTCGATCACTCACTAACTTTGTAAATTTTATTCTGTTCACTAACTTATTTATTTTATTCGGAATTTGTAGATGGATTTATTGGATTGCTTTATTGTCTTTAAGAGGTCAAAATTTAAAAGAATTAAATGCTGAACAGGTTACTGCCCATGGGCTCTAGGCTTTCATATTGAAGAGGCTTTGAGAATCAAGATATATACACACATCTAATACTTACAAAGCATCAGCATATTTAAAAGTAGTTCGACCTCAAATTCTGAGAAAGGAATAATAGATGTCTGTAAAGCAACCACTGGTTTAAAATGTTGTATTTAGATACAGACTGTATTCTTTAGCACAATCAGACAGATCAGTGCAAATTCTTAGAGAAATAGAAACCTAAGGCCACAGAATAAAATCTGACTAGTCCACTGAGAATTACAAAGGACATATGATTTACAGCATATGAGAAGATTCAAGAAATGGGAAGGCTAGTATAATAGAGATCAGTGAAAAGAAGAAAGAGTAGGAAGAACATTAAAATTGAGATGAGTTGAATGAGTTATGAGTTAATAGTTTCAAAACATGCACATCATGTGTCTCAGTTTAAGTTTCTATTGCTGTGAGAAGATATCATGACCACAGCAACTCTAATAAAGAAAAACATTTAATTGCAGTTGTCTTACAGCTTCATAGGGTTAGTCCATTATGGTCATGGCAGAAGCATGGCAGTGTGTAGGCAGACACAGTGCTGTAGAAGGAGCTAAGGTTCCACATCTTGATCCTCAGGCAGCAGAAGAAGACTGAACAACACTGGGTGGGCATAGCTTGTCCAAGTATTCGAGCACATTAGTCTATGGGGACCTTTCTATTCAAATCCCCACATGTAAAATATCATTTTCTAGGAGACGAAGAACTGAATCCAGCATAACCCCAATATTTTTCTAAAGTTGGTTTCAGAGATTGACTTTGGAACCAGGCAGACCCACAGAAGTGCATGTTTGCTTTTTTTCTACAGAGGTGGTAAAAGTTTCTAGTTTAACAGATAATTAGGTTTTTAGTAGATCACTTGTAAAAGCTACACAGTGGGAAGTACCCAATAGATACAACTGGTTAAAGACACCCAACTGAATTTTAAATGTGTGTGTGTATATATATATATATATGTATATATATATTGCATATATATTTTAAATGTGTATATATATATATATATATATATGTATATATATATATATATATATATATATATATATTGTTTTCTTCCATATGTTTTATGCATAGAGTGTAGTATGCTGTCCCTAAAATAAAAAGAAAATAACTAAGTATAAGATTTGTTCTTTGAATATCTAATAAAAGAGAAAAAATTGTTCTCTGAGAAACACTAGGAAAACATCCAGGAAAAGGCACAAATATGAGTTTGTAAGCACTGACACCCCCCCCCCCCCATCTAGTTCTAAAATGAGTTTTGATTTCTTATATAGGCTTCAAACCCCAAAGAGAATATCAGTGCAGTGCTCAGAAATTCCAAAAGGGTCTCATAAAATAAGACTTTACTTTCTTTGTTTAGACTTTTCTATATCAAATCTACGCCACAAAACAGAGGCAGAAATAGAAAAGAAAGTGTCTGAAAAAACATAAAGCCTTCTGGTCTACCTAGCAATGACATCATCTATGCTGAGCCTTAAAACCAAAGACCAACAGCAAGCATGTGCATTCATCACATTCTTCTTAACTTGATTTCTTGCCCATACTAGGCTGTGACTCATGGAAACTGGCACATTGTTGGAGCTGTCAGAAGGGACACCAGAGCAAACATCACATATGCTTGAGGATGCAAAGAAAGATGAAGACCTTTTTGTAGTATCATTTATTTAATGAACCACAAATATTTTTCTGAGAGAGCTCCATGGGGCAAGCAAAGGCTGCATACACCATCCTTGGGATCCTTTAGTCCCTGCATGAGTCCTTTAGCATCAATTGGAGAGCATGGAAGCACTGAAAGATGAGAATGACTTTTTGCTTTGTTCTTCCTTTGTTCACAGCGGTTCGTTGACTTGAGTTAGGATAACGTGGTTGAAAGAATGCATTGATGATTCATGCACATAACATTTACCTATGCTTCCTTTGGATCCAGGTAAACCCTTCTTGTGATTCTGAGAGTTGAATAACTAAATGTGTTCTCACTGGAAAGATTAGGCATTATTTCTAGAATGTTAGATATCAACCACCCCAAAGAAAATTGCAGAATTGGATAAATTTTCAATTTATTTGTTTAATTTACAAAACTGATTTGCTATGGCTGCCATACTAGAGATATAGAACCCAAAGGAAAATTTGTTAAGCAAAAATGCTTAAAAATGTGATAATATTCCCAGCACTTGGGAGGCAGAGACAGGCGGATTTCTGAGTTCGAGGCCAGCCTGGTCTACAAAGTGAGTTCCAAGATAACCAGGGCTACACAGAGAAACCCTGTCTCGAAAAAAGCAAGCAAACAAACAAAACAAAACAAAACAAAACAAAAAAAAACAACAATAACAAATAAACCCCCCAAAAAGTAATAATATAATATATACTATCATGTTATATATCATATATAATGCTGTATATTATATATAATATGTTATATAATAAATATAATAATAATAGTGTCATAATAGTGTTGTAGAAGGATCCCACTCAGAATAATTTGTTGACCTAAGATTCAACTACAAGGACTGAGAAGATGACTCAGCAGTTAAGAATACCTGCTTCTCTTCCAGGGGACCCAACTTCAGTTTCCTTCTCTCATATTAGGTGGCCTTCAACTGCCTACATCTTCAGCTCCGGGGAGAAGATGCCCTGTTCCAGACTCAGTGGACCACATAGGATTTATATGCATTCAGAAAAGCACAGACATAAATAAAAATAAATCTAATAATAATGTTTTGAAGTAAGCAATGGAAAATTTAGATATGCCTAAGGCTGTAATGAATTCTTCACAGAAATCTCTTATTTTAGGGACTGACTCGTGAAACTTCTTCCCAGGTAGCTGTGTTAGACTTAAAGGGGGTTTCAAAAGATAATGCTTTCTTATGTCTTGTACTCTGCAGTCCACTGTCATTAAACATGAATGCTGAGTGTGCAGAAATGGCAAGAAATAAGAGCATCATTTGAAGTAAATTGTTCTGTTCTTTTTTCTTAGGTATCCAATTATCAGGGCTTGAGAAAATTGGGGGACAATAAAGAGACCCATTTAAAGTTGCAATGTGTAATTGTAGTTTTTCTAATTCTACTTCTTAAAATTGAACTTGTTGAAGCTCGCCTCTGTTTCACAAGTTCAACAGAGAGCGCACAGTGCTGCTCTTCTTTCCCACATGATGATGTTCTTCCAGAAAACAGAAACTATAAAGAGTACTGTAAGGTTGGTGACAGAGAACTCTGGTTATACTGTTAAGAAGGGATGGCATCTCTGTAACAAAAGCATCATGTGGCATCTAATAAAGTACTCAAGTGATAATTAAATGGTGTCTGATACCCTTCCTTAGGGTAGCCCATATTTGAATATTATAGTTGATCCCAGAAGTATTGACTTGAAAATTTTTCTGAGTATTTTATAGCAGCCTTATTTATAATAGCCAGAAGCTGGAAAGAACCCAGATGTCCCTCAACAGAGGAATGGATACAAAAAATGTGGTACATTTACACAATGGAGTACTACTCAGCTATTAAAAAGAATGAATTTATGAAATTCCTAGACAAATGGTTGGACCTGGAGGGCATCATCCTGAGTGAGGTAACCCAATCACAAAAGAACTCAAATGAAATGTACTCACTGATAAGTGGATATTAACCCAGAAACTTAGTATAGCGAGATATAAGGTACAATATGTAAAACATATGAAACTGAAGAAGAACGAAGACCAAAGTGTGGACACTTTGCTCATTCTTAGAATTGGAAACAATCACCCATCGAAGGAGTTACAGAGACAAGGTTTGGAGCTGAGACAAAAGAATGGACCATCTAGAGACTGCCATATCCAGGGATCCATCCCATAATTAGCCTCCAAACGATGACACCATCGCATACACTAGCAAGCCTTTGTTGTAAGGACGGTGATATAGCTGTCTCTTGTGAGACTAGGCCGGGGCCTAGCAAACACAGAAGTGGATGCTCACAGTCAACTATTGGATGGATCACAGGGCCCCCAATGGAGGAGCTAGAGAAAGTATCCAAGGAGCTAAAGAGATCTGCAACCCTATCGGTGGAACAACATTATGAACTAATCAGTACCCCAGAGCTCTTGACTCTAGCTGCATATGTATCAAAAGATGACCTAGTCGGTCATCACTGGAAAGAGAGGCCCATTGGTCAGGCAAACTTTATATGCCCCAGTACAGGGGGAACGCCAGGGCCAAAAAATGGGAATGGGTGGGTAGGGGAGTGGGGGGGGGGTGGGGGGGGACTTTTGGGATAGCATTGGAAATGTAATTGAAGAAAATACGTAATAAAAAAAAACAAACAAACAAGAAAAAAACAAAAACAAAAAAAAGAAATTTTTATCTGTAATAATAAAGCATGTAATGTATTCTCTTTGAAATTGAATGGGATTCTAGAAATTTGGGGCACACCCAAATTAGAGATCTGCTTATCTTGGAAATAACATGAAGAGCATTTTGTAAGGTTGAGTGTCATGCTGGAATAGACACCAGGAAGGTACCTTTAAGACTTGAAGGACTAAGAGAAAACAAGGCAGCATCCCTCTTCTCCAAATCCAATTAATGCTCTGACCTGAGATGCAAGAATAGAGAGAAAAGCACCCTACTGCTGTTTTTCAGACAATCAACCTCCTATGCTAATAAAGACTATTGAGAGGGACTCATTCCTTGTCATTTGCTTTTGTCTGAAGATTCTTTTAAGCATTTCTCAGTATCTTCTCTACCAGATCACAGCAATTCCTTATATGGTAGTAGAGGGTTCACACTGCAGTATTAGTCATTGTAAGATCAGGATCACCCTAAATGTAACAGGCAATCACACCAACTTTCTGGGGTTTTCTTCATAGGTTCTAGTCAAAGGCACCATGAATAGCTAAGAAGCTCACCTTCCTAAGAGTGTAATTCCAAGACCACTCCTCCAATAATCTATGTTTTAATAAGTCTATCTCTTTCCATGTTCCACCAGTTTCTGGGAAACTATACCTAGACCACCTACATGTTTTTAGCTAATGTGCAGATTGCTCTTCATGTGGGTCATGAAACAATTGGAGTGGGGATTGTCTCAGTCTCTATTGTCTGACATTGGATCCCTTTTCCCCTACCTGGACTGCCTGGTTGGGCCTCAGTGAAAGAGGATAAGAAGGGGAGGGGCAATGTGGGGAGAGATTTGTAAGGGTGGGACTGGAAGAGAAGAAGGGGATGCTGTGATTAGGATGTAAAGTGAACAAAAAGAAAGACAATGCGTTCTCTAGTGAGGCAGTCTATGACTGAAGCTTTGTTTTACAGCTTTCCCTGCAAGGTGGGCGTAGGTGTTTCTTCAAACACTTCATATATAGTCTATTATCTACAGAAGGCTAAAGGAGAACTGATACAAATTTCAAATTAGATATTGGTGTATTAAGATTCCTGTGGGGTGATTCAATGAAAAGACATCATCTCCTCTCCCCTAGGAACAACATAACAAAATGTTAACTTGAACACAATTTAAAGAAAGATGGAATCTTGAAAAAAATAGATGTTTGACATGAATGATTCTATTACTGTTCTCTGTTCTTTCCTGAGACTTTGGCAGAAGGAAAGAAAATGTTACTAAGCCGAGAAACAGGTAAAAGATTTAGGATCAAGCACCATCCTACTGAACATTGCCATAGCAACTTGTTCACCAGAAAATATGTACTAAAACCCATCCCAGACACAGTACCATTAAAAGACAGGAAGATTTTATATGTATATAAACTTATGAAATCATCTTATGTTGAAATAGTAGCAACAGTTGTCTCACATCTGAGAGATGAGAACCCCATAGGTACTCTGTTCTTAGCTACCAGACAAGGAAGTTCCACAGTGGCTGTCTCACCCAGGAGATTGACAACATGGCAGCTGCTAAGTTCATGAGACTCATAGCCTCATTAGTCCCAATCTGTCTCTGAAAACACAGAGGGTTCCCTTGGTCAGCAATCAAATCCTGGAAACCAGGGTTCTAATAACAGTGGCAGCAACAGAATAAATTGTCATCAAGAGGGGAAGCCAGGTGAGCCAAAGGCCAGTATTCTTTCTGCCATGCCCTTTCACATCTGAGCAGCTCAAGTGATGCCACCTACACCAAGTGTGTCTCCCTCAGTAGTTAAGGCAATCAGAAAAATTGTTCAAGTGAAGCCCCTTACTTGATTGATTTTATGCTATAGAAAGTTGACATTAAAGCCAACCATCACAGGTATCAAATGGAAGAATATGTGAGGGCTAAAGGCAAAGACAGAAGATAATTTAGAATAAGCTTAAGATATAGGAGAAAAAGTCCATCTACCTAGAGTGGTGATGTGAGAGTCACAAGTTGACTAGATTGGAAAACTTAACAAAGTCTCAGAAAGTAAGTAATGGACTGAGGATTGAGCTAATGGTAGAATTCTTTTTTAGCATGTATGAGAGGCCCTACTTTCAATCTCCAGGATGGAAAAAGAAACAGAAAGAGGAAGAGGAGGCTGGAAGAGGAGGATGTAGGAAGAAGACATGGTCACAAAGATAATAATCTTCGAAGCGTGAGGGTCAGTTTTCCATCTTAAACTATTTGCTCCTAAAAGTCCTCCATGTAGGGCCTTACTTAAGTTCATCAGAGGGACTGAAATTCAAAAATAAAAATGAAATTTCATCCTATTTTTGGTTAAGTCATCAACAAAGATTATCCCTTTACAACTTATTTAAAAGGTCAAGCTTTTGGAAGAGTCTAATTCAGATTAAAGAAGCCACAATTAGGCACAACATATTATTTTTCCTAAGCCTGTTGTACTAGGAACAGTACAGGAACATGAAGAGAAAAGACATCAAAGAAATCCCTCATCCCTTACCCCTTGTATACTACTCCACTGAGTCAGATGCAGACCACTTTCCAGGAAATCCTATGAAACTGTGACATTGTATGAGGTAAATCATTTGTCTCCCTTGACATCATCATGAAATAATGTCTTTGGGAACAAATGATCCTTATGAAGAGAAAGTCCATACATGTTAATTTATACTCATGATTCCAGCACTTGAAAGGCACAGGCAAGGGTATGATAAATGAGCTCAATGCCAGTTTTGGCTACATAGCAAGTTCCAGAGCAGCGTGAATTTGATAGTGGGATACTGCCTTAAACAACAGTACAAACAGCACCCAGTCAGACAGAGTGACACAACACATGGAATGGACCACAGATATAAGAAGAGGGCCAGATTTGACTGACAGTAAGATACACAGCTGTGTGGAGTCCCACTATATCTGGTGGATTTTGTAGAAGCAAGAAGGAGACCAGAGCTAATCCTGGGTGGAGACATTATGCACAGACAGCCACACCACACAGCAGTAGAGTTACAATGACCTTTGGGCATGCAATGCTATTGCAGGCAGTAGCCGACCCTCAAAGGAAGATTAGAGATAGAGCCTGAAGTGCTGTACACCTGTCCTCAGGGGGAAAATATGACTGTTCAACCCTACTATTACTTAGCCCTCTCCTTAATATTGTAAAATCCTCTCCTGAGGAAAGAAAGCTAAGTTAAATTAAGCAAGGACAACAACAATAGCTATGCTAAGGGGCATGGGAGAAAGTCTACAAGGCTTCAGCTCTATACAGAGACCTATAGGCAGCTAAAGAATGCAGAGAGTGGGAGAAACAGTCTTCCCAAGAAGAGCACACCAACTGATCATTTAATACCAGAAGAGAAAAAGGAGGCAGAGGAGGAGGTGGAAAAGGAGAAAGAGGTAGAGGAATAGGAGGGAGAGGAGGAGGAGGAGGGAGAGGAGGAGGAGGAGGAAGAGGAGGAGGAGGAGGGAGAGGAGGAAGAGAAGGAGGAGGAGAGAAAAGCTGTTAAAGGAAGAAAACTGTAATTAAATAACAGAAGAAAATAAGTATTTGTGTTGTAATCACTGTATGCCAAACTCTGACTTGATTAGTCAATGAATGATCTGTGACCTGCTCATGTGGATAGGCCACATGACTACTGATCCTCTTCCCTGACTTCTTGCTACAACTTCAGGTCCAGTATTTTTGTAAATGTCCCCAAGAAGTTATGTTAAGAGGCCAAGAATCAGTATAACATCTGCTGGCCTGTGCACAAGACATTTCTGCCTGTACCACATAGACCCAGTGTTTCTAAATATACTTCATAGAGGTCTGCGTGCCTCCTGGCACCTGCAGGAAGACTAATATATTGGCATAGCAGTTGACTAGTTTAAATCAGCCACCAAAGGTTCTGGTTAGAGGCAGAAATGTTTAACCATCTCTCTCAAGGTAAAGATAACCTAATTAGACCTCTTCTTTGTCCTTCTTTAGGGTACTTTATTTTTATGTGAAACTGTTTTAGAGAAGTGGGAACAATTTCCTTTGAGCAAGATCGTTTGGGCTCCATTGTGTTGAGTATCATCAACTGTTTATTTTTCTCACAGAGCACAGCATGCTTGACATTGGAGAGAAAAGCTGCTGTGACTGGTTAACCTAGTCAGACTAGGGGGAAATGGTTCATCTCTTCTTTTCTTGTCCTTAAATTTTAGTTCTCTCTCTACCTGATAACTATAGCTTTAAAGTTTGAAGACACTGTAAGAAATGAAAATATGGATGAAGCCCTAATCCCAAATTTGTCTTTGGGCATGCTGTGATTCATAAGGTATCAGATCACCTTTCTCTGGCTTTAGTATTAAAGGCAATGTGGGAAGTATCTGTTAGTAAGAAGAAAATAGGTTAATACTCACTCCATCTATTGATGGAGGTGACAGAAGAGCGGGCTTTTGTGAACAATGAAAGATGCCCATTGATTAAATTTAATCATGGCGACCAAGATCAGACTTCTATGCAGCATTAAGTGAGATTTCAAAACCAAAGCGACACTTGTCCTCTTCTGTAGAGGGCAATTCAAAATAACTTGATTCTCTAACATTAATTTGGGCAGTTGTAATACCTAAGACCATAAGAATTATGTGTTTTCTGATGGTCATGACCCAGACATTAAGGATTGCTGTTCTAGAAGGAGCCAGTGAGGCAGAGGACAGATAGGTTTCTTCCCAAGGATTGGTTGTCCTTGGTGGGAAAAGTTAATGGAGCAGACACCCATACCTCAAACACTTCTGTTGAACATCTATCTAACACGTAAGCGTGACTAAGCTCCAGCTTCCCGATTTCACACTTCGGATCAAATAGTAATAAAAAATAAATTCGACATGTAAATATTTAAAGAAAACTGGCTTATAAATATATAAGAGATCAAGCCTGAAATCTGCAAGTGCCATGCTCAGAGAACACCTTTTGCTCTCACCCTGCAACACAGCTTAGATCTTAGAGGAACATAAGCACTCAACTCTCAAGGATATCCCCCTAAGGAATAATTCTGGAATTGTTAAGTAGATGGTATTAGGGGGGAAAAATCATAAACTTGGGACGGGGGATTTTGAGAGAATGGCTGTGCTTCCAAGAGTCTCACAAGGTTGTCAGAATCTGAAGAGAGTGTGATATACTGAGGCTGGAGTTCAGAGTCTCCCATGCTAGCCCTGAGCTCTTACCTTGTTATTGTTGTTTGTTTACTGTTACATTTATTTACTTACCTGTGTATGTGTGTGTGTGTGTGTGTGTGTGTGTACATGTGCCACAGAATGAAAGTGGAGGTCAGAAGACAGCTTTTGGGGCTGATTGTCTCTCTACTATGCCAGTTCCAGCGATTGACCATGGGATGTTCGGCTTAGTGGCAGTCACAGAGTGAGACCGACAGATATTTTTTTAGTTTATGCCCCATAACTGTGGCAAATACCTGACCAAAACAGCTTAGGAGAGAAAGGGTTTATTCTGGATTACACTTCCAGAGGGGTAGTGTCCATCATAAAGAAGATATAGTGCCAGTCAGAGTAGTCATGGCAACAGGAGCAGGAAGTTGACTGATCAAATTTAATCTGCATACAGGAAGTAACTAAGGAAAACAGGAAGTAGAGTATAAAACTTCAAAGCCTGCCTCCAGCAAGATTTCACCTTCTTAATGTCCCAGAATCTTCCCAAAAAAGCAACACCAGATGGGGACTAAGTGTTCAGACACATGTATCTATAGGAGAAATAGCAGACAATATGGTTACCAGGCCTTATAGTTACAGGATAAGAGTAAGGAGCCCACATTAGTTATAGTGAGGAATTAGAATTTGGAATGTTGAGAGACATCAAGGAAAGACAATACTTTCTTCTTTGCAACCCACTTTTCACAGACCTTGGAATTTTCAGAATAAGAAAATCTGTTGTTCCATAGCCTCGGATAGTCTTCCCTGCCACAGTGTTCTCGCTGTGGCGGCCTAAGCTCAGTGCTCCTGTTTGTTACTGCTGAGTTCTGAAAAGCACAAGGCCCAGAGACGTGAGCCCAGGAACCTTGTATACCAAGTGCTTGAAAACCTGCATCTTCCACACATTGCTGCAAGTCAGCACTCTGAGCCTTTTTCTTACTCTGTAAGGCAGAGAAACTAACGTTTACCACTGCATCCTTCTAAAGAAAGACACTGGCCAGCTACCATCTTTGATACCTTCCTTACCCTCAACCTGGAAAAGCCAATCCAGGTTAGTGTCTCATAGCTCCAGCTATAAAATATTTGTGACATGGTTCAGTTTTCATATCCTCCCCTGCCCCCAGATGTCAAACTCCACAAGGGCAGGAAGTATACTTACTTTGTCCCCATGGGGTGTGTGTATTCATTGTACATCAAAGTTCCTGATCTTATATCTTGAATTGAAAAATGACCATGCAAGTCTTTAGGCAATAAATATGCTATGGAAAGATTTGCACTTCCTATAGATAACTAAATCATGAAGTAAAGCTTTCATATAGGCTACATTTGGCCTAATTGTTCATTTGATGGTTGCAAATGTTAGAAAAGGCTTTTGAGACAGAGCTGTTCTTATGCCCGTTACATCTGGGCTGACTTTAGATCAACTTGACACAGGCTAGAGCCATTTGGAAAACAGAACCTCAGTTGAGAAAATACCCCCACAAAGCTGAACTGTGGGGCTTTCTAGGTTAATGACTGATGTACGTGGTATCATTCTATTAGGGGTGGTGCCACCCTTGGGCCCATGGTTTTGGATGATATAAGAATGAGGAATGACCAGGCCATGGTTAACAGCCTTATAAGGATGCACTTCTCTATAGTGTCTCTATCAGTTCCTGCCTTGAATTCCCTCACTGACTTCCATAAGTGATAGACTGGAAGTTATGAGATGAAATAAACCCTTTCCTCTACAAGTTGCTTTTGGTCATAGTTTTTTTTTCCCACAACCATAGAAACCCCAACTAAGAGTCCTTGATTTGCTGGTGGTGTAAACTCATGTCAGCTACACTTGACTCCTCTGTAATTGCCCAAAATATGAAAAGAAAACCTGCTTATTGTTTCCACATCAGAGCAAAGATTTTATTGTGAAATGTACTTTAAATCTGTAATGTAAGAGCCATCAATGTCAGGACCTCAGGTCTCTTTTTCTACTGTAAGAAAACTAATCTTGTAAGAAAACAAATCTTTGGATTACTTTTCTTTGTTTTTATTGTAACAAGTTCACAGCTCCTTAGATATTGATAAACCTTTATCTCCCAAACAAATTGACAGGAAAAAAAACAGAGGAAAGAAGTTGTATGTGTTTTAAGAGTTTCAGGAAACAATATCTTTCAGCAAAAATCAATTGGTGCACCATGTGTACCAAGCACATGTTGCGAATAAGCATGATTAAAGGTTAAATTAAGATTCAGAAGCAAGTGATGTTCTACCCTGCAGTATCTGTACACACACACACACACACACACACACACATCTGTTCCACCCCACCCACAATCCCTCCAATAATATATTCCCTACTCTCCCAATGGAGATTATATCCTTTTCTTATCCATTAGTGGAGCTCCCTGCTCTGAACATCATTTTTAACTTACTCATATAATTATCATTAGACTTTAAGCTTCATGGAATATTCATATTATGATTTGTGGGTAGATCTCTGGGAATTAGTGGCAATACACAGTAGCGGCTAGCAGTTAGAGCTGTTAAATCAGTGCGTCAGTAAACCAATGAGCATCACTTCTGATCTCCGTGCTAACATAAAATGGGAGTGAATGACCAAGAAAGAAAATGTACTACTCACTGTCATGAATGTATTCCTTAAGATGTCACAGATGATGACTTAAACTAATGTCAGAGTATACACAGACACACACACACACACACACACACACACACACACACACATCCCATTATGTGAAGGTGGGGATCTCTTATTGAGCCTGGTGGCTGCCATTACAGCTAAACTGGCAGCCAGCAAATTCCCATGATCTGGTTATCTCTGCCCTCAGTGATGGACTTACATGTGAGTGGTTCCACATCCAGCTTTTACATAAACGCTGAAAAATTAACTCAGTTCTCATGGTTGTTCAGCAAGGATATTGCCCACTGAGCCATTTCTCTAGTTACATTGTTATTTATATACTTGTCTGTTTATTCTGTGTATTCTGAGGTGTGGTTGTGGGGTGTGTGTGTGTGTGTGTGTGTGTGTGTGTGTGTGTGTGTGTGTTTCTGGCTATAACAATTCTATGACTCACAAGAAGAGAGCAGAGGAAAACTTGGAGTTGTAGGACTTGGTTCTCTCCTTTCCCCATGTAGTCCTAGAGATCAAACTCACCTAATCAGGTAGCTGTGGTAGACTGAATGAAAATGGCTCCCATAAGCTCATAGAGAGTGACACTATAATGGGCTACGGTCTTGTTGAAGTAGGCATGACCTTATTGGAGGAAGTATGTCACTGGGAGTGGGCTTTGAGGTTTCAGATGCTC
The DNA here is from genome assembly GCF_000001635.26 of Mus musculus. Classification (NCBI taxonomy): domain Eukaryota; kingdom Metazoa; phylum Chordata; class Mammalia; order Rodentia; family Muridae; genus Mus; species Mus musculus. Next base: position 43,693,168 of record NC_000084.6, on the reverse strand, counting down.
AAGCCAGGCTCCATCAGGATCCTTCTCTCTCTTCCTGCTGTCTTTGGATCTGGATGTAGAACTCTCAGCTACTTCTTTAGCACCATGTCTGCCTGTGTGCCAACATATTTTCTGCCATGACCACAATGGGCTAAACCTTAGAACTTTAAGTGAGCCTCAAATAAAATGCCTTCCTTTATAAGAATTTCTGTGGTCATAGTGTCTCTCCACAGTGATGGAAACCATATGATGGCAAGTGCCATCTCAACAATTGGTGCTGTTTTGGCACAGTCTCACTCCACACATCAGGCTAGCTTTAAATTTTCAATGATCCTCTTGTCTCTCCCTCTCATGTGCTAGGATTATAAGCAAAGGCCACCATGCCTGGATTGATGGCAGTGGCAATGTTAACCTTAGTGTCAAAGACACCTGAAGTGATAGAAGCTCTCAGAGATTAAAGAGACAAGCCAGGGAAAGAGACTACTTTGAGGAAAGGGAGAATTCAAAAGTGTATTCTTCAGTTTCATATTACAATAAAGAAATCCCTGAGGCATTTAATGAAGAGAAAGGAAAGTTTCTAGGTCTTCTCTGGAGAGTTATCCTAGAACAAAGCCAAATTGAACCAACACTCCAACCCCAGGCCTGGCTCTGATATGAAGTTCATTCACTAGCTCTGCCTGATCAGCTCTCAAGAACCTCACCCTGGAGCACTGTCCTCAACCTCCCAGGTCTGCCTCTGTTCATGAAGCTTCTGCATCAACTTCCCTGGTCAGTGCAGCTCTCACACCTCATTAAAGGTCCCTTTTTAAAGGTTTTAATATCCATCTATCTATCATTCTATCTATCTATCTATCTATCTATCTATCTATCTATCTATCTATCTATCTATCTATCATTCTATCTATCTATCTATCTATCTATCTATCATTCTATCTATCTATCTATCTATCTATCTATCTATCTATCTATCTATCTATCTATCAATCATTCTATCTATCTATCTATCTATCTATCTATCTATCTGTCTGTCTGTCTGTCTGTCTATCTATCTATCTATCTATCTATCTATCTATCTATCTATCTATCTATCTATCATTCTATCTATCTATCTATCTATCTATCTATCTATCTATCTATCTATCTATCTATCTATCTATCATTCTATCATTCTTTCTATCTATCTATCTATCTATCTATCTATCTATCTATCTATCTATCTATCTTAGCTTTCCTTCTCTCTTCTCCTTCTAGTCCTCCACCCCATCCACTCCTCCTCCATTTCCCTTCAGAAGAGGGCAGGTCTCCCATGGATAGCAATCAGCCATAGCATCTCAAGTTGCAGTAAGACTAGGCAGCCCCTCTCTTATTAAGTCCAGATGAGCCAAACCAGTAGGAAGAAAGGGTCCCAAAGGCAGGCAACAGAGTCAGGGAAAGCCTCTGCTCCCGCTGTTAGGAGTGCCATGAGAAGAACAAGCTATACAACTGTAACATATATGCGGAGGGCCTAGGTCAGTCCCATGGGGTCTCCCTTGTTAGGAGTTCAGTCTCTGTGAGGCCCTGTGGGCCCAGGTTAGTTGATTCTGTAGGTTTTATTATAATGTCCTTGACCTATCTGGCTCCTAAAAATCCTTTCTCCCCTTCTGCAGGATTCCCCAAGCTCCACCTAGTGTTTGGCTGTGGGTCTCTGGATCTGTTTCTATCAGTTGCTGGGGAAAGCATCTCTGATAACATTTGGGGTTCAGCTTGAGATCCATGTCTTAAGAGGACCCATACCAACACTGTCTGAAGGTCTAGGAACCAGAGGCTGGATAGCCAAGAGACCTAGGATAGAGCCAAACGTGGCAAAAAAAAAAAAAGTCAAAGAAATGGTGCTATTTATATTCTGCTATACTCATTAATCACATATTATTTTCTCAGCAAATAGAGACATTTAGAGAAAGCCTAAACTGGTCAAAATATAGAGAAAACTTACTTACAGTGACCAAGGCCAACTGTTTGATTTACAACACAGCCTCTACATCTAGGATTCAGAAAACACCATGGAAGAGGGAAAGAAGAATTGTAGAATCCAGAATACCAGATGTCTGCTGCAAGATGGTGTCTTTGACAGGGAAGCTGTACCCATGAATTCTCAATGATCTGGTTATCTAAACAAGACGTGCATAGTAACAGCATCAGCTAACATGCTAATGCAGGTGAGTTAATCTCATAAGGCCCCAGCCCTAGATGAAGAGCTAAAGGCAACTAAAGACTGCTAGAGAGGAAGATTCAGTCTTCTCTGGGCTCAGGTTCCTGATAGGTTATCCAATCTAAGGGGTCAGCCCAAAATGCATATACATACAAACAACACTAAAGGGATTCAGCACACACATTTTATATCTGTATATGTACATAATGTATATGATACATATATGTGTAACATATTGTGTTCATAAATTTGAAAGAATGAGAACAACAAAGGAAGAGCTGGAATGGGAAAAGAGAATGGTGGAAGTATCTAAATATAGTATTTATGATTGAAATGATCAAAAAAAAATTAGCTTAAGAAAGGAAACATTTACCAGGCAGTGGTGGCATATGCCTTTGATCCCAGCACTTGGGAGGCAGAGGCAAGCAGATTTCAGAGTTTGAAGTCAGCCTGGTCTACAGAGTGAGTTCCAGGACGGCCAGGGCTACCCAAAGAAGCCCTAGCTCAAAAACCCAAATAAATAAATAAATAAATAAATAAATAAATAAATAGATAGATAGATAGATAGATAGATAGATAGATAGATAGATAAATGGAACATTTCAAAGCAAATGTCAATTATATAGTACACAATTAAAAGTACACGGTGTCTCATATATACTGTTACGGAATATACTATAGTAAGCACATTAAACTATATTACAATTTGATATGATATATGTATGTTATAGAACATTAAAATAAAGGTATACATAACACAAAGTAGTGAAATTTTAAATTTTCTTTTCTTGATTTAAAGCATTATGTATAGTTGAGGTATTTTACTAAGAATTGGCTTTCAGCTTCATTCTATAGTGTCATTACTTTCTTTCCTTTTGTTTATTGCTGTTTGGTTTTGACACATCATCTATCTTCACAGCTAGGTTGGATCTAGCTAATAATTCTCCAGTCTGAGCTTTTTTGCTGAGTTCATTGGCTCTGGGGCCTATCTCTTCAACTTTCCAAAATTTTATCATGTTCGGTTGAAGTCAGAAACAAATTTCATTTTAAAAAAATCCTAATAGATATAAGGTAAAATAAATCATAAATAATTTTCTAAGTGTTTAAAGCAAATATTAACAAGTAATGATAATGTATAGACATAGCAAGCAGGAGAATGGGGCACAGGAGGAGCAGGGGAGGAGGTGGAGTGGCTGAAAGTGGTTAAGTTTCTAAGTTCTTTAAACATCAGAGGCCCTCAGGGGTCCCTGGTAAGGGTCAGCTCTTGGTGTAAGAGGTTCGAAGCTCTGTCCATTTCTGCAGTCCTAGCTTTATAGCCAACATCTTCTTTCTCTTTGAGACCACCTCTAAGGGGACAGAAAAAAATCAAAGACAAAGAGGACAGAAAGAAACAAAATGTGTATGCCCATTTCCTTCTGTGGTACCCCACTTATGTGAGGAGGTTTGGAAATGTGAGCAGGCCATGTGTAGCCCATTTGGCTGGAAATAAGGGCTGTAATCTGCCCAAATCAAGAGACAGGCTCTCTTTTGGAGGTGACACATATATCAAATGCTAAGAATGAGTTGTGCCCTTCCCTTGACCACATGGTCATCTTTAACATTCAGTGTTGTCAGAACATGCCTGTGGCACCAAGGTTCTAGCCAGAAAATAAAATCCTCTTGTATGTTCAAAATTATGCCTATGAATAAAATAGCAGTGATTATAGACAATATTTAATGCACAGGTACTATATGTTGGACATTGTGCTTCTCACAATGACTCACGAAAGTTTATTGTAGGTTCCCTATGTGAATGAAGAAACTTTGATTCAGGAAAGTTAAACTTACCTTAAATAATAGCTTTAGAAAATATCAGAAACAGAGCCTGATGTGCTAGTATCCCTGAGATCTGTGTCAGTTCACTTGAACCTGTATGTAACTGTGTGAGTTAAACATAAAGATTAGCTTTGTTCTGCAGAGGAATGGCAGGAAACGGGACATTGGAACAAATCCAAGTGTTAGAAGACTCTAGCTTTTAATGATCATGTTGGCATTTATTTTATCTGTATGGCAATTTTCAAAAATAGCTGTATTCTGCAAGATTTACAATGTTCCAATTTTTCAAATTTTAAAAAACATGAAACTTTTTAGAACACTCCCACTTTGGCCACCATGGTCGCCAACCGTCGCCAGCCATCACAGCTACCTTGTATTTAGTATCTTCTCTTCTACCTGGAATTATTATGTCCTTCCCTTTAGCTTTTAGATTAAGTGATGTCTACAGTGTACCTCTCTACAACTCTCGCTAATAATAGTAAATATTTACTGTGTGCTTACTACACGCCAAGGGCTTTTAGTGCATTATCTCAATCAATCTTTACAACTACTTGCCCGAGACAAATTCTAGTGGCATCTATAATTTATGGCTAGAAACAGAACTCAACACTGCACATTCTCTTGATTTTCTCCTACCTACAACTCTGACTGACAGCTGGTTTCGGAACTCTGAAAGGGCATCACTGAAAATAGCATGGAATTGCTTGTGAATGAGGTTCGCTCCAGGAGTCTGAAGCTGGTTCTATGTGGAACTGTCCACTTTCTAGTGCTGCTGAGAGTCGGGGTTGTTCATAGGTATTTCCGGTTTGTTTTCTTCCAACTTCCTTTTCCTCAGAGGGTATTGTCAATATCGCCAGGTCGTTTTCAGGAGTCAACTTGCAAAAAACGGTGGAATCAAATGATCTGAGAACAAACCGATGTTCTCGCATGTAAAGGAACGTAGCAGGCACCAGTTTTGCTTTGTTTTTGTTTGTTTGTTTTCAATTAACAACCTCGAGTGGCACTGAGCAAGAGATGGTATCAAGCACGCACAACTTTGCAGTAATAACAATCTCTCACATAATTTTTTAGTTTATTTCTTCCAATAGAAAGTGCAATATATTTTATCTAAAACCTATAGACAGTACAAATAAATGCCAAACTGTTCGGTATATTTCAACCTATAACTTAGATTCGATTCTAACTCTTCTTTCCTGGTGCCTTTTCACCCTTGGCGCCTCTCAAGGCGACATGGAACGTAGATTAAGAGAGACCAAGAGCATCTCAGAGTCAGGGACTTAGTTTTACTCCAACCCCTGCAGATTGCTTAGCTCCTCTCCCCTCCCCCTTAGCTTGCCACTTGCAATTGGCTATTGCCATGACAACCAGCAGCTGCCGGGCCGGCTGCTTCTACCGCAGCAGGGGTGGGGCTGTGGGGGTGGGGAGGGAAGGAGGAGCCTGAGGAGGTGTCTGCTGCAAGTTCCTGGCTGATTCTGAGCTCACACCATCCTCCAAGAGGGAGGAGGCTCAAGTGATGCTGCTGCTGTTGCCGCCTCTACTGCTGGTACTCTAGTGGAGCTGGAAAGGGTGGTTCCTATCGCACCATCGCCAACCAGAGAGGGAGGGGAAAAATCCCGGCAGCCGGCAGCCGCAGCTGATGTTGGGTTCAGAGGCTGCATCCGACCCGGTCACAAGAAAAATGGATTCAGTGTGCGGCGCTCCCTCGTTTCAGCATCTTCTCCTGGTCTCAGCATGGTGAGTAGCAGGCAGAGGGGGTACCTTCTTAATCTAGCTGGTTATTAAATGACTTGTGTATACATCTGTGGCCTAGACTTAAACAATGACTCGCGTCTCTCAGACTAGGAGGGGGGTTGGGGGTGTGGAGACAGAGATGAGGATGGAGAGAGAGGAAGGTTGTCCGTGGCAGAGAAGTGAGAAGACATCTGCTTGTGTTTGAGGGGAAAAAAATGATGTTTTGATTTTTATCACAAACTGGCTCAGAATACTAACTGAACCGCCGGATTCCTTTCCTCTCAAGCTTAGCAACAAAATCAGGGGGTGGAAAGGAGCAAGCAAGAAGAGGATGTAGTTGAAAGCAATCGTCTCGTTTGCAGGTCTCACAAACAGGGTTGGGCCTTCCCTCAAGAACACATTTGGTGTCTCAACCTTGTTGGCCTAATTATAAGGTGATTTTACCTATTTGCTCTAGTGCTAACGGGGTCCCAGAATTAGGCATTCTGCTTCACACTTTAACATATTCTTGTTGAAAAACCATTTCCGAGATCCATAGTTTCTTTTTCAGGATGCATTTAACTGTGAACATACACATCTACATACATACACATCGTATGTGCACATGCTACTTTGCAGGTGTGTTGCATTTATGGAGTCTATTTCTATGCACAGCGTGCTTGATTTACTATCGTTTTTATGGGTTATTGATGTCTTTGCATTCTTGGAAGTAATTGCATGTTTTAGGAACCGGACTTCTGGTTTGTATGATTATTCATTGGCTTCATTTGGATTAATGTGACATTTATTCTTGTTATTGTCCCTTAGGTTCATTGTGGCCAATTAGGACAGATGCCTATCGTTTCTTCTGTATTAGAGAACTAGATGCCAATTCATAGCCTGGCTGTTTTTAATTGGGTTTGTGGGCCTATGTCGAGGGCCCCAAATTTACAATGATGGGAAAGGGAGGTGGCTTGAAATATTATTTAGCATATTGCATCGTCTCAGATAAATGCTGAAACAGATAGGTTTTTCTCGAAATTCTGATCCATCCCTTTCAAATCTGTATGGTGTGCTCCAACCAGTACAGCTGAACTGGCAGGTGAGAGGCATTCATTTTATTTAATTATGTAGATATTGGTTGCTCATTCCTTCAGTGTCCACCACCATTTTACAGTTCTCTCAGAATGTCCTGTTCTCGGGTGGCTTCTCTAAGTGATTAAGTAGGAAGCAGGATGGTTTTAAAAACCCAAGTGTTCTCAAGGACCCCAGCCTGAATTCGTGTGCTCATACAATGAAAGGAACGAGAGTAAGCAAAGCTTGGCAGGAGGATGTGGCTTGGAGCTGAAACAGGGGTGATTGTAGTTTATAAACGCTTACTGGTATCTGTTTGACCTTCTACTATGCTAAGGCTTTAAGGCAGCTCAGGAGACTAAAGATGCCAGAGATTGGAACGTACAGGGCTCCATTACCACCTAGGATAATGGATTTCATTGAACTAAAGCCAGAAAAATCCTTTCAGGTAAAAATGTATTAGTAATATAACATGCATCAAATATGTGAACTGTGTCTACCAACCTTCCCACCATCACTGCCATGGAGGACGTATTTTAAGTCTAAAATAATAGATTCTTTTCATATTAGTCTTTATAATTTATAATTTTTACCTCATTGGATTTTAGTTTTGTTTTCCTGAGACTTATTTGGTTTATAGATAAGAATGATGCTTAGTGACTTAATTTAATATGCTCATGTATTTTGTGTATTCACAAGTCTAAACTCTTGCTACCATGTGCCTAATTATAACAACTCTATAAAGTAGGTCAAGGAAGTAGGTACCAGGCTTGTATGTTATTGCAAAAAAAAAAGAGAAAGATTTATACCACAGTATAAAGATTTTAGAGTGTATTACTAAATGGAACTTTTAATTTCCTAGAACAAAAGTTCAAATATTTCTAGAGTAAACTTATAAAAAATGAAAACAACAACAGCTGTACCTGTTTCATAAATAGAAAGCAGGTACTCTGATCCTTTTATTTCCTTTCTACTGAATTTGGATGTGGTTTTATAGGCAAAACTGGTACAGATTGAAGAGAGGTTCATCGCCATAGGTCATAACTTAGGAAACTCATTGTTGGTAGTCCTATCCAATTATAGGTCCATCCCCTGTAGAAGGACAAATAAACTAGAACTATGTAATCTGGAGGAGAGCAAGTTGAGATATAAGCATCACTTGTTTCATATAAGATTCTGCTTTCAAGTAGGACACTGGCAGTTGCTACTGTTTGGAATGTGGAATATTATCAGTGGGTTTCAGCTTCACAGAAAGAATTAAGATTAGATGTACAAAGCATAAAAAGGCTTCCAAGTACGTGTGTATGGTCATGCACGCTCTTCTGCCACTAAAGAGTACTAGATTATGATCTAGATATCCACTTGTCTGGGATGGACTATGCTTCTTCCTAAAAGCACACCTAACTAGTCAACTCTCCTTCGAAGGGTTCACATTAGCCGTTTAGCATTGGATACTTGGACATTTGTGAATGTATACTCCATTTTGCAATCTGCTTCTAATTACCAAATCTGGGTACTTTTGAAGAAACTGATGGATCATCTATCTGAAAAAAAAAATATTTTTTTTTAATGTAGTCTTAACAGGATCAGGCATTCGCCTAGCTTTGCTTATCAGCAACTTCAACGAGGGTAATGTCAAAATAGTTGTACTAAAACGACCTTCCATTGTATGGCTGATTCTGAAAACTGTAGTATTTTGTAGAATAATTCAAGAGCTACCAAGTTGGTGTTAGAAAAAAAATTGTATGAAGATTACATACAATTTACTGTTTCAAGATGTGTTTAAAGGAAGTAGAGAGGAAGTTTATTGGCTTTTGCTCAAACTGTGTCTTGAAAATACCATTCTTATAAGACTATTAAAGTTAAATATTACTGATATGTGGGCCTTTATTACAACTTGTTATAATTGCAATGCACATTTAGTTTACTGCTTCATGATGTGGTCTTTCCAATCTCTTCCAATGACCTCAGAATGTTCTGTAATTTTGATTTCACACTGCAAGTCTCCTTCTGGGTTTATATTTTTATATTTAGACATTTGAAAGTTTATATTTGGGTAGTAAAATCTACTTCCTGTGGTTCTAATTAATGCCTGAAAAGTTTAATTTTTTTTAATTCTCAAAGTTAGAGCTTAAAAGAAACCAAATTTATCTTATAAGTTTCAATATTAGTTGACATTGAAATAAATAAACTAGATTTACACTTGGTTTTCAGTCAGAGAGTACAGTTAATATCCCCATTTACACATGCTTCTATTATTCCATTAATTAAAATGTATTTTCAAACAGAGTGAATTAAACAATTTACTAACAACTATTTGTAGAGCTCTTATCTGATTAGCAGAATTTGCATATACTAGCAACATAAAATTTCCTTGGAGGATATAAGATACACACATGTGAAGCTGTACACAATGATATATTACAGTTACTACTCAAATTACCAATACACTTTGTGTGAATATAAAGTGAGTATACTTCTCAAAATCACTTTAATTTTAAATGCCAACGTTCTATCAAGTCAGGAAAGGCCCTTTTTAAATTGCTGTTTTGACTGGTTTTAGTAAGTGAAAATTGATTGGGAGAAGCTAAGCTTGTCTGCACTTGTGTTTAGCAAACCATCAAACAGGGTGATATCGCAAGTCTTATGAGCACAAGTCTTTCATGTTTGAAAACTCAATACAGTAACTTGAAGATTTGACTTACAATATATACAAAATGTGCATTATATGATTCGCTTTTTGGGGATTTAGATTAGAATATTCCAGGCATTCTAATTGGCTTTTGATGACACTGATTTTACAAATAGATTAAGTGTGTATAGGGGATTTTAAAAAGATGACTCTGATATATTTAAGAGGAAAATCTTAACTTCTTGATAATAAAAAGTAGCAAAGACATATTTGCCAGGAGAAAGTCAGATTTTCATTAGACTGACTTGCACTTATTTTATGACAAAGTGTTGTTTGGTTTCTAACAATATAAATATTGGAAAGTAACATTGTCTTCTTTGCACTTGGGACCGAATAAAGATTCTCAAGGTCCCGAATCTTAAGAGCAGTTGCGCCATTTTGCTTATGCATCTTTGTTCCTACTTGTCCTTAGAACAAAAATGTTATAAAATAAGTTATTCTAAATTTGATAATTCAGGTATTTTATTAGACAAACACTTTTATACATTTCAAAAATATCAAAAGTCAAAGATTGCTTTAAAAACATTCTAATGTGCATACGCATGTATATTCATATATACACATATATTCATATACACACAAATATTTTGTGAGATTGGGTTATATATACATATATACATATATATGTGTACATGCATACACACACACACATACATTTTTTGTGAGATTGGTCTTGCTACTTAGTCCATGTAAGCCTAGAACTTGCTACACAATGCAGGCTAACTTTGAAATCCTCTCCTGAAGGCAAGGCTGAGAACAGGTAATGGGAGGAGTAATGAAAGAGGATTAAAGACCGATTGCTTTCCAGTTCTCTTATGAATATTTTGGTTTTGATGGTGGATAAGTGCATAAAATAGATTTGATGCTGAGAGTGTAAAATTTATTGTAAATTTGCACAGCTCTGAGGCTTATCTTAACTGCATTGAAGTTTTTTTGAGTTTTATAGACTTCAAGTCTGCTTGATTATGATGTGTGATAAAGTTTATAATTTTTAAAGTATGAAATTGGTATCATTCTGGCTCAATACTCTAGATTTTAGGATTATAGAAATCTGCCACATGGCTGACTCTTCTGGTATTATTATTGCTGTTACTGTTACTAATAATGTGGCATATACTTTATGTGACAGTTGGTAATTCAGCTATAGCCAAGTAGCAAATTGTGCTTCTTAAACTACCTCTTTGGGAAAAATACTGTTTGTAATGAATTGACTGTAATAAAGCTTGAGATCACTGCAATGAAGATATTCTACTTAAGGCACATTTTACTAACACAGTTTACTTTGTCTTTCAGTGACTTTGTTCACTTTAAAATTGTATATTATTATTGTGGAGGGAAAAATACAGGAATATATAAAGGCACAATGAAGTATCATCTGTAAGCTTTCTATTAAGAAATAATTGCTGTTAGTATATGGGGATATTCACTGTCCATTTTCCCCATATTCACTGTCTGAATGACACACACTCAGACATACAGTTTTACAAATGGCCCATATTTTGTTCACTTTATATATGGTAGCCATTTTTTTCCATGTCAATGAGTCTCTGTTAAAATTTCTATTTGTGTATAGGTTTTGATAATTGAATTTGTTTTGTTTTGTCCTTTCCTACTTAGGAGTCATCACACTTTGGTTTTAAATACTTATGTAGGTAGGTCCTGCTTGATGTACCGCAGCTGTAAGGCAAGCATTAGTCCAGGAAATACTAGCTCCGTGTCCTACCTGCCACTGGATCTTACAGTGAGTTTTAAATTAGCCTTGGTTATTCTCTTGTCTGCTGACAATGAATGAGTGTTCAACCCAAGCCAGTGAAATAAATCTCTGCCCGAATCACTAAGAGATTCACAAAGTACAGGCATCAGCAACAAAGAAAGAACAAAACCTAGAAGAAATCTCTTTGGGAGTCAAGCTAATTTCTTCCGTGTGATAGCACTGTGTTCTGCAGCTTTAACCTCTCTGACCAGTTCAAATGTTTTACAAAGGTAGATTCAAACAGCATACATCAGCTGTCACGGACTTTCCAAGATAAACCAAGACCCATATTCATTATTTGACTTTCACTGTGTTCATTAAATATATATACGTTTTCCAGTGAAGACCTGGTTATCTGACTCCCAATATTCTCTTTTGAGTGGTTGAATTCTCCAACAGTTAGTCTAAATCTCAACTGGCAATTTCTTTGTATATTTTTTTAATCTGAACTGTATGTCGAGGTTTCCTGAGTATATCCCACACAGTGTTCCCGGCACAGTGCTTTTTCTTTATAGTCCAGAACAACCACTATAGCTTTGGAAACAGTTGGTGTGCACCCACTAGTAGCCCAAAGGACTAAGATGTCGTGTTAGGTTCTCTTTATCACATATGTGTCCAGTAATGACTCGTTGACTGTTTGACTGGCACACTGAGAGGCTGACAGACTGATGGACAGACGGGTCTTAGGCCTCTGATTTCAGATGAGATTTCCACTATAGGACCTTTAGAGTCTCATCTTGTAATGTGACCTATCATGCTGCGGATGTTGCCCAGTGGAAAGCGCTCAGTTAGCATGCAACAGGCTCTGAATTCACTCTCTAGCACTTCTAATAAATAACCTGTGAGAAGAAAATAGATACTATTTATATATATGAGGCATAGTCTCAGGTTGCTGTTAGGATTTTGAAAGAGAAAAATCAAACTGTTAAAGCTACAAAGCACACCATTTAGTAATCCCTCATGAAAGATTGTTCGTTCACTGTGTGCTGTGGCATAACAAAGGCTGTCAACACTTCTGTGGCTCCTTTGACTTCCCTTTGAAAACCGACTTTTAAGTTGAATGTGACAGCATTAAGGCTATGCCATAATTTGCTATAATTGATTAAAATAAGCTAGCAATTTAATTATTATTAGCATGGGCTTGTGCGATACACATTCACATCTCTACTACTCTTCAGAAAGCCAGTCAACTAAATTCACTTATAAACAAATTATTCTTTCATATCTATATTCAAAAAATCAAGTAAAAACAAAATGTATGTTACAACATTAATAAATAAAGACAGCATTCTGTTTTCATGAATGTTTTGAAGTGAAATATAATGAGAATGACCTGAAATTGATGGTTATACTTGGCACACATAGAGACAGGCCATATAGCTATTAGATCCCATCTCTCTTGGAAGAAACCTGTCTGTATAACAAAACCTAAGGAAAAAAGGAAAGGTCTTATTCTCATTTTAGCATGTAAGTCTCATAGTGTTTACTGTCCTTCTTGGAATCCTAGAATTAAATTGTAGTTAAGAAATAAACAACAACAACAACAACAAAAACATAACAAAAATCTAAGGAAGTTTGGCTGACACTATCTGGTCAGAAAACAACTTATTGTCGTTATTTTCAAGAAGAAAATGTTGCTGAGAGTATTGTGTCTAAAAAAGCCTGTGAGCATGTGCTTTAGGGAAACAAGGTGGTATTTTCATCTTGCCTTCTGCTTCAAACTGGAACTATTCCCCCTGGAAACTACTTCTCAGCATAGCCACATTACAAATGTAAACCCAGCAAATATTCCACACCCACCATCCTTATCTAGCTTGTCTGTGTAGCATTTCATAGAGAGAAACACCTTCCAAAACAACAACAACAACAACCACAACATCAACCACAACAAACCCATAAGTTTATATTCTCTAATAATCACTGATCCATACTCATGACCCTACAATGAGTGTTAAGGTCAAAGTTAACCAATTTGAATATATTATCCAAGACAAGAGAGTATTAGGATTTTAATGCTAGAATACTGATGGAAACATTTAAACTTTAAAAATGAGTGTGACTTTGCAAAATCTAGGTTATGATGACATTCTAGCAGTAAGTTCTTTTCTAGCAAAATGATCAGGAGGTGTGTTTGTGTGTTGGGGTGTATTTAAGCCCAGTGTCTTATATATGGTAGACTAATACCTAACCACTGGGCTACATCCATACTTGGCCCTTGATAATTATTTTTTATATAATGACAACAAATAAGGAATTTATTAAGAGTCTGTGCAGGGAGTTCCCATGAGAATTCACAATTTTAGGAATTAGTTAACCTGCACTGACAAGAAAGAGTTAGGATTTGGATATTTTAAAATGTATATGATATATTCCAAACTTCAATACTTATGAAGCTCCTAGATAACTCTATTTATGAAAATGATTCCTTTGCAGTTTCTGGAATTTCAGCATCAGCTGTCTTGATCTAGTGACCCTCTAATAAAGGCAAAGACCACACAACTCCACTGGCTTCTGTATCTACTTAGCATAATTTAAATGGTAATTAATAAACCATGAAGTGGATTTTGTATGCTAGAGAGTATGAGGGTGTAAGCTGTATTGGAAGAGACTTGGTTTGTTTCTTTGTTTTCAGTACTTGGTGACAAGCGTAGTCCCTTTCATATGTTGGATGATATTCCACTACTGAGCACTCTCTTAAACCCTGCCCTCCTCTCACTTTGAAAGAATTTTATTTAATGCAATCACCTATATAACATTTAGAATTTCCAGTGTTTTGATTCAGATGCCCAAACTCTAGAAATATTTTAAAAGGAAATCCTAGATTTTAAAGATGGAGTTAGTAATGAAGCTCTGCCTCTGGTTAAAATTCTCTCGAGGTAGTGATTTGCCACTTGCTGACATTTAGCTAGATTGTTTGCATTTTTACATCTGTGTGTGCAATGCTGCACTCAGAAATGAGGGGAAACTAACATCACCATGCAGCAGAGAGTATTGATCCTTTGTGAACTTCAAAAGTTTATCCTGCTTAGGCTTAAAAGAGCCCATTGTCCAATGTCAGGTTAGAAAACACCCATTTCATTATGATGCACCTTTTATCACGGACTATGAATATACTGTCTCCCATCTGCGGACGTAGCATATACTTTTCTGTTTTCTATTTATAGAGTAGAAAGTCAAGCCTACATGACTTAGCCAGAGACCTTGAAAGGTAGAAAGGTGGTGTGTGGGTGTGCGTCTCCAGCTGCTAGTCATCTGCTTCTTGAAGTTTCACTACCATATGTACAGTTTGAAAACATTATCTAGCTGTATAGAATCCTCTTGCTTTGGAACATCATTCTTTGACTATATAGCCAAATGTAATCTAAGCAGAATCAATAATCCATTCCCAGCTTATATAATGCCATTGCAGATCACATTCTTAATGTACTTAGATGCGTGTGACTAAAGAAAGGATGCTTTGATGTCACTTGTGAAAGCAGAGAGTGCATTGTTGAGGAGATGGGCTTCTTACAAAGATTTCCTCTCCCCTGGACTCAGAAGATTGTTTCAAACTCAATATTGACTCAACTTCTCTCTTTAGAAGAAGAAGAAGAAGGAAATCCACACTTAAGACTATGAACAATCCAAGTAAATCACTTTATTCCAATAAGGATGAGGATGGATATGGCCCTCTTACTAACAAATATAGCTGGCTTGCTCTAAATACAATCAATGCTAACAGAAAATTTACTTCTTTCCCTTAGGTTACTCAAATTGGGAGAAAAAATAGTGAGCACTTAATTCTTTTTAGCTTTGTGCAGAATGTGTATTTTCGCATTGTTTAATGCTAAATAGATAACTTCGTCACTCTATCCTGATCAGGTCTGCAGAACAAATTACCTGTGACCTATGAAAATGGGAATTCAGTTGAGCTATTTAAATATAGAAATTTAGGAGAACATGTCAAATCATGTTTTAATCTTAAAATCCAATAGAAAAATCAAAATGTAGAATTTAATCCCAGTTTTGTAAAGAATGATAAATTACACACACACAGACCCATTAAAAACAATGTAATATAAATCAAAATATTGACAGGAATTAATTGATGGTAGTAAGGTAATAATTTTACATTTGTGTTTTCTATGAGTTTTTAAATATAAAGGAAACATTT
Organism: Mus musculus; assembly: GCF_000001635.26. Classification (NCBI taxonomy): domain Eukaryota; kingdom Metazoa; phylum Chordata; class Mammalia; order Rodentia; family Muridae; genus Mus; species Mus musculus. Next base: position 43,677,804 of record NC_000084.6, on the reverse strand, counting down.
TATTACTGAAGTGTATAAAGTTTGTAAAGAATGTGACCACATAGAGAAAATTTGCAGGGACTATGAAAAATGAAAATTTCATTCTTCCTAGGTCATAGGTTTCCAGTCTGGTCTCCATAGTTAGCCACAGTATTCTGATGAGCCAGGCAGGATCCAGACCCTCCATACTGTCACCTAGAGGGTATCCTCTTACAGTTTTGAGGGAAAAGACCCTATCTACAAGAAAACTTCAATCCCACTGATATAATTTATGTGATATTCTGTGTGCCGAAATACTAAATTTCCTTAAAACCGAAAAATCGTATTTTCATTCAGCTTTCAGTCTTCTTTTTATCAATGTCATGACTTTCGGTTTAGTGTCATGAATTTTTGTTGTTGTTAGTAATTATTAGAACCCTGTGCACAAAAACTTCATTGTGACCTTCTAAGGCTTGGTTAAAATCCAATTTTAGTGCTTTAAAACAAAACAAAACAAAACATGTATTTATTCATTATATGCATCTCTCTATCTCTCTGTCTCTCTCTCTCTATGTGTGAACATCCAAATCGTTTGATTTATGCATTTAACATGTCTTTAACCTGAAAAGCTAGAAATGGACTATTGGCACAGGGAGTTTGGAAGGAGGACAGGATAATATCAGTGCAAGCAAAGTACAGACAGGGTAAACTAAGGGCAGAGAAATAAAAAAGAGCAGAGTGAGACGATGGAGGAATGAGGTGCCAAGAAGGCTCAGCCAAAGTGAGGTGTGTGTGAGGAAGTTACTTGGAAACCTGTGATCTGGCAATCTGAGAAAAATATGTAAGAGGATATGATAGAATATAATGTGACCTGAAAGAGCAGGGAAGAATACTGGCTAGATGAGAAAGGGGAGAAGAGCAGGGGTAAAAGAAAGGAAGGGGCACGGGATAGGTAACCAAAGCCAAGGATGCATGAAGAAGCCATACAGGGTTCTGCTAGTTTGTAAGCTACTTACGAAAATATATAGGTGACTGAGCAGAAATGTCACACAATAGTGAACCATGTGGCCCCAAGAAGACATGAGTTTTATTAAATGAGAATCTCAGTAACAGTCATGGGTGACTTCCTTATGAGTTATTGTGCAGAGAGGACCCAGAGGATCCTAAAACAATGCAGGACATTGTCACTCCCAGTTATATGGTAAGGCCCCATGGCCAAAGATACCCCATTATCTCTGCTTAAAAACACAGAGAAGCCAACCTTTCGCTGCCCACGAAAGCTATCCTTTTATATAGATTATAGTGCTGGAAGGTACCGTGTCGCTGAAGGAGGATAAAAGACGTCAGCGGTTTTATCCACAGCTGTACCTCTCCTGCTATAATACCCATCTTCAAGGCAAGATGTACCCACTGATGCAATAGCAGCATGACTTTATGGGGTTAACCAATCCCCTTTTATTTGGATTTAAGGTTTTTTTCACAGCAGGGATTTTATTCCTAGTACTATAAACATTGTTAAAAACCATGGCTAGGCAAGGCATATGCCCTAAGGGAGAACCTATTGATGTTTTTTGTTTTTTTTTTTTTTTTTCTTCCAGAGGTGATATTTTTCAAACTGTCTTCTAAATATCTGTGTTTATATCCATGGATTCCCGTATTCCCAGTTTTGCTCAGAGACTATTACAGGTAGTGGTTAATTCAGAAGTGCTGCTGTTTAAATCACTACTAATAAGTGATTGTGAGTTCTCAGATATAGATGGGACATTTATACCCACCCACCACCACACAGCTCAGGAAGCATGCAGAAGGGACAGAAAAAATTCAAGAATCAGGGTAGAGAAAATGCTTCAACATAAGCAGTGTCTTTTTATTTCATATTCTTCTAGTAAACGTGTTCATTTATGAACAAGATAAATGGTTGAACATTTTCAACTAAAATAGAACCTTAAGATATCCTTTTAACCAAAGTCAAATGTGTGTTCTCTAGAATTCTGCTCCTGACTTATAATAGATACAAAACTTGAATCTAAAAATGATCCTTGCACCCAACAACATGTTCTAAGTTGGGCATACTTGTGGAGGAGTTCAGGAGTGAATGGGGGACCTACACGAATGATGTAGACTCCAAGTACAACACTCGGGAAGTATTTAGGCCCCAAGAGAGACCTGGCTACCTTTATCAGAAGACAGGCGAATCTGTGCATTAGTTATGGAGAAAGAAGACATATCAAGGGAGCATGGTAAGGAGAGATTACCCAGGCCTGTGAAAAAAGGTAAAATGAGTTTGTGAAGATTCTGTTTACTGACCTAAATGGGGATCAGGATTGTAAATTACCTTGCCTTAACAGAAAAGTACAGGCATGCACAGTCAAGTCACAAATGCCTATTATTCAGGAAACAATGCAGAATGTGACATTTAAAATGAAGCAGAATGACACCACACAGAGCCCTTGGCAGCACTGGGGGCTTGCCATGTTCTGAATTCCAGCATACGTGAAGCACTGTCATGTGGTTGTGCAGGGAAACAGGATGTAAGATTGAAGTGAGATCAACTGTCACATCCTACAAGAAAAATTATGAATGACTCTCTGCAGTCCCTTCCCCCTTAGAGCCTTCCCTTACTTGCATATGAATGTAGTGAGAACACATGAACAGTAAATATTAGGAAGCACATTAAATACATCGATTGCAGTCACAGTCAAGGGACTCTTTCATTATTGTTTCTTTTCTTCATTTAACACAGAAAGCATAACCCTGAAGGTAAGAAAAAATGGAAACCCAGAGGGGATAAGGTCACTGAGTGTTTAATAAGAGTATTGATCCTGACTCTTGCTTCTACCCTGCTGGATTTTCTTCTTTGAGTTATGATTGTCAGATCCCCAACCTCAGTTTTAAATAGTATGTACCTTCTTCCTTTCTGTCTTTCTCTAAATATCCTTGAAGCAGAAGTCTGTAAAACCAATTTAAATTCCTTAAACTCCTTATTTCTGCTTAACTAAAAAGAAAATATTGGGTTAGGTTATCTACATGACTCTTCTACTATAAGTCTGTGTTGGTAGCTTTGTAACTGTCTAACACAATTTTTGACTGTTCAATGTCTTAAATAGATCATTCTCATTATAATCATGTAGTACTGGATTACCTTTCAGAGAGAGAGAGAGAGAGAGAGAGAGAGAGAGAGAGGTAGTAAGAGGAAGAGAGACAGAGAAAAACAGAGACAGAGCATAGAGAGATGGGAGATAGGAAGATAAAGAGAGATGCAAAAAGCAGGGGACTGGGAAGGAGAGAGGGAGGGAAAAGGAAGAGGGACAGAGAAAAGGACAGGGAAGATGGCAGAAATAAAAAAGAAACAAAAGTGGCAGAAAGAGAGTTAGAGAGAATATTGCCATCCAGGTTAGCAAACATGATATTCAGCACACCCAAAAATGCAGATGCCAGGCTAATTAATCAATGCAATACTTCAAAGGATCTGAGCTTATTTCTCCACTTAACACATGTACAGCAACCTCCTGGCACAAGGTGTATGACACGTTGACCGAAACACTGATGCTTTACCAAGCTTACTTAAGAGTTTACAGAAGAGGATTTTTACAGTCTTTCCACTCAACCTTGTGAACCTGTTTTAAATGCAGCCTCAATGGAAAGTGTTTTCTTTGCCCTGCAGACTCCTTGTGCTTGCACATTCAAAGAGTCACTGTCTAACTTTCCTTTTTTAGAGGCCAGGTGGGAAGCCAGCTTAGCCATATGTGTGATATTTTAATCAAAGTATGAGCATCGCTCTGCCTGCATGAAGACATCAAAGAATATGTTTATCTCCTTCCTCCTGTCATCTTTCTGGACATGCATTGAGGTCATATTCAGAAATAGAATGTGTCTTCAAGCCATAGCCCCTTGATTAGACAAGGACTATCTCCCCATGGCTGTGGCTGGGGTACCACATTCTGTTCAGACTGTGACATTTGGAGCAATGGGATATTGCAAGGTCACAACTGGGGTTCCTTGGACCTTGGAAGCTAACTGGGTGACATGAGCAGGCAGCCTACCCATTCTGTTTTGCTTGGTTTCTTTGTTGTTGTTGTTATTCATTTTTTTTAGGTTTATTTATTTATTTCATGTATGTGGATATACTGTCGCTGTCTTTAGGCACACTGGAACACAGCATCAGATCCCATTACAGATGGTTGTGAGCCACCATGTGGTTACTGCAAATTGAACTCAGGACCACTGGAAGAGCAGTCAGTGCTCTTAACCACTTAGAGACTTCTCTCTAGCCCCAATCTGGTTTTTGTTTTGTTTGCTTGTTTTTTAATTGTGAAAAGACAGAGATAAAAGATCCCATTTCTATTTTTAAAAAATTATTTTGGAAGCAAAGATTTAAAAAGTGCATAAAGAATTTCCTAATTCTTCGCTTTCAAAAACGTGAGCAGATTTGCCAATGGATTGGAAAAAAAAAAAACAAGTTTTCTATAATAATTTGCCCCATTATTTTCCAGATATTTCTAGTGATCATGTTTACTTCAGAGGCCCTCTTTATTCTCCCATTAGCCTACAATCTCCTCGAAGCAACTGAGATGGGATGGAACAAGAAAAGAAGGCAGGATTGCAGTCCCAGGGAACTTAACAGAGCCTAAAGATGGTTCAAATCCACATTGATTTACTCCTTCTATTTGTAAAGTACAGCTGTTCCAGCTGTGATGTTGGTACACAGTGAGATAGCATCACTGAGAGGTATGGGCTGTGAGTGATCTAAAGACTATCACAATGCAAATGTTGTGTCCAGTGAAGGTGTTCAGAGTGCCTTGAGTACAGATGTAGATCAGAAAACATTGCGCTCACTTAAAATGCACTTGTCTGTACAAATAGAGAAAACACTCGCAGGAAAAAAAAAAAAGAAACATACTCAGGTGCTAGAAACACGGTTGAATATTTTTTAAGGTTATTTTTTATTGTGGCCCATGTTTCTTAAATCATTCACAGTGTACATATATTACATGGTTAGTAAGGGAAAGAATAAGCCAGAAAGAATGTTGAAAGGTAGATTTGACTGAGTGTGAGGCAAGTGGACAGTGCCACCAGATAGGAGAGATGGTAAGGTTGAAGAAGGTTAAAAAAAAAACTCTAGGAATTCTCATAATTGAGAACGATATGCCTTAGAGCCAGCTCCTAGCCAGAGTCTTCCTGTCCTGGAACAGATAATCATGAAACCCCACTGACAGGACCATGACAACCAGTCATATAGCATAAAAACTAGAGCTGTCTACCTAGAACTCTACCTAGATAGACCCCTACTGTTTAGCCAATGAGCTTCCTTTCATGGGCATACCTTCCTGCAAACGGTATTTAATCTCTGGTTCACTCTGAGTAGTACATATGCATTCACATCCGCCATGAATAAAACAGTTTGAACAGGCAACGATATTCTCCTTCATCAAGGATCATTGCAGTGGGTGTAGGGACGGGGGTTCACCTTTATCATAAAGAGCTGCGCCTAAACCTTCTGGAGATGGCCTTCTATACTATTGGGACTCACTTGGAACCACTCTGGGCTCAGCTATCCCCTTCATACCTGGCGCATAGGGGAAGCCTGAGCTTGTGGACAACCATTCACAACTTCTCTGTTACCAGAGTCTTGTGAATACACAGGAGTCTGGGAACCACTGTTCTCAACTCCTTGGGGTCTCTAATGGGTATACAAGAGATTGAGCACCTCAGCATCTGTCTCAGACCTCAGGAGAGCACAAGCTGACCCAGGAGAGCAAGAAAGACCTATTTGAAAATCTACTTAAAATATATTCATATGTGCAAAGAAAGGAGGCTCTGGATAATCTCCTTTCTTTTGACCTCACACTATCAGAACCATTTTTGCATATCTGTTCCTATCTTGGACTGTATTTTGCCTTCCCTGCACAACATGTCTTTGGCACTCCAGCATCTCAGTGGCAAGGCAGACACTTGGGCTAGCAACTGAGCATTCTAAAAAGGTCCCCATGGATACTGGGAGATAAATGTCATTCCTACCTCCAACACTAAGTTGAATGTTACTTTTGTTATTATTTTTTGTTCCTTCAGACTTTTTAAATTAGTTATGAATTAAAAATAATGGTCATTCATTAATGTGCAAGCCAAATGAGGTCCAGATGCAGTGCTGCCCTCTCCAAATGAAAGGTGTGAAAATTCTGGAGGAAAAGCCACAAGGTGAGACCAAGGGGACAGCAGAGATTATGTCATCGCAGTCAATAGAAAAGGACAGACTTTCTTGATGCTCCCCCTGTGAATCATTATGGAGTTTAATATCATGGTCATTTTTTTTGAAAAGGCGACTAATTGGTTAATATTAATGTATCTTTTTCTTAATTTCCAAAATGAATTCAGATAAGCTGTGTAAGCCATTGTCATCTCTTGATGAGTATTCAGTACATACTCTGTAATCTTTCTTAGTCACTCTAGCTATTTTCTGACGCTTCTATTATGAGCATAAATTGCTTTCTTCAAGAAAGCCCTATTTGAAAATCTACTTAAAATACTTCTGTGTGTGCAAAGACAAGAGGCTCTGGATAATCTCACTTCTTTCGTTTGATCACCATCGGGACCATGTCTGCAGATCTGCTCTGTCATCCTGCCCTCCCCTGCTCAGTTGGACCTCTTCTTTCCTTCACCAGCTTCTTCTAAGTCACTTATTCCAGATACCTAGTATCTGTGACCACACAATTAGATGGCTGTCTCCCTGGCAGAGCAGTCCAGCCTACTCAGATGTCCTCGAACCTGAATTCCTGTGGTATTCACACTGCCTCCCTGTTCGGTGTACTATTTGTCTCACCTGTATTGAAAGGCACCTAAGAATTGGCCTTTCTCTTCCTGCTTCCCAAAGTGGAGGGGAGCCCTTCTAAAGAGAGAACCTTGTGTGTCACACGCTCTGTTGCTCATTTGTGTGCTTTTCATTCAAGGTGACTAGAAGGCAGAGAGCCTTGATACATTCCTCAACACATAGCTGCTTGCAACTGGACATCTCTGTCCCATTTTTGTTCTTACATGGTATCTGGTGGCTTATAAAATTAGAATTTCACCTAATTATCTACCCTTACCACGTTCTTGTGTTGTTTCATATAACTGCAGTGACAACTCAATGGCATTAAATACTAAATCCAAACAAACCTTGCTTTTGAGTGCCTTTTCCTGCTTAGGCTAAGAGTTCCCTCTTCTCTTGGTATCCTTCTTTTTTGGTGATATTTTCCTACTCATTAAAAACTATATTAAAAATCAAAAGGTCTAATATATTGACCTCAGCCTGTCCCAGGAACCATGTTAAGCTTTCTCTATTCCATAAGGAAGAACACCCCCCCCCCTTTCTTCAATTTCAATTTGAGATTCCCATATACTTTGAAATTCAAATATATACCCAGTTTTGGATACTGGATTCTAGCAGAAAGGTGCACTGGAGCAAGCAATGATGCTGTATTTAATTCCCTACAGTGCCTTTAGGCTATACAGCAACCTAATATCAGCAGGATCCAGCAGAAGGGACTGGTTGTCAGAGAAGGGAGGAATGCTGAGAAGGAAAAGGCCCTCATACAACTGTTAGCTTTCGAGAAAGAAGCCTTCTGGCCACCCCAGATTAAACTGTGTGTTCTTCTCAGTTCTTTGTGCTGCCATAATTCTGCTGGTCATTGGAACGAATTGGATTTCACTTTCAGCTGGATTTAACTGGATTTTAGATAATGCAGTAATATAGTGTGAACAGTAATATAGTGAGAATGACTCAGTGCAGATAGTGACTTGGAGACTCTTACCTAAGCTATTTATTCTGTATCCTTCCTTTCTGAGTTCCTCTTTGCACTACAGATTCACCTGGAACTCAGGAGCAAACAAAGCAGCTACTATAACCAGAGGCCTAAAATATGCCCCCTTTTGTTTATAATTAAAAAAATAATACTCACAGCTAAGAAGGAATTTCAGTTTAAAGAACACGTCTATATCTTTCCTGCCTCTGTATGTCTGTTTGTCCTGTCCTGTCTGTCTGTCTTAAATGCACATACAAACACACAAATCACAGAAATACACACCGTGCCTTTAAATAGCTGTGTCTTCATTTTCACATGCTATGTACTAGCAGTTTATATCTTCAGACTGGCTGTGGATACGAACTTGATTGTAGATTTCAAAAGGCTTAGAGTGACTCATTTCTTTGACTAGGGACTACCCTGTTACATAATTGCACCCTAAGAAAATAGCTGAGTGAAAACCACTTATGATTGACCTCTTTATGATCTACACTATCAGGAAGCTGTGAAGATATTGAGGCTCTTATGCCCAGTGTGACATTTTATTTAGAGATGGAGTCTTTCAAAAAATACTTAAATCTCATGGAGGGCATAAAGCACTCATCCAATATGACAGGTATCATTTTCAAGAAGTGACTTCAGGAATGAGCACACATAGAAGAAGCCCTGTGGGAACTGAGTGGGAAGGACTTTGAAAGTCTAGAATAAAGACCCCAGGAGAAACCTTCCAGCACTTTCATCTTATATTTAAATTGTTATAATAGCATTAAAAATGTACACACAATTCAATTGTAGTGAGAAATATCATGGATTCGAGTACAGTTTCGCCATGGTGTTATAGGATACAAGGATCTATAGTAGTCAAAGTTTGCTATATTGCAAGAGAAGATGTGTGCTCTATTGGCTTACACAACAGAGGTGGGGTAGTCCAGCAAAAAAGTACTTGTATAATGGGGAGACAGAGAACTGATTCTAAATCCAGAAAGTGAACGTGTTTGCCATCCAAGTCTAGTGCCTAAAGTGTGGAGGTGCCATGCTGTTGAGTCCCCATTGAAAAGCCAAAGAAACAGCTGGAAGCAGCAGTAATAGAACAGTTAGTGCCTCCAAATAGAGACCACTGCCTGTCTCGATGATACTGTCACACTGTACTCTCATCTGGGCACTCTTAGAGAACCCTTCCTCCCTCTAACTCCACATGTCAGTCCTCTCTGGAAACACCCCCAAATACAGAGAGTAGTGTGACACTCATCCCTTAATGGAGTCAAGTAATACCTGAGTTCTACTCTCACACTACTCTGCAGTTCTCACTGATATAGAACTTATGCAGAGTAGGCTGCAGATGCAAAAGGAGGAAACGCAAAAGTATTCCTATAGCACTCTGTGTGCCTGTATGCACAGTGCCAACACTGTATTCACTGAACCTTAAACCTTTCTTGATCTGATGCTATTATTGCCACTGCTCCTCTGTGTGTGTGTGTGTGTGTGTGTGTGTGTGTGTGTGTGTGTGTGTGTGTGTGTGTGTGTGTGTATGTGTGTGTGTGTGTGTGTGTGAGAGAGAGAGAGAGAGAGAGAGAGAGAGAGAGAGAGAGAGAGAGAGAGAAAGAGGTATGCATGTGTATGTGTTTGCCTATGTGGACTACGGACTACCATGGAGGCCAGAAATTGATGTATTCACATCCTTTGTCAGTGTCAGTTGCCTCTCTGCCTTTGTTCATTTTGTTTCTGAGGCAACGTTCCTAACTGAACTTGAAATGCCTCATATCAGCTAAACTGGCTGGCCAGCACCACCTGCATTCACCTCCAGCAGAGGTTACAGGCAGCACCACAATTCTCACAAATGACCTTCATGTGGATACTGGAATCCAGAGTCGGGTCTTCATGCCGGCCTAACAAATCTGAGTCTTCCTTCTTTTCTTTATAACTTTGCCTGTAAAGCCTTTTTTTTCCCTCTCCTATGTACATGAGTTATTTTGGGAAATATCCATATGATATGTGTATTTTAGTCTCATGCTTTAAAATGCATTTGAAATAGAATAACACTTATCCAGATTATGACCTTTTAAAAGTCAGTAACTACTAGAATTCTAAACACTCTTGCCTATAACGCCATTTAAAAATTCTTCTTCATTATCCTTATACCTTAATCTATTTCTATTCTCACAGTTGGAAAGTTCCCTTTCACATGGAACATGTAACCTTTTTACTGTTTCTAAATCTTCTCTCCTTAAAGATTTCATGTTTTTATTATCTTAATTATGTGTATGCATGTCTGGGGGTGCCTATGTGAGTTTGGGTGCCTGTAGAAGCCAGAAAAGATGTCAGCATCCCTGGAGCTGGAGTTACAGGATGTTGTTAAGTCTCGTGTCATGGGTGATAGAAAACGACCTAGAGCGTCCCATAAGCCCGAGGAGTCTCTTAAGCATTGCATCATCCCAGCCCTGTGATGAGAATGTTCAATTTCAGAAAAAAATTCCAGATTTAAATATTTGAGAGTCACTGGAATACTGTGACTCTGAGAGAAAGCTGTTTAACTTTTCTTAAGTTGCTGTGTACTTAGCTTCTGGACAGCAGCATACTTTTCTTGTTAAGGTCATGGCTAAGATGAAGTTAACTAACAGTAGAGAGGTCAAAGGCAAAGATACTGGGGTCAGATTTCTATTTTAGCTTCCATATCTGTTGATTGTGTGACCAGACATGTGGCCTGACTTCTGTATCCTAGATTCTTTGAGAATCAGATGGGAATAATGATGGAACCCACAAAGTAATCTTGTGCAATCTTAACAATGTGAACTAACCAGTACAAAATTCTTGTGAAAATTTACAAAGCCCTAATAACTTACTTCATACATCTCCCCATTGTTATTAGAACTTTATCTTCAGTTCTTGTTTTCTCAAAGAGCTTAGCTAAGTTTCAAGTAAAGCAAAGTAATGAGAGAGGAGAAAAGAAAGAGGAAGGGGTTTTTTTTAGAGTGGGCAGACCTGACATGAATGGAGGGGCAGCCGATTGAGTTCTGTGGTATAGATTTTCAGGATGTGACTCTGAATGTTTATAAGATGTGTAGAATAACCATGAGGGTAACGTTATCCTTTTACCCTGTGAAATAGTGAACTGGATCTCCCTTCAGGATATGTTTCCCATGATTCTATTGAAAGCTAAAAAGGAGAGGGGTAAAAGCCAAAACACAAATGATAATATAATTAAACTGAGGCTGTTTGAGGACACAGAACTTTGTTAGTTCTTCTGTGTGGAAGCTGGGAGAGAGTCTTGACATCTTAACTTCCTGCTCTGATGGAACAAGCCTAGATGCAGCTTCAAGGAGGCCTTACCATGTAACTGTACTTTAACCACCACGAGGCACGGTGCAGAGTCCTTTCCTCACATCTAGCTGGTGCCCATACAGTCCTTGTGTGCTCCTTTGTCTCTTCTTCAGACTCACTTTCCCCACACTCACTTGGTGTCTTCTCTCATCTTTCACAGTGCTTCTGTTGTTCAAACCACAGTATAGATATCCTCCCCTTTAGAGATCCCCTCAGCGCATCCAATCTAGAAAAGCCACAGCCACCCTTTTCACTTCACATCATCCGATGCTTCTCAAACTCTACTACAGTCCCCTCATCTCCCTGAACCTGAGTACCACATCCTAAGAGTAAGCACAGAGCTGTGTGGTGAATGCATCATCTAGGCTAGAGTCACTGTAAACTGCCTCCACGTGTGACTATGTACACCGCAAAACTCTTCAAACAGAATAATGTAAAGGATGAGTATCTACTCAATCAGACATTCTGGAGATTTTCTTCTTTTCCTCTTTTACTTCTGTTCTCCCCACCCCCATTGTAGCCTCCTTCCTTTATCCACTATCATTGTTAAATCCTATTGAAAAAAAAAAAACACCATAGGAATGCATTAAAAAAAAAAACTTCCTGTTAATTATCTTCCTGGGGTAATTCACCAGTAATGGATGTCAGATTAAATATTTAAAAGACCCCCTGTAACAGGTGTTGCTTCTCTCCTTATCTTTAGAGATCTTTATCACTGAAAGTAGAAGGAAGGTGCAACGAGACAGAGAGAACTTTTACAGAACAAAAGAGCAGTTTGTACACTTTCCAGAAAGTCATAGAGGATCAGTGTCTCTTGATATGTGGGCCAGTATTAAAGTTATTTATCATAGCAACTTAGTTTTTCCAAGACTGGAGATGTATCTCAGTGGTATAGTACTAGCTTTTATAGAGCCTTATGCTTGATCCTCAGCACCGCCAAAAAGAACACTAAAAGTATATGTGAAAGACACATTCCATGGATTACACTTGGAACCTTTGTTCCTCCACGGGTTTAGTTTTGCATTCACATATAGACTTCTGCTATGATCTAGTGAGGTTGTTATTACACAAAATTCTGACATTTTTAGACTCAATTACATTGAGCATTTTGTTTGTGATTGTTCTAGTTACTTTCTATTCCTGTGATAAAACATTGGCCAAAAACAATTTGGGGAGGAAAGGGTTGATTTGGCTTACATTTCTCCATCACCATCCATCATTAAAGGAAACCAGGTCAGGCATTCAAGGCAAAAACATGGAGCCAGGAACCAATGCAGTGACCATGGAGGAGTGATGCTTACTGGATTGCTCCCCAGGGCTTGATCAGCCTGCTTTACTTAAGACCACCTACCCAGGAGTGGTATTATCGACAGCAAGCTATTCTCTTACATCTCCATCTATTGAGAAAATGCCTGACAAATGTGCCTATCTGATAGGGCCAACTTCTTCATTGCAATTGCTTCTTAGCTTGTGTCAAGCGGACAAACAAAACCAACCAGGAGTTATTTGATGTTTCTATAACTAAAACATGTTGGAAACTGTTGTTTATTCGAACATCTGGTAGCTCCTTGCAACCTGGAACCTATTGTGACACATGGCATAAAGCTTATTTAAGTTATCGAGAATATTTTTATTTGCTCCATCTCATATTAAATTTGGACTTTCAAAGAAGTTATTTTTATCTCTCTTTAAATTGGATTTCCTTTGCATCTTAGCAATTACTCACCCAGACTTCCATTGCAGATAGAAATTAGCTAAATCGTTTCATTGCTACACTGCCGTGAACTTTTCTATAATGATTTAGATAAAGTTGTAAAATTGGCAACCACTGGGTGACATTCTGATAAGCCCAACACTTCTTTGCTCTCATTATTGATCTAGTGGCATTGTAGTCAGAGGGAGTAAGTATCAGAGACCTTCATTTTTTTCTGAAGCCTATAAAGCTATTTGTTAATACACCTATTTTATGTAACTTCTATGATGAATAATTTTAATAGATAAATCTGCTTCCTTCTAAGTTAAAAAGCATGTGATAAAGTTTTTGTTTGAGTTTTAAAAATTCCAGGTAGATTTTTCAACTGATAACAAATAAAATTTGTATTTTTACTTGATATATGTGAAAAACAAAACAACAGAAAAAAAAAACCTTTGGATTAAAGTAAACTCCAAAGTTTTCAAATTTTCTAATATATCTTTATTAAAAGTAATTACAATACATTAATGCATTTGTGGATTGGGTAATACTGAACCTCGGATACAAGTCTGTTACCACTAGAGGATTCTAAAAAATTGCTACCAACATAAATTAACATGTTTAATTCTTATTGTAGGCCTAAAATGTTACTAAATGTCTCCAACAATTATCTCTCTTCATTTCTACAGTTTCTCTGACAGGCAGGTACTCTAGATATTACTGTAATAGTAATCGGTCACGTCACAGATGAGCAGCTTGGGTCTGAGGGGCACACAGCTGGGTTCAGGCTGAGGGTCAAAGCCAGGATTCCCCCAAGCCCCTGTGATTTAGTCTGGATACTTTCCCTGACTGAGCTGATTTAAATAGGCTCCCTGTTTTGGAAAGATCTAGTGTTTTGCAAAGGTTTCCTCTAGACCTGTGAGCACATCGGTACTAACTTCAGTCATTTTGGTGGCGAGGTGGTCTCTTAATGCCACACATTCTACTCCTCCTATAGAGTTGAAAGGAACATCCATTTGTGAAGATCCCCTCCCTCCTCACTGCAGTACACCTCACCAGACAAAAGGTACATAGAGAGTCACCACTGCCACAGGTGCACCTCTGGCTCCTGGATTCTGCATTTGTAAGTGACAGATTAGTTGCTTTCATGGTCAATAAGCATCCATCCACAGGAATTCTCTTAGTTCAGAGTACCCAGTTTCCTTTAAACAAACAATGTAAATTATGTTAAAGGAGGAAAAAAGACAATGAGATCTTCAATGCATTTATTTATTGAGCACCTATTGAAAAATGTGATGGAATCTAGTGGCTTCTGCGACACAGGAAGTACAGTGCTCTGTATCCATCTGTTTCCTTGCCTGCCTGCCCCAACCTCCTCTCTGCATGTCTGTTGTTTTGTTCACTGCTGCTCACCTGTGTTAACAGATGGTCAATCCAGAGACAATGGCTGCACTTGTGGGGATAAAGCCCAGGCTATTTATATTCAGTAGTATCTACAGGCAAGTATGTTCAGCCCTGTTCAGCCTTCTTTGGACACTAGACAATCGAACAGCAAATAATAGCTATTTGCTCTCTTTTTCTCCTCCTACTCTCTTTTCCAGTTACCTGTCTCCATCTCCCTTCCATTGAGTTGAGTTCCCACAGACACCTGTCTTATGGAGATTTATTAAGCCTCGTTCATAATGCTATTTCAGATCCTGAAACAAAGAATAAATGCAATCTATCATGTCAAATAGGTTATTTTCTTTTAAATATTTATAGATAGGACAACATTTTATGAATGAATGCCCCTTCAAGAAAAACATCAGGAGATAAGTATGCAGAGAACCTAGGCTATTTGGTCAGGATGTCTTGATCTTTCTATGCCCCAGGGTAAAGCCAGAGCATGAGCTTCCCTGACAGTTTGCTTCAATTTTTACTAAGAATGATTTTTCCTGTAATTGGCTACATGAGTGAAATATGTCCTTTATATGTTTTATTCTCCCTGAAAGTTCAATCATTGTGGTATATAAAAATAATATTGAAAAGTAATCATTTCTAGCTAGTAGAGTTTAATCTAATTCACAGCAGTCAAATGGTAATCTCCGTCAATAGTCTTGATATAAAACTCATTGAAGAAGGTGTATTGCCCTTTTCTTCACACTGATAAACTCACAGTTTATCACACTTCCACATAAATGTCTGTGCAAGACTTCATTGGAAAGTATCCCGTGTGCCTTTTGTTAGCACACAGAACACACACACACACACACTTAGATTAAGTTAAATGAGCTCTGCTTTCATTGTGAGTCCTTGAATTTAAGTAGGTTCAATTTTCTCATGTCTCATATTAGCCAATACCTTAATTGTGTAGATGCACTAATTGTGAACACAATCATTCCTTCTTGCCTAGTTTCAGTCAAAGGACAACGATGTTGCAGAGGTACTGGGGGAGAGAACTCAATACCAGGATTAAATGTTACAGTCAATGTCCATGCCGACTGTAACTGTGACTGCTGTTAATTCTCCATTGTAGGATTTCACCTCTGTACCTTTCCTGAGTACAGACACTTTTCCATTTATTATGTTTTATGAATCTCCATAATCAAGCCATGTCTTCCTATGTCCAATTATTTTTTCTTGATTTTCCCATCTGAATATGGGTGGGCCTTTCACTCACTTTGTGAATTTTCAGAATTCAAGCTGTCAGTCATTCAAGTTATAATCCTATAATCTCCAGTGTCACCAATGATACCCCACCTGCTTTATGCATTGCTCTGTTTTGTTCCTGAGATGGTGTCATACTTTGTAAACCTAGGTGTCCCCAAAACTTCTTATGTAGCCATACTGGCCTTGAACTTAAAGTGATCCTTCTGCCTCTACTTCTTAAGTCTGGAGATTACAGGCACACTTAATGTATTGGATCATTGTAAGAATGTGTTATATGATCATGTTTGATAATTTCTTGTGATGTACTTTGTAGCTATTAGCTTCTTTCAGCTAGAATGTACTTCTTCATACACCTAGATGTCAATAAAGAAGGCCAGGAGCCAATTGCTAGGCAGAAGCTATAGGTAGGACTTCTGGGTCCTAGGGGGAAAAGGCAGATGCCAGGAACGAGAGAGCTTTTTTTTCCCCCCATGCTTTGGAGTAGAAAGCAGCAGTCATATAAGGTCTCAGGGCAGCTAGGGCCTGCAGCATCCACTATGGGCAGGAGCCTAGGAGGTTGGTGGGGGTTAGTTAATACAGGATAGCTGATAAGGTTAGGGCTAGAGAAGAAATGAAGATAATAATTGATGAGGGCATTCATTTTCAGGCAGGATATTCTGCGCCCAGCAATTGTGTCTAGCTGGTAAGTTCTAAAATATAAAAGCTTTCTGTCTGTCCTTTATTCGTGGATTCTAGAGCCTTGGGAATAGGCTGGTGGAGGTGTAAGGTGAATAAAGGGAGAGGCCAGGTTGGAGCTGGCAGCAGCTGATTTTGGAGCTAAGCCAGGAAGGGCTGGTAGCATGGCTGCAGCTCCCCGGCTAAGACAATAGTGTGTTTATAAAACTACATGCAACACCTAGAGCCCAGAGCAACTCAAGTCAGCGTTAATTTAGGAGCAATCCTCTCAGTGTCTCTTTTTAGGCCTAGACTTCTTCCAGCTCTGCCTCTGTTAACTCATTATTAATTCCTGACTCATCCTGCAGCATTTTTACATATATTTCTCCATGTTTCTCCATATATTTATTTATGAATTATCTCTCAATGGACAGCTAGTGCTGATGGGTGGGAATAACGGTTCATTCACTTTGTAGGCTGGAACAGAGCATAGAATCCAGAGTATAATTGGCACTGAGCAATCATTTCCCTAACTGGATGTTAGAATTTTTAAGTGCTCAATTTCTCCCTTCATTACACTATTGGGGTTGTTGTGATGAAAATTGAATCAATAAGCCAGTGACAGTGTTTTCTAATCTCCAAGTTTTATGAAATTAAATATTTAATTTAAGCAGAAGTCATCAATATGACTGCCAGCCTCCAAAAAATATATATAAACTCAATGTCAAGAATTCAACTCCATAAAGCAAAAATGGGCCAGCGAGCATCAGAATCCTGGTGACCTGAGTTTGACTCCCCAGAGCCCACCACATAAGGGAGGAAAGAGAGAAAAACATTCACTAAGTTACACACACACACACACACACACACACACACACACACACACACACACACAATTTAAATGTTTGAAAATAGAACAACAACAAACAAACAAATAAACAAATAAAGATAGGAGAAATACTTAATGATCTTAGTTCCCAACTGTTTGGCAGCACAATGATGACAGTTAGTGGAATTCTTGTGTTAGGAGAACTATGGGCAGCCATGAACCTCTCAGACAAAATAATCTCATGCTTCGCTGCAGTCATGAGGTAGGATTTTCAGCCTCAAAGAATGGCTAGAGTGTGTTTGCCATTCTTGGCTATGGCGAGGCACATCCTAAGTAAAAGATACATTTGGCTGAGCATCCAGGGCAGTGACTTCTACCAAATGCACGTTTTTTTTTACCAAGGCTGATTCACTTTTCTCCTACCAGAAAGATATTTGCCAAGAAGGCACTCATGCACACACAGACGTATATAGACAATCACAGACACAGATGTACACAGACAATCACAGACAGATGGATGGACATAAACATACAGACACATGTGCAGTGTAGAAGAAAAAGGCTAGGGTCAGATCTTTAATATCTGCTCTAGAACACTGCTTTTATTTTAATTAAGAAACTTCATAATTAACAAACTAGATTTATATTGTCTCTCAGAAAAATCAAAGCTGGCAATTCTGTGTGGCACCACATTCACAAAGAGCAATGCTCAGTGGCCGTAAGGGAGCATGCATTACCCATGCAGAAAGGCTACACCACTTCCTTTAGTAAGTGGCTGGTCCCCGTCACTATTTATACCTCCTGATTTCACCTTGCAGGGTCAGCATTCGCATCCTTCCTCTATACCCAAGTTTCTAAATCTGTCCACTAACTAGCAAGCGGGACTTTTGTTAGAGTAACATAACTTAACAACGTCATGTCTCATGCTGTAAGTTTTCTGTAAATGCTTACCATTGCTTTGGCTCAAAACCAACATGTTTTAAGCATCTACTACTAGCCATTGATTAAGCATGAGTTAGGCTCTTGAGGACAAACTTGGTCCCCAACTTCAGACAGGTTTAAGGTTATCATCTAGAAAAATGCTACCCGTAAAAACTAGGCTTCTTTGGACTTTATGTGGTGACCTAAGAAGGTTAATGAACTCTCTGGGTTGCTTTGGGGATCACTGTGCTGGAGCGGAATGACAGAAACAGAGAGGCTGTACTGTGGAAAGGTGGCCTGAAATGAACGTTCTCCCAGAGTTCCTCCTGCCATCCTCCCTACAGCACCGCTCCTCCCCCAGACCTCCCCACCTCAGCAGATGGCTTTGCTATCTGCTCAGTTGTTCCAGCCCAAAATACTTTGACTCCTTTCTCTCTTCCCCTCTCTTCCTCACCAATTCACTAGCAGATTCCATCAGCCCTTCATGCATAGCATGTCCTAGATCTGTCCACCCCCCGACATCTGTGCTACCACCAACTACAGTGGTACAAGCCGCCACCACCTTTTTATTGGATAACTAACCGCACAGCCTACTGACTGCTTCCACTCAGCAGACATGCTCTTTGAAGGGCGAGAATGTAAATATTTTAGATTTGTGGCTCTCTGTATTACACCCCTGAAATATCTCCTTGTGTCCCCAGAATAATTATAGGCAGTTCTTAAAACGTCAGATATGGCCATGCCCCAGTATTTATTTATGAAAACAAGTTGTAGGCGTGGTTCATGATGACAAGCTTTTTGAAAATAGAATTCAGACCCAAGTCACAGAAGTGGCTTACCCAGAACAGAGGATGGACCCTGACCTTTCCTGACCTTCTCCTCTTGGGGCCCTTTTTTTGCTCCATTTTTTTTAATCCTTCATCTTGAGGTTTAGACTAAACAAGCTAATTCCCCATTCAAGGCTTCTATATTAATTGCTCAGAGTTTTCCTTCCCATGTTAGAAGAGCCAGTCCCTTCCCTGTACATGTCTCTCCTGAGACGAATTCCCTACCACAACCTGGTCTCCCTCCAAGTCACAATTTAAGGCCACATATACCCTCATATTATGCTCTTCTCTGTGTCTACCGTCATCAGAAATGTCCTCATTGTCAACTGGCTTATTTTGTGCCATGAGCTGTGAGGGGATCTGAGGGCAAGCTGAGAGCTAAGCTTTACTGCTTAATTGCAGAGCCTCTCCCAGCACCAGACACAGATCGTGTCTCCAGGAGCACTTTGGGAAAGGAGCAGAGATCAGCTCTCTCAGTGAATCAAGAGGAGTGCTGTGAGCTCACAGGCTTCAAAGGGTCCATAGAACCTCAGCCGCCACACCAGACCATGCTTTCTTCTGCTCCCTTTAACCAAAAACTGCCAAGTGTGACTTATCTAAGAATACTCAATGGGAAAAGCCACTGATCCAGGAATAATTTGAATTTCAGAAGAAAAGGGGGTATTGTCTATTTAACAAAGAGCCTGTTTTACTGCTAAGTACATTGCTGGCTATGTGGCTTTTTTATTTTTCCTATGGCTCTTGTCCAAGGATGATGACTCGAGGCAGGTACTTAAGAGAGACCTCACTAATAAAGAGAAACTAAAAGGAAGGCTATATTTGGGTGTGTTAATTGGTTTTCTTTTTGTCTCAAGTATTAAATCACAAAGACTCAATGGCATCTTCTGGACCTTAAAGGAAGTGGAAGGTCTTTCTCAGTTCTTCACTAGAACATATAACTTTATTTTAGGAGGGTAGAGAGTAGTTTGCTCAATGGCTGTGTGCTGGGCTACTCAGGCTACAGTAATGCACCTACAGAATGAATGGCTGTAGCAGCAGACATGTGTTTTCTCACCATTGTGAGAGACAGCAAATGCCATGCCATCATGATAGTGGACTGCCTGGCTGCAGATAGCAGCCTTCCCATTGAGCCCTTGTGTGGCCTCATCTTTATGGACTAGCGGCCAGATCTCTGATGTAGTTTCCTCTCCTCATAAGAACAACATTATCAGATGACAACACCAAACACTGGACGGTGCTCACTTCAAGAACAATAATGGCTAGTTTATTCTGAAGCCAAATATGAGTGGCCATGGCTGGAGAACACAGTACGAGTCACTTCTTCAAATACTCCATTGCAATGTGGTAGGAGTTGCATGAAGCTCTATAGTAAATCAGAACACATCTGTGGAACTATAAAGCAGGCAGGTTGTAGAAAGCAGGGGGATCCTGGAGTAGGCCTCAAGTGTTTCCTGATCCACTGTTGGCTGTTACTTGGTAGAAACTGGTTGTTTGTTAGTACATTTAAAAACAATTTGCCTAATAGTCACAAGAATTAATGTTAGCTTAAACAGTGAGGTAGACCTAAAGATATCCCAAGATAATTTGTCTCTGGACTTCCAACACTTGAGCTCTCCACAATCACTTATGTTATAGTCAATTGGCCTTTGGAATCCTACACACAGCTGTGGTGTTTTTTTAAGGATCCCTAGTTCACAACATTGGGGTCTCATGATTGTGAACTCCATGTAACCTTAAATTCTTCCTCTTTTAAAATGGATTCTTTTCACTTAGCATACAAGATAATTTATGGGTTTTGTTGTAGCCTTGGTTTCTTTCTTGAAGGACTTGTCTCTAAATCCAGTCACATTGCAGGTTAGGTTAGGACTTCCTATATGAATTTGGTGGGAGCACAATCCAATCCTTTAAGTGAACAACCTCCAACTCTCTCTCTCTCTCTCTCTCTCTCTCTCTCTCTCTCCCTCTCTCTCTCTCTCTTTCTCTCTCTCTCTCTCTCTCTCTCTCTCTCTCTGTGTGTGTGTGTGTATGTGTGACAGAAAAACAGAGAGACAGAGAGATGTACAGACAGACTGTGTGGGTGTGAGAAAGAGAAAAAGAGAAATAGAGAGAGAAATAGACACAGTCTCTCTCTCTGTCTCTCTCTGTCTCTGTCTGTCTCTCTCTCTCTCTCTCTCTCTCTCTCTCTCTGTGTGTGCGTGTGTGTGTATGTGTGACAGAAAAACAGAGAGACAGAGAGATGGACAGACAGACTGTGTGGGTGTAAGAAAGAGAAAAAGAGAAATAGAAAGAGAGAGAAATAAACACAGTGTCTCTCTCTGTCTCTCTCTCTGTGTGTGTGTGTGTGTGTGTGTGAGAGAGAGAGAGAGAGAGAGAGAGAGAGAGAGAGAGAGAGAGAGAGAAAGAGAGAGAGAGAGAAGGGATAGAGACAGAGGCAAGACAGACAGATTTGGCAATTGAGTACCATAATAGTGTTAGTGTCTTTCTCAGGCAATCCTTGTGCTGTTTTTGTTTTTGTTTGTTTCTTATTGACTCTCCTTTTTCGTCAATTCTAAACTCGCAACTTTTTCTAAATCAGAGATGAAAATTTCTACAAAAATGATTGCTACATCTGAAATCCAGTTTCCCAGTGAGGTGCGAACAAAGGATTGTCTTCACTGGGAGACCTTTGCCTTTCTCACACTTCTTAACAACACAAAGGCATCCATTGAGGATTGAGTCCCTTGGGGTAAGAATGAAGCTGTTTATCTCCAAAAGGCTGTGCTCCCGCTGACTTCTCAGAAACTTGCCCTTTCAGGGCATTTGGTACTCCCTCATCATCATGTATGTGGATTTTATAATATTTGTCCTGCACCTTGGGAAGATATTAGATGTAGGTAAGAAGAGTTACTGGGATGATTTTAAAAGGTTTTAATGATGTGACCTAAAATGCATGTGTTAATTTACAAGTTCAACATTATCCAATCCTTAATATCGATATATCACAATCTTAGATGGTATTCATTAATACTTACATTGTTTTAGCAATAATTTTTGTAGAAAATTCCACTTTCAATTTAGAAAAAGCTCCAATCCCAATAACAAGTTTATGAAGGAGGCATTGTGTGTGTGTGTGTGTGTGTGTGTGTGTGTTTATATGAATGTATGGCATGTATGTTCAGTTCCTTCAGAGGCTCGAAGAGGGGCATCATATCTCCTGGAACTGGGTTACTGACAGCCGTGAGCCACCCTACATGAGTACTGGGACTTGGTTTAGAGTAGCAAGTGCTAATTTCTAATCCATCTCTCCTGCTTAGGAAGTATTATTATCTTGCATTTATAGATGGAGAATCTGAGATATATAATGGTAGTAAAATAAACAAAAGGTTATCAGTAAGCATTATGCATAACACAACTTAGGTCCAACTTCACTTTACTTAACTCGAAAGTTTCATTTAACTTATTAGTTATCCAGAGAAAAAGTGAGCTTGAAACTATTGTCTTAGTTTAGTGTAAGGAGAGATACCAAGCATTGTCTAAGAACCATTTGATTTCCCCTAATCAAACTTTCATTGTGAAGTTCATCCGTCCAACGCTGAATAGGTGTTTATTGTATAAAACACTCAGGTAGGCAGTGGTGCTTTGGGCAGGGTCCTGATCTTGATATCTCTGGCAGGTTGGCAAGACTATCTGGTTTACCCACAACCAACAAGGTCCTAAATGACACTCAGAACCATGAAAGAAACCAGTAGTTACTTCACCTGGGCAAAATTTGATTCCAGTAAATCTGGCTTTGTGGACCTGCTCTGCCACCAAAAAGAAGCTTTTAACTAGGTCTGAAGCAAGGTTTCCCTCTCTAGAAAATGATGGTGGTTGTCCCTGCTTGCTAAAGCAGTTGTGAGTTGTGCGACAACCCATGATTAGTGTTGAGTGCTCTACACAGCACACAGTAAAAACTCAATAAACGTTAGTAGCGACTTTGGTTCTTGCTCCCATTGTTTAACTCAAGAAAATTAGTTGTCCTAAAACAAAGACTCCAGAGAGAGAGAGAGAGAGAGAGAGAGAGAGAGAATTAGTTTCAGAGGCCACAGCTTCATCTACCCATTGTGTATGTTGCATAGTAGCTGAGTAAATATGAACATGTTTTCAATCTTCCTTAGCCTCAGTGGTCCTGTCTCTTGCGTGACAACACTCATGTTCATCTGTGAGGTGTGACAGCACCAGTGCTTATGTGCTTATTCCACACTGAAAATTCTTCAAAGATACTTGTGAAATTATTTCAGTTAATCCCCACCACAACTTTAGCAGGCATTAGACCTGTTATCATGCCACATATGTTGCATAGAAGTCACCAGCTTTTACACATTGGTTTTAGCCAACTTACCTCCATTTACAGGAGAACACAAAAGCCCGGAACATAAATATCTATGTGCTTGCAGATAATCTGTGGTGGAGCCAGGATTTGAATGCTGGCATCCTGCAGGCTGTACATTATACTGTGCTTTCTCACTTTCTAAGTAAATCTATGAAATCTATTGCACAGTTCTCGGGAAGTGCCAGCATCCAGTAAATGGTCCTGATTACTGCTAGAAAGTACAGAGGAAGCAGTTCTCCAATGAAGTAAGTTATAGCTGCATCTTGGGGAAACATATAGGAGAGCAAGCACACAGTTATAGAAGCCCAGGTGAAGAGAGTGTTCACACGGAAGTGTTTGAGACAGGACAAATAGTGTGTATGCAGAACATGGAAACGGGAGAGCAGAGGGCAGTGGTGGAAAAACAACTGGGGTTATGTTTGTTTGCAACACATCCAGAAGAGACAGTCTGAGGCAACTGGCTTGGAAAAGATAGGCTGGCATTTAACTCTGATTTAAACCAAATGTGAGAAGTCTGGCGAGAAGTTCGTTTTGACTTGGAGAAGGAGTTCTCAAAAAGTCACGGTCATGGCATCTAAATCTGGCATGAGGGACATGACCAAGGGGAGGCTAGTCAAAATCTACTGCTGATTATGGAGCAGATAATGAATTCCTGGATCCAGTGACCACAGGACTATTTGAAACAGAAAGCTTCCTTCTGCTTTTGTCTTTGTTGTTGCTGTTATTATAACTCTCAGTGGTTCACACTAGACCCCAAAGTTCCTAGGCCAGTTGTGTTCAGTTCTGTAATTATGTTCTTTAACATGTTTAATTTGTCGTCAGAACAGAAATGCATATGGCTCCTTGCAAGTGATGTTTTAAGTATTTTGCCTTGTGGAAATGTTTTTATGTGTTCCATTTAGCATTTATTGTGGTGAGAATAGAGGGCAGTCTGTGCCCCTCAGCTTTCCACTGGTCAGTCTTCTCCCTGATTCTAGTATGGCATATCAAAGCACAATAGAACTTTTAGCATCTCTGCAGGGCACAAAGTATACGCATGGTGGTATAGGGGCTTATAGCTTCATAGTGCTTATACATATTCCCATATTCATACATAAAATTATTTTATTAAACACATGAGAACCCAAATTCCTACAAGAGTAGTTGATTCCAATAATTTGTCCAATGGATAAATTGGAATCTCTTGTGTCAACTCCATTCCTGCTTTCCATGGGTACAACTCACGTCACCATGACTGTTTCATATTTTGTCAATGCTGGAGATCAATCTCAGGGCACCACATATCCTGAGCAAGTACTGAGCCATATATATCAGGAGATATACATATATGTGTACACACACACACACACACACACACACACACACACACACACATCCCTCCCTCACAAGGTTGTTCGTAGGAAAGGACTAAATGTGGAAATGTCCTTGAAGTTTGGTCAAACTCTGCTATACCACAATAACATAGGCCCTTTTTAAAACAGTCTACTTGCTTTAAACTATGTTTTCTTTGATATAGTCCCATATTGAGTTGTTTATATTAAGTACTTCACAATTTGATATCAGGTCTTCAGAATTCAACTCTCCAAAGCTTTTTCTATCATGAACATGGCTAATAACAAAAAGATAGTAATTTTAAAATGCACATTTATATTAGCAAATGTGTTAGTCATTTTTTTCTCACTGTGACAAGCACCTTATAGAGGAAGGGGTTTACTTGAGGCTTATGGTTCCAGGAGCTAAGAGTTCATCATCATGGTGCTGAGGCATGGAAGCAGGCAGTCATGGTGACCGGCGCTTACTGCTGAGGGCTGCAGGCTCACATCTCAAACCACAAACAAGAAGCAGACATAGAAAGGAAAATCTAAATAGTATGTCTTTAAACTCTTAAAGCCCACCTCCAGTGACATACTTCCTCCAGCAAGGTCATAACCCTAAGCCTCCCTAAACTGAGGACCAAGCATTCAAATGTCCAAAAGTATGTCGGATATTTGTCATTCAAACTACCACAACATATAAAATTATATATACATATAGATAGATAGATATAGATGATATAGATATAGATAAGTATATAGCTTATGCTTTTTACAAACCCATTATCTATTTCTATGATACTATGTAAATATATTAACCCTCACCAAAATTCCATGCAAATATTTAAGAATGAAAATGAAGAACATTTTAAGGCTCGTTAAGAGTGTTTTCAAGAGTGTCCAAATGAACAAAAGTACAAAGGGAAATTCATCATCAAAAGGAGACATTAAACTTGATGCCCACAGTTTATAATAACATGGCCCTGTGGCTGTTGTGTGGTTTTTTGTTTTTGTTTTTTTCTAGAGGATGTAACTAATGAAGTTGCTTCCTTTGAATTCCTGGCAAAGTAAAAGTGCAAAATCAGAGAATGTCTGTTATTTTCAGGTTCAAAAGCAGATATCAGAAATACAATCACTAAAAATTAAAAGAGAAATGACTAAAGCCCATCAAAGCAAACAAACAGCAGCAAAGCAGAAGTGAAACCTCCCTTACTGTAGCAGCCTTTCAGGGGTGCCACAAATGAACGCATACCCGATCCTTTGTGGTACATCCTGGATTTATAATGTGGTATCAGCAGGCGGAGATAAGGTCATGGACCATTATCCTGATGACATAGAGATGACAAAGACTTCTCCTTTTGGCATTTTCTATGAATAAAGCAAGAAATATCCAACAGAATTTGAAAATTGGGAATCAGAAAACAGGTCTCGAGGGGCTGAGAATCTGGTTTAGTGGCTAAGACAGTAGTCAATTACTGCAGTTTCAGAGTATCTGACACCCTCTTCTGATCTCCATGGGCATGAGGCACATATATGGTGCTCATATGTACATACAATCAAATACCAACATGTGTAAAAAATTAAAAGAAAGGAATATAGTTTCATATAATAGTTTTATCTTTGTTTTCTACAGTAGCTGACTTTTTCTGGTGGGTTCCTCCCCTGGTCAGTGTTGCTACCATGAAGCTAACTTTCCTCTATGGCTTGCTTGCCTCTGTTCTGTCTAAACGTTTATATTTAGCAAGTCGCCTGCTAAGGGACTGAGAAATGCTTTCCCATTGAGATCCTCCCATTTGAGCTGGTGCTGTGTCCTCATAAGGATAGAGACAACCACAGAGATGCTGTGATATTAAAGATATCAGCCATTCTGAATCTTTAAATATTGGCAACAGTGTAAAGCCCTACAGCCTATGGTGAACTATAATTAGTTTTACATAATGAATGCAATGAATTGTGTGGTAAGGAACAAACTCTGTTATCGCTCTGCAGATTTTATACAAAAATCTCTAAATACCTTTAGATATAAGTGTTTGGGCTCTTTTTCAATTTTAACACGACTACAGTTTCCAAAATGAAAGTGTTTCAGGATACCCTGTGAGCCCCTATGCACCGATTAACATCAAAATCCAGTGAATAAAATTTTGAATATGGGCATTTCCTAAATGTGGTCATATGAAGCTAGAAGCTGGTGGTTCCTTATAGATAAAGGACATTAAGACATCTGACCTGATATGTCAGAGAAGAAATTTTTTCTCTTTTCTGGTATGCACAGTTTTATAAATAAATTCACTAGCCATCCTAGTTCCTCTTTAGCCAGCACTTAAAAACAGGCCAATTTACTGCATTAGTTCATTTATTTGCTTCATCCACCACACTCAAAGATCTGTCTCTTCTTAGCACTAGGATTACAAGTGCCTGTGACCACCTCAACTCTTCTTTTTTATAATGTGGGTTTGAGGGAGCCAAACTCAGCTCCTCAGGTTTTCAAGGGAAACTCTTTAGTAATTGAAATCTCCCCCCCCCCCCAATAAAATCTGTAAATCAATCACAGTGCCTGGGATTGGGATGGACTTCAGCTGTGGAATCCCTGACCAGCATAGCGTACTTTAGTTCCTGGGCTTAGGCCCAGCACTGCAGAAACAAAGCAGGAAGCAACACCAACAAAATATAGAGTAGTGACCCACGCTCCAATCAGGCAGCCTCTTAAGCAATAGTTTTGTGGGACAATCGAGATATAATAAGGATAAAAATTAATCCAGCTTTTTGTCTCATCCTGGTATTGTACAGAAGAACAAAAAGGTACTAGGGCCATGAGTTTCCTTTGAGACCAAACTTTCATGCCTGCATTTGATTGTGAAGAACACACAGATTTGATTCAAATGGATAATTTCTCCCATGCCTTACCTATTGACATCGCTGTATCCAAGTGCCAGCAGCGTATTTCACATTCTTTGCTAAGTGAGCCCCATTCCACATGCAGGTCACTTTCAGTAAACTAGATAGCATTAGGCTCCTTTAGTATACTTGAGAGTGTTGAAGACTGTCAGCTTGCCTCAGACTACATTGCCCTGCTCTGAGCCTATCGCAGCTTCACAGGCCTCACTATTGAGAGCAGGTCAGACAACTCTGGCTAAGCACGTTTCCTTATCTAAGCCAACAGCCTGCAGGCCTGTTTCCTGCAGTGTCAGTACAAGGATTCATACAAATGCCATATGCAGGCGTAGCATGCTATCCCTTGTGTTTGTCACACAAGGACTGTGATTGATCACTTTCCTTACTTGAAAGGTTTCTCAGAGGAGAAAGCTAAATATCACAAGATAAGCTAGGAAATGGCCTGTGAAATTCTTCAGAATGGATGAAAATTTAGTTCCATTTCAACTTCACAATGCTGTGGGTCAAGCCTTCAAAATTAGGACTATGTGCCAAACACCATACTAGCCATTTTTCTAAGCCACTAAAGCACACGTGTCAATGATCATTTGTTTCCGACACTCAGATAGCATAGGAACAATATGCAACTGGATGAATTAGCAAGGCTACACATGGGGAGTGACTTCAGTCATGAGTTTTGTAAGGGAACATGTTCAGCAGCATGGGATGATCTGCAGTCGCTCTCATACAGGAGCACCACCACCATTTGTGGAGCACCACCACCATTTGTGGATCACCACCACCATTTGTGGAGCACCATCACCATTTGTGGAGCACCACCACCATTTGTGGAGCACTAGCTTTCTGCCTTCCTGGCCATGTTGCATGGTTAATTAAACCCCCCAACTTTCTAGTTTCTTATACTATTTTATCTGTCTTTTAAAAACAATTTTTACTCCAAATCCTACTCTAATTTTTGGCATTAAAATAATTTGGGGTATGTGTAGATGTGTGTGCCATAGCACGCATGTAGAGGTTAGAGGACAACTTTCAGGGATTGGTTTTTACCTTCTACCATGTAAGTGCTGGTGATTGAACTGTCTTTACTCAGAATATTGGAAGCTCCATGAAATATAAATTTTGCAAAGTATTTTTTCTAGACCTAGCTCATAATGAATATCCAATAAACATTTACTAAATATTTACAATGGAGGCCAGGTTGCAAGGAGGTTGCCCTCCTTCTGGTTGTATTGAATATCTTGACACCAGATATTTTTATGTTTTTTTGTTTTGTTTTGTGTGTGTGTGTGTGTGTGTGTGTGTGTGTCTGTCTGTCTGTCTGTACTTGTCTGAATTTGTGTGTACCTTGAGTATGCAAGAACTCATTGAGGCCAGAGCCCATCAGGCCCTATGTAAGATCAATAAGCACTCTTAACTGCTGAGCCATCTCTCTAGACCCTCGCTTTCCTATTTAGACCTGTGATTAGTGTCTCTCAATTCCTATCCTATAATGAGATATTAGATTTTAGTGATGCTTATGTTCCCACTGGGCACAATATCCCCCTATCACTTGCAGAACATCATGGTGTGTATCTTACTTATAGGGATATCAGGCCTAAGCCAACCTGGCAGATTTGAATGGAGTGTAGGAAAAAAGACACCACCTAGGGTTATTCTGGATAAGAGGATGATATCCAGCAAGCAAGATTTTCCAGTTGATTTAAAAGAACAGCACCTCACTCCTGAAGTTGACTATATTTTGAGCAGGTATAATTTATGAAAAACGAATTTAAATATATTAACACTTTTCTCATTGCTTTGGTTAAAATATGCATTCTAGATGTGAACTTCCTGTGACTCTGTATGGACTATCATCAGGAACTATAACTTTATTTATCAGTCTAGAAAATCCTTCAGTCTCTTTAAATTGTCTTAAATTGATGACCAGACTACCTAATCTCAGAAGATGATCACAACTCAAGATTTGATTTCTCTCTGTGAGTGTGTGTGTGTTTGTGTGCCTGTGTGTGTCTTTGTGTCTGTGTCTATATGTGTGTGCATACATGTGCATGTATATATGTGTATCTGTGTGTGAGAGCATGTATGTATAAGAGAGAGGGGGAGAGAGACAGACAGACAGAGAAATAGAGACAGAGAGAGATGTAGAGGGAAGCTAACTCTCCAAGGTCGAGGTACTGGAAAATGAGGGCAATGGGGACAGAGAAAGCTACCTGCTGCTGGCTCTGCTTCCTCTAATGTGTGTTCTACCTTCTCTTTAGAGCCTTTTATTTCCAAAGAAGACTTTATCTTGACACCGACTCTTCTACATGGGGCATATGTATGTGATGCTCAGAGTTTCATCCGGGGATCCAAGAGATGATATTTTCAGAAGCCAGAAATAAAACCATTCCACCTCCTCCAGTTATTGTCTAGGAGAATTCACTACATAATTTCACTGAGGATCCCAGTTCCCCTTCCAGAACTCTTGAGCAGAAGTCCTGACCCCACCTAGAGAATTAAAGAGCAAGTGTGGCATGTGTTCCTCGGAGAACCTCTCTAGGATGCAAACAGTAAACCACCCATTTCCTTTCCACCTGCAAGCATTCTGTTCCCTGTAGAAAGTGTTTAGTGATTATGAAACTGCTTCCAAAAGTGTCCATTTTGATCTTCTGACTCCCCTTCATTTTTAGCATTCCTTATACTTAAACCTTGGTAAAACTTTACTGTTAGTGGCCTTGTATTCATGACAATCATGTGACCTCACTAAATGTCAAAAGCAATCATGTGAGACAGCTGCTATTCTTACCTCAATTTTTCATATATGAATACTAATACTTAGCATGGTAATTGGATCACACTCCTGTGTTTAATAAGTGGTCTAGCCAGGATATGATGCTATACATTTCTCATTCCACTTTCCAAGCTCTCTGTAGTTGGTGGAGTGAGAATGGCCCCATAGCCATATTTGAGTGCTTGGTTGCATGGGAGTGGAAGTATTGAAGGGTTAGAAGGTTTAGGAATCATGGCCTTGGTGGAGAAAATTTCCCAATCAAGAAGGTAGATACATAGCAAAAGTTATATTTTATTATGCTGAGAGTCATCATACAATGTTCACACTCTAAATTCTTAATTACAGTCTCAATCCTATGTCTCCCCAAGTCTGCTCACCTGTGTGATGTTTCTTTGCTGGAGATCTAATCCAGTCTCTAGCAGAAGTCTCCAATTTTCGAGTCAGGATCCTGGAGACTCTAGCCACAGGGCAGATAAGGTGACATCTCCCCAGATATGCAGAGCATTGTTCTTGGTCTCTACTTCTATACTACCCAGTGGGTGTCAGGGCTTCTAGGACTGTCTGGTTATCTTGAGTGATTTCATTGAGTTCTGGTTACCAGGTACAATCTTGAGTGCTTTGAAGTTTCAAAAGCCCACTCGAGGTTCAGCCTCTCTCTCCCTACAGTAACTATGATATTTTTCAGCAGCAGCATAATAGTTTTAACATGTTTGCTGTGGTAAAATCAATGTTCAGAGAGTTCTACAATAGTGACTAGTGACAGGTAAAGCTCTCTGCTTGATGAATATGCTGAATTTTCACCCATTGAACTTGCTTAAATTATTGATGTGTGAGGTTAAGCATTGGTACATACATACCTGCACTAAATGGCAGATTCATTTAGTCAGTACCTTTAT
Source organism: Mus musculus (assembly GCF_000001635.26). Taxonomy (NCBI): domain Eukaryota; kingdom Metazoa; phylum Chordata; class Mammalia; order Rodentia; family Muridae; genus Mus; species Mus musculus. The sequence continues at coordinate 43,646,955 of NC_000084.6, read as the reverse complement.
GAACCTCAACTTCACCAAAGAAATTATAACAGAATAGCACTTAATGGTGATGGGGGAAAATCAGGGAGTGGGATGGGGAGAGTTGAATAGAGGGGCACATGGTTTTGTTTGATACCATGAATAAGTTCTGATGTTCTGTGGCACAATGGTATAAATATAATGCACAATACTTTATCATATATTAAAAAATCTAGAACATAGAAATTTAAATCTGTCTATCAAAAGAAATAATGAAAGGTTTTTTTTAATCTGAAACTAAAAGGCACATTATAAAGGAAGCCAGAGACTATAGCACAGACTTTTAACAGTCTCCAATAGATAATCAAGTTATAGAACCATTTAACTAATTAATTAATTATTGAATTGAATTAAAGGGCCTCTTAGAGTCCCTATGCCTTCATAGCTAAGGTTCTTTAAGTTAAAGTAGATTCGTAACACTAGAATGTTTTTAGAAATTTCATAAATATAATAATGATTTTGGTTAAATAGGAAACTAACAGGACATGTTCCATTCTTCAAACACTATCGATGAAAGTAATTGTATTTTTTTAAGCCAGGTTAAAGAGTGAATGGTGGGAAAGAACCTAAATTTATTAGATATTAAATACTTTATCCTTCCAAGATTGGTAAGAAGTTAGACTCCATACTGTGAATAGAAATATCAAATTCCTAACTTCCAAATTAATACTAACTCTAGTTCACTTTGGTGACATTTTTATCTTCTAGAAATTGCATCAACTGTTTAAAGTGTTTATTGGAAAGTACTATAGTTAAAAGGTATACACTTGTTTATATGTGTTTATTATGTGAAATGGTCAGTTATTAACTATGACTAATCATGAAGACATCATTAATCATTGTGTTCTTGTAGATGTCTGAGAGATGGTGCCAATAATAATAATAACAATAACAATAATAATAACAATGATAGACATCATTTATGATTTGCAAATCATTCTGGTGTTCATAAAATGTCTGATTCAAGTTTCATATCTATTGATTTTTGTCAATTGAGTGATAAGGGCAGATGCAGCAATTTGACCAAGGTCACACAATTGGCAGAACCAGTGCTCAGAAGAGGTCTGACTGGAGAAAAGCATAATAATGACTGGCAAGTTCATTATGTTGTTCCGCCTATAGGGTTGCAGATCCCTTTAGCTCCTTGTGTACTTTCTCTAGCTCCTCCATTGGGAGCCCTGTGATCCATCCATTAGCTGACTGTGAGCATCCACTTCTGTGTTTGCTAGGCCCCGGCATAGTCTCACAACAGACAGCTACATCTGGGTCCTTTCGATAAAATCTTGCTAGTGTATGCAATGGTGTCAGCGTTTGGATGCTGATTATGGGGTGGATCCCTGGATATGGCAGTCTCTACATGGACCATCCTTTCATCTCAGCTCCAAACTTTGTCTCTGTAACTCCTTCCCAGGGTGTTTTGTTTCCACTTCTAAGGAGGGGCTAACCAGTATCCCGGAGCTCTTGACTCTAGCTGCATATGTATCAAAAGATGGCCTAGTCGGCCATCACTGGAAAGAGAGGCCCATTGGACTTGCAAACTTTATATGCCCCAGTACAGGGGAACACCAGGGCCAAAAAGGGGGAGTGGGTGGGCAGGGGAGTGGGGGTGGGTGGATATGGGGGACTTTCGGTATAGCATTGGAAATGTAAATGAGCTAAATACCTAATAAAAAATGGAAAAAAAATAATGACTGGCAAGGATCTTGAGGGAGCCCACAGGAGCACCCCTCTCAGTGTATGCCCACCTCAACCCTCTGCATCATCTGACTGTAGAGGTGTTTGCTCTGCTTCCAACACACCATAATGTTCTTCTTATATAGGCATCCGCACTGGTCCTCAGTGGCCCCCCACCCGCCCTTCACCACTCACTTAACACAGACTATAAATCACACTCTGTGTTCACACCCATTAGAAACAGAAGGCTGTTTATTAGCAGTTTGTTATGATCTCAATGTAGTTAGTACATTTCACCCTCAAATCAATATTCGTTGTTCTCCTTGGAAAGCAGTTGGTTTTGCCAATAACTCCATACAAAGATGCTGAGAACGCAGTGGTAGGTGGAGGACTGGAAAGTTTATCAAGAATACACACATCCACACTAGAAAGACCCAGCAATTTCTCTTTATAAATTCAGGCATTTCTATACTATGTATGTAAGAACAATAATAAAAAGGAGTCCACGATCTGAGATTTAATGAGGGGAAGAACACGGGATGGTTTGGAGGGAAGATAAGGAAGTGGTGTAATTATATTTTAGTTAAAAATTTCTAATACAAATAGAAAAAGATAGCAGCTGGGTCAGGTGACCCATGCCTCTAATCCTAGCTCTTTGCAGTAAGAGATGCAAGGATTAGGACTTTAAAGTCATCTTCAACTACAGAGTAAATTTGACATTATCCTGAGCTACATGAGTCCTTGCCCTCCATCCCTCCCACAAAACACGAAAAAGCAAAAAAAAAAAAAAAAAAGTAGGGAACCCAGGGGAAATGGCAGCATCAAAGATAACCATTAGGAAAAGTGAGAAAGAAGAAAAGTAGTTCCAGTAGACAGGAAGTCTTCTTTATCCATTTCCTCCCTGACAAGACACAGCCCAGCATGCACTAAAGCTGCCCACTTTAGGATCCCTATGTCTGAGCGAGCCACTCTCATATCTAAAGGGGGTGATATTATCAGGAGTTAAAAGAAACTTATTGTATGCTCATTTACTCAATAAGCATTACTTGGTAACAGTCACCTGCCAGATATTATACTCATTAATGGGAATGAAGTAATTGAGACCATCTCTCTACTTGAACTTCAGAGTTCAGAAGATTCTTAAATGTCCCCACCTGAGCCATGGTTTAATTGCAAGTTCCTTTGCACAAGTCAACTCTTCTCAATGTAAACTGTTAGCTATTCATCTTAGACATTTCCTTCAACGAGGCAAGAGGGTAGAAGAATTGTAATAGAATCTAGTAAAATCAAATGGCAAGGCAGTAGCAGATGTGGCTTTCTTCTAAAGAGAAACCTTGGAGCCTGAGTGGCCTTTCAAACCACATCCTACTGAAAATTACCCCCTAGTGGCATTGAATAGAGGTAGACCTTGGTCTCTAGACTCAGACTCTAGAGGTAACGGCACTTTCCTCACTGGATTTTCTGTGAGGATTAATGACAAGAGTTGGGTTTAATCCTTAGCATACAACAAATGTTAAATACACAGCTGTCACTGTCATTGCTAGTGTGTCATCTTCCATCGTCTGATAGAACACAGTAAGTACTGCATTTTCTCCTACTACTGAGGCATGTAGGAATTAATAGTTGTATGTAATTAACACACATTTTTAAACAAGTGAAAGAGCCATCTCTCCTTTCTTGCATTAATAATTAGTACCTGTGAGTAGCCCCAAACCATGGAGAAGTAAGGATTAACCCAGTGAGCTGGGGGAAGGGAAATGGTGTGAAATGAAGGCACTTAGCATTTTTATAGTTGTTTTGGGATTTATAGGAACTAATGGAGTCACATGATCTGATCTGTTAGCTGTCATTTAATCAAAGCTTTGTGCATACCATTAAATGTGCTAAGAATCATTTGCTAAACATATGCTAGAAATCTAAAGTGGAAGGAATTTGAAAGAAGGAAAAAAGGAATTGAAAAAAAAAGAGAAATTATACAAATAATCAGAATTTAACTTTGGACAGTTCATCAATATTTAGTTTTCAGAACATGTATCATCCATTTCCCTCCAAGATTTTGTGTAGTGATTTTTCTATATATGTGTGCAGTGCACTGATCCTTATCGAAATGCTGAGTTGTTTGTTTCTCAGAGGCTCACATGCATGCACGGTACACTTTCTGAATAGCAAATACCCATACAAGGCTACAATGCTGGAAACATGCACAGCGATCTGTTATTAAAAGGGTTTGTCATGAAACCCAAAGCAGCTCATTTCCAAGCCATCTTCCACCCCAGATGGCTTGAAATAAAATAGCATTGATATCTAGGTGACCTATTTCTCAAAACTATTGTTGTGACTATCTCATGTGCTTGGTGGGGAGCAGCGGTAATCTAGACAAAGGGAAGACGAGGTGTGGCTGCACTCGCTGGACTACAAACCTTTAAGTCTTCCTGGCTGAACAGGACCATGGATTAAAATGCCTGCCGTGTCAGGAAGTACTGCTTCCCCAGCTTCTGGAAGACACTCATCCAGTCTCTTCAAACAATCTCCCTCTAGAAGAGGAGACTCTGGATGGTTCTGAATTCTGCTGAGTTCAAGAAGCATAGCAGGTGTGAATCTAGCCAGTGCATAGGGAACCAGAACGCCATGATTGCTGTATGCGAAAGATTTATCTCAGAGCCCTAAAGGATTTCCTCCATTGTCAATAGTTTATTTTCCTAAAAATGCAAGGCAGTGCCTTTGATGGCAAAGGACGTCTTTGTGGTCGCATTAGCTTCTCTTCCTTACAACTAATGGTCCCGGGAAGTAGTGCTTGGTGTGTTTCTATGCCTATTACTTAGGATCACACAGCACTTGGGACAGTAAAAGGACAGGACACTGCAGAATAAATAATAAACGGTGAAGCCAAGTATCATGTATCCTCGACTTAGTTCAGTGCTTTACAAATATCAATAAAAAATAATAAAAGGAGCTTCATATATTTGCAGTTCTACTATCTTGATGTGTGTTTGGCATAAAGTAAGTCTTCAGTTAAAGGTCAGATTGAGGGCAGGGTTATTTTTTATAATAAAAGGTATCTTCTGGATACTGAATTAAATTTGATTGCGGTCCCACTGACTATAGAAACGCTTTCTACTGGATACTAAGGAAGATCTTGGTCATTCTATCAGTGTCTTGTGGCTATCTCAATTGTCTTTCCTTTGGGGATTCAGATTATTCATTTTATTTGGGTTTGTGTGGGTTTGTTTTCCTTGGAATACTGAAGAAACAGCTAAAGGTAAGCAGGTAGACAAGGCAGTAGTTTTAAAGGTATGTAGTGTTCCTTCCTGCGTGTCACTTGGTGGTTTATACAGACTGCATAATGAATGAGACAGAAGGCAGAACAGTAATTGCTAAAAATAACTGCCAAAGACATAAAAATGTACGAGAGAATTATCCTATGAATATTAAGAAGTACCAGCTTTTCAATGTTTAACCAGTGATCTACCTGTTTTTAAAAAGTTTCCTATAGAAGGATGAGTGAAATGACTTAACAGCTAATAGTGCTTGCCACCATGCCTGATGGTCTGAATTCAACCCTAGCACCTCCATGGTCGAAGAGGTAAAACAATGGCGATTTCTCTTCTGACCTGGCCACATGCACCTTGATAGGAGTGCGAACACGCACACACACACACACACACACACACACACACACACACACACACACACGCACACACGCACACAGGCATGCACATAGATGAATGGATACTTAGATTTAAAATAGCCTATAATTAAACATACAACAATAAGAGAAAAGGTCTTTGAAAGTTGACCAGCCTTCTACCATAATATTACCCCAAACTGATATCAATAACCCAAAGAGGAAACCATCATAGAATATGCTACCTAGAATTTATTAGACTCTTCACCTATTCCATTAGAATAATTTTTTAGCCATACAAATGTTTTTTATTCTTCAAGCAGTATTTTACATCTCTATATATTAATTTGAAAAGCTTCCAGTTGACGCATGTGGGAGGCTACTGATTTGTAGAGTTGAATTCTATTTTTTCTTTAAAGCCTTTTTCACAGACAGATTTAGTGCAGAAAATTAATACTATTTTTTCTTAAAGATACATGCTAGCTAGACAGTAGTGGTTAAAATCACACTAATGTACCAGTTTAGAACTTTCTGTGAGATGCTGGAATGCTAAATGCTGTATAAACCATAACATTACATACATATGGATCTTGGTTCTCTGTGGATGAATATGCAGAGTGTGTGTTTTTCTCTCTCTAGTCGGATGATGAGATCCACAGTGCAAACAGCATTGGAAGACCAACCCAAGGGGCTACAAATGTAGTGTCTATTTCCTAAAATTGTCAGCAGCTTCTTTAATTGAAATAAATATGAAACATGCATGGTTATATCTTATTTTTTCCCCAAAATTTAAAGTTGTCATGAAGAACGTGAATGTCTTTCACCCCTCTTCAAATGCTTCTCTAATACCTGCCTTTATGAGTGCAGGTCAAGATCTCTTAAATAACAACATGAACTGAGCTGCAGAGGGAATGAAGAAAAACTATACAAAACAGAATAAACCACACCCATTTCATAGTATACCTCCTCCCTCTCCCCTCTTACTTTCTCTCTTTCTGTTTATATTTGTGTGTGTGTGTGTGTGTGTGTGTGTGTGTGTGTGTGTGTGTGTGTGTGTATGCATGTGCATTTATGTGTTCCTGCACCCTCACATGGATGTGAAGGTGATTTGGGAGACAGAGGCTGACATCAAGTCTTCCTCAATTATTTTCTACTTTCCTCATTGAGGCAATTTCTCTTCATTGATCTCAGAGCTCACTGATGACTACCAGTCTAACTAGCTAGTGTGCTCTAAAATTTCACCTCTGCCTCCCAAGTACTGGAATTACATGCACTTGGGCTAGATACCATGGGATATTTACATGGGTTCTGGAAATCCCAACATGTGCATGAAAATTGCACATCAGGTGCTTTACTAGGTAAACCATCTCCCAACCCCTACCCTTTATTGTTAAAGTAGATTTTTGCTTTTATCAAGATAATCTTGCTTCCACTAACAAGACCTGAATTATTTAGTTTTTCCCTTCATTTTATTTTCATTTTTAATAAGATCAAAACACTGCTTCCTTCTGCTTATAACTGGTATTTCTCCCATGATATCCATTCTTGGATATGGACTGATGGGTCTTCCCTTTTATTTTATTTTATTTTATTCTATTTTTTATTAAGTATTTTCTTTATTTGCATTTCAAATGTTACCTCCTCTCCTGGTTTCCCTTCCAAAAACCCCCAATCCCATCCCCACTCCCCCTGCTAAGGGTCTCTCCTCCCATTGATGTCTAACAAGACCATCCTCTGTTACATATGAGGCTGGAACCATGGGTGCTCTTTGGTTGGTGGTTTAGTCCCTGGGAGCTCTGGAGGTTCTGGTTGGTTCATATAGTTTTTCTCCTATGGGGCTGCAAACCCCTTCAGCTCCTTGGGTACTTTCTCTAGTTCCTCCATTGGGGACCCTGTGCTCAGACAAATGGTTGGCTCTGAGCATCCACCTCTGTATTTGTCAGGCTCTGGCAGAGACTCTCAGGAGACAGCCACATCAGGCACTGTTGTGGATGCCAACAAGTGATTGCTGACAGGAGCCTTATATAGCTGTTTCCCTTTTATTTTAAAACCTATGTCAAATACACTTTACTCATCTTGACTAAATGAACGTAAACTAATAAAGCTCTAGTACTGAAGACAGCATAAATTTCAGAAACAGAACCCAAGGGCCCAAGGAAGATCTGAACTAAAACTTTTTTCTTGAAGACTACCTTTCATAGTATCGTCTGGTACAATGAAAGCTGCCAAGGCAGGAGTGCAATAAATTGTTGAATCCAGAGATGTCCTAAGAACCACAAAAATGACCAGTATGGTAAGATATCCAAAGAGTACAATAGCACTACTCTTATACTCTCAGTAACCATCAAGTCTGATTCAACATAAGGCCTACTCAACAGGAAGGAAATCAGGTCTAGTGTTGAAACCTATGACAACACCAGGCTAGTAGTCATGAATCTTAAAGGAGAATGTACTATTGATACATTAACAAAGTGCCAGAATTCTTAATGACATTATATTTGACTTATACCCATAGGTAAGTTTAGCTTCTACCCCTCATCAAAAATGCTTCTCTTTGTAGCAGACAGAGACCATAGAAAACCAAGGGAAACCTATCCCCAGTTGATACACCTGCAACTCAACTCCTGAAACAGAAGCACAGGGAACATCAAGAGGGAGCTAAGAGATTGTAAGACCCAAGGAACAGGAGCTCTGCTGTAAGATTGTATTTCCTAGAAATGACAGGGAAGCTTCACACCCCAGTAATATGACTGCCTTATCATGGTGTGAATAAGGACAATGCTGATAGACGTACTTATATGGAATGAGGAAATCTCATAGGAGCCTACCCATAGATAAAGAACTACAGGTAACTAAGTACTGCTGGGAGCTGGAGAAATAGTCTTTTCTAGGCATGAGCCCCCCAATTGGTTATAGAATGCCAAGTTGCCAGTCTCATGTACAAACAAATAACACTAAAGGGACTGATCAGATTATATTCACATGGTTATGCACTTACACACAGAGAGAAACACACAAATACACACCTAAGACTAACAAAACAAAGCCACAAGTTTGAGCTTGAGCAAGGGAGAAGCATGTCAGGCATGGAACAAGGAAAGAAAGGGGGAAGCGAATGATGCAATTATATTTTAATTAAAGATAAAAATGAGTAGCTAAACAAAGGTAAAGTAAAAAGAAGAAATGACATTTCTAGGCTTTATTTCTGTATTTCCTTGGTGAAGAAGACCAATGCTGTAGATGCCTTGGTGAAGAAGACCAATGCTGTAGATGTTCAGGAAACCATAGAGAGGAATTTTCAGCAAGGAAGACTGGCTGTTACACACAGAATTTCCTTTGTGCAATAACTATAACAAAGCATACAAACTATGGAGGGTGACAGCACAGAAAGGAAGGGAAGGGTTAAAGCAGAATGGGGGATAATAACTAAAAGGAGCAAAGAGACAAGCCTGAAACCTGCCATAGCAAGCGAAAAACTCATCCTTACATAGGTGTGCAGGCATTTATAGAGATGTCAAGGTGAGAATTAAAATGAGAACTGTAGTGGAAAACAAAGTGGCTTCCATTATGGTTTGGCAGAGAATACCAACCAGTTCACTTTTTAAAATGTAGATATGGAGACCTTAAAAATCACTTTGTTTCCTGCTCATCTATCATCTAGACCATCAACCTATCTGCCTATCTGCCTGTCTGCCTATCTGCCTGCCTGTCTGTCTGTCTATCTGTACATATATGTTATCTATCAGCTATCTACCTACCATTTATAGATTATAACCATCTAACATCTATCAATTAATCATTTATTATTATCTCTCTTTATCACCTATCAATCAATCATTTATGCGTTCTCGTTCTCTCTCTCTCCCTCCCTCCCTATTTTCCCTGTACCTCTCTCCCCACCCCCACCCCTACCCCCATCTCTCTCTCATCTATCTTGTGTGATGCTGGGAATGGACCTCAGGGCTTCTGCAAATTTAAGACAAGTATTTTGCCAGTGGTCTGTACCCCAAGTTTACTGGTTTAAAATACTATTCAACTAAATACCTTTTGTATTACACATTACTTGTAAAAAAAAAATCCAAACCAACCAACCAACCAAACAAACAAACAAACAAACAAAACAATACTAGTAGTGATAGCAGAGAGTTAAGATTGTATTCTACAGTTTTTTGAAACACTTGTCATTTCTAGGATGACTGATTCCAAAGAAGTTCCAGCCATGGGAAAAATCAGGAAGATGCCCATTTCTTTCCAACATTTTATGGAAGTATATATTATCTTATATTATTAACTCGGAAGTGCTGCAGAAGTAGACTTTTACTTAAAGAATTTTTTACTTTTCTACTATGATTGGATATGTCTATTTGTCTTCGTAATTTAGTCAACCTTTGCTTTGTGTTTTCCAATACTGTAGCCATAGATATATCAACAGATACACAGAAATTTATAACTGACATTTTCTTGGAGGCTGTTTAATTTCCTTGTTATGAAGTTACTCCAGTTAAACCTACTAAGATATATTTTCTCTGGTGTTAATGTATCACTGGGTTTATTTAAACTTTGCTCTTATGTTGCATATGGTAACCCAAATACACATGTGCACTTTAAAAAGATTGAGTTGCAAACACATGTGAGAAAGGGGAGAGGTGTGGGCACCTGAGTGCAGGTGCCCATGAAGGCCATAAGAGGGAATTCGATCCGTTAAGGGCAGCTGTGAACCGCTGGATTTGGGTACTGGCAGCCAAACTCCAGTTGTCTACAAAGAACAATGCAAGCTCTAAGTCACGGAGCAATCTCTCTAGACCAACACTTATGCATCAACAACTGTTTTATAACTTTACAGAGTAAATCTTTAGGAAGTCTACACTATTTTTGCTTTCTTTGTTCACTCAGGCCTTTCTCCTGACTGTGCTTGCCTGTATCTTTTAATTGATACCGATTCTCAGTAAGTACAGGTTTCTAATTTGGCAGTTAGTTCTTTTCAACTTACTGGAAACACTGGGCCCATGGTTTTATTCCTGATTCTGTGTTTTATTATTTATTACAGTATTAGCCCTTTAGAGTCCCCTACCCCCACCTCTCACCCCCTCCACCCCCACCTCCCACCCACCACCCACCCCCTCGCCATACACACACACATACAAGCCCCAGCAGCAAGTACGATTCCGTTGCGTTCTTGTCTTTGATTCTTGCTGGTACATAGCAGACTTCTTCACTGTGTGGATTGGTGTGTTTCATCAACAAATAATTTACAGCAAATTTAGCCATAGTCTCCATATTCATTGTCCTAACCCAATTTTCTTTTAGGCCCTTCTTGTCTGTCCAGTGAGCATGCTCTGACCTTTATCCTGTGTCCCCAGTGAGCATGCGCTAACCTCCATCCTGTGTCCTTTTGTATTCCCATCCTTTCTCCCTCACATCCTTTCCAATTCTTGGTCACTTCATGATTTAGACATTTCTTTTCCTTTGCTTGTCTTTCTCTTGTAAAGGTCTAATGGACTCATCTTTTGACATTTTACATTTGGTTACTACCTATATATGTTTCATAATTCTAATTTAGTTTTTGCCCTTTCCTTCTATACCTTCAATTTTTTCAAGTGGCCTTTCAAATGCTTTTAATGTTGGATTCTGTCTCTTTGAATTGAATATGTGAGGGAGGAACATGTGACTGGCTAATTTCTGAAGTGTTCATGTGCCTTGTGCGTTCTTGATTCTGCTGAGTTTCACTGTTGCTGCCTCTTCCTTGTGGTGTTTTCCTTTTGCTATATGTTGAAGTGCTATTTAGACAATAGCTAGAATATTTTGAGCTATCTCATCCATACTCACTCCCTTCTTGCTTCTTTCTGGCCTATGAATTAGAACAATCTGGAAAGTTCACCTAAATTTAGAATCTGAGGTTTTCCCCATGGCCACCCAAAGGCTTATATTTAGACTACTGACTCACTTTCTGTGGTGAGTTGAATGAGAATGGTGCTCATAGGCTCATATATTTGAGTGTTTAGTCACCTGGAGTGGAACTGTTTAAGAAGGATTAGAAGGACTAGGAGGTATGATCTTGTTGGAGTAAGTGTGGCCTTGTTGTAGGAGGTGTGACACTGGTGTAGTGGTGAGTTAGTGAAACCTCTTTTGCTCCTGGCAAGTCGAGTGTGCATTGCACCCACCCAAGAGCTCTCTGGATTATCAAATGAAAGACACACATATATATGCCAGCTAATTTTGATATGCCTTGACTAGATCAGTGGCTGGGCACGTCTAAACCTCTCCTTGTCTAGCAAACACTCCCCTACAGTATTCCTGAGTTAACATCTTTTAAAAGTTATATTTCGTCTCTGCTACCCCAGACACAATCGGGAAGTGGCCCCTAGGGCCACTGTCTCAGGTTCTTACATGTTGGTGGGCCTTTAAATTTCATCTTTCTGCTTCCCGTGGCTATTCTCTTTTCCCTCCCCTCTCTTGGTACCCTACCTGCTCAATCTAAAAGTCCCATGTCCTTCTTCTTGCACAGCCATTGGCTATATGGCAATTCTTTATTACCAATTGAAGCCACCTGGGGGCAGGGACCCTTAGATCTGGAAGGGTGGCTTTGGGAGCCAAATTAAGAAAAAGCATTAGAACCAGTTCCCAATACAATGGGGTGGGCTTTGAGGTTTCAAAATCCCACACCAGGCCCAGTGTCTGTGTAGAGATCAGCATGTTAGGTTCCCATCTACTATTTTAACCCCATGTCTGCCTGCCTGCTACAATGTTCCTCATTATGCTAATAATGAAGTAACCCTCTAATAAATCAAACAAGCCAGCCCATAAGTAAATGCCTTTTTTTTTTTTTTTTTTTTTTTTTTTTTTTTTTGGTAAGTGTTGCTTTGATCTTGGTGTCTCCTCATAGCAATACAACAGTAGCTAAAACAATTTCCTTGGCCCTTGCTTTAGGGTGTAGCATCCTAATCCTAAACCAAGGATGGTTCATGTGGAGTCCAGCTCTTCCTCTGTCACCCCTGTTCATCTATCAAAAATGTATGTCAGTTTTTCAGTTGCCTCTCTTGAATAGACAAACACCACAAACAAAGGTCCTGAAGGTCTTGTGTTCTTGGAAAGGGGTTTTTATCATTCCTAAATTTTAACCTGGACTTTTTTTTCATATTTTTTCTTGCTCTGTAATGCTTTTGAAAATTACACTTTATTTTTTCTAGCCTTTTAAGCTGTCTTTGTCAGGTAGAGTGACCGGGATCATCCTGTCTGCAGCTAAGTGGCATCCTCAGTGCAGTTAGAATGCTTACTATTTGCCCTGCTGTGCATTTCCTCTTAGATATGATTGCCTATCTGTTTGGGCCATTTGAAGTAAATTGAGGTATACAAAGCTTCAATAAGAGTAAAACTTACATCCTGAATGATCATAGAAATATAATGTATCCTAGTTTCCTTCATATTGTTGTTTACTAAAATAACCTCGTGTGAAAAAAATCCTAGGTGAGTGTATTATCTCCTTCCTTGCTATACATAGTAAATGTAAAACATAGCAATTTGGTTTTGCATAGTATATTATTAATATGCAGGGTTACTGTGCAGAACAGGCTTTTACTCTCACTTTTCCCTTACCATACACATTTCCAAATCATTAGCTATATTCCTTAAGGGAACCCTTGCCTAAGTACAATCTACTGGACTTATGGACTCCCCATAACCCAAGAAATTTATTTCAATCCTTAGCATTCTTGGCAGGGTGAGTGCTCAGGTTTTTACTTGTAAAAGAGAATGGGATGTGTCTGCCTTTGAAGGGATATGTTGTGCATTCATCCATATTTTCTTTTTACATTCGGAGGCATAATCATTATTTCCATCAGGGTAGAAGGGGTGGTGTGCTTGATGCTGTGTGGTTAGGCTGTCTAAATGAAGATGGATGAAGGAGCAGCCAAGTGAGACGTCCAATTCCTGGCTCTAAATGTAGCCTCCTCCTCCTCCCTCCACTTACTGATATTGGCAAGACATTCTCTAATTTGGGAAGCCACACAGAAAAGGGAATGCAAGTGCACTGAACGAAATGACTCCCGTGTTTGCTCCTATTGTCTCAATAGGTTCCATGGAAATTTAGAAGGGTGTCTCTCAAAACTGTAATGATTTCCATAGTAAAATTATTTTTAAAATTCAGAAGCAGAAAATTATGACAGTACATTCAGAATGTGAGATGTGATCAGATCAAGTAACTTAACAGATGCAGACACCAAGACAGAAGCAAGCATAAGCTGCTTCCTCACTGACAGAATTGGCTGAATTGGTTTCCTGATTCTAGGATAAACAGGTGAAACCCTTTGCTTGGGCAGCTATTACCTGGCACAGGTAGGAAATGTGACTTCAGTGTGTAGTGATGACTTCTGCACAGTGCAGCTCAGAGGACACATTTAAGCCTGAGAAGACAGTTCAGAGCATGTGTCTGGTGTGTGTATAACACTGAAGACAGGACAGAAAGCCAAGGTCAGAATGTAAGAGCTTCAAATCAGGAAGCAAAAGGTTTGGGTTCTAAGTCACAGATAAAAACTAAAATTCCTGGTGGGATGTTCTAACATGACATAAATTCTATAAACTGTGTTTGATGTATGTGTGTGAATGTGTGTGTTTGTGTGTGTGTGTGTCTGTGTGTGTCTGTGTGTGTGTCTGTGTGTCTATGTGTGTTTGTGTCTGTGTGTGTGTGTTTGTGTGTGTGTCTGTGTTTGTGTCTGTGTGTCTGTGTTTGTGTGTGTGTCTGTGTGTGTCTCTGTGTGTGTGTGTCTGTGTGTGTGTATGCATCTGTGTGTGTCTGTGTGTGTGTGTCTGTGTGTGTGTATGCATCTGTGTGTATCTGTGTGTGTGTTTGTGTGTCTGTGTCTGCGTGTTATGCTTTGTATATATGTAGTGTACACGGTGCATGCACATGAGTATGAATGAATGTGTGGAAACTAGAACAGGATATTTGGACGAGAATGTCTTCCTCGGTCTCCATCTGCCTTATTGCTTTGAGACAGTCTGCCAATGGACTGGAAGCTTCTGTCCCAGCTGGGTTGGCTGGTTGGCAGGCTCTAATGTTCCACTGTTCTCCACTCCCCAGTGCTGGAGTTACAAGCACTCACAGACATGAACACTCAAAGGCATTTTACTTTGGTCCTGAGATTCAAACTCAGGACCTTATGCTTGCAGAGCAAGTGTTCTTATGTGCTGAGCCATCTCCCCACTCCCTGATAACTACATAACACCTACCATTTATTAAGACTTTCAGTGCCATACACTACAAGTTACAGCTTTTGCTTCATTTAATCTTCTTAGAGACCCAAGAATTCAGTGATAACACTATCCCTTCTTTGTCAACAAAGAAATCACAGGTTAAGAAAAATCGGATTTCTCCCAAATCATGGAGTCATCTTTAACCTGTCTATACCACCATGCAGTCCTTTCCCTGTGTTCTTTAACTTACATTTCACCTACCTAGAGAGGTGTCTGAGAAGGAAAGAAACCTATCTTTCATATTCACTACTGAGTCGTTTCTTCCAAGCAATGTGCCCAATTGCAAAAGTGAATACTTGTTGTATAAATTAACAAACAAGTAGGTTAAAAGAATATTCTTTTTAAGAATCAGCCCTATACATAGTATCTGCTTTAAAAGCTATAGGCTGTGTCTTGTTCATATGATTCCATAGCTACCTTCTCAGCCTTAATCATTAAATATTTCTGTTTGCCATTGAGTTCATGGTCTTCAAGTTATCAATGTAGAGCCATTAATACGCTGCTGTTGCTAGTTGTATTTAACAATTATCTTTTCAGCATCAGTCAGTAATAGTCAGAAAGATTTAAGAACCTGTGACTGGCTTAAGTAAGAAATAGCATGGCAGCGTTCTTCCATTCCAAAGCATTCATTTGTTACTGAGACAGTTAAAACTGCCTCAGAAATCTGCATCAAGATGTAAAATAATATTACAGTGCATTTGCATAACGTAATTATCTTTTCCGATCTGCTTTCCATCACATCCATCATTTTATTTTATGTTTCCATTTGGCAGAGCCTTGGTGAGCTCTAAATTCATGTTGCCATAATAATATGTAACTGAATGCCATTAAAACACTGGTATAGGGATAAAAGAGCTGCCTTCCTTTGTGTGACTGCAAATATATGAGAAAGCCTGCTTTCTCATATATTGTCTTAATGTGCCTCACAGCAGCACATGATAGAAGGAGCATAGTTACCCTCACCCACCGTCACTTTTACACCTCAGCAAATGGAACCTCAGAAGTTATTAATAATTGACTTTCCTCAAGGTCATCCAGCTTACACGAGAAGAAGCCAAGTCTAGATTTGGGAACTCTGCATTTTAACACTTGAATTTGCAAGTTTTTCTTCTCTGTGACACATTGCCTTACATAAAATTTATACCTCATGATCTTAGGGTCTTCATTTGACTTTGCTTTTCTGGTAGCTCCTGCAACTAATCTGTTCCAAATGTCATAAAAGTATACACATACACACACACACACACACACACACACACACATATATATATATATATATATATATATACACACACATATATATACACATATATATACATATACACACACATATATACATATATATACACACACATATATATACATACACACACACACACACATATATATATACACACACATATATATACACACACATATATATACACACACATATATATACATACACACACACACACACACACATATATATGTATGTATATATATATATATTAGCAGTGTCTCTATAATATTGTAATGTATCCATGATGTTTTCAGGATTTACATGGTTTTAGTCATGTGTATGTGGCTGTGTAAAACAGAATGTTCTTGTGAGTGTAGATGCCCACAGAAGCCACAACTCTGTAGAGGTGGAGATACAGGTGAATGTGATCCATCTCATGTGAGTTCTGAAAACTGAACTCTGATCCTTTGACAGAGCAGTAAGTGTGCTCAGCTATCTCTCTAGCCCCAATGATATCATTCAAAGATGTGTGTGTGTGTGTGTGTGTGTGTATGTATGTGAATGTGTGAACCTCTGTATATCTAAGTTCACATACATGTCTGTGTGCATGTAGAGACCAATTAAGGACACTGGATGCCCCAGAGAGGACGTTGGTTGTCTGCACATACAGAACACCTAGTGTCTTGTTTCCTTTTTAGTTGCTGTGATAACACACCATGACCAAGGCAATTTATAGAAGAAAGCATTTCATTTGAAACTTGTAGTTCCAGAATCTATGACCGTCATTTTGGGGGTATGGCAATAGGCAGGAAAACACGGTTCTCGAGCAATGACTTAGAGTCCCATCTTGATTCTCTGCAGAAGGCAGAGAGTGCCAGTAGGAAATAATCTGAGCTTGTGAAAACATCAGAGAATATCCCTAGTGACACACCTCCTCCAACAAGGCCACACTTCCTAATTCCCAAGCAATTTCACAAACTGGGATGCAAGCATTCAAATATATGAGCTTTGGAGGTCTCTCTTTTTAAAAGCACCACACTTAGCTTGTCCCATGGGTTCCAGGCCTGAACTCCAGCCCTCATGATTGCAAAGCAAGTACTCCTCGCCACTAAGCTTTGCTTCAGCCCTCTCCTGCCTTTAGGTAAGTAACAGTTATTGGTAACATCCATATTTTGACTGGAAGAAGACTGCCATTTCTCTGAACCTCACCCTGTGAAAGCATTGCCAGTTCTCATGGACCTGAGACACTGGTGTTCTTGACACGATCATGCTCACAATACACGTTCACTTCAACTGCTTTCAATACATAGCCTCAGCGAAAAGCCACCATAATTTTTGAACCTGTCCTTAATATAAATTAGCCTTATAATTTACTTTTATAAGAGATGTTTATAGAAATTTGAGATTTTTCTTTATAGCCTAAATTTTAGTTTTTTTCTACAACCATAGATATTCAATTAGAAATATTGACATGGATATTGACAGTTAGGATACCTCCAGTGTTTGGCTGTTAGAAGCGACTGTAATGGGAAGGCTGGCTTTATTAGAAAGCCATTCTGTAAATGGGCTGCTACATCTGTGGCATAAATTCCTAAAAGCACCATGTCTATGCCAGTTGTGAAACATGCAGCCAGATTTCTCTACATGAACTTACAGAAGTTTACACTCCCACCAGAAAGCAGATGGGTTGTTTCACATCTGCATAAAACAGTACATTTTAAATACAAGACCTTTTAATTCTGCATAAAAAATTGCAATTGCATATGTATATGTGCATAAACATGTATTCTTTTATGTTTGATTGCATATTCATGTATGTGCATACATAAGTGCCTATATCTTGTGTAGAGGCCAGGGGGTACCTTTGGGTGTCATTCCTAGATACACTGTTTACAACCTTCGCAGACAATGCCACTGAAACTCCTTACTGAGCTCATCAAAGAGGGACTTGTGAGATCTTCCATCTTAACCTCCCCAAGTCTGGCGTTACAAGGACAAATCACCACACCTGGCACATTAAATTAATTCTTTGAGAATCTCATAGATTGTATTTTCACCATATCCACTCTCACTAACTCTTTATAGATCCATTCCTTCCAAACTTAATGCTCTCTTTAAAAACAAATCATTTATCTTTATTTTTGAGATTATAATATAATTATGTTGCCTTTTTCCCTTTACTTCCTCTAAATCTTCTCATACTTCTTTCCTGGTTTTTTACTAATTGTTATTCCATGGACATATGTGTGTGTGTGTGTGTGTGTGTGTGTGTGTGTGTGTGTGTGTGTGTGTATGTATGTATTTCTAAATATAACCTGTCCGGTCTGTATAACATTATCTATATGTAAGTTTTCAAGGCTGACCATTGGCACTGAACAGAAAATCTGTATAATCTTCCCTGAGGAATGCCACCTCTCCTGCTCCCAGCTTTCCTCAGTTGCCAACAGCTCCTTGTGTGAGACTGAGGACTCATGGGCTTTGCTCTGTTTAGTTATGCATGCTCATGGTTTGTCATCCTTGCTCTGCTTAGGTTTAGGCAGTCACATTGATGAGACTTCCTGTGTAGCTTCGGATATTTTAAATACCATCCCCTTATGATTCATGTGGTTCAACTACTCCTGGGTTTGGGGCTCATCTTTTAGTGTTTTTAACCAATATGAGTCCTACCATTATAGGAAATCCATTCATTCTTTTTTCCCTAGAAGGTATAAGCAATAGCTCCTTAGGTAGGGGTGAGAATTGATGTTCATCTTCCCCTCTCTATGCTGTTGTTCTTTTGTCTGCTCTGAGCTTGCTCAGGTTTTTTTATTCGTTTTCAGAACCCCTGTAAGTTTCTATGCACATCTTTCCTTTTGAATCTAGAAATACTGGTTTTCTTGAAGTCATGTCCTACTTGACTATTGTGGTAGTTCTGCCCTTGCTTCAAGGAAGACCCATGAGCCCTGAGGAGAGGGGTGTGACATAGTTGTCCATCTAGGCTGAAGATACTTCAGTCTCTTCTCTACACATGGGCCAGCTGTGGTTTTCTGTTGTGGTTGGCATTGGCTGCAAGAAGTTTTTCTGGTAGCGGTGTAGAAATACACTGATCTGTGTCTATAGCAGTAAGTCATTAGGAATCCTTTTACTATCATGTCCAATTAGCAAAATAATGGCACAACGTTTTCTTTTAGGGCCTATGTACTATATAGCCACCCATTCTTGGCCTGTTAACAGTTTGAGGTTGAGAGAGCAGCAGAGAAAATATGGTCATGGGTAACTAATACTATAGGTACTTCCAAGGTAAGCACAGTACAGACTGGGATATCACCTTGTCCCATCTTTGTTTTTAACAATGGACTTTTAAAATGCAACTTGAAAATTCTTAATTGCATATAGGATTGAACATCTCCTCTTGCTGTGCTCTGTGCCAAAATGAATGAGAACCTCCCAGTGATACACTTTATCATTAGGCAGCTGGTCAAAACACTTCTGTTCCGATACAGAGCATAGATCTCACTTTGTCAAATTTTCTCACTTTGAATATCTCAGTTGTAAAGGCAAAGTTGGCAGAGCTCTGTCAAGGGCTGCTGAGGTCTTAACTACTTAATGTGTTCTCCACTTAGCAGGTTACCATCCTGTCTCAGAGTATAGTGTTCTCTGACTACTCAGACAGCACCAAGAAACTACTGCTTAGGTGCAGGAAACAAGTGTCTTACAAAAACTTTGCAATTCAAATTCAGCTTGAGCAATAGAAGTCGTTTATGCATCTTAATAGGTTTATTGAGCAACCAAGAAATCAGAGGACAATTATCATTAAGAGTTGAGAAACAGTCTGTCTATCAGCACTAGTTGAGCACGTTCCGAAGAAATTTCGCACACTTCTCCTGGGCATAGCAGATGATGAGATAAAATTACCCTGCCTGATTTGTGTGAAGGTGTTTGCCTGCATCTTCCCGCTCTCCTCTCTCTTGCTGTTATTTTCTCTGCCTAGCTCCATCCAATGAATGCAGTGGCCTTCTGAAACCTGAAGAAGCCCAGCTCCTGCAGGCCCTTCACTGGCTTTACGTAGTCGCATGATGTACTGCTTCATTGGAGGAGCTTTCTCACTCCACCCTGTAGTCTGTCCTCAGAGTCACAATAAGCAATAATGTCGGCTACACATGATTACTGACAGCCATATATAGAAGTCAAGGAAGTGAATCTTCTTCCAGATTTCACCACTGAGTAGCAGCTATGAAGATTGATTAGCCTAGGACTCTGTGAAAAGGCCAATTGATTTCCAATATTTAATGAAGTCCTTGAGAAGAGTGAATCACCCCACTCATTGATTGACACCTCACACCTCACCTTCTGATAATGATGGGGAGACTCACAACACACACACACACACACACACACACACACACACACACACACACATTTGTTTTCTTAATAACAAAACCTAGTAGTAAAATGATCTGAGAGAAATGGAAAATGTGAATAGTTCTTTTGGATCTTGGTTAAGGAACATATTTGAAACCTGAATGTTAGCATTACACTTAGCCATTAGCCCACTGGGAGACTAGAAACAAATCAAACATTCCCAAGGGTATTCTATCTCTGCCTTTCTTATCTATTATAGTTCTGTTGTAGGATAGTTTGGGTTTTGCTGTTATTTGTTCTTTTTGTCTGTGATTACATTCCTATTGCAAGAAAATTTCATGCATGTCAAAATTTCTAGAGGATGCTAGTCAGAAGTCTCTCTTTTGGAAGACCCTGAAACATATTTCTAACAAACAGGAGAGGTAATTTATTATCTTGTGTAAATCCAATCCAGTATCTCTTGAGTACAGAGACTGAGTTGCATTCAGGCATGCATAGTTCATCAGTCTGTGTCTTCCTTTCCCTCACTCTCCTCTCTTCTTGAATTCTGTGGTCCACCATGGGTTAGTTCTCTTGTTTTGCACGGCTGGTTCTAGCAAGTCCATGTAAGGTCCCATTCACACCAGCAAAACAATTTTACCCAAGCCCCATGGATTGAGTTTTATTAGAAATAAAGTTGGAGGAAGACGAGGAGAAAGAAGGATGGGGAAGGAAAAGGAAGAAGAAAGAAGTAAAGAGAAAGGAATGAGGAGAAAGAGAAGAAGAAAGAGTCGGAGAAAGAGGAGAATAGGATGAAGTAGAAAATAAGTAGTCTGTCTGTCCTAAAAGCCACATATTTGGATCATTTATATGTGAATCATGCTTCTAGGCAGGTAGGAGATAGGTGGAAGGGGAAAGGTCCTTGCTTCTAGAGAAAACAAAATATTAAAATGGAAGAGGAATAGTAATTTAAGGTGGCTCTATTATCAGAAGAGTGGAGAGATGACAGGAAAGCAAATTGAGTGGACAAGCACATCTTTATCTATTCATGCTGCTGATCCAAAATATACTAGACTGGATCATTCATAAACAGAATTAACTGCACCAGGACATTTATCTGGTGAGAACACATTCCCGTTGCATGACACCTTCCTGCATCTTCACTCTCGAGACTCTTACATCACTGGCAGGATTTGTGAGAGTGGCACACACTCATGACCTAACCTCTGCCCCTCTGCCCCTCTGCCCAAGACCTGACATCTTAAAACCACTACTGTGGAGCTGGGTTTCAGCATATGATTGTGGGGAAGGAGAGACTACCAATCATACCACAGCAGAATCACATCAGGATCACGGCAATCTATTTTTTGCTAACCAGGAGGCTTTATTTTCAAGCCAAGTCGACCTGTCCTGTTACACTAACCTTGAGGGCTAATGAGGGAATCAGCGTTCTCTTCCTCTTTATAATATACTGCCCCACGACTCCGCCAGGAACCACTTTCTCTGGTTGTGAAGTAGATGAACTTTGGCCTTCATAGATGATGCAACCTGTTGCACAGGCCCCAGTGTCAAAGACATGTCTCCACCTCAAGTTTTTACTTTCTCCTGAAATGAAGAAGTTACCAAGTGTTCCCTGCTTTCACTGAAAGCAACAGGAGAAGCCCTATTGCTGGGAGCCATCATTTTAGAAGATTAGCGAGCTACAGCAGCAAGGAGACCAGGAAACTGAAAGCTCAGAGAGACAGGTGGTTGTGTGAAGATCTAATGTGGTTGTTCCCTTGGAGACTTTCTGATTCTTGGCCCAAGACTGGCTTTGATCAGAAAGCGGTGAGGAAACACAGAAACTCTCAAACAAAACAAAATCAAAAACCAAAATCCATAACCAAACCAAAACCAAAACAAACAAGTTGAATCACACCACACAGTCACTGAATTCCAATGCTGCTGCTCTGTCCTCAAGGATTTTTTTCCTTCCCAAATTTTCTTTTTTTTTCCATTTTTTATTAGGTATTTAGCTCATTTACATTTCCAGTGCTATACCAAAAGTCCCCCATACCCACCCACCCCCACTCCCCTACCCACCCACTCCCCCCTTTTGGCCCTGGCGTTCCCCTGTACTGGGGCATACAAAGTTTACGTGTCCAATGGGCCTCTCTTTCCAGTGATGGCCGATTAGGCCATCTTTTGATACATATGCAGCTAGAGTCAAGAGCTCCGGGGTACTGGTTAGTTCATAATGTTGTTCCACCTATAGGGTTGCAGATCCCTTTAGCTCCTTGGGTTCTTTCTCTAGCTCCTCCATTGGGAGCCCTGTGATCCATCCATTAGCTGACTGTGAGCATCCACTTCTGTGTTTGCTAGGCCCCGGCATAGTCTCACAAGAGATAGCTACATCTGGGTCATTTCAATAAAATCTTGCTAGGGTATGCAATGGTGTCAGCGTTGGAGACCCAAATTTTCTTCTAGAGAAAAAAATATACATACATACACACACACACACACACACACACACACTATACATATATGTATGTATGTATATCTATATGTCTATATGTATGTATGTATAATGTGTGTGTGTGTGTTTCTAAATCTCTGTCTTTTAACTTATACTACCAAGTAACTTCTTCGCCTCAGTTACCCAGTTCTCTAGCTTTTTCCCCCCTCTGGATCTCGTAATGTTTACTATTCATACACTTTCAGTTCTGAATGCTTGACGTCTTGGGCTTCTCTTTATTTTTAATGTTCTCTACTTCCTCGCTCATGTTTTTAATCCTTACTGAACTCTATAACTGTTCGTGAGTGTAGTTTTGCAACCAGCTACTTTTGCCCCAGTAAATTTTCTGCTTTTGGAATGTAGATGGAAGAAGCTTTTGAGGTCTGTGTGAAGCAGGATTTTGAATGCCCCACCCCCCGCCCCCCATGTTGCTGAAAGCAGTGGTCTTCTCAAGCAAATATTTATTTTAACTATCATAGGCAGGAGACATTCAGATCCTGCATTGCTGTGAAGGGTGGCCTGTGGTTCGTGTCCAGAGATGATTTCCCTTAATTCACACATCAGAAAGCTTGCCATAGGCAACTCACCCGAGTGCTCTTATGGAGCAGGTTGGCATTCATTTTTCCTTGGGAATATGATTCTATTCAGGTCACCAATAAGAAATAAGTTCTATTATATTGTTAGGCATCTACTTTAGTGTTAGGGTTTGTTTCTTGCCTCCAGAGCTCACTAGTTGGCCTGCATTGGTTCCTATCGAACATAAAACATGTGGAATGGCTAATCTAGATTGTCAGTTTGGTAGGCGTTAGAACCACTGTGGAAACATTTCTTTGAGTTTCCAGAAAGGTTGATGCGTGCTCCAAGACAATGCTTCTTTGTTCATTATAGTCCAGAGACACCGAAAGGTTGGACACGTCTGGTATAACGGAGGAGTTAAAAATCACCCTAAATAATGTGAGTGGCACTATCCGTGGGCTGAGGTCCTAGTGTGGGACCGTGATAGGCAGTCTATTTTGGTTGAATGGGGTTTGCTCCAGCGACCGAGTAAAATACTCTACAAGGGACTGAAAAGCAAGCCGAATTTCTAGAGTCAGGTGCCTGACACCACAGGGCCCCCAACTCCATAATCCTGTGACTATCAGTCATGTAAAGTAGACAATATCCCAAGCTTCTGGCATCTGGCTAGACTCCACCCCCACAGTTACCTGACTATAGCCAGGTGTGCTCCTTCCCACAGTTACCTGGCAATCGCAAGATAGACCTGCCCACTATAAAAGGGGTTGTTTGGCCCCTCCTTGCTCTCTTTAAGCTCTCACCTTTCTTACTCTCTAGAACCACCCCCCCTCCCTTCCCACCTCTCTCCGCGTGGCCATGGCCGGCCTCTCTCTTTTTACCTTTTCTCCTTCCTCCTGCCTTTCTACAATAAAGCTCTTAAACCATAGACTGTCTCTGCTCATCAAGGCCCGTGAGCTGCATCTAACTTCCCACTGGAAGGCCATCCTGTGCTCCAGCCATGGACTGGACCAAGGACTCTCACCCACCTGGGAACCATCCAGCGCCCCCTATCTCCCCATGCCCTCTGCTCCCTCTGGTTCCGGAGTTGACTGAGCTGCCTGGGGCCCCCATTTGTTCTCAGCTCCTACAAGGTATCCAGTGTGGGATGCTGAAGACTGAGAACCTGTTCTAGGACTGCCCCTGGTCCACCACTCACTGAGTTGGGGTCCGTGGCTTCACTCAGCCAGACACACTCCGAGTGGAAAGCATGTGGCAGTCCTCCCATGTCCCCGCCCAGAGCACCAGAACTCTGGCACGATGCAGGTTCTCTCCCACTCCCTTTATTCCCCAATACCCACTACCCCACAGTCCTAGGCTGGCTCTCTCTCTGTCTCTGTCTCTGTCTCTGTCTCTCTGTATCTCTCTCTGTCTCTCTCTGTGTGTGTGTGTGTGTCTGTCTGTCTGTCTCTGACTCTTTCTGCCTTTCTTTCTGTCTCTGTGTGTCTCTCTGCTGCTGTGTTTCTCCCTCCCTCCCTCCCTCCCTCCTTCACTCCATCCCCCTCTCCCTCACTCCCTGTCTCCCTTTTTCTCTCCTCCCCCTTGCCCCCACCTTCCTGACTGTGGATGCAATGTGACTGTCTTCCTCATCTGCATCCATGCTTTCCCACCATGATGGACTGTACCCTTGCAGTGAGAGTGGAATGGAAACTGCTTGTTTTGCATATTTTGTACAGAAATAAGTACAGCAACCAGGACCCCATGTGTAAGATATGTCTGTTTTTCTGGAATCCTATTCTGAATCTGATATTGGATTTTTCTATTTGTTATTAGATGATTAAAGGTGACATTTTCTAACAGAATAAAATGGTCAGGGAACCTTTTTTCTCAACTCCTTCTATTGCACAAGCCACCCCTCCCAAACCAACCCTGTTACCTTTCCTGCTAACCTCTTTCCTGTATCCATCTCTAATGTGAAGACTCCTCTTATCCCCCTATCGAAATACAATAACTATTGAGAACATAGCTTCTAGTTATTTTCTCATCCCCTGGCAATTTCTTTACATCAACCTTTCTCCATTTTTACCTCAGGCCGGAGTCTGAGTCTGTCTTGTTTAACAGGTGCAGTAGTGTTCTGACTACAGCCCAGCTTGACTTATTAGCATGCCACCTGCACGGGTCACACAGGTTGGCAACCCTACAGCACATTAAGTGAGGTCTTTCCTTAGCTTAAACTCTCTTTCTAGATTTGCTGTCATTAACCTCTTTTAGCTTACAGGAAAACATAGTGTTCCCCCTACAATATGGAATGAGTCGTCTATATTACATGTGCTTTATTATATTAGCATCACAGCCTGAACTGAGGCCCCTGGCAGTAAGAGGGTGTGGGTCAATTATAGGAAAAGGTTTGCAGTAAATAGATTATATGGCATGAAATCACATCCACAGAGATTGTGGTAAATGGGGTTCAATCCACATTGTGAGAGTGTGGTAAAGGAGATATGGTTTTGCGGGCCACGGGGAACCAGTGACAGCAATGCTGTATTAATGGTTTTACTAATGTTTGCCTATAACTTTAGGAAGCAGGATGAAGGACAGCCCTGTCCCCTGAAGTGGAACAGTGCTGTTCTTCATCAGTTTTATACTTAAACTTGCCTGGCTCTGCTTCGTGCCCAGTGTCCATAAGGGATTCATTTTCATATGATGCTGTGGTTGCTTAACCTTTCCTGAAGCAGGAATGTGAAGGATCTCCATGGAGGGTTGTGATGCTCTTGCCTCCTTGAACACTGAAGCAAATATCATAATATTACACTTCTATATTTGTCACTGGATCTGCTGAGGCCATAAAGTGTCTAATGTAATACACAGAACTAAGGATTATTCTGCATAACCTTCTCAGAAAAAATTATATTTCGATTTATATATATAACTTATGTCTCCATATAAATCAAGGAGGCATGCCAGCATTTAGACCTCAGCTTCTATAAATCAGTATATAATAGTCTCTCAGCTTGTGCGCCCTCCCTGCCTTTTTGCCTTCCTCTTTTCCTCCCATCCTTTCTCTCTCCTCTCTCTCTCTCTCTCTCTCTCTCTCTCTCTCTCTCTCTCTCTAACACACACACACACACACACACACACACACACATACACACACACAGAGTCTATTCAATTGTGTAACAATAGGGGAAGAAAAGAAAAACAAGACTATCTTTGCTGCTCAGAAGCTAGGAAGGAGCATAAATGTTGGGCCCAAGGCCCAGGCAAGAGACGCCGCAGTTGGAACAGCGCCATTCCTGTTACATAGATCCCTCACACAGAAGCCGATTCATTTGGCGCTCTAGACAGGAAATGTGGAAACTAGTAAAACCAACCTGCAGACTAAGAAAAACCATTAACAAAATGTCCATCACACACTACAGCTGTCTTTAGTCCCAGGAAATAAAGCTTGCATCCCTGACAGTGTCCCATCTCTCATAGTGCTCATGGAAGCAAGCCAGGCAATTTCAACTGATTTTTCTTTTTCTTTTTTATACTATCTACTGCCAAATATTTCTTTCTTTTCTTTTAGCTATTGTTAGAAAGCACTTAATTGCATTGGATCATTGGCAGCTTTTAAAACTGCCAAATGCAGTCCAAAAATCATTCCATAGGCATCCTGGGCACTAACACTAATCACATCTAGCCTGGATCACTAACAAACATCCCTTATTTGAGAAAGAGGAGATAGAGTACTCTGAACATGGCATCTAAAAATGGCCTCAAATAAAACAAAATGCCCTGACTGCTTGTACTTGTATTATTCTGTGCTACAAGCCAATCGGCCTGCGATGGAGCACCTTAAACACAACAAATGTCACAATTCTTCATGTAACAAATCCAGACATGCAGATTTTCATCAAAATGACAGGAAACAAATTGAATTTGTGTTCCTTAGAAAATGGTTTTGTTTTCCATGCTTTACTGTCTTTCATCAGTTTTTCGTTCATTCATTTGTTTGTTTTCCTGAGTATTTCTTCAGATTAACTCTAACAATTCAAGAGCTCAGAGGAGTGACTTAGCCTTACTAAGAGGAAACGTCTGAGGAAAGAAAGTAGCATGAAGGCCATATTGGGGAAGCCTAATCATGAGGCCAAATTAGATGTTAAACCATAAAGGCTGCAGATGGAAACAGCCAGCCATGTGGAGGGACAGAGGGAGGCAGGCAGGAAGAATGGCAAACAGCAGCTTTGACAAGCACAACCTATCAATTTCACTAGACAATTATGGGACCGGGAAGAATCTTGCTGGCAGCTCATTTTTTTCTACAGAGCCTCTTCAGCTCTTGAAGGGCTGGCCTAGCATAATGATGGCTTGTGATATACAGAGGCCATTGAGGAGTCAGGCTTGTTTTATTTTAGATGTGCAGGATATGAATGTCGGCCCATGATTAACCACACAAATTAAACGAGAGGTATCCAAAACGGGGTCAAGCTGCTGGCATCCCCCTTGCCATCTCTAGCCAAAACAGAACATTGAGGGAATGCTTTAAATTCTGGTATTTCTCCAGCATGGGTTCCAATGATTGCCAGCAGAATATTCCACATTAATCTTTAGACTGGACACAAATGCTCATAATTTAAAATCAAAAGAGTCATATTCTAGCCTGGATGTTATGAAGTTCAATATGTTAATTGGCACTAAAATTGTTTAATCAACAAGGGTTTGCAGTGGTTTTAGGAGATGGCAGTTATGTGAGAAGGGCAAACACCAAAGATATGCCTGATGGGTTTTTGATTTTTTTCAAATACAATTTGTCTGATCAGAAATTCTACTCCTGAATTGATTTCAGTTCTGACTGTTAGAACCTTTCAGTTAAGTGGAGACATTTACATTACATCGAAATGTGAGCTCACAATTCTAAAATGAGTTTTTCTCCATCTCATTGCATTTATTCTCTCTCTCTCTCTCTCTCTCCCTCTCCCTCTCCCTCTCCCTCTCCCTCTCCCTCTCCCTCTCCCTCTCCCTCTCCCTCTCCCTCTCCCTCTCCCTCTCCCTCTGTGTGTGTGTGTGTGCTTGTATGTGTGTTTGTGTGTGTATGTGTTTATGATTGTATGTGTGTGCATGTGGTGTGGTGTGTGTGTGTGTGTGTGTGTGTGTGTGTGTGTGTGTGCGTGTGTGTGTGTGCGTGGTGTGTGTGTGTGTTTATGGGTCAGAAAACACCTTTCAGGAGTTAGTTCTCTCCTCCCAGCACACCATCTGTGGGATCAAGTTCAAGTTGCCATTCTTGCCAAAGCACTTTCACCAACACTGCCACCACCTCATAGACCTCAAAACTTGAATTTAACTAAGTAGTACAAAACAAATTAAGGCTTTTAAGAAGAATAGAAGCAGGTCATAAGAAAGATCCTGTATTTTTTAAAGATAATAAATGTCATATTCCTTTCTCTGTTGCTGAAACAGAAAGATTGATTTAAGATTACTGTCTTTTTTAAATTATGAAGCGAGGTATGCAAAATGTCCTTACCATCCACAGTCCAGCGTACCACCCACCTATTTTATTCATTGCTTTTAGCTGCTTAAAGATGGAAAGGGAAACGGTGTGTAAGGTGTCGCTCTGACATAGACAGGTGAGATGCCTCCGTGACTGCTCACCCTGGTGTTATCATGTCAGACATCCAGCTGTGAAGGTGATATCTAAAATGGATCGAGACAGTCATTCCATGTGGGTTTGCATGTATTAGCCCAGTCCATCAAACAGCTCCCCAGCAGGCAGAATTGAAAGCCAGGCCAAAATGAGTTAGGATGTTCAAGGTCACAGACTCAGTAACTATTTAGAGTTGTTCTCTCAATCTGGCTTCTTTGTCCAGTAATTTTTAAGATACTAAATTATACAATTATGTTTTTGGTTACCTAACCCTAAATGTAGAAAAAAAGGGTACAACTTTTACTAGTTCTAGCATATAAACTTTGTGTGTAATTTTACCTGCTGTATGCAAATCAATTGCACAAGTGTGTTCATAAGCTATGCCTTCTAAATCGCCCTTCCCTCTTTATCCCTCTCCTCTCCCAGTAAGAATACATTTGCTCTCATGTTCCTTTCATTCTATCACCTAAACTTTTCCCACTTCTTTGTATAATTAAAGTCTAATCCCATCATTTGTGTCAGCCCTTTCTTTTCTTCTAGCTACTCCCATCCCAAGCCCACCCTCATTCCAACCAGTTGCCCCCCAAATTCACAACCTCCACTTTTTTAATCATTGTTGTGAATTTGGTAGGCAGCTGGGAGGAGCAAGAGTGGAGTTAGGAGAGCTAGGAGAGAAGAAACATATATACAAGTGTTACACTTCATGTAAAAAAATATATGTAGATATACATATATATTAAAACACATATGTTTTATATATACATATATACTTATATGTATTGTATGTAACTTTAGGTAACTATAAAATGAGACTTACTTATACATTTTTCAAGAATCCTAATGTCAATCTTTTTTTCTTCCTCCCTCTTCTGCTAAACTATCTTCTTCTGCTTCCCCAAGTTCTTCCTTCATATAGC
The DNA here is from genome assembly GCF_000001635.26 of Mus musculus. NCBI lineage: Eukaryota > Metazoa > Chordata > Mammalia > Rodentia > Muridae > Mus > Mus musculus. The sequence continues at coordinate 43,617,321 of NC_000084.6, read as the reverse complement.
CAGTTTCCTACCATTCACCTCTTTAGAGCTCCCCTCCTTCATATAGCCAGTTTCCTACCATTCACCTCTTTAGAGCTCCCCTCCCATGTTCTATCTTTACTTTCCTGGTTTCTGAGACTACCCCAGGTTATAGACTCACATCTGAGGATTTGAATCTAGGGAACTGCCCATGTAAGGGACCATGTGGCATTGTCTTTCTAGGTCCCAGTTACTGACTCAACATAATCTTTTCTAGTTGTATGCATTTACTTACATGTTTCATCATTTTCTTTACAGACGAATGCTGTTCCATTGTGCACATGTGCCACATTTTTATTACCCATCCATTAGGTGAAGGACACTGGGAGTATTTTCATTCCTTGGCTATTGTGTGACTGGAGTGGCTATGATCATAGCTGAGCAAATGAGCTTTCTTTCTCAATCTCTTTCTTCAGAGATTTAAAGTGCTTCTTGTAAGGTCTTTCCTTTTCTTAAGTTTCTTCCAAGATGTTTCCTTTCTTTGTAGCTATGGTTTCTTTGCTAATTTTGAGTTTGGAAGAACTATCTAAGTGCACGAGTCGGATCCTTAACAATCCCACTATAACTAGGCGACCACCTGTGCTTTTTCATGTTTGCTTTATGAAATTGGAGCCCTCTAGGTTCAATACATAAGCATTTATGCTTCAATAGCTTCTTGGTTAATTTTTCTCTTTATTAATATGTAGTAATGCTACTGAAATGCCCTTAGTTATTAAAAAGACTTTGTTCCCACACCTATTTGAGCCCTCTATGTGGTTATTGTTAATTTCTAGATGAAGGTTTCTGAATTCTTTCTTTTCTGATATGAACTGCCCTTATACTCTCTCATTTCAAACACTTCTTGGACGCATGCCCTTCTTGGGTGTACTTTGTGCATATGTTGAGATGAATGTTTCTTCCCATTTAATTTTTCTCATTCATGCTATTCTTTTTGTTTTCCTCTTTCATATGAGTCTACCTGGAGAATTCTCTTTCTTTCTCCTGATGCTTCTGTGTGAGGTGACAGCTGTAGTTACTTTATCATTTGCCACTAGTCCTGCCATCAACCTGTGAGAGGGAACACTTGTGTGTCTCAGCTGTGACTTTACAGAACTGGCCGGGGATGTAGAAATGTCAAAAAGAAGATTTTTTTTGAAGGTGTAGAAATAGAGGAGGAGTCCTAAAAGTATTTCTGGTAAAAGAGAAGTTAAAATAAAGCAGCTTAACAATTAAAGTACAAAATTGAAATAATATAAAGAGAAACAAAAGAAAGTAAATAAATATACAAATAATCAGGATATTAAAAATAATCCAGGGCATGAAATGGTATAATGTCCCTAGTATTTCTCTCTCCCATCTTGGGTTGCTGCTATCTTACTCAGGCTTATTGAAGGCTGATGAAGACTAATAGACTGAATACCTCAGATAAACAGAGCCAGTGTTCCCTGCCAAATGAGGAGGATCTCTGTGAGAACAGGCTATTCTTCCAGAATTCTATGGACAAAGTGCTGATGCCACCATCCCCAACCTTAAACATGTTATGATCTTACCTCCAGTGAAAAAAAGGATCGAATTTTCCACTGGCAGGGCTTTCCTCAACTCAGGGTCTGGAGGAGTCTGGAAGGCCCATTTGTCTGAGTACATCTGTGGGCCAACAAAACACCTTGCTGCCTTCCACAGCACACTTCTGGTATAGCATAGCCTAAGCCTTGCAATGGCAGGGAGGGAGGGACTCCCCTTGTGTCAGGTTCAGGGTCCTTGACAACACTTCTGATATGCACTCTCATACTTAATCATGTCCCTGTCTACTGTTTGCTTTTCAACAGTCCTGACTTCTCTCTCTGAACCTTCCAGTGCCACTCTTAGTGACAGCTCACGGTTACAGCAACTGAGGTTGGTGGGACTGAAGCAAGAGCAGATTAAGCATTCTGAGTGGGCGCCATTGCTGGCTGGGCATCCTGGGTCCCTTCATGAGAGAAGTTCACTGCTCTGTATAATTAAGGCTGATCAACAAGTGAGAGAGTCTGCACAAGCATATGGGTACAGTGGCTCAGTAGCTCATTCCTCCTGCTTCTAACCAACTTTATCACCCAGCTTTTGTGTTGCCTCTGAACTAAATTAGAAATGAAGTAAGTTATTGATCTTGAAATTGGAAAAATGGGACTAGGAAAGCCTACTGTCTCTCTGAGTCTAACCTCAAAATTGCTTTATATCCCATGATCCCAACATGCTGCCAGTAAGTACTTCTTCAAATTGCTTCAATATGTGTGTTCAGTCATATGTTTATATTATTTTTAAGAGATAGCTATTGATAGGAATAGAAATCTTGGCTGGACATGATTTATATTGCAAGCTTGAAATTTAATTATTCATGCTTTCCTGGTTAGTGATGAGAAATCTGATGTTATTTGGTTTGGGTGGTATGCTGTGGTACACTGGGTTTTCAATTTGACATAAGCCTAGATATATTTGGAGCAAAGGACCTTAATTGAGAAGATAACTCTACCAGGTTGCCTATAGGCAATTCTATGATTGATGTGGGTGGACTATGGGGTATGGCATCATTCCGAGACAAGTGGTCTTAAGAAAACTGAGTGAAGCGTAAGGAGAAAGCCACTACGCATCACTCCTTCATGGCCTCTGCTTCACTTCCTGCCTCCAGGTTCCTGTTATGTGTTTCTGCCCTGATGTCCCTTCAGGATAGGTTATAAGGATGTGTGATCAGAAGTAAACTTTTTCCTCCTCAAGCTGTTGGTTTCTATGTTTTGTCACAGCCATAGAATCCTAAGAGAGCTGGTGATTGGTAATTTTTCATTGGTGCATTTTAGTTCTTTTATGTATGTTTGGTTTCTTGACTATATATTGCAGAGAGATTCTTCTCTGGTCATATCTATTTGCAGTTCTACAAAACTCTTGTGTTTAGATGTCCATTTCTTACTGATTGTTTGGTCAATATTCTGCTGTACTTTTACTGAGTAAGCTGACTATAATTTTAGAGTTTATTTCAGATCCTTCTTCTCCCCCATCAATTCTGAGGCTTTGTTGCCTCATTTCTTGATAATAACTTGGAGTTCTTCGAAGTTCTGATCATTCTCATTGTATTCCTTTATGTACATTTGAAATACTGTCTTCCATCATTGAGATATATCTTTCTCCTTGGTTTTCTTTATTGATAATATTTTCTATTATGACTTTTATTTCATTGGCTACCTCCTTCATTTCTAGACATTTTGGTTAAGTCTTAATTATGTTGTTAAACTTCTCTTCCATGTTCTCCAATGTCATCAAATTAGTGAACATTTTATCCACTTTGCCAGCTCTCTTTTCAAAGCCTTGACTGATTTTCTTAATTCCTTCCTCTGCTTATTTTAGGCATCATTGTGGAGTATTTTTAGAACTCTGAGTTTCTTTTTCCATTATTTCAGTTATCCCATTATCTTTATTTTTCCATATTGAAGGCGTGTGATTTTTGTGAAGGAAGTATTGTGGATTGTTGTCTCTCCCCCCACACCCCCTTTTATTTGCATGTGTTTCTTTATAGTGTTTGCACAGCTGATGGAATAAATGTGGTCTCCAGCATTATTTTTCCACTTTTTTCTTATACTTTTTGATTGTTTTTACTGTTTAATAGGGAAGTGACAGATGTAATGATTTGATAGAAGTCCTGCTGTTAACTTGCAGTGGAAGATATTTTTGTTTCCCAATAATATTCTAAGACAGTGGAACTAGTGTACTGACTGGTGAGTATGTAGTTTATAGTTTGTTAAAGCTAAGAGTGTCTGTTACTAGTAAATTGAGAAGGGAATGGTCAAGGAGAAGAAGAAGGATCACATTATGAATAGAATGGAAAGTATATGAGCCAGAAGTAAGAGGTACAGAAGACAGCATACTGGAAAATAGGTTTAAAGGAAGAAAAGGAAGGTGTAAGATCCTACTTAGGCAGTACTAAGCAGCAGAATAATCAGAATGGAAAGGTAGAAATAGAAATACTAGAGTTTGGAGATTTAACTTAGTGCCAGGGTACTGATACGCAAGGACACTAGGTTTGGTTCCCAATACTGAAAATAAGCAAAAAACTAGAAATTAAAATTAAATAATAGATAAAAATAAGAAAACTAATCATTAAACCATTGGTTATATTATAACCTCAATATATCGTTTTGCTGGATGGCCTGATTCTTATTTCCCTTGAATTGTTTTCATTATCTGTCTCCATAGATGAAGGGAAGGCTTCTAGTCTCAGTAAGTCAAACAAGTTAACCTATGAAGCCTTCGTAATGTGTGGGAATTTTGTGTGAGTAGTCTATTTTCTCCCAGAATCCCCTAGTCTAAGACCTCCATACCCTCTCAATTACAATTTGGTCTCTGCTATTTTGTGGATCATTCATTTCATGCACAGGACTTTATGTGACTGGGACTCATAAGGGTTAATAGAAGGCATGACTGCCTCCTCACCTCCATCATTTTAAGCATCTTCCCAGCCAGGCCAATCCAGAAACCTTGGCAAGTTCAACAGCTTTCTACATCCCACTATATCTCACTCAAGCAACAGCGGGGATCATACTTCTCCGGAAACACCAGGGTAACCTCAAAACATCGCAGCTTCAAGCTTCTGCATCAGGAGTCCTCATCTGTGTCTGCCTCCTACCCTGCTAAGCCGACTCACTGTGCTTGCTGGAGCTGGTTGACAGTTGCATCCCCGCAGCCTTGAGAGTCTGTTGGTATCTAGGATGAGGAAGAGCATCCTATAGGCATCTGCTGCAGATGTTAGATATGAGCTTCTTCTTGGTGAAGAAAAGCCTGTCCCTGTTCATTTCAGTTTTCTTTCGCTCCTCTTTCTTTCCAAGAATAGAGTCTGTTGTTGTTGTTTAAACTAAATTCTTCCGCTGAATTGCATAGAGGTAGCTCCTTGTCCTGTAGTTTACCAGTAAATCCCTGTGGTGTTTTATAATAAGATCCAGTGATGAAGGGCACCCAGTTTCTCTGCTGATAGAAAGACGGGTTTCATTCCATAGTGCACTGTCATATAGCTTCCGTCATCAGTGTCATTAGTATTTACACTGTTGTTATTTTGACAACTGTTACCACTACTCCCAGCCCTTTAAAAATGTCAGATATTCTGGATCAAAGTAAATGAAAACAGCCTACTGAGACAGGGGTCTTTATTTTGCTTTGTAATGAACCCTTCTCAGTGTGACCAGGCCTCAAATGACAAGTACTGTCCTAGTCAGTTTGGTCTCTTGACTTACCAACGCGCTCATGCATTCAACTCTGTCATTTGTTTCAGAGATATTTATTGACTACTGCATGTCATTAAGCCAGTGCAATTCCAGCTTTCACAGGGCTCTAGCCTTCTGGTAGAAACAGGACACCAAACATCTGCTTATAATCTGTGACAAACTGTTTTGTTTTGTAAACATGCCCTGAGGATCAGGCCTTAATCGCCAATACCAGGTGAGCTTGAGTGAGTTTCTTACAGCTACAGTAAGGAATTACCACAAACTAGGTGGCGTAAGATGACAGTAATGTATTCTTTCACAGCTCCAGAAGAAAGTGGTACGACATCAGGTGTCCGGAGCAGTGATTCTTTCTCAACAGACAGGAGTCTGCTACAGGACTGTGGACATGTCATTCCTATCCCAACTTCCTGTCCTCTGCATATCTGTATATTTCTTTCAAACATTCTCTCCTCTTGAATGGACACCAATTATTAGATGAGGTCACTATCTAATATGACATAAGCTTAGCCTGACCACATCTGCAAGGTCACTATTTTCAAATAAGGGGACACTCCTGGGGAGCTGGAGATCAAACCTATCTTTTGGAGGTCACAATGTCTCCTCCTACATAAACTTTCCTAAGACTGTTACATTTGAGCTGAGGTATTAAAATTGGAGAAAAATACTTCTCTATGAAGGTAGTGGGCCTGCAGCAGTCCTGAACGAGGATGGGGTGTCTCACATACATATGTAAAGTCAAACCTGCCCCCCAGGGAACACAGAAGCAAAGACTGAAGCACAAGTTCTCAAGTACAGGATTCTCTCCTGGGAGGTATGCACATCATGGGTTATCTTCACGCAACTCTACTCCAGACAAATAGAAAAGAAAAACTTTGGCCATTTTCTAGCAGGGTGTCAGGAGAGATAACCCTTGAGGTTCAGCCTCCTTCAGAGCCCATGCTTGAATTCTGATGAATGAACACAGGCTATAGACATAGTAGATCTCAGCCTTCCTAAAGCTCTGACCCTTTAATACCATCACTTATGTTTTGGTGACCTCTGAACCATAAACCTATTTCATTGCTACTTCCTAACTGTAATATTAATTTTGTTATGAATCATAATGTAAACATCTGATCTACAGGATATCCAGAATGGAATCCCTGTGGAGGTTATGATCCACATGTTGAGAACCACAGGTTTAGTGGAAGATGGATGAGATTAAACCTAGGTTTGTGGCAATTTGGGCAAGTAACCACAGACTTTAAGCTCCAGTTTTCTTATCTAAATAGTAAGAGACAGCATATTGAGCTTTTTGAGTTCTGTGAACTGTATTTTGGGTATTCTGTATGGAGTTTTGTTTTTGTTTTTATTTTTGGTTTTTGGCTAATATCCACTTATTAGTGAGTACATACCATGCATATCCTTTTGGGTCTGAGTTATCTCATTCAGGATGATATTTTCTAGTTCCATCCATTTGCCTGCAAAACTCAGGATGTCCTAGTTCTTAAGAGCTGGGTAGTAGTCCATTGTGTAAATGCATCACATTTCCTGTATCCATTCTTCTGTCGTGGGAGAGAAGGCTGTTTCCAGCTTCTGGCTATCACAAATAAAGTCACTGTGTACATAGTAGAACACGTGCCCCTGTGGCATGGTGGGGCATCTTTTGGGTATATTCCCAAGAGTTGTATAGCTGAGTCTTCAGGTAGATCAACTTCCAATTTTTTGAGGAACCTCCAGATTGATTTCCAGAGAGGTTGTACCAGTTTGCAATCCCACCAACAATGGAGGAGTGTTTCTCTTTCTCCACATCCTCTCCAACATGTGTTGTCACCTGAAATTTTTATCTTAGCCATTCTAATTGTGTAAAGTGGAATCTCAGGGTCCTTTTGATTTGCATTTCTCTGATCACTATGGACTTTGAACATTTCTTTAGGTGATTCTCAGCTATTCGAGATTCCTCAGTTGTGAATTCTCAGTTTGGTTCTATACCCCATTTTTTGAGAGAGAAGAAAGCAATCATAAGTGGGGAAGGAGGGCAGAAGGGAGGGAAGGAGGAGGGGACCTGGGAGGGAAAGTGGACGGATTGTGGGGGGAGTGGGAGGGAGAGGGGAACCTGATCTGGTTTTGGGTGAAGGAAAGGACTGAATCCCTGAGGGCCAGCATAAAGAATGTCAACAGGCAACCTCAGGAAATAGGAGGTTGGGAGACCTCCCCTCCCCCAGAATCCACCAGAGACCTGGGAGGTGTGAGACTTCCAGGACACAAAGGGAGTGACCTTAGATGAAACACCTGACAGTAGGGAGAAGGAACTTATAGAGCCCACCTTTAGCAGGAAGACAATACATCAAGTGAGGGATGGGGTTGCCATACCACAGTCACATCTCTGACACATACATAATTGTTTCTGTCTGAAAGAATTACAGGGATGGAAATGGAGAGGAGTCTGAGGAAAAGAAGGTCCAGCAACAGGCCCAAAATGGGATCCAGCTCAACAGGAGGTCCCAAGGCCTGATACTATTACTGAGGCTATGGAGTGCTCACAAAAAGGGACCTATCATGACTGCCCTCTGACAGACTCAACAAGCAGCTGAAAGAGTCAGATGCAGATATTTGCACTCAACCAATGAACATAAGCTGCTGACCCCTGTTGTTGAATTAGGGAAGGTTGAAAGAAGCTGAGGAGAAGGACAATCCTGTAAGAGGACCAGCAGTCTCAATTAATCTGGATCCCCGAGATCTCTCAAACACTGGACCACCAAACAGACAGCATACACCAGCTGATATGAGACCCCCAACACACATACAGTAGAGGACTTCCAGATGTTCATTCAGAGATGGTGCACCTAACCCTCAAGAGACTGGAGGCCCTAGGGAGTTTAGAAGTCAGGTGGGGTGGGCAGTGGGGTCGTCCATGTGGAGACAGGGTAGGGTTGGGAGAAGGTGTGGGATCTGGAGCAGTTGGAGGTGGGGTTGGGAAATATGGAGTGTAAAAAATAAATTAAAAATAAAATTTAAAAAGTAAAGGAAGACAGACATATCTTCCTCAGGGTATCATTGTGAATATTAGGTTTGAAAAACACATTAAAGTATTTTTAAGCATTTAATGAAAATGAAGCATAGGAACAAAGCTAGATAGATAACATACAAACATACATAGATCATACATACATACATACATACACACATACATACACACATAGATGGTAGGTAGATAGATAGATAGATAGATAGAAAGAAAGATAGATACATACATACACACATACATGCATACATGCATAGATATAGATAGATACATAGAGATAGTAGATGATAGATAGATAGATAGATAGATAGATAGATAGATAGATAGATACATACATACATACATAAATACATAAATACATAGATAGAAATACATAGAAAGATACATAGAGAGAGTAGATAGTTAATAGATACATAGATACATAGTGAGAGATAGATAGATAGATAGATAATAGATGATAGAGAGATAGATAGATAGATAGATAGATAGATAGATAGATAGATAGATAGATTAGATACCTCAACCTTTTAAATTTGTCACAGTTCAACCAAAAATATTTCTACAGTGAAAATAGAATCTGGATTGGAAAGACGAATTACAAATATCTTTCTCATTCTGTACACCGTTGGAGGAAGTAGGACGGTTGTAAATGACATTAGCATTTAATCTGGTCACAGGGGAGGATGTGAGGGAACTCTGGGGAGTCATTTTAATGGCTGACCACCTTCATGCTGCTTTATGGACAATAGCCCTTTCTCACAGAATCTGGCAGTGCTTAAGTGTCCAAAACTTCGTTTAAAAATAAAACTCATATACCCGGGGGTGGTTTTAGTGAAAAACCTTATTATAGCCGGGCACATTGGCACAAGTGGCTTCTCACTTTAACTGCTCTTGAGAAGGCTGGAGGGAGGAGGTGACAAGGCAGTAATAAGCAGGGAAAGGCAGAAAGCAGGCCAGACCAGAGCTCAACCAACAAGCCCTGAGGCGGCCTGGACTGGGGGAAAGCTGGACACTTAGTCTCACTCTGAACCAATCCTGTGTCTGTATGCTTAGGAACTTTGCAAATGGGTCACGTGTGTAGCTGTCAGGGTTGTAGTCACACAGAGCACAGGCCTACCATGGGCTGCAGGGGAGAATAATCGGTGAATGCACTGGGGTTGGAACCACATTCCTCACTGAGCTTTAAACAAGGACTGTGACAAAGACTGTGAGTGCCGTGGAACCCTTTACTCTTCATGATTTTCAAATGTTTTGTGCACTTATATATTCATGCAGACACATAGAAACATGTCTGTATGTGTATACACTTATGAATATACTGTTACTTTTTCAGGAATGACATTAAATTTTGTGTATCATTTGGGGACTAAATCATATACTTTGAAGTCCAGCTTGGCTATTGGCCAGTGTGGGTGAACCTTTATATTTTAAACTCACTGCATGGTATTTTGTAGACCTTTTAGAGCCACTTCTCTTATGTGGACATTGGCTGACATCTAATTTTTTCAGTTTTAGGGTACAGAGTTTGATAACCATGAAGTCTCTCTTTATCACCTTTAGTCTGCTATAAAATGTAAATATCTCTTTTTAACATTTGTCTCGTTCTACTAAAATATAAACTCCACGTGGACTTTATACAGTGTTTTTGCAGATCTCCCTACAGCTGCTAAAACTGTCCACCAACACAAGGACTCATTGAATAAATTTTCTGTGGCCAAACTCTGCCACTACATACAGTAAGGTGCAAGCCCTTGCCCTTTCCATGGGGCAGGCAGCTCTGTGACAGTAAGGGCAGTCACTTCATATCTTCTAGCTGCAGTGGAAGCAAAATGCCTTGCACAGAGAACTATCATAGTTGCTTTCAGAGAGGAACAATACAATCCACAGTTTAATTTCTTCAGATAGATGGCGCTCTGCCCAACTCAGCAACATAGGACCTGTCATTCTGGTTCAAAGCAGTCTAACTAGGCTTTCTCTCAGCTTCCTTCTGCTCCTTCTCTGGTCTCAGACATTATGCTATCATCCCCAGTCTGGGTTTCTTACAGAAGATAACCAAACCTAGCTCCTTGCTTCCACCCTCGTGTTAATTCTTTTCTTTTCTAACTAGCACAGTCAGAGAGCGAAATGCTAAAGATACTAAAGACCCCGTCAGATTAGGACATTGCTCTTAATACCCCCAGGGGATCCCCATCCTCTGAGTAGAAGCCAGAATTGATGAAAAGAAGTCTAAAAAGCACAGCATGGTCTATACATGCTGATCTTCCATTAACTCCAGCCCTCATCTTGGCTGCGGTCCTAGATCCCTCCTCCCTCCAGCTTCTTGGCTTCCTGCAGTTTCAGGACTTGGACACCTCAAGCTGCCCTGGAGTCTTGTACAAGCTCTTCCACCACTGGAACGCTTTCTCGCTTTCTCCGTTAGGCGCCCACATGGCCCACCCACTCCCCTCCAGCCTTCAAACATATCCCAGTAGCATAATTCACTCCCTGACCTACATAGGCAAATAGAAAAAGAATTTTCCTTTTTTGAATATTCAGATGTACCTTCTAATAAATCTGTTTTGGTAAAATGTTCTCTGCAATGGTTAATGTTGTGTGAGCATGCCTAGAGCATCACAGCCATGAATCGTGCACGGAATGTATAAATGTTCCCGACCCTCTCAATAAGAAACATGCTTCCTAGCTGGGCAAAGAGGCTCACACCTCTAATCCCAACACTTATAAGGCAGAGGCAGGAGGATTGCCACAGGTTTAATGTCCAGGCTAACCTATGCTACAGAGTGAGACCCTGTCCTGACTCAAAAACTGAAACAAAGCTGGGTGTGGTGGGGCACGCCTTTAATACCAGAACTTGGGAGGCAGAGGCAGGCGGATTTCTGAGTTTGAGGCCAGCCTGGTCTACAGAGTGCATTCCAGGACAACCAGGGCTACACAGAGGAACCCTGTCTCGAAAAGCCAAAAAACCCCAAACAAACAAACAAACAAACAAACAAACAAACCCAAAACTGAACAAAGCAGGACCAACAGACTGAGATGCATGTAGATGTAGAGTTGTGACATGCTTTGCTGTGAGGGCCCTGTTGGAAGGTCCCCTGCACGCTGCACTCCCAGCCGCTCAGCAGAGTCACTATCAAACACTGTGCTTCTCACCACAAATCAGAAAATGAGACCCTCTTCTCCCATATCAAGTCTCACTTGAAGTATAAGAATACTGATCAATTTACTATCATGCATAAAATAGAGCCCTTTCCCACTGTTCCTTTCTCCTCCGTCCTTCTTCTATGTCCATGACAAGCAATAGCCTTTATCCATCCTTAGTTCTTCTTGACTTTTCTCATGTTAATTCCCCTTCAACCCTTCTCTAGTCTCCAGATCACATGGCAGATCCTGTGTCATCTTCGGAGCCTCACTTTGGCCATCTTTTCTGTCAGATGTGTGTGGTCCTCCCCAGGGATCCGATCCCTGTCCTCTATGCACCAAGGCTGCTGGTTGAGCTCCTTTGGCTCTCATTACATCTGCAGACTAGAGTTCATTATTTACATGTTGGTCTCCCCTGTGGGGAAAGTTGTAGAGAGGATTCATAAATCACACGCTCGGGGGTGACTACAACCCTTTTCCATCCCCCTCCAGAGCACCGAGCAGATAATGCATGCCAATACTTAGCACAGTGACCAGCAGTAATGCATGGTCCATCACCATGATGAGGATGACAAGCAGCCTGGGAGCATTCATCCCTCACAGCATGAGGGGAGTCAGCAGATGAGGTGCAGAATTATCTTTACCAACGCTATTGCGGTCAAGAATATTATAGGCCAGGACTCCAGCACTTTGTAACAGAGAAAATTGCTTGCTACACACATAGGAAATTCTTGAACCTTCTAATATTCTGAGCCATGGAGGAAAACAGTCCTGAGGTTTCCTTTTTTTTTTTCCCCAACAAAGCTGTCTGGAGAGATGGATTAAATCCTAAAAGGAAGAAGTGTGCTTCCAGGTTTCTGTTCCAGAAGGTAATAAATCAAAGAAAATACTGAAGGAAAAAGTGTATTTCTTAAATACGGATTGCTAACATTTGAGAATAGTGTGCTTACTTTTCTTGGACCTCTCATGCTATTAGTCCATTACAATGTTGAATGAGAAGATAACAAGCCTCTGCCAAGCATAAACGCGCCCTGTGCCCTCTCCTAGAACAGCCATGGCACTGAGAAAGGACACTGGGACTGCTGACAGAATTCACTGTTCTTCCAACAGCACTGTCTTGTTCAACAAACCTTTTGCGTTTGAATATCTGCTATGAGCCTCTGTGCCCAGCAATCAAAGAAGAGTCATGGACAGGCTCAAGGAATCCTCACCTCTTCTGGCCAAAAGCAACAGAGATGCTGGATGCAGGGATGTAAAAGGTGGAGGGAAAGTTTAGGGTCATGAGAAGACACAGAGTGGCTTCTTTAAGAATGGCAGGCTTTCTTCAACCCACAGAATTCATTTTGTGTTGGCTAACTATTCCTGGCATAGAACCTGTCCTGGAGTATGTCTGTTGTATCTAGGGGGGTAGAGAAGTGGGAAGGATCTGAGACAAGTTAAGGGGAGGGGAAAAATGTGATCAAAATCAAATATATGAAAAAGTTTTAATTAAAAAAATATTAACTGGTGGAAAAAAGAAACATACAAATGACGAAACAAAGACAGGCAGGCTGATAGAAAACAGTGTCTCTTAAGGATTCCAAAATCATCTCTATTTAAGTGCTGGTCTAGTCGAACCCTGACTATAGTTCCTGAGATGGGGTCAGCACAGGCTTAATGCTTAGTTCTATTCAGTTGATTCAAGCAAGCCATGTTTGTAGCAGGATGTAGCTCTATGACTTTGTGTGGAGAAATTGCCTCTAGTATCCACTTCAGGTTACAGAACAATGTGTTAATCTCAGCTTGTACTGATATGCCAGTCTGCTGTAGTAGCACCTCATTCCTGGCTTCAGCTGATTATATGCTTGTAGCTTTTCTTCCTTGCATTTCTTTCACTGAATTCTTCTGTGTTTTGCCTTTTCCTCCAAAGCAATAGCCAATTCCTGTCATAGAAGTAACACAGTAATCATTATAGATATCTTTGGAATGGGGAAGAAAAATTTGTGGTATCTCATCATCAAACATTTCAAAAGCTCATGTCTGATTTCTCTTTGAACACTTGTCTTTTTATGTGTGTAAACGCAAACTATTTGGTTCTTTTTCAGTGTTATAGATCCCATTATATTGAAACTTACTTCCAAAAAGTGCTTTGATATTGATTTCAAATAAGGTATTGAACAAACTTGGAATAGGTAAGTAGATAAATCAGTAATAAAAAGAAATTACTGTTGTTCCTCAAATGTGAGTTTTCTATAAATAGACAGATGATTGATAGATAGATAGATAGATAGATAGATAGATAGATAGATAGATAGATAGATAGATACATGAATGGATAGATAGCCGCAATATTTTAGATACAGTATTCTTGGTAGTTATATTCATAAACTCCTGGAACAAATCTGTCCAAGCTATAGTGAGTTTGCTTCTATATTTCATGATGCAAAGTTTTCATTTCTTTCTTGATCTTTTCTCTTTAGCCTTGTATTTATAATGTAAAGTAGTGGGGATATGAATATTTTCTGTGCCTGATTTTTATTTTAAAGTCCTGAAAGTGTTAGTTTATGCTATTGCTAAACCACAGGGGATTTGGTGGGTGGGGGAGCACTTTTTGCACTGTTTGGTGGCCCATGCGCTAGAGTTTTGTGTCATCTGTAGCCTTCATTAACTCAATGCTTCCACAACCAGCATATTATACAGGCTTTCACTGTGTCACAAACCAGACAGGGAGAAGCACTCAGATGATTCTACTAAACATGTCCTGGTGATGCCATTAACCTTGCTCTTTGATTTTTAGTGAGGGACTTACCACGCATTAACAGAATCCTTCTCTATATAGAGTATTATAACTGCAAATATCAACACATCCATAGTTGTGCTTAAAGTCCAAAATAAGGAAATATACATGATGTATGTTATGTGCTCATCAGCTAAATTCATTGACAGAAGACGTTTATTTAAAATACAGAGAAATATGGACATGGGATGGATTACAATTTTCGAAGCTTAAGCTGTACAGCTCTCCATCCCATTCTATGCTTTTCTTTTCTGACTGAATACTGCAACAAATTCCTGTTGGAACCTTTTCTGTAGTTTCTCTCTGTTCAGTTTGGTCCTACACTTAATGTCAAGAATAGTCTTGTTTACTTAAAGGCAAGTTTAGGGAGATAGAAAGGTGACTTATTCAGTGGCTAAAAGCTCTTACTTCTGAAGCATGAGGACATCAGTCTAGGTGCCAGCACACACATAAAAGGCCAAGTAGGACTGAATGTGTATCAGGTCCCCCAGTGTGGTGGGGGTAGGAGATAGAAGGATGGGAAGAGAGAGTCCTGCCGCCAGCCTTGGCAGCAAGGCACCCGTCCTTGCTGAGCCATCTCTTCAGCCCTCATAGTTAAAATTAAAATAAGACCAAATATAAGGATTGCCAGGACTTCCTGACCAGCAGCCTAGCTCTGGGCTCAGAGGTTCAGTGAGAAAGCCTGAGTCAGAGGAAGATAGGTAAGAGTGATGAGCAGGGCACCTGAACTCTTCATCTGGCAGGTACACACAGGATTATGTACCTGCACACACACACACACACACACACACACACACACACACACACACACTTAGCCCCAGCAATTTTCATATTAATTTCTCCTTAATGTTGAGACTTTTATACGTGTACACAATGGAAAATTATCCTAAGCACCTCTCAGTTCCTCTCTCCAACTCCTTCCAAATACCCCCAGCACTAACACTCCTTTCCTGACTTCACGTCCACTTTGGTAACCCATCGAATCCAATTACTACTGCCCGTGTGTATGTGGGGTTGGGAGCATACACTGGAGCATGGGAATCTACCCATGTCTACGCATTGAAAAACAAATAATGCTCCCTCCCCAACAGTTATGTACTGCCAATAGCTATTCAGGAAGGGATGGCACTCGAGAGTATGGCCTCTCTGATACCTCTCCTCAATTTCGGCTTAATGAACCTTGTGCAGGTCATATGCAGGTAACCACAGTGGGCGTGGGGAAAGCAGCACAGCAGCAGGCTCTATCCAGAAGTTTGCATTTTGAATTCTCTTCCTCATCATCTTGCTCTCCACATTCTGTCTGCTGCCCCCTTCTTGATGTTCCCTGAGCCTTGCTTGTGGGGAGTGACTGGGATGAGAAGTCTCATGCATTTAGAGCCAAGTACTCAGTCTCTTATTCTCAGCTCTTCACATCTCTCCAGTGACTACCTCCTACTGTATAAAAGGAAGTTTCTGTTGAGAGCAGCCTGCAGGGGGGAGGGGGAGGGGGTAAGGGGAGGGGGTTTTCAGAGGGGAAACCAGCAAAATAACAGCAAGTTCTGCCTTAGGGCCAAGGATCTCCCTAGCCATAAGTTGCAAAACACATTTAAGAGGCAGGTTTAAGCCTCTTCTCTTTAAAATATCAGCATCCCAGTAAGGATTAAACAATATGCAAATTATGTACCTAGGCCACCAGGACTTGCTCTTCTATTTTCATCTCTGTGTTATGGTTTTTATTTTTGGTTCTTGGGCTTTGTTTTGTTGTTTTGTTTTGTTTTATTGCCTGTTTTCTTGGTTTTTGAGTAAGTGTCACTCGATGCAGTGCAGTTTACCTCAAACACATAGAAGCATTCCTTCCACAGCCTCATGAGTGTAGCGATTCCATCACATCAGTCTTAATTGCATATACTGAAGGCCTAGAATGATCTATTTCTGTCAAACACGATGTTCCATAAATTATTCCCGCCCGCATGTCCTGCCTTCTAGGTTTTCCTTTCCCTTCCATGTTAACCTTCAGATTCCAGATTTACAAAGTACTGTTTTGAAATATCATTTATCTACTCTGAAATATTTATTCACAATTACTTGTGCCCACTGTTCTAAGCAGTAGAGTTCTAAGCAGAAAGACATCAAGTGAACAGAATCTTTCAGTGAGTGTCAATCCTTCTTCTTCGTGCACTTGAGCACACAATGAGTCTCTCTCTCTCTCTCTCTCTCTCTCTCTCTCTCTCTTTCTCTCTCTCTCTCTCTCTCTCTCTCTCTCTCTCTCTGTGTGTGTGTGTGTGTGTGTGTGTGTGTGTGTGTGTGTGTGTGTAAATGAAAATCAGGGGACAATCTGCAAGGGTTAGTTCTCTTCTTCTACCACATGGGTAAGTCCTAAAAATCAAATTCATGCTGTCAGGTTTTCCTCAGCTAAGCTTTTTCCTCTGTCCTTCATATTTTGTAAATGATCCATATTATTTTGTAATTTATTACTATCCTATACCACAACACAAGCAGAATGTTGCCATTATATGGAGTACAGAAAATTAAATGGAGTTTTTCATTATAGCACTATTTACACCCATCTATGAATACTAAAGCTATTTTGTTAAAGTTTGTGTGCTTTTGCCTAAGTAGTATTACATTAGTCATTATAAATTTTTTTGCTGAAATTATTCTGCCCTTTTGCAAAACAGTTGACATCCTTGGGTCATCTTCTATTTATAGAAGTCTCTGTTTATGTTTGGTACTTCACAAAGGTGTCTTCCTGATAGATTTTCTTTTTCTGAATTCAAGGTCTTTGCAAACTGTTTCCAAGGAAACAGCTGGATAGGTTATGTATATTTCACTTATACCTAAAATAGAAAAGCTTGCTCTGGGTTATAAATAAAATTCTATAAAACTCCCTCCAATAATCTGTATGCTTTTCCGCTTACACCATCTTGTCTTCAGAGCAGTGCACATAGACAGCAGTGCCTGCCTCAGGCAGAGGCTCTGAGCTTCTGTGTTTCTTGCTGTCTAACCTTGAACACTTCCTGCTGCGTCTGAAGGTTCTCCCTTGTGTCCAGGAGTTGATATATGTAACTCCATAACAGCTGTTAGGCGTTTTCAATCTAGAGCGAATGATGCTACTTGTCACACAGAAACTTACCTTTGCCCCTGAGAGAACCCATCCTTATGAAGTACTTCTAAATCCAGACAAAAGAATAGGATGCAAAGCATAGCTTCTGTCAAGGAGAGAAAGGAAGCTTGACTGTGGTGAGCAGGAACAAAGTTAAGAACACTTAGTGACAAATGCACTTGATAGCACACCCAGGACAAGCATATGATCAGAAGACAAGAGTTGGGAAGGTAGAGTCTGAGACCAGCCTGGGCTGTATGATAAAACCAAAACAAGGACAGGAAACAAACCACCTTAGCCTGAAGTCTAAATAAAGTGCCTTTAATTTTATTCTTTCATTAACTCTTCCATCAAACTTTAACTACTGGCTAAACTCTAAACAGCTATTTAAGTTTTTCCCACAAAGTAGTGGCAATTTCTCATAATAAATCTTAATTAATATAAGTGTATATGTAGAAATGCTGTCTTGTGTTGCTCATTGGTATTTTCTATCGGTAGAGAACAAGGCTCATAAATTGTGCTTTGTGGTATTTTTTTTGTGGACAGGTACTTTGTGTACAAAGACAAACCAGGTTCTGTTTTATTCTTCAATGAGAGCAACCACCTGCTGAAGAGGAACAGGAATACAAATGGGGCTGAGGAGGTATCTCAGGGGTAGAGAGCCTGACCAATGGAGGAAAACGTCTTTCATTAGATTTCTGGCACTGTAAAATTTTACAATAGTCATGGCCAAATTCTCCTAAGACCTTGACCTGCACCAGCTGATCACTCTTCAGTGATGGCATAGTAAGTGGGATAATGACCAGAAGGGATGAGCAGATAAAGAAGAAGATAGGCAACTTTGGGGGTGAAAAGGTCTTATACAAGCTGATGATTCATAAGGCAAGTTTATTAAAAATGTAGTATCTCCCCTACATTTTGCAGGGGGATAATGGATGACGTCTGTAGGAAGCTAAGTTAGCAATGTTGCACAAAGGGCAAACAGGATATTTCAAGAGCTTCACAGACTGAGTGATAGCCACAGCCCCATTGGTTCTCAGCATCTGATGTCACATCTTCCCGAAGGTCCTGGTCCCAGGTTAATGTGCCTAAAGCCATTCTGTCCCTAATTTTCATAGGGTTATTATTAATTCAATTTCATCAGGTCCTTTTCATACCTGAAACACTATGGTGACAGCAGGTAGCCTTTGGCCCTCTACTCCCTATCACCTTCTCGAAGCGCATCTTTTGATGTTTGTCTGTTTACTCATGACAGTCACACAGGATTTTTCTCTGAAACTATCTTTATATTCTTTCCTTCCTAGAGAACATAATATTCAATACTTCTATCTAGAGCAGTGGTTCTCAACCTTCCTAATGCTGTGACTCTTTGATACAGTTCCTCATGTTGTGATGAGGCCCACCCATAAAATTATTTCATTGCTACTTCATAACTATGATGTTGCCACTGTTATAAATCATTATGTAAATATGTGATATGTGACCCCAAAGAAGGCGAGATCCGCAGTTGAGAACTACAAGTCAGAATGTTCTTTTCCATTCTAACAATTAAATGACAAACTTTCTTCTTGCTGGCCTATCACATCTTCACTAAGTAAGCTTTCCTGGCCCACCTGAATATATGCATGATTCTCATTTTCTATTGTCTGAGCAATTACTACAGTTATTAAAATGCCCCCCACACACACACACACAAATACACCATGAAGGACAGAAGTCTTTTCTTTCATAGTACAGGTATATCTTACGCCAGCTATCTTATTAGCTCTTTATAAATTAATGAGTACAAAAAGAATGAGTGTGCAGGGCTACAAAACGTACTTCAAAGTGAAGACAGAGTGCATGCTTGGGAATGATATACTTTACCCAGGATAGACTGAAAAGGTGTGATAGGAAGTGACAAGAAGTGACATGGGAGCTGGTTTTAAAAAGATAAAGCTGAAGGGATTTCTCCAGGGAGTTGAGGCAAGAAAAAGGAATTCAAGCAAAGAGCTACATGACCAAATTCAGAAGTGTGCAGTAGATGAACTTCACCTGCTGGGCTTTTGTCTCTCCCAGCAGGTGCTGCTTCCTTGGAGCTTCCCTGGAACCCCCTAGAGAGCAGAAGTGTTTCTTTTCTTTTCTTTTCTTTTCTTTTCTTTTCTTTTCTTTTCTTTTAGTGGTGGTGGTGGGGGGGGGAGGGGTTCGAGACAGGGCTTTGTATAGCCCTGGCTGTCCTGGAACTCACTCTGTAGACCAGGCTGGCCTCGAACTCAGAAATCCGCCTGCTTCTGCCTCCCAAGTGCTGAGATTAAAGGTGTGCACCACCACAGCCCAGCGCAGAAGAGTTTCTTACATGTGCAGTAAGAGCCCTTTACATCCCTGTACTTTATAAATGTGTTTCTAAAATGAAATTTTAACAGGACATCTAAAAAGAAATATCACCAAGAATGTCGTACTTGAGTTGTATTAATATAATAGTACCCTTTTTGTATTGATGGTGTCAAATTTAACCAATTCTTAATATTTGCTCTTTTTATTATGTGAAAAGGGGGGCAATTTGGTGAGAGAATAGAGCTTAAAAAAGAACATAAACATATAAGGCCAACAGCTTACCATCCTGAAGGTACATAAGTGCTACTTCACTGAAGATCAACACCTAACACAGGTGTAATGGATTGGAGAGCTGGCCTTCCCCTCCAGGGACACAGTAACTGTCCCTCTATATAGAGAAATTAGATACTCAGGTAACATAGGTTTAAGTGGCAGCCCTTTATATTGCATTTTTGTGCCAAATGCATGAGCACACAATAAAACACATCTGCATCTGTGGTGGGTTTAGGGGGCTGGAGAGTGCCTCTGCTGGCTGGCAGGGATAATGCGCTCACGTGTAATTCATGCATCATCTTCAGGAGGAAGAGACACTTCAGTAAGCTCTCAAAGCTTCCTTGGGGTGGACATCTTCTAGTATCAATTATGCAGAGCTGCTGGAGCGTTTGGCTTCACACGTGTGAACTCTGGTTATTTCATATCACATCGCTTTCCAATCATAACTCAGCAGCCTTATTGGAAAGCTGGAGGTTAATTATGATTTTATTCAGTTTCTAGCTTGAGGCAGAAGCAGCCACAAAGCCAAAGACCCTTGGGAATACGTATCCTGTCAATGAAAGCCCCACTTTACTGCAAGCATAAGCACATCTTTTTCTCTTTTCTAGCATCCCTATGTCTTCTCTGTCCCTTCTTTTTAATATAAAAGGAGTGATAAATGTGTTGGTTCTGCCCTTTATGTTTTTGCTGGCGTTTACCAAGAGGGTTATGTCCATGAAGAACTGTAAATATGACAACACCAGCAATATTTACTAGTCTTTTCATCACACACTTCAATGCATTTATTCTTTGAAAGAGCCCAGTATGGTAAGCACATTGTATTCCCAGTGTTGCTATGAGAGTAAAAGCTTAGGATATTTAATTGCTCAAGAATATACAATAAGGAACGTTAATTAATATCCAGATTTTATGATTTCAATTTGCAGGTTCTTGAATACTTCCTACCATTCCATTTCATTAACCCTCAGATATAACTTTTATGCTGTATGCTCCCTGTGTGCTGACAGCTAGACCTGTATTCCGATATCTCCTTAACAGAGTATTACTATAGCTAAAGTTCAGACACTGACGGGTGTGTATCTCAATGTTGGCTCTGCCATTTCACAACTGAACATTTCCCAGGCTAGCTAACCTCTTTTTTTTCTTAGTCCAACATGTAATGAGGCAATGCCAGAAGGGTCTGACTGGGGTAGCTCAGTAAATTTGTGTGCAGTACATTGCCAGGCACATAAACAAAGCAGTATGATGTGGGGTTAGCTCCCATACTAGCTGTCTTATAAAGTGTTTATGCCTTTCTAATCTGCTTGTAGTTTTTCCAGGATCTTTGACCATTCACCCACTCACTGCTTCCTATAATGTGTTTTTTCTTTGTAGGTATGAATCTCATCTTATAAGGTAGAAGATACTACTGGGTAGGAGTGTCGTGGATGCTTCTTTAATAGCTTTTAAATTGTAATCAGTAAATGTAGACTATAACTTCTTCAAATATTTTATAAGTGCTTAAGAATTTCATAAAATGAAGGATGGATCACACATCCCAACCCCTTTCAGATCTATTCTCATATCTATCTACCCAACTCCATTCTCATTTTAAAAAGTAAAATGATTAAAATCAATTATAATTGTCTGCTGCTCTTGGATATAGCCACCAATTAAAGCATCCTTCACCTAGCAGGAACCGTACCTTAAAGAAAACTAAAATTCTCCTTCCTAGTAGTAATCAATTACCAAAAACTTCTTAGCTGCAGTGGGAATTTGTGTTCAGCCTCCCACTTCCATGATGGGATTTTGTATTGCATAAGTTTGTGTGGGTTGAGCCAGGCGTGGTGGCACACACCTTTAATCCCAGCACTCAGGAGGCATAGGCAGGTGGATTTCTGAGTTCCAGGACAGCCTGGTCTACAAAGTGAGTTCCAGGACAGCCAGGGCTATACAGAGAAACCCTGTCTTAAAAAGCCAGAAAGAAAGAAAGAAAGAAAGAAAGAAAGAAAGAAAGAAAGAAAGAAAGAAAGAAAGAAAGAAAGAAGAGGGGAGGGGAGGGGAGGGAAAAGAAAAGAAAAGAAAAGAAAAGAAAAGAAAAGAAAAGAAAAGAAAAGAAAAGAAAAGAAAAGAAAAGAAAAGAAAAGAAAAAGATCGTGTGGGTTTTCACATGCTGTCACAACCTCTGTGTCCTAATTAGGGTTATCGTTGCTGTGATGAAACACACGACCGAAGAAACTTTGGGAGGAAAGGGTTTATTTGGCTTATGCTTCCAGATCAGAGTTGATCACTGAAGGAAATCAGGACAAGAACTCAAACAGGGTAGGATCTTAGAGGCAGGAGCTAATGCAGAGGCCATTAAGGAGTGGCATTTACTGGCTTGCTCCTCAAGGCTGGCTCAGCCTGCTTTCTTATATAACCTAGAACCACTAGCCCAGGATTGACCCCATACACAATGGACTGGACTCGCCCCCCCCCCCCCAATCACTAACTAGCAAAATGCCCTACATGCATGCTCTACAGTCCAATCTCTTTTTTTGTTTTGTTTTTTTTTTATTGGATATTTTATTTATTTATATTTCAAATGTTGTCCCCTTTCCCAGTTTCCCCTACACAAAGCTCCTATCCCCTCTCTTCCCCCTGCTTCTATGAGAGTGCTCCCCCACCCACCCACCCACTACCACCTCACTGCCCTAACTTTCCCCTACAGTGGGGCATCAAGCATTCACAGGACCAACGAGCTCCCCTCCTATTGATGCCTGACAAGGCCAACCTCTGCTACGTATGCAGCTGAAGCCATGGGTTCCTCCATGTGTACTCTTTGGCTGGTGGTCTAGTTGCTGGGAGCTCTAGGGGGTCTGGTTGATTGATATTGTTTTTCTTCCTATGGGGTTGCAAACCCATTCAGCTCCTTCAGTCCTTGCCCTAACTCCTCCATTGGAGAGGTCCCCATGCTCAGTCCGATGGTTGGCTGTGAACATTCGAATCTGCTTTGGCCAGGCTCTGGCAGAGCCTCTCAGAAGATAGCTATCAGCAAGCACTTCTTGGCATTAGCAATGGGTTTAGTGTCTTTATATGGGATGGATCCCCAGGTGGGTCAGTCTCTTTCAGTCTCTGTTCCACTCTTTGTCCCTGTATTTCCTTTAGACAGGAGCAATTCTGGGTTAATATTTGGGAGATGGGTAGGTGGCCACATCCCTCAGACAGGGGCTGTGCCTAACCTCTGGATATGGTCTGTACAGGTTCTCTCGCCCTTTTGTTGGGTATTTCAGTTAATGGCATCCTCGTTGGGTCCTGGGAGCCTCTTGTTTTCCTGTCTTCTGGGACTTTCTGGTGGCTACCCCCTAGTTCCCCACACCCCATTATTACGGATCTCTATTCAATTTCCTGACCCTCTCTACGTCTCCCTTGTCTCGTCCCCTACCTGATCCTTCGCCCGCCCCTTTTCCACTCCCCCTCCTCTCTTCCTCCCAAGTCACTCCCACCCTCTACCTCCCGTGATTATTTTGTTCCCCCTTCTAAATAGGACTGAAGCATCCATTCTTTGGTCTTCCTTCTTCTCGAGCTTCATATGGCTTGTGATTTGTATCATGGGAATTCCAAGCTTTTTGCCCAATATCCACTTATCAGTTCGTACATACCATGTGTGGGTGTGTTCTTTTGTGACTGGGTTAACTGACTCAGAATGATATTTTCTAGTTCCATCCATTTACCTGTAAATTTTGTGAAGTCATTGTTTTTAATAGCTGAATATACTCCATTGTATAAATGTACCACATTTTCTGAATCCATTCCTCTGTTGAGGGGCATCTGGGTTCTTTCCAGCTTCTGGCTATTATAAATAAGGTCGCTATGAACATAGTGGAGCATGTATCTTTATTATATGTTGGAGCATCTTCTGTGTATATGTCCAGGAGTGGAATGGCTGGGTCCTCAGGTAGTTCAATGTCTAATTTTCTGAGGAGCCACCAGACAGATCTCAGAGAAGTTGTACCTGCTTGCAAGCCCACTAGCAATGGAGAAGTGTTCCTCTTTCTCCACATCCTTACCAGCAATTGCTATGACTTGAGTTTTTAGCTTAGCCATTCTGACTGGTGTGGGGTGGAATCTCAGGGTTCTTTTGATTTGCATTTCCCTAATGACTAAGTATGTTGAACATTTCTTTAGGTGCTTCTCAGCCATTCAGAATTCTCAGTTGACAATGGTTTAATCAGCTCTATACCCCATTTTTAATAGGGTTATTTGGTTTTCTGGAGTCTAACTTTTTGAATTCTTTGAATATTTTGGATATTGGGCCTCTACCTGATGTAAGGTTGGTAAAGATCTTTCCCCAACCTATGGGTTGTTGTTTTGTCCTATTGACAGTGTCCTTTGCCTTACAGAAGCGTTTCAACTTTATGAGGTCCCATTTGTCGATTGTTAATCTTAGAGCATAAACCATTGGTGTTCTGTTCAGGAAATATTCCCTGTGTCCATGTGTTCAAGGCTCTTCTCCACTTTCTCTTTTATTTATTGAGTCATTTTCTCAATCAAAGTACCTCCTCTCAAGTGACTTTAGCTTGTATCAAGTTGACGTAAAACAATCCAGCACAATTTGTAGTTATCACGTTGTGTCCTGATACAGTACAAATGCCTCACTCAGGACTGAGCACTACACAGTCTCTTACTCTGTACTCCTGAAATAGTCATAAGTCTCTATGCCAATCACCATCCGCTGCAAAAACAGCCTCCCCTAATGAGATCTGAGAGATGCTCTAACCTCTGTGTTTAACTGTAAGTCACTAGGAGTCAATTTAATACTGTGTTCATTTAGCAGAGCAATAGTCTTTGAGTGTCTCCTGACACTTATAACCCATGTAGCCTCAAGTTCTTCACCCTAATAACAGTGACAGGGTGGATTGTGCAGTATCAATCCATGACTGGTGTAGGCCACTTCAATCTCTCTTGCCCCGAGCTCATCTTAGCCTCATGGCCCTGTCCCCTGGAGACTCTCCAAAGGGCACAGCTACAGTGTTTGTAAAGGGTGGCACCTAGCCAAGTATCCCAATCCTTGAAACCAAATACAGTGTCTGTAAAGAGCAGCAGCTGCTGGAACATAAGGATGATCCATGGGAGTCTCTTAGTTCTCACTGAAAGCTTCCCTGTGCCCCAGCACCCAATCTTTAGAAGCATATATGAGAAGCTCTGGCCTCATGTTCTCCTTTACGATGTTAACAGTTGGATGTTGACCATTTTCTCTGCTTTCCTCTTTGTTCAAGTGCACCATTTAAGGACTTATAGCACAGATGTTTCTCCTCTAGTCAGGATTCTGCTCAGGGCTCTATTACCTGGACTGATTCAGCAACTTCCTCTCTGATCACCATATCTCCATTCTCTTCCCACTCTGCCACCAGAATAAACTCACAATTAAACCCTTCCCTGCTAGATACATAACAGTCAGAAATTTCAGCATCCCCTTCCACTGCTTACTGGAGCATGAGCCCTACACCCTGAGGTGGCAATTATTCTATGTTCCCTACCAATGTATATTTCCAGCATTCATTTGTGCTTACTAGGCAGATCTGGGGCTCTACTTAATTACATCTTATTCCTACACAGAATAGTCTCTGTGTCTTTTCTCTGCCATGTCACAGCACCTGCAATTTTCTTGCCCAAGATGCTTCACCTGTGTCTACATTGTTGGCATCCTATGCACTCCTCATGTACCAGATCAAGGCTGCTATCTTCTGGGACACTTCCTTGTGTATAGGGAAGGTACATAGAAAGGTCCTTGTCTCAAGTGTATGAGCAATTTTTTGAGCATGTGTGCTTTTAAAAAACATAGTCTAGTATGGTGGTACATACACCTTTAATACTAGCAGTGTCTTTTGGGAGAAAAGGCAAATCTCTGTGAGTTTGCAGCCAGGCTATAAAGCAAGTTTCAGTTAGCCAGGGATATAGAGTGGGACTCTGAATCAAAGAAGAGAAAAGTAATGAAAACACCTATCAGAGAGACCAGAAAGATAACAATGCTGAAGATAACAATGCAATAGATAACAATGATGAAGGTAGGTAGGCGTATTTCAGATGGATAAATAGTAACAAGTTAGATAGACAGATGATAGATAGATAGTAGGAAGATACGGGGCTGATTTTCCCTGTCGTGGAATTTTTAAAAAAAAAATATTATACTAACAAAAGTGTTTATAAGTAACTATCAGTATTAACTGGGTGACATAATTAATATAGTAATTTACTTAGTTATTACCCACTGTTCACATTTTAACCATTGAATAACACAAACACACACGCACAGTGGGGTTTTTTTGTTTTGGTTTTTTGTTTTGGTTTTTTGAGACAGGGTTTCTCCGTGTAGCCCTGGCTGTCCTGAAACTCATTCTGTAGACCAGTTAAAAATTAGGATGTCTCCACTGACTCAATGACTGTCATGGAGAAAAGACGGAAGAATGGATTGGTGCTCCCAAAAAGGGAATTCAGAAATGTGGGAGAACTATGCTTCATGTAAAGCATTCTAAGCAGATGTCAATGGAATTGAAATGTCACTGTGAGTTAAGATACAGAAGAGAGGATGAGGGAGGTTCTAGAGACAGGAGAGCTCAGGAGAGGTCCTTACAGGCCAGTCTGGCGAGGCGTGGATGGACTGACACAGACTCATGTATTCACCCAACAGTCACCGCCATCTCTGTCTCTCCCCAGGGCTTCCGAGGAAACGTTTGAGAAGACCTTAGCAAGGAACACCACCACGCAGTAGTGGCTGAAGCATCTCACTCCAGGAAATGAAACAGTAACATGGCAGTACCTGTTTGAGAGGATTAAAACCCAAAAGACTCCAATTAGAAAGGGACAATGTCCAAGAAAGGGCGGAATAAGGGCGAGAAGCCCGAGGCACTCATTGTTGCCCTTCAAGCTGCCAACGAAGACCTCAGGACCAAACTCACAGACATCCAGATAGAACTGCATCAAGAGAAATCCAAGGTGAGTAGGATCCGCCTGGGGCCACGACTCCAGCCAATCCTGGTTGTCTCCATGTTTCACAAACTCAGCCATTCCTTTCAATCCTGGGCTTTGATGCATGCAGCCCAGAAACAACCATGCTAATATAAAGTTACGTCATTTAGATAACTGCTACTACAAAAATATTCTTGATCACAAACTTAACAAATATTTTACTGTTTTGGCATTCTCTTTAATCACTGTAAGAAATTTAATTTTACAATAGACCTATTTCACCCTGTTCAGTGAAAGTAATAAATGAGTCTGGAATCCATTCGAGGCTATTTCTATCTATTTCAGCTGAGTTGGTCTTTGATTAATAAACTCCAATGTGAAGTTCATGAGGGAAATATCTGTAGTCCCATGAAGCAAAGAGAACACATTCTCACATTTAAAAGGCATTAATTTGTGAATCTGAAGTTCGTGGCATTATATATTTTTCTCTGTCCTTGGAAGCAGATTGGCGTGTCTCAGGGTCTCTATCTGTGATTCTGTCTCTCACTAAACATTCTGTCAGAGAATTACCTGGGAGAGCCCAGTACAAATTGAGGTTCCTGAATTTATAAGCCAACAATTTTAGTTGAGTAAGTGAGGTAAGGAACCCAGCATAGCTTCAGATAAGAGGTACTCATTTGGGATGACAAATGATAGTCATAGGAATGCTTAGGAGAGAAAAATACCCACAATATTTCTAAGGAGACCCCACCACTGCAAGTACTCCACACATTTAATCTTTTTAAAACAGACAGCTCTGGAATGATACCTAACCTGTTCTCGAGGGCCTGGCCCAGTATCTATGTTGGCAGGCAGGTAGGTGTCATGCCCTCTTCCTCTGACAAGGCTCTGGCAGTAGGTTTCTTAAACAAGAACTCGGCCATCTCATCCCTTCTCCCAGGTTCCCCTCGCCTTCTTCCTTCCCCTCACAGTTAGTTACAACCTCACTACAAGGAGTTAGAGCAAAGCTTCTCTGTATGTCAGCAGCAAAAGGAAGCAGAGGGCAAATGAATCATAAAGCAATTTCATTATAGATAAATACGATCGTGTTTGCAAAGGAGCAGACTCTCGGGGAAAACATGATCAAAGCCAAGGTATGAATTTATGCTCCCTGTTTAACCCTGAGGCTCTTATGATAAAATGACAATCCAACTACGGGTCGGGAATGGATAAAGCCTGGAAACCTCTGGGATGATGGGCCATTACTCATCTTCTCAGCAAAACACACAATGCTGTTGGCATTGACAGAAAATGCCCCGTGTGCAGAGAACAGAGTCCACCGTAAATGCTTCGGCTGATAATATAAATAGCTAGGCCACAACAGACCCAAATGTACACCATCCATCACACACTCCAGCATGCGCACTTCATCTTATCACAGAACATGTTTTTACGTTTAGCACCTGACTGGCCCTGAGTAGGTCTTCAAGTCCCCCTCTGCTGTCTGTCAAGTGGAGCTGCAGAGGCACCTGCTCCATCCGAATGTGCTAGGGAGGGAAGATGTCAGTAGTTAGGTGAGGTTAAGCATGGAAAATGCATGGTGCTGTTATCTCTTTTGACCCTCCCTTTCCCCCTCTCAGGCAGGCATTGTTGTTTGTCTCTGCTTGAATGAAGGAAGTTGCTACCTGGTTTGCAGGCAGTGCTCAAAACTACTTACTGAATGAACCCGTGTCAACGGTTTCTAAATGCTTTCCTGACATCTCTGTGGTAACAGTGTCATTGCAATGTTTTGATAGGAAAGCTCAGGCTTGAGTAAAGAAAAGCCTGTCTTTCTCTTTGAACCAATATTCCCAGGCACTAAATATGAGGATATTTTCCTGCCTGGATACCATGTGGCTGCAATCCCCTGCTCAGTGTAGATTGCTATGGGATGAGAGACTCCCCCACCGGGTTCTCCGGGGAATGCACTGTCTCTAGGAGCAAGGAGGATACAGTTTCAGTGAGGAGTGGTGTGGGCAGGGTGACAAAGGGGATGAGGGCATGGGGGCAGAGAAGAGGGTTCTGAGGTATACAGGCTGCTGCTAGTCAGCTTGGGGAAGGAGCACAGGCTAGGGAGCAAGGACTCCAAACAGGACCAGCCAAAGGACACGTGCATTCAGACTGCAAAGCCCTTGACACCTGCCCTCATGGTCTTCACACCATGTTTGGGACAAAAGAAGCCTGTGGCTACTCTCTGATTTCACTGGGGGCAGGGAAAATAAGCTTCAGTTCGCTTAACTCACTTGCTTTCTGGAGGCAGCAAGTGAAAGCCCCCAAAATGGGGATTCTTAGAGATCACCTAATATCTCAGGGATATTAGAGATCACCGTAGTGCTTGAACACTTGATCTCTGCCACCACCACCCGCCCATCCCCTTAGAAAAGCAACCAACCTTCTCTACCCTCAGTTCCCATAGCCTCTGGTTCAAGGCTCACATTTAGAGTGTAATATTTTTCTTCCTTTCTATGCCTTTGCTTCTGTTTTCAAGAGGCCTAGCTGAAGAGAGAAATTAGGGAAAGAAGAGAAGAGGATGTGGGAGGGGAGAGGAGAGGGGACAGAGCGCTACCCCAGGTCTTAGAAGGTTTTCCCATCAAAGCGGCCTCCCAGCCCTTTTGTCTGAAAGTTCTTGGGCTCCGCTGACAAGCACTGCTGTTTACTGTGAAGTTCCTCTCCAGGAACATGCAAAGCAGATTAATCCACGCTTCAGCTTCTGATAGCTTGACCCATCTTGATGACCTCACAGCCCTTTCCTTGCCTTTACTACCGCTGCCGAGATTTTTAATCCTTGGCTTCTAAGAGTATATTAAAACTCCAGTCACCCTCGTGTGTATCTTGGCAGGATTTCCATGAGCCAGGCTAGAATTACTGACGGAAAACACAGCATGAGGCCTGCATAAAGCAGTTATGGTGTCTCTTCCTTGTGTCCCACTGGAAAGTTTATCACAGGAAATACTTTTCATAGTGATCTTTTCCTTCCATAGAATTTCGAGGGCAGAAAGGATTTAAAATTTCATTTCACAGCCTGGTTCAGTGTTCCTTGTTCTTGCCTTTCCATTGGCTTCCCTACTCCTTAGAGTCATATGTATTCTTAATGTCTACCAAGTCAAAACCCTATGTCACCAACCCCAGAGATTTCAACACATCCCAAAGGCAAGCCAGATTTTGCTTCGGACATTTCTTTCTGTTTGGAAATAGTTACTACACTCTTAATGTATAGCCACATTAGTCATACACTATGTGAATTTGCATTTTTGTTGGTGGTGGCTTGATATAACACTGTATAATATACTACCATATGCAACAATATTTTCAAAATGAACATGATAGTATCTACTGTTGCTTAGTCACTTGCTTTTGATACATTGAGTCATCTTCTCCATAACCAGATGAGAATGAGATCATAAACCTACTATGCCAGTAGGAAAAAAGCTGACAGAGGTAAAGGCGTTTACTGTAAGTTTGAGAGCCATCAGGCCTAGGCTCTAGGCCAGACTTGGCTCTTGGCCACTCTGGAGGAAATTGTTTGTGCTTATAGAGGGATTGATTCTTCCTTTCTTCCCTGAAATACTGGGTACAAATACGACAGACACCACAGGGCTGACCTGCAGGCCAAATGTACTAATATGCACAATGGAGTATTTACAAAGGCATCAACTTAGACTGAAACACGTGGAAACCCCAGCAAGCCTATGTCTGAGCTTGAGTTATCTCTGCAAAACACTCACACTGTTCAAAGTGATTTTCATTTGCTAAATAATTTTCTCCATTTCAAAATATTATCATGTTAGTGTCTACATTTCTATTCAGCAATAGCTTTTTTGTGTCCTCTTCTCATGATTTATGTTAGGATATTTAAATCTTCTACCTTAATGCCTAAATGATATGTAAGCTTGGAAAAAGACTTCATCACACAACTGCAGTGGTTCTCAACCTGTACGTTGAGAACGTTTGGAGCTAGTAGGACCTGTTCATAAGGGTTGCCTACAACCATCAGAGATATCAGATGTTTTCATTATGATTTGAAAACTGTAGAAAAATTACAGTTTTGAAGTAGCAACAAAAATAATTTTATGGTTGTGTGTCACCATGACACAAGGAACTATATTAAACTAGGACATTTGAGAATCACTTTGTTATGGTCTCTTGAGTCTCCCAAACTGCATGTTTTAGCTCTCCCTCAAAGTGAAGCACTTTCCCATATAAGTTTAAGGAAAAACAAGTCACATTGTGAGATCCTGCAAATGACTGCCTTTTCCATGGATTCTGAAACAAATGTGAACGTTTCTTTGTTTTGTGAATTCTCCGGAGTGACTGACACCATGATTGACACCATGATCAGTGTGGTTGTGTTAGCTTTCTTTTGGGGCTGGAATATAGTCTCCACACAGCTGTATTTTTTTATAGTCTAACTTTTTGTTCTTTTGATCTCTCTCTCTCTGTTGATACACATGAAAGATTACTGTTTATAATCTGAGAGAAACAACACAGTCAAGAGAGAATCACAAGAAGATGTTAGGTTAGGTACTCTGAGAGAGTTTGACATGAGTAATTTAGGTTGGAATGTCTCCTGTCATATCTAATACAAGATTGCCTTATATACCATAGTGTATAACAGTTCAAGTTATTTTCCCATGAGTTTTTAAGATGATTCTAGAAATAACCATTACAGACATTTTTCAAACACATTTTCTTAGATCAGTGTTTTGCAACCTATGGGCTGTGACCTCTTTGGAGTGGAACTACTCTTTCACAGGGGTCACCTAAAACACAGATATTTGCATTATGATTCATAACAGCATCAGAATTATAGTTATGAAGTATCAATAAAATACTTCTGTGGTTGGTGTCATCACAACATGAGGAACTGAATTAAAGGGTTGCTGCATCAGAAAGGTTGAGAACTTCTTTCTTAGTTGGTGAACAGAAATCAATCCAAAATCCCTTACCTGGTGTCCACTCTCATTATAGTTCATCACTGTCCTATAAAATGTCATTTCCCTTAGGACCTTGTGATCTAGGAGTCATGTTTTCATGATCCTCTTTCCAATGTTACTACTTTAAGCATTTACTGCTGACACAGAGAAGGACCGAGTTCCCATCACTCGAGCTAAGGATACATTCCTAATGTCTTATATGGAAACTAAACTGAGTTTCTAAATTGGGGGGGGGTCCTCTGAAAATAAAAGCATTATTCAGAAGAGGAATTAAGAAACCTTCCTACAAAGTAGAAGACACTAAATATCTTAGGGTCTATGGGTCAGACAGTCTCTGAAAGTACCCAATCACTGTAATATGAAAACAACCCCAAGCAAGAGACAGGAGAGGTTGTATTATAATAGATCTGTATTCAAAAAAAAAAAAAAACAGAGACAGATATATGAGCTATAGTTTCCTCATCACATATCAGGAAGTTAACATTTTCAAAGATGAGAATGTAATCAACATTGTCAAGAACTGAAAAGCATCCTTACCTGTTAAAGATGTTGTGTTTTGCTGCAGTGTCTTGCAAGGGTGTATGACTGAATGCATAGTTACCCTCATAACTCTCTGAGCCTATGTTCTCTAAGCTGTATGACAGGACATGTTATCCATGCCTCTGCTTACAGGGTTGGCCAGAAAACAATAGCATATGGCTTGTAATTGCACTTGTGCCTTCTTGCTCCTTACTGTGCTGTGTCTGCAATATGTGGATATATAATGGTAGTCCCTTAGGAGTTTCTAATCAGGGACAGGATAAAAGGAGGTGGGGATGAGAGAGAAGCATTCACAAAATCTGTCACATAAAGAAGAAACGCACTAAGGACCAACAAAGTGCACCAAGAAGACAAAGAACACTAGATATGAGCTTAATCCTAGGCAATCAGGGTCACATGTCAGGAAAAGATGCTAAGTAGCTGGGCCAAGAGGAATGTGAGAATCCCAATGAGAGTCAAGGGGAGAGCCATCAGGGAAAAGAGACTGTAGGCAGACAGGTACAAATATAAACCATGTGCAGAAAATAGCATATTCTCTTGTGTCTGGAGCAGAGGTGGGGGAGGGGAAGGAGGAACAAAGTCCTGCTCAACCTACATAGGAGCCTGACTGGCAAGGCCCAAGTATGGGGAGTCCATTCTCAGTGTGGAGGGGTCTCTATGGTTTTGGAACAGCCACAACAGTAGTGCTAGGGCTGGGATTTACCAAGTGGGCATCATTAGCAGTGTGAAGAAAGTCATTCTCTCCAAATGAACCCCAGAGAACTCTAGAGCAACACTGGCCAAAAGAAGTGAAATGCCAACTACAAATGAATGTCAGAGAGGTGATCTTTAATTAATTGTCTTGTGGCCATATTTTTAGAAGTGGAAGGGATCAATTGCTTTCCCTGCAAAAGTTTGTTTAACTTAACTCACACAAACTATTATCATTTCAATAAATGACAAAGGGCTAACAAGAAACTCTGTCTTGTGATACATCAACAAATTCCAGAGTGTATTTTACACAGGGAACTAATCTCATGCTTGCAATAGTGCAAGTATTCAGTGTAGTGAGTATCCACCATGTTGGACATCAAGCTAAGAAGAGATCAGAAGGCAGTCATTGGAACACACATGACTGCTGCTTCACCAAGTCCTCTTGGGTTCTGCTCCCTCGTAAGATAACGCCAGTGAGATTCACTCCTGTGCTTTCAAAGCATGTTCACCAAACACTACTTCACTTAGAAAATACTGGTATAGCTGAAGATAGGTAAGTTTCTGAGGTAAGTAAAATCCCACGTACTCTATTCTAATTACAATGATTTTTAAAAAGCACTTTAACACTTTTAGGTTGAAAAGCTCTCAAATTATGGGAAAGGGAAAACCACAATCAGAACATATTTTAATGGGTGGAGGTTATTTTCAATAAAAATTAAAAATATGTGTTATTATTAACATTTTCCAACTGGAGAAATGGCAGAGACTCTGTCACACAGTCAGATAATGCTACTAGGGCCTCTCAAATTCTCATTCTCTCTCTCTCTCCCTCTCTCCCTCTCTCCCTCTGTGTGTGTGTGTGTGTGTGTGTGTGTGTGTGTGTGTGTCCATGTCCGTGTGTCCCTGTCTACCGAGACAAAGAAGCTGAGACAGGCGATATAGGATGAACGGAGTGGAGGAGAAAATAGGGCAGGATCACAGAGGGACTTTTTCATGCTACCCAGGTGGCTAGCTACATAGCATTCTGTTAAATCGGGGATTTACTAGGTCACATTTAAGTAGCACAGACCAGAAAGAATGAATTCTTTCATTGGAAATGTAACAAAACTCAGAAGATTATTTTCAGCAGAATTCTGGAAAGGTGGAAAGATTAGAAGAAATTCTTGTGAAATTACTTGGAGTGTTTGGCTTGGGGGCAGCAAGGTCGAGTGATAAGAGTGAGACTTAAAAAAGACCCCCTGCGTCATGTAGAAGCAACATGCCTAAATCCCTATAATTAGAGGAGAACCCAACAGACTACCCGATTTAGGGATGTTATCTGTTTGGCTGACTAGTGTGCATGTATGTGGAGTTATATATATAACAAGTTGAGGAATGGAATGTGATTGCTATACAAAGAAAAAATAAAATCATGGCTATTATAACTATCTTCATTTATTACCTTCTCAATTACCCTCTCAAATAAGAAAGAGGAGCATTGTACAATAAAATTTTAGGCACCTTATTGATGTATCAAACTTGGAGCCATGCAGAGATGCCCACACTTACGAGTTTGGATGAAGCCAGGATTGTGCAGCTGTTAATTGTAGATGTTTCTCTATCAATGGGAGAACCACCCCCAACAAAGCTACACAATTTTACTGGGTATACCAGTTGCCTGAGGAGTTAAAATGTGTTAAAAGCACATTCTGATATATAGGTTTGGTGGGGAGCCAGGATTCTGCAATTCTAACAAGCTTCTAGGTGTCTCTGGAGCTGCCAATCTGTGGACCACATACTGATTAAGAAGACCTCAGAATATCAAAAGTTCGTCTGAACACGCTAAGATAAACATCTTAGATGTTTCCTCCCTTTACACACCATAGTCTCTGCTTTAAGGCCCTGGCTTTCTTTTCCTCTGAGCACAGAGTAGCTTGTATCCTCCCCACCCCCCCCCTTTTTTTTTTTAATAAATAAGGTATTAAGAGATCATAGCAGCCTAAGCTGCAAGATCTTGCCCGGGAGTAAGCGTTTTCTTTGAGGCTCATGCTTTTTCATCCTTTCACCTCGCTGCCTCTAGGTATCAAAGCTTGAAAGAGAGAAGACTCAAGAAGCAAAGAGGATTCGTGAGTTGGAGCAGCGCAAACACACGGTCCTGGTGACCGAGCTTAAAGCCAAGCTCCACGAGGAGAAGATGAAGGAGCTGCAGGCCGTGAGGGAGAATCTCATCAAACAGCATGAGCAGGAAATGTCAAGGACAGTGAAGGTGCGGGATGGGGAGATTCAGAGACTCAAGTCCGCGCTGTGTGCTCTCCGGGATGGCAGCAGCGACAAAGTAAGGACAGCACTCACCATTGAGGCCCGGGAGGAGGCCCGGAAACAGTTCGATGCAGAGCGCCTGAAGCTCCTGCAGGAAATTACAGACTTGAAAACTGCCAAGAAGCAGGTGGATGAGGCTCTAAGCAATATGATCCAAGCGGATAAAATCAAAGCTGGGGACCTTAGGAGTGAGCATCAGTCCCACCAGGAAGCCATCTCGAAGATCAAGTGGGAATCCGAACGGGATATACGGAGGCTGGTTAGTACTAATAAACCGGGGGACTCCGGTTGGGTATTTTCTTGTCGGTTACCATAAACAAAACACCCGCGCTTTGGCCAGCTGCGCTGTTGGAAGCGCAAGGTACATCGGTAGGTGTGGTTTAGTAGAAATTGGAGCTGTAAAATGTAAGAGCGTTTAGAGTTTTCATTTTCATAGTATATTTCATAGTAATTGCATCCACGTGGGTGCACAGGTATTCATGCAGCAACCTGTGTTCTTGGGTGGTCCGTGAAAAGACGGGAAATTACAAAGCCTCCTAACCTTAGCTTCTTGCTATGGGCTTCCTGGTTGTAAAATTTCATTGGTATTTTTTTCAGGACAAAGGGATGTTTCTACAATTTGTCTGAAAATGTTAAAAACATCTTGACTGATCAGCGAAAACATGGAGCTATAAAATCCCTGGTCATTTTAAAAATGGGTTCCTTCCCTCCAATTAAGCAAGAACTATTTATTATAAGCTATTCTGTTATTTATTTATTTATTTATTTATTTATTTATTTATTTATTTATTTAATGTATTCACTTGAATGTCATTCAGAAGTAGCTTCTTGCTGTTTATAATTTTCTTGAGTTCAACACACACAGAATTTTTTTCTCTTAGCATGCAAAGCCAAAACTACATAGAATCTCATGATGCTAAAATAAATAAATTAAATTAATGCATGGTCTAAAAGCTGTAGGACCCTAGGTTAACCTTGTTTATGATCTCAGGATGAAAATTTATATTCATCTACATGTAAAAGTTGACAATTAGCTTAAATCTTTAGAACAGTGATGCTCAACCTGAGGGTCGAAACCCCTTTGGCAAACTCTACCTCCAAAACTATTTACATTACAATTCATAAGAGTAGCAAAATTACAATTGTGGAATAGCAACAAAAATAATTTTATGGTTGATGGTCGCCAGAGCATGAGGATCTATATTCAAGGGTTGCAGCATTAGGAAGGTTGAGAACCACTGTTTTAAAATGTGTTTAATACTATATGTTTCTCTAAGCAGAGTACTATTCGAGGAAAACCATCCTTTCCCCTGTGTCTGCCAATCCTCAATGATTTCCTAGAAATTCTATGTCTCTAGGATTTCCACTTTAAGCTAAAATGTTCTGTGGTTCCCATAGAACATTTTGCAAGTTAAGCCTGTGTCGTTTTCTTGGTAATGTGGTACAACGTGACTGTAAAATTCTGTCCCTGACACCCTTTCTGAGCAACTCATTCTGCTGTACTGCTTGACCATCGAGGCCAAATTCAGTGCAGAAATACTGGTTTCTGCGCTGCTCTTGGTTTCTGAAATGACCATGGTTGATGAAGAAGGATTCAAGACTGTGAACAATGGAACAGTCAGGTAGGTGAGTTACAAGAACGCCTTGAATTAAATATTCTTGCTTGCCTTTCAGTGTGAAATTGGCAAATTAGTCATAATCCTCCCCTCCATTACTTCTTTCCAAGAACACTGCTGAAGCAGACAGGAGATTCTCCTAAGCAACCACATGAAATCTAAACTACCCAAATAGTGGCTTAAAAATTGGGTACAAATAGAACAATGCAGGGAAATGCCTTATTAATGCATGTGTTCCTGTCCTCCCTTTGTCATTTTTATTTCATATCCCTTCCATCACCCTCATATGCACTTTTGGACCTGGGAGGGGGAAGGGTCAGGGGGGAAAGAAATGAGATCTGATCTTTATAGAAAATGTTACCAAAAAAATCTACAATTCTTATTTTATGTATGTGAGTACACTTTCACTCTTCTCAGTCACCCCAGAAGAGAGCATCAGATCCCATTACAAAAGGTTGTGAGTCACCATGTGGTTGCTGAGAATTGAACTCAGAACCTCTGGAAGAGCAGTCAGTGCTCTTAACCACTGAGCCATCTCTGCAGCCCCCTATAATTCCTTTTATCTATGAACTAGACCACTGATTAATTTTGCAGTATCCTGAGTCTCAAATTATGTGTTCATAACAACTGTATAATAATATGGCTACATATTCCACTGGAGACCACAGTGGGAAATTCTAGGGGTATGTGGATAATGATAGAGCCAGTACACTACAGAGCCTGACAGATGGGCTCTGGGCTCTGACGACGAAGCTAAAGTATCAAGATTTCATCACACATATAGCAGTTGACAATGATGTAATGCTTAACCTTTCAAGTTCTGAGTCTCGTCTGGTACAGAGTGGTCCTGGAACCTACTGAACAGGACATAAATAGAAAGTGAGATGCCTTGTATAACCTAACCGTGGGGCTGCAAATACTGCCAAGAATCAGACTTATATTGTAAAGGATCATTTATAATATTAGAGGTGGTAAGGATGACTCCATGGGGTGTTAATGAGCTGATCTAGCATCTGCCACAATACAGCAAACATCACAAGTAACCAGGAACATGCAGATCATGTGCTGTATTAATCTTCAGATAAGTCTGTATTTATCAATCCCCACGTGTGCTCAGCTTAACCCTGGACTCAGACTTCTTTAAGAAAGTACAGCTTCCAACTAAACTGGACACATGTAGCCTAGAGTCAGCAGCAGGCACTGATGTGAAAAAAAAAAGAGTGACAGTGCAAACAGATGCTGTACTGCTCTCCCCATCGAAAGAGCACAGCAAAGAAACACACTAAGCGGGTGAGTCACTAAATATGAGACAAGAGAGAGAAGAATGACATTTATGCCAACGTCTTTTCTTGTTTCCCCTTTAAGTATTCACATAGAATATATTGAAATAGGGCAAAAAGCGTTCACCTGGTGTCTATAATCTCTTCAAAAACTGTTAGCATCTGTTTAATTTATTGAGTATCCCACATCTAGGCACAGCAAACCAGTTCTAGTTAACTGGAACTCTGATCCACTGATATATGGTACCTGATATATGTGTCTTAAGTACAAAATTAATATATGTGATGCCACACACAGGATTAGAATACATGAGTGTTTAAATCAATAATTATTTTCCACAGATATATGAGGAAACATTTTGACTATAATTGCCAGGCATTTCTCTTTCCTAGTCTATTCCCAATGATGGTTTTCTTGCAGTAATGGCAGAACGATTGCTAAGGCTGACTGTCTTGAGGTGTGGGTGGGAAAGGAAAGATCACACAACAGAACCGCCTCCTGATAGCATCAGAATTGATACTTCCTAGAAAATGAGTAAACCACTACCGGGAAGACTGTTATTTCCTTCAGTTGCAAATGACTGGCTGATAATATCAATCAATATTAGGATCAAGATCGAATGCTGGTTCCCTGAAAGAGACAGTAATGATTTGTTTTTCCTGAGAATGATCATAGTAGGCTATCTTGAATCTATCTTTCTTGAAGCTAATAATCCATTTTTAAATGTATTCTTTGCTAACCAACCCAGATCATTTCAAACACTATACATAAGGACAACACCAATTCAGGGTATAACTCCTCCTTCACCACCTTCTTCTTCTTCTTCTTCTTCTTCTTCTTCTTCTTCTTCTTCTTCTTCTTCTTCTTCTTCTTCTTCTTCTTCTTCTTCTTCTTCTTCTTTTTTCCTACTATACAGTTTTATTGAGCAGAATTCAACCATGGAGACATGTTTCATACCTCCACCCCCTTCAATGGTGCATAAGGACTCCAATTTCTCTACATTCTCATTTGGGGGCATTTGCGGCTTTTTTATTAGATATTTTCTTCATTTACATTTCAAATGCTATCCCAAAAGTCCCCTATAACCTCCCCTCCCCCCACCCCGCCCTGCTCCCCTCCCCACTCACTCCCACTTCTTGGCCCTGGCTTTCCCCTGCATATAAAGTTTGCTAGACCAAGGGTCCTGTCTTCCCAACGATAGCTGACTAGGCCATCTTCTGCTACATATGCAGCTAGAGACACAGCTCTGGGGAGTACTGGTTAGTTCATATTATTGTTCCACCTATAGGGTTGCAAACCCCTTCAGCTTTTGGGTACTTTCTCTAGCTCCTACATTGGAGGCCCTGTGTTCTATCCAATAGATGACTGTGAGCATCCACTTCTGTATTTGCCAGGCACTGGCAAAGCCTCACAGGAGACAGCCATATCAGGGTCCTTTCAGCAAAATCTTGCTAGCGTATGCAATAGTGTCTGCGTTTGGTGGCTGATTATGGGATGGCCCCCCTTCTATTAGTCAATGCTACTCCATATTATTTGTGAGTTCAGTACACTGCATGTCAGATTCCAGAGGAGTTTTTTTTTTTTTTTTCTTCATCATCACAAGAAAGAGGTGGACTTCCCATGGGGAAAACAGGATTCGTTCATAGCATGGTCAAATGAAATGTTCTGGCTCTCATTTAATTCAGATGGATGAAATCAAAGCCAAGGACAGGATCATCTTTTCCCTGGAAAAAGAACTGGAGACTCAGACGGGCTATGTGCAGAAACTCCAGCTTCAGAAGGAGGCTCTGGATGAGCAGCTCTTCCTTGTCAAGGAGGCAGAGTGTAACATGAGCAGTCCGAAGAGAGAGATTCCAGGAAGGGCAGGAGACGGCTCTGAGCACTGCAGCAGCCCCGTAAGTCCCTGCGACTTGAGGTTAACAACTCCAGAGTGGAGTCATCTTTTATTTAGCTTTTAAGTTCTGCTTTTCACTTAAGCTATTTTCCTATCTATAAGTACAAAGGAATCCATTCTAACCACCTACTATAAATCCAGAGTGTATCTTGGGAACAGGCAACAAAGTGGGCTGTGCTTCATTATCACACCATGTCAGAGCTGCAGGTGTCTGAATCCTTCGTGGAATTTTTCTAGCCTAGTGATATCTATTCAAACTTGAATCTATTATAAAAATTACGAGTTAAATGAAGATATCTGCCTGTT
This sequence comes from Mus musculus, assembly GCF_000001635.26. Taxonomy (NCBI): domain Eukaryota; kingdom Metazoa; phylum Chordata; class Mammalia; order Rodentia; family Muridae; genus Mus; species Mus musculus. The sequence goes on along the minus strand of NC_000084.6, from coordinate 43,576,994 downwards.
GGCAAAATTGGTAATTTTCCCATGCGTGAATATGGATTAGAAATTGACAGTTATCATCTTCAGAGGTTGAGATACATGCCTGTAAAAGAGATTGAATCATCTATAGCCATGGAATAAAAGTTTCTAGTTTAATGTACTTGCCATTTACTCCACCAGATTGTCATAATTTTACATGACAAATTATTTTCAGATGTATACTGAGAGATATAAACTTGCATGTAGTGGTTTATCAAATGATGTAGCTACAAAAAATGAAAGTGTGTGATTTAGGAACAAAAATGAGTTCCACAGTATTACATAGAACAAAGAAATAAGTAATTTATGAATTGGTTTTCAGGGGGAACACACATTCCCACCCTCAAGCACATATACAGGAGGACACACACACACACACACACACACACACACACACCCTAGTAGGCGGAGGTAAATATATACTGATCTGGAATGTAGCACATAGTCAGTTTAGTTCTTTTGCTATGTGATATATCATGATTATCCCACCCCCAAAATGGACTTTGGATTTAGACCTCTTGGTTCAAATTCATTACCTTAGTTTCCTTATACAAACCACTTCCCGGTTCAGTATCCTTCCATGTAAGATGGAAACCATGGTGGTTTCTTCCTGATGGTCTACCTGTTATAAGACACCATTTAGAGAATGTAGAACATTGTACTAGTTAGCCCTCATGGCTCGGATTACAACTATCCACTACAAGACCTGGGCTGACGTAGAACCACCATCAGTTTGGCAGTTGGTCCGATTGTGTTGAACCCTCTAGGCTATGATGACTCCAGGGGTGTGAAACTGCTCCACCATCACAACAGGGAGCCACTATCAAAATGAAAAACAATAGCAGAACCCCAAGCATGTAGTCAGGGTAGGCCTATAGTACAGAATTCTGCAGCGGCTGCTATGTGTAAGGTGGCTCATAGCAATTGGTCATACTGTAAAAAACATGTTATTCGAGTTTATTTTGCATACCTTGCTTTTTCACATAAAGGTAATATGCTTCCTCACGGTGACCTTTTACCCCATAAATATAGAGAAATTCACAAAGCCCCACGTCTGCTCCTAATCTGTCCCCTCTGTGGCTAAGTATAATAGCATGTGTCCCAGGAATCAATGGACATTTGCGACATGAGGATATTTCCTGAATTTCACAACCAGTTCTGATAACCTGTTTCAACCTTCTGTCACTCCCTCTGTGCCCTAAGCCTGGGCTCCAGGGTCTGTCTGTTTGCCCTTGGAATTCATTTGTGGTTTTAGCCAAGAGAGGTCTTTACTCAGGAGTAAATGCTGAGAGTTAGAAAGAGCTAGCTAGTCTTCTCTTAGTAAAAGACCATTCATCTTCATGGGCCAAATTGGAAGAAAGGCGCCTATTACTTTTCCTGATGGTAGTCCAGAGATGCTCATTTCAATTCTCATGTGTAGGACCTGCGAAGAAATCAAAAGAGAATAGCTGAGTTGAACGCCACTATACGAAAGTTAGAAGACAGGAACACCTTGCTTGGAGATGAGCGGAATGAGTTGGTGAGTTGTACGCAAACTGTTTGCATTGTGTGTCTTGTTACATGGTATGCTCTAAAAGTATACCTTGTGATTTGCAGTTCATCATGAGAGAAAAGCGAGCAGGTAACAAAAGTATAGTATGATAAATCCCCACAAAGTGGCTGCCCCACATAACTCCCTCTAGATGTGTAAGTGCTTCTTTCTCCTAATATTTGTTTATTTATTTTATGTATGAGAATACACTGTCACTGTCTTCAGACACACCAAAAGAGGGCATCGGATCCCATTCCAGATGGTTGTGAGCCACCATGTGGTTGCTGGGAATTGAACTCAGGACCTCTGGAAGAGCAGTCAGCGCTCTTAACCATTGAGCCATCTCTCCAGCACCCTGCTGCTTTTCTTTCTTATTATCATTACAGCATTTTAAGAATAGGCATTTTGACATACTAGCCTGCAGCTTATATTTTAATTGAATTGTTTATGTAAATGTGATTTGATCCTTTCTTTTATCTGGGGCCACTGTTTCTCCCTAGAGCTGAGTTATTATTACTTCTCACAGGCTGTGAGTATTATAACGCATTGCTCTCTCTTCCTACTTTTTAAAACAGTATCATGAAATTTCTTCTAGAAACTGTGTAACTGGTTCAATTTGCAAACCTCTGAAGTTCTTTTGGTTTTGTTTTTTGTTTGTTTGCTTGTTAGGTTTTTTTTTTTTTTAACTTCTATCATCACTAGGTACTTCTTAACGGTCACCACATTTGGCAACATTTCATCCCCTTGTGTTTATTAAGATTTTCTTTACAGCCAGAGCATAGGCTTACTGTCTTCATTTGCCTTCTACTGCTATGATTAAACAAGTGACCAAAAGAAATTTGAGGAGGAAAGGGATTTGTTTGGCTAACATGTTCTGATCACAGTCCACCTGAGGGGAAATCAGGGCAGGAACTGAGGCACCGACTGGCCTGCTGAGCCTAGCTTGCTCAGTTTGCTTTTTGATAGACCCCAGGACCATTCACTGGGAGATAGTACTACTCACAGTGGGCTGGGCTCTTTCACATAAATTGTTAATCAAGAAGATGCTTCACGGCCTTGCCTACAGGCCAATATCCAAGACACATTTTCTCAACTGAAGTTCCTTCTCTCAGGTGACCCTAGCTTGTGTCAAGGTGATAAAAAAAAAAAAAAAAAACTAACCAGGACAGTGGCTTTTAGAAATATCACATCTCCTCAGGAAAGAAAGATGTGCTCCACAATCTTTTTTTTTAATTAGGTATTTTCCTCATTTACATTTCCAATGCTATCCCAAAAGTCCCCCATACCCTCCCCACCACTCCCCTACCCACCCACTCCCACTTCTTGGCCCTGGCGTTCCCCTGTACTGGGGCATATAAAATTTGCAAGTCCAATGGGCCTCTCTTTCCAGTGATGGCCGACTAGGCCATCTTTTGATACATATGCAGCTAGAGTCAAGAGCTCCGGGGTACTGGTTAGTTCATAATGTTGTTCCACCTATAGGGTTGCAGATCCCTTTAGCTCCTTGGTTACTTTCTCTAGCTCCTCCATTGGGGGCCCTGTGATCCACCCAATAGATGACTGTGAGCATCCACTTCTGTGTTTGCTAGGCCCCGGCATAGTCTCACAAGAGACAGCTATATCTGGGTCCTTTCAGCAAAATCTTTAGTTATAGCTTTATTCAAATTGGCTGTCTTGTTTTAAACTTTCTAAATACCTCTAATATTTTTGTCTACTTATTCTCTGAGAAAACTTTTCTATGTCTCTTCTTAGCTCTGCCCATTTTTCATTATAGATATTTGAAGTTACGTTATTTGATAGGTGTAAATTAATATTTGCTAATGGTTTTGGCATACCAACTCTTTCATATTATAAAATACATTCTCTCCTTGACCTGAGGTCTACCTGTTATTAGTTAAACTATAGCATGGTGTTTTAGTGTTCACATGAATCTCTGTCCATTAATAAAGGCATACATATATGCATGGTTGATCATATAGGCATAACTTCAGTCTCTGTTAAGAATTAAGGCCTGTCTTTCTGAAGAAGCATTTTGTAGGATGCTTCAGTACTGTCATGACTGCATGCTGTGTTAAAATGGGACAGTTCTTTCTCCTCATGCTCATTTGAATTTTCTATGAATAGTATGCACCTGGTAGACTTGAATCTTTAAAAACACTGGGCATTAATCTCCATAGGACTCTCAGGGTGGAATAATAAACCCAGTGAACAATCTGTCTTTGTATGTACTCAAAATTTAATATTAATGATTTAGATACCAAAGCTCAAGAACTATGAGTTGCACCTGATTATTTTTGAAAAATAAAGCCAATGTTTTGTTTTCATTATAAAACTAAAGCTTTCAAATTCTGATTAGGATGGAACTAGGGAAATGCCAAGAGCCACCAATGGGGTTTGCTTTTGGTTTTTGTTTAAGCATAGGTAACTTCCTCCTTCCTCCGTATATCCCCAAATCATAGATTTCCATAAAAGGACTCACTAGTTTTGAGATCCTCCAATATCCTTTTTCCTTGTGATAAGAAATGACAAGCTAATCATTAGAAATTCAACATGGAAATTCATGCTATCTATATAGATTGGTCTGTAGTATATCAACCAAACAGAAGAGTTGTGAAAAGTGAAAGAATTAAAGGACAGCATTCATACATTTAGTCTAGGGCTTCTTAACTAAAGGCAGTTTGGGCAACATGTAGTCAGCTCAGCTGACGGGGTATTATCACCAGTAAGTAGCAGGCAGAGGGCATAGATGCAGCTAAACATCCTATGGAATATAAAAATGGTCCCCATGACAACAACAACAGAAAAGCAGATCCTGTCTTACTTACTGAGAGTGAGATTTCAGCAAGACCATTTAATGCAGTTGGGGAGGATGAGGCCTGGAACCAGGTTGTGGTGACCATGTGGTTTAAATGGCTTCTGTAGGTTCCTGAGCCAATGAGAGGTCTTTTCTGGACCAGGCAGTCAGTTTGGTTATGTGTGGGGGAGTGAGGTGGGGAAAGTAAAAGGGAGCCACTTAGTTTCTGGCCACTCCGACCACCAGCATCTGTGGCACCTCTGTGAAGGTAACAGATAAGGCAGAATTGTGAGGACTATGATGAGGGCCAAGCGTTCTGGCTCATGGACTCTAATCACAGCACTGGGAAAGCAGAAACAAGAGAAATCCTGTTTGTTCCATCCTCATTAGGTCTACATAATAAGTTCAGAGTCTACCAGCTCTACAATCCCACTAAAAAGAAAGGAGGGAGGGAGAGAGAGAGACATGCAGGCAGGCAAAAATAACACTCATGAGACAAAACTAGAAAAGACTGACCCATTAAGGGAGAAGAATCTAATAGTCTGTCCTGAGACACACAGGGTGACTGCTGGGCTGTTTTCCTTGTTCACACCTGACCTCTCTCACCCTATTTCCCTCAAGATACGAGAAACAAATTTTAATTTCTTTATGCCCAGTTAAAACGCGTGCGGGAAACCGAAAAACAATGCAAACCTCTCCTGGAAAGGAACAAGTGCCTAGCCAAGAGAAACGATGAACTGATGGTGTCTTTGCAGCGCATGGAAGAGAAACTAAAAGCCGTAACCAAGGAAAATTCAGAAATGGTGAGTAGCACACTCTGCCAAACCTACCTATCGCTTCCTTTTCTGGGTTGCTCCTGACCTGATTTTTTTTCCTGAGGTTGTTTGGGTAATATATGTGTGTGTGTGTGTGTGTGTGTGTGTGTGTGTGTGTGTGTGTGTGTGTGTGTGTGTACCAACCACTTGGATTTTCCCTTGAGTAAGCAAGGAAACATTAAGAAGAAAGCAACAGAAGGTCCTGCCTCTGCATTTTATGAGGTTTCTAACCTTGCAGAGTGGAAGGAGCTTTTCCAGGAATGCACTTACTCTTCAGACACTTGGAAGCTGAGAAGCAAAGCCTCCATGTGACCCCTAAGCAAGGTTATGCCTGCTTTTTAATTTGTTTAACAGTTGGGAAATCAATATCATAGCTTGTATTATGTGTGAATGACTGATATGATAGTACATTCCTGAAAGGGCTTCCAAGATAGGTTTAGAAATCTCCAGAATATTGCCAAGGACTTGAATGTATTACAGCAGGTAAAACGTACTCGGCCATTTTAGTTCATGTATGTAAAAGTGTGTCATCTCCTGGGAAAATATTCAAATTAACTGGACTCCAATTTCTACAAATATATCAAATGACTACATTTGGGGATTTTTAAAGTTTCTACTTGTATTTTTTTTTCTTCTCTAATTTAGAGAGAAAAAATAACATCTCACCCACCTTTGAAGAAACTGAAGTCTCTGAACGACCTTGACCAAGCTAATGAAGAACAAGAGACAGAGTTTCTAAAACTGCAGGTCATTGAGCAGCAAAACATCATTGATGAGCTCACAAGGGTAGGTGAACCATCGGGGAACACCTAGCTGTTCTCAAGGATGGGTAGCCAACAGCCAACACATCACAAAGCACTTCATACTTCTGGTTTCATTTCAAATGCCCGCCTTCAGACACTCAGTATGCAATTCTGTACAAGGAGCTCTATCTCAAAATGTTTTACATTAAGCTGACCGATATTCCAATTATAAACATTTGCCTAATAGTTTGAAAGCATAAGTATAAACTGTCCTAAAGGAGTTTTTAGATGCACGTTTATGGAAGTATACAGAGGAGGAAGGCAATTGTTTCCTGGGATCGGATTTCTGAAGCTCAGTAATTCAGAATATCTTTTTTTTTTTTTTTTTTTGCCTACAAAAACAGAAACATATATACCATGTTTCTGACACCGAATTAGTGCACCGCACATAGATACAATCTGTTCACAGTTTTGTGGGTAAAGAGCATCATCATAGTCATGGAGCAGAGCAGGACTACCTGTTTACACTTTATTATTGATAGATTCTTCAGTACCTGCCGACTATGTGATTGCTGCTACACCATTTGAATCTGGTTGTGGTTCCCGTTAGCTCCCATTAGCAGCGTGGGGAAGAGAGACCGCCTGAACCTTCAGGCTGTCTTCTTCCCTTTGCAGTCTTTATTCTGAGCACAGCATCTTTGATTCCTCTTCTTTCAAGAATAAGCCAAAGCCTGTAGGCTTGAACTAATCATGGGAGCAGGAGGGCTCTTTGACAACAGTCTCCAGAGTAGGTAAATGAGACGACTCGCCACTGGGAGCAAAAGATTGTACTTCTGTTTTTAATTAGTTACTACTCGTCTTTTTAAAAAATGTCACTTACTCGTGTATGCTATAATTAAGATTAAGAAAGTAACCTGGGGGTACAAGGTGTAAATTTTAAAATTTTCAGCTATATTGAGTAGGCATGATCAAAATTTTTGATATATATCAAGGCAAAAGATAAAGTGCAAGTGCCAATGTTTTGAGTGATATTCAGATGTGAAGCCTGGGTCACTTGCTCCCACCTTGTTGTCTCCTAAATCTCACTTACTCTGGGGTCTAGGAATATACCTAACTTTGAACAGCTTCAAATTAAACTGTACAAGTTTCCCATTGATTGGAGAGTTCCATATAGTTGAAATGTGCAATAAATGCATGGAATATGTAACGATTAAATCCCAAACTGTCCCAGTGTCTGTGCACACAGCATCTGAGTCAGCAAGTTTATTGTTGCTCGTAGGTATTCATCACCAAGTTTCTCAGAAAACCACAGCCATTTCTGCCCAAACAAAACAGAAACAAAACTAGGCGACTCCCAGCAAGTAGACACTCTGCCTCCTGTCTCATCCTCTCATCCTTACAAGCAGCAGCCTCGAAACAAGTTTCCAAAAATAGTCAAGAGACACCTGTCTATGCTAAGAAATAACAAAAAGTAAAAAAAAAAAAAATGTATATTTTTGGTGAGGATAATATTTTCTCAACACAGATGTAAATTAATTTTTGGGCATTGGAAAGCACAATAATTACTCTTCGTGGGATTCTGTTTTCAACATTATTTTCTTCAGGTTTAAAATGAAGGAACAAATTGTACTTCCTGATTAGACGGCAGGAAAAATATAATATGCACAGTCTGAAAATATTGGCACAGCATATCAAAAAGTTACCACATTTTGTAAAATAAAATAATACGTCAGATAAAAATATGTAATCCTTCAAGGGAGAACAACTATCTCTTTAAAAAAACAAAACAAGGTGCTGCAGAGGTGGCTCAGCCCTTGAGCTCAGTTCCCTGAAACCCCCACAGAGGCTCGCTTGGATCCAATGCCCTCTTCTGGCCACTGTGGGCAGAAGAAAGTGACAACAGAACTGTTGGGGGACATTCAACAACTTCCATTCTTTTTAATTAGGTATTTATTTCATTTACATTTCCAATGCTATCCCAAAAGTCCCCCACACGCTCCCCCACCCACCCACTCCCACTTCTTGGCCCTGGTGTGCCCCTGTACACATAAAAATATATAAAGTTTGCACAAACAATGGGCCTCTCTTTCCACTGATGGCCGGCTAGGCCATCTTCTGATACATATGCAGCTAGAGACACGAGCTCCGGGGGGTACTGGTTAGTTCATATTGTTGTTTCACCTATAGGGTTGCAGATCCCCCCCCCCACCTCCTTGGTTACTTTCTCTAGCTCCTCCCTTGGGGGCCCTGTGATCCATCCAATAGCTTACTGTGAGCATCCGCTTCTCACAAGAAGGCATAGTCTCACAAGAAACAGCTATATCTGGGTCCTTTCAGCAAAATCTTGCTAGTGTATGCAATGGTGTCAATGTTTGGAAGCTGATTATGGGATGGATCCCCGGATATGGCAGTCTCTAGATGGTCCATCCTTTCGTCTCAGCTCCAAACTGTGTCTCTGTAACTCCTTCCATGGGTGTTTTGTTCCCAATATCCCGCAATACCTCTCCTGGGCATATATCCAGAAGATGTTCCTACCGGTAAGAAGGACACATGCTCCACTATGTTCATAGCAGCCTTATTTATAATAGCCAGAAGCTGGAAAGAACCCAGATGCCCCTCAACAGAGGAATGGATACAGAAAATGTGGTACATTTACACAAGGGAGTACTACTCAGCTATTAAAAAGAATGAATTTATGAAATTCCTAGGCAAATGGATGGACCTGGAGGGCATCATCCTGAGTGAGGTAACCCAATCACAAAAGACCTCGCACAATATGTACTCACTGATAAGTGGATATTAGCCCAGAAACTTAGAATACCCAAGATATAAGATACAATTTGCAAAACACATGAAACTCAAGAAGAACGAAGACCAATATGTGGACACTTACCCCTTCTTAGAAATGGGAACAAAACACCCATGGAAGGAGTAACAACTTCCATTCTTAAAAGACCTTGTCTGTTTTCTAGGATCGAGAAAAACTCATCCGTAGAAGAAAGCACAGGAGAAGCTCGAAACCAATCAAGGTAACAATGGAACTGTTATCAGAATGCCACAAAGAGTCAGGAAAGGGAGGCATGCCAAGATACCTTTCTGCAAAGATGCGATATATCACGCTCTTGAACTGCAGTGTACCATGAGCAGTACCTGTTTGAAAAAAATCTCTAGTCATTTTTCTGACTAGAAATGCTGTGTTCTTGTGTCCTAACCTGAAAGACTGATTTCCTCTAATCAGAAGATATTGGCCTTAATGTTTAAAGGTTTTTCTGACAAGTTACTGTGTTACATGCTGAGAGTAACTAGGCCATATACATGATCAATATCTAACATTGAATCATATTAGCTTCTGATATCTGTCCTGTAATTAATTAACTATTATCTCTAGGCAAATATTGATAATGACATTTTCAGTCCATCATTATGTTTCTAGTCTCTAATACGCAAACGCTCCATTGTTTTGATTTCTGTGCTTGCTTTTGATTTGGTTTGGATGTGGGATTAGATGACCAGAGTTAAGACCCTATGACCTCCTTAGCATGAATGCCTCCACATTCAAAGTCCCTATGGCAGATTTTAAACCCTGAAAAGAGTAAGATGTGTTAAGTAATCATGACATAGACTGTTAAGTGAACACTTTATGGTGACTTTAGGAAGACAGCCAAATATCCATACATTTCCCTTGAATAAACCAGAAGTGAAACAGCACGGGAAGGGGATGAATTGCTATTGTGCTCCTGCCTAGAGTTTGTAATTCACCAAAGAAGCCTTAAAGCATCCGTGATCTCAGTGTTCATCTAGATCTGCCCTAGGGAATGGATTTTCAATGCAGCATCTTTCATGATTTTTAGTCATATTAGTAAGTATAAACTTTCTCTCCACTTAGAGGCCTGTTTTAGATCCGTTCATTGGCTATGACGAGGACTCCATGGATTCAGAAACATCATCCATGACCTCCTTTAGAACAGACCGGACACCTGCTACCCCCGATGATGACCTGGATGAAGTAAGCTTTGCCTTTTCTCTGCTCCTGCATGATATTGTCACCAAATCTTCCCTCTAAGGGGAAGGAAAATCACAACGTGATCCTTTAACACTGGCCAACCTTGAGATCATTCTCCACTTTGATAATCTTGAAAGTAAGCATCATCTATGTCATATAATCTCCCTAGGGACTTTTCAAACCTTCAGTTTGACACTATAATTGAATTATGCAACAGAAAAGTGACTTTCCAAAAAGGTTTATCTGCATGGGAGAGAGAGTCAGCCTAGGGGGTTTCTGGATTCAGGCTGAAGCAGGGTTAAGTAGAATCCATCAGAATAATCCCGTGAGTTCAGTTGCACTGAATGCAACTACTAAGTCAGGGTTAGGGGCATGAATCGTCTCCGTCCACACTCACAGGTTTTTATAGGCAGGGTTCCATGGAATGCTAGTGGAACCTGGGCTTCTTTAGTAGCTGAGGATGACCATGACTTCTGATCCTCCTGCCTCTACCTCCCAAGTTCTGAGATTACAGGAGACCTCAACACCTATATTTATATATCTATGTCTATGTCTATATCTATAGCTGTCTGTCTGTATGTCTATCTGTCTGTATGTATGTATGTAATGGTGCAAAATGGGCATTTTACATGCTAGGCAAGCACTTCATCCCCACCCCCTCATGCTACGTTTTTGACCAAATTCTCTGGTGATGATTAAATTATGCCCCAAATCTAAACTTGAGAGAGGCTTTAGGATTCATAATCAACTAATGATTTATTTGTTTATCTAAATGCATACAAAGAAATGAGAGTAAAGGTTAAAGTATCCTTGCCTCAAATTTACATCCAAACTTTGATTGTGTCTTCTTATTTGGATCTAAAATTTGGTATTATTCAAGGACAAATGGAAAGTAATCACTAATGTAAAGAAAATAAATTTCTTTCATTAAAATAATGTCCTCCATATTTTTCCAAAATACATATTGAACATATTCTGAATTTATAGTCTTACTGATAATTCAGAATTACAAAGAGAATCAAATAAATCGTAACTTCTTTACAAACACAGGATGCAGACATAACGTAATTAATTTTGGAATTTTTGCATTTCAAACCCCAAGAGTCTAGCTGCTGAAGAATCTGAGCTACGATTTAGACAACTAACAAAAGAATACCAAGCCCTCCAAAGAGCATATGCCCTCTTGCAGGAACAGACTGGCGGCATCATCGATGCTGAAAGAGAAGCCAAGGTAAGTGTGGGCCTGAAGAGGTCTGGGATTAACATGCAGAGGTTGCATTGCAAAAGCACTGTGGCCCTTAAAATGTCAGCGGCACATATTTCTTTGTGCTGCTTTGTCCTCTGTGGCTTTTGAACTGTTTTTTGTTTAATTTATCAATCTTTAGATATAAATACATAAGAACCAGTACAGATCAATGCTTTTCTTTTTCTCCTTTTCAAGATAGTTGAGTATGTAGTTCATATTTTTACTATTTGAAAACTAACCCGGGGATCCATCCCATAATCAGCCTCCAAACACTGACACCATTGCATACACTAGCAAGATTTTGTTGAAAGGACCCTGATATAGCTGTCTCTTGTGAGACTATGCCGGGCCTAGCAAACACAGAAGTGACATAGTCAGCTATTGGATGGATCACGGGGCCCCCAAGGGAGGAGCTAGAGAAAGTACCCAAGGAGCTGAGGGGATCTGCAACCCTATAGCTGGAACAACAATATGAACTAACCAGTACACCCCGGAGCTCGTGTCTCTAGCTGCATATGTATCAGAAGATGGCCTAGTTGGTCATCAGTGAAAAGAGAGTTCCGTTGGTTGTGCAAACTTTATATGCCTCAGTACAGGGGAAGGCCAGGGCCAAGAAGTGGGAGTGGGTGGGGGAGTGTGTGGGGGACTTTTGGGATAGCATTGGAAATGTAAATGAAATAAATTCTTAATAAAAAAATAAAATTAAATTTAAAAAAAGAAAACTTACATTTTCTAAGTTAACCCATATTGGATTTTAATGATCCATTTTTCTAAGTTCCTTGCTTAAAAATAATTTTATTCTGAAAAGTTATTCAAAATAATTTTTGAACAAATACATGAAAAAATGCCATTGAAAACTTATTTTATTTTTCAAACGTAATAATTAGGAACTTTCTTTTCTGAATTAACAAGTGCAAAACATTGCGTACACAACCCACTAATCATTTCACAGACAATATCTCAACAAGTCCTTGTGTGAGATCTCTAAAGCAGATGTTTTATAAAAGGATTGAAGAGTCAGAGATTAATCAACTTTCCCTATGTTACAAATTCATGTTCTTTGTAGAATGTCATAACTGTTGCTTATAAGCCTTTCACTGACAGAAGGAAGGACAAAGGATGGACAAAAAATGAGGAAGGAAGGAAGGAAGGAAGGAAGGAAGGAAGGAAGGAAGGAAGGAAATATATTTATTTATGCATTCAGTCAGTCAGTCATCCTTGCTGTGTTCCACATTTGGCACCCAGAGTGCTAAAAAGTTCTATGGCTATGGTTTTTCTCCTTGTTACAGAAGAAGAAATGATATCATAGAAGTTAAATACATACAATGAAGTTAAATTATCCACCCAGAGTTCTAATATATTAGGACTTGAACCCAGCCCTCTAACTGTAGCCAGAACCACCAAAAGACCTTACCTTATGGCTTTTGGCAAGAAAGAAGGAGCATGCCTCTATACTGGCATTGCCCCACTTTTCCTTTTGAAGGAATTACAATGTGCCAGGAGATACCACAACTACTCTTAGTAGTTTAGAAGGTAGATAGGTATTACAAGTCTTTGTTTTAAAGTAGAATCATGCATGCTCTCTCTCTCTCTCTCTCTCACTCGCTCACTCTCTCTCTCTCTCCTCCTCCTCCTCCTCTCTCCCCCTTCCCTTTCTCTCTCTCTCCCTCTCCCCCCCCCCATCTCTCTCTCACACACACACAAAGATATGCTTAAAACTATACTTTGATTTGGGACAGGCCATGCACCATCAGAAAGAAATGTTCTCCTGTACTCATGTTTGCCTCAATACCAAATAATATTTGAGAATTTTACTGGTTTTGAGATTTTTTGCTAACCTTTCATACTGTCCTAGGAATGACCAATGAAATACAAAGTTTTCAATGTCAAAGGTGTAGATACCAGAGCACAAAGTTGGCTCTGAAAGAATGAATAGCACTTGAAGAGGAAATTAAGACTTAGTTTCCCTCAGATAACAAGTTCATTCACACCGGGCGTGGTGGCGCACGCCTTTAATCCCAGCACTCGGGAGGTAGAAGCAGGCGGATTTCTGAGTTCGAGGCCAGTCTGGTCTACAAAGTGAGTTCCAGGACAGCCAGGGTTAAACAGAGAAACCCTGTCCCCCTAAAAACAAAAAACAAAACAAAACAAAAAGTTCATTTACACTACAGAGCATCAATGAGTTACCAGCAAGGAAGTAGGAAGCAGGGTTGCCACCTTAGGTCAGAAGTGAAGTCTAGATGATGAGTCTGTAGTGTAATGGGAGTCTTTAAAGGACAGCTAAAGAGTGTGACTATTAGCATGATGACAAATGGGATCCCAGGGAAGTTTATTGAAGACTCTAGATCTTATTATATCATGAAGGCAACTTTGCAGAATACTTTTATTCTTGAAAGCCCCTCCCCTACAAAAACAAACTTGTTGAACACTAGTACAGGACAACACACTGAGTGGCCATTTTTACTCACTGAACTCTGGAATTTTGATCTCACCAGGCACAAGAGCAGCTCCAGGCAGAGGTGCTGAGGTACAGGGCCAAAATCGAAGATCTAGAGGCAACGCTGGCTCAGAAAGGGCAGGTAGGTGCTTGGTGCTAGGTCTTCCACAGTGGCAACGGGTTCACTCCAACTCTCCACTGGCTCACCCCATGCATGGGTCACACCCAGGACATGGCTTGGCTCCCCACAGTGACCTTTCTCAGACTGTGTCAGAATGTAAACTCTTCCTGTCCCTGGTGTTATTCTCCCAGAGTGCAAACCCAGCCACAGTGGTGAATGAAGTGGGGCAAGAGAGAGGCCAGTGGAAGAGAAGCCCTAGAGCTGGGTCTAGAGCTGTCACAAACCGCTAAGGCAGTGTGCTGCCATCCCCTAGCCACATTCTTTGCCTCTGTGCTACATATATGGTTCTACATTTTAATGTTCTCCATTCATATGTATTGAGCCTGTGTGCATTCTGACCTGTTTCACTTTTTGCCTGTGTGGTCACTTCTGAGTCCCCAGAAGGCTGGTCCTGGATTATTCAGACTGGAAAAGGTAGAGGGTAGAAAGTCACAACGGAGAGAGGACTATTTTGTTTTCCTGGCAACAGAGTCTTTGAAAAAGCTGCTGGAAAGGGTGGGCATCATTTACTACAAACAGTTACCCTCTGCAGGCAAACTGGGTGGAAAGGACATGGCTCTGGCCAGCTGGTTTTGAGGACACATTACTTTCGTGGCACTCTGAAATGCTGACTGCGCGATATTCTTTGTCAAACAGGATTCACACTGGGTAGAAGATAAACAACTTTTCATTAAGAGAAACCAGGAGCTTTTAGAAAAGGTATGTTGGGCGCACCACCCTAGTGGGGCAGAGGAGAAAATGATGATCCAGGAGCAGCAGGGGGTGCTCTCAGGAGTGGCACAGGGGCCAGGGAAGGGGAGGCTCTCCCACTGCTGCTCTGTCCTCTGCTGCGTGCTCAACTGCATCCCATTGCCATCATCACCATCAGCTCAGTGGCCCTCGTGCATGGCAGCAGATCCATGAGGATGTGATTCCTATGCCCATCAATCTGTTATCCATATATATGTACTATATATATATATATATATATATATATATATATGGTATATATGCTGTGTGTCTATATATGTGCGTGCCCACACATGCCCATGAGCATCTCCTGTGTGGTTGTTCACCTGTCCCACTCCCCACCCCCAAATCCTCACTGCACAAGCTGTTTGTGTAAGAAAGTGACAGACTATATCTATGCTCCAACCTACACAGACTATATTCTCACTTTTAGACATATTTTAGACATCTTTTCTTTTATACCTTAAAGGAAGGGATTGATTTTTTTTTTTTCAGAAGCATCCAAAACACAAACCATCATGTCCAGGAAATGTGTCAGCACACTAAGATATGTTTCTACCCAGTAGATATAATTAACCACAGCCTTTTGCTCTGAGGCAATTTAACACCATAGAGCATCTCAAGGTTAAAGGTAACTTTTCTTTTAGTACATTTTTTTCTATAATCTAATGAAAGATTCAAAACAAATCTTACACTTGGCACAGACAGACTTTAAAGCTTTCTGAACATAGGAAAGTATTCTGTTGATTAATTCAAGATACTGTAGAAGTTATTTTAGCCTTATTTCCACCAATCTTTTCTATTGTTGATAACCAGCAAAAAAATGGTCACTCTGCTCTGGTCAGAGTGAGAAAGATAAAGATATCCTCAACTAGTCTGGAAAGACTAGTATAGCCTGCCTTTCTCCAGATGGGGCAGTACTGATATATGGAGGTGGAAAGTGCCCCAAATTCAGATCTTAAGGCTTCTATAAAAATGTGCCTAGGAGGGTCTGTTAGCACAAGTGCCTGGCTACTCAAGAGGATGAGGCAGGCCAATCAAAACTGAAAGGTCTACTAAGCCTACACAGTAAGTTCAAGGTTAGCTTAGGTAACTTAGTGAGACGGCTTCAGAAGGAAAATGAGAGAAGATTCTGTCGTAGAGCAGCTAAAGCTCTGAGCTCAGTCTCTCTTACAAAAGAAATGAAAAGGGCTAAATAGAAAGAAGGAAGAGAATAAAAAGTCAGTCCCATGAATGCGTTGGAATTTGTGAATGACTGTTCTAATTCTACAGTAGCTGTCAGGTCCATTGAGCTCCCAAAATATCCTATCACAGATCCAATACATTGACCCAAGATTCTAAGAACAATAATCACCTTCGCAATCTGAGCCAATTTAAAAAATTCATTTGAATATAGATGCTTATGAGGAGGAGGCTGGAGAGATGGCTCAGCATCTAAGAGCACTTGCTGTTTTTCCAGAGGACCTGAGTCCAATTATAGCACCAACAGCAGGTGGCTAGCAGCACACAACTCAAGCTCCAAGGGCTATAAGACCCGCTTATGAACTCCTTGTTTACCCATATCCTTGTAGTCATACACACACACACACACACACACACACACACACACACACATACACACATGGGTGGGAATGTGAGTGTAAGTCAGAGACAGAAAGAGATGAACAGGATGCATGGTGGATAACATACTTGTCTTATTAATGAATGTCACATAGTTCCTCACCACTGCTCTGCTGCTGTTGTCCTACAAATCTCAGAGGTGTCCAGGGATGCATCACTACTATCCTTTATCATTCCCAGTTTTCTTTCTGATTTTCTTTCTTGATTTTTTTGGTACATAGAGGGATTTTTGAGCTGTGTCTTCTAAATCAAAAACAGGAATCTCTTACAGGCACACACAAAAAAAGTCCTATGTATTTTATTTTGTTATATGTTTTGGAAAATAAGATTTACTTTACCATGAAAGCCATTGCTTTTGCATTTTTATATTTAAGTTTTTAAACTTTCACTGTACGTAATGATCCTTCCATAGTTAGTGGTGACAAAGAAAGAAGTACATAAAAATGATCAGATCCCTTAAGATCTACCGGAGTCTCAGACATGAGCCCTTCCTGAGGGGAAGGCACATTAACACATTGGTGCCCGTCTGACTTAATCCCATGCCTCATGCTTCATCAAGTTGTACAGGGTGCCCTTGAGAAAGTTATACAGGACCATAGTGTAGCAGTGTGTACCTATAGTCCTAGTTGGCTGGAACCCTAAAACAGGAGGATCACTGGAGGCCAGGAATTTGGAGCCAGCCTGATCCTCATAGAGAAATCCTGTGTTAGAAAACCAGCCAATGAGTAGCAAATAAGAAACAACAACAAACAGCTCTACAGATGATAAAGAAAGAAATGCAATTTCTGAGTGTTTGGTCTAGCAGAAGTTCATGTGGAGCTTAGAGCTTAGCATTCAGGGCAGAGAATGATTTCCTCTGTAGTAAAGAAAACAGAGGAGTGGTTTTTTCAGGTAGATAAGGACAGAGAAAGCTCCTGGAATCACAGGATGGATCAGAACTTATGTTCATATGTGCATGTGTGCATGAGTGTGTACATGCGTGAGTGAGCATGCATGCATGTGTGTTTGTGTACACGCGTGTGTGTCTGTGAGTGCATGTCTGCATGTTCACACACGGCTGTTCAGAGATGACACTGGTCACATTGACTACTGAATGGTTAGGTAGTGCACAGTGTTTCTAAGATTTGGAATTCCATCTTATGGAGTCTCACGCCACTCTCTACAACAATTCCCAGTTTTATAGGTAAGAGCTGTTTGAAGCAATTATGTATTTTAGAATTACTACAAAAATACCCATCAGATCTTATCAATATGCAAAACATTGTATGATGGGCATGAGTTGATTAAGTTGTACCCAGAAATGTGTATAGGGTCTAAATTAACAGCAACTGGTATTTTTAGAGCTAAGTGTCCGTCTCCCTCATAAACACCCTTAAGTCTATTCGGAGCACACTGTATCTGACCCACGTGGGACATGTGAGTGTCTCAAATTCACTGTCTCGAGGAGTTCTAGCCTTCATGTCAGAGAAAGGTTTTTTCTTAGCATCTGTCTCTGTGCTTCCGCAAATCAGCTAGAAAATGGCGACAAGGAAAGTCAATCCTACCTTAGCCATATCTCCGTTGGGATTATTGGCATGGTCTACAGCCAACCTTGTTCACTGAGTGGATGATTTGCAACCACATCCATGGCTGCTCTGCCGAGGTGTTCCTTTGCTGTGCTCACCTAACTCCAGGGTTTATTTTATCAGATAGAGAAGCAGGAAGCAGAGAATCACCGGCTACAGCAGGAACTTCAGGATGCCAGGGACCAGAATGAGCTGCTGGAGTTTCGCAACCTAGAACTGGAAGTAAGGAACTGCTGATGTTAATGGCGGCATGGTCTTGACTTGTGCAGGCGATGAATTAAGCATTTCAGAGTTACGCTCTTTTCTAGACCCCAGAGGTAGTTCAAGATAATGTAACTGTGACAGTCAAGACTACATACCTTAGAAACGTTGCCTACGCCATGTATCTGTCTAGTAATGATAAATTTTAAAGAAGCTTCAGACTGTCCTCATGGGGACTGTGCTTTCCCAACAACTAGCTGATGGATTTTAGGAAATGTCTACATTATTCTGGCCAAACTTGACGTCCTTGTTTTGGGGGATTTGTTGTTTTTAAGTAAAACATATCAAACCACGTATTCATTGGAGTCTATGAAATCTGATTGAAGTTCTGGGTGATGACAAACACCTATTTGAATTTTCTATGATTTTTGCCACTGATATCCTTCTTGAGATTATTCTAGATGGTAAAGTTAGCCATCAGTGTGCTCCAGTAGAGAGGAGTGACTGCCCCTGCAGCCTGTATATCTTCTCTCTAAAGAAGGATCATGTGTGCGGAGGCTATTTGGCACCAGAAACCTTCATATTAAGCTCACCCTGTGATATCTGAAGGGTGTAAATATTCATACTGTTTAAATTCCATTTGTACTTCTACATTTTCATGAACAGAAATCTTCAGGGATGGATGGCACAGTCTATAAATTTTTTCCCATCTTTTTAGTTGACTGCTTAATTCTCTAACACTCAATTTACCCATGTACATCTTGAGGGTTTTTTTTTCCAAATGACACATTGATAAATGGCTGAAATAGTGTAAAGAGAGAACTGGCTTAGCGTTTAATCAGTGGCTGCTTCTTTTTTCTTCTTCTGTATTTCAAGGAGAGAGAGAGGCGATCCCCTCCATTTAATCTACAAATTCACCCCTTCTCAGATGGTGTGAGTGCGCTGCAGATCTACTGCATGAAAGAAGGTGTCAAGGTAGGCAGACATTGGATCTTTTGTGTGTGCAGACAACAGGAAAGCAGGGGACTGGGAAAGGAAAAGCTGCTCATGGCCACTCTGTATGTCAATACCTTAGATAGCAGGACGAAAATAGCCATACATCTATCAGAAAATCAATAGGACATAAAGTGACTGTTTAACAGACTTACAAAAGGTATTAGCAAAGAACAGAGATGGGTCATTTAGATCATAGGAACATAAAGAATGGCGTAGGATCAAAGCAAGCATTAAAATAAACGGTATTAATCACCTGGGGGAAATATAAATAAACTCTGGGCTTCAAGAAACATAATTCAAGTTGGCCTGATAGAACATGTCATGAGCCCCTTTATTGAAGCTTCCTAGGTGCTGTGGAGTTTTTGAGTGAGAAGAGACTTTTGAAGTCATTCAGTCATTGCTGCTTTTGATGGATTTAATTATAGGATGATTTTCGCCCTTTGGGGAAGGTCTTAGGCATCAGAACATGGAGTTTACTAGATCAAATGTGGCTCTTTCTTTAGGACTTAGTGGAACACATTTTAAATATTAAGGTTGAGATGACATGGTTCTGTTCCCCAGAAAATATCCTGCCATGCAAGGCATAAGGACTTCCTCCTGAGGTGGGGCGGGGTTGCCCTGTTATTTCTAGTTGGTTGCTTTCCCTTCTGCTCTTCCTGCTACCACTGAGCTGCCCAGTGCGCTCCTCTCTGCCATCTCTGGGCCTGCCCTGAATGCATCTCCTTGACTTTGCAGGATGTCAACATCCCTGACCTCATAAAGCAGCTTGATATCCTAGGTGACAACGGGGTAAGTCGGGCCTCGATTAAATATGGTGGGGTTATGAGTTGGCCTGAACAGAGTTAGGGAATCCTTACCAGTGTGCCAGGTATGAGATAATAGCAAGAAAGACAACACATCTACCTGAACATGTACCTCCCCAGAGGGAGTCCCACAAGCCCAAGGAGGACATAGCAATGGCTGGAAGGTAACTAAGAAAGGAGATATGGTTAAAGGGCTTTTCATAGAAAGGGTTCAAGTTGGAATGCAGACCACATCTGCAGTGATTAAAGCTAATTACCGCCTGACTGCTGCTCAGAGGCATTCCGTGTAAAATTAATCAGTCAGGCGGTTGGAAAGTCTGCTAAACACTAGGGTTGTTGGCAGCCCCGTAAAATGAAACAGGAGGCTATAATCCTTTTTCTTCTTAACAGCTCCCTCCAAGCAGGGCCAAAGCCTGTTAATTCACAGGCAGCATCACTCACAGTAGTGAAAGGTGAATGGCACACCTAGTACATTGAGGAATGGGCGCCATTTTCCCACTGAAAATTAGAACCATTGAAACCTTGTCAGACCTTCTGGGGGGAGAAAGCGCCTTCTTTATTCTGGGTTTTCTTAGTGTGACTTCTAATGAAGTGTGTGTGCATTCACACAAAGCACTCGACTTTGCATGAACTCTTTATGAGGAATGGTTAGAAATAGGAATGTGCAGAGGCTATTTGCAAGGCATTCTCTGTTCACAGCACACATGTTCTTCATGGTATAAAGGTCCTGAGCATTTTTACCTTATCTTCTGTCTTTTGTTTTTCACAGAACCTAAGGAATGAAGAACAGGTGGCCATTATTCAGGCCAGCACTGTGCTGTCCCTGGCAGAAAAGGTAATGAATGAAGTTGGCATTTGTAGTCATCCAGTGTTGTTGAACTTGGTGTCTGAGGGCAGGAGAGTGCAGCACCTACCCCTTTGCACCCAGCCTTACATTATTCAATGTGTAATAAATGTGATTCAACTCAGGAGCATGAGAACAGACAGAAGTCTATGAATCACTTTGTGATGGATAGATATTTTTTACTTTAAAGTCATCTGTGAAATATAACCTTCACCAACATGGAAAATCCTCTCAGTTTCATTATTCAAGCAATCCTGGCAAACTGGGAAGCCAGCGTCAAGGGTTTTGCTAAGAGCTGGTGAAACTAGAGTTGCTCCAGTCACAAGCTGTTCCTTTAGTTTGTGCATCCACCATAGAATATGTGGCTTGATTCTGGATGATGGCAGCTTCATTCTGAAAGCCCAACGACCTTGGAGTACTGCTGACCCCTTGTGTCTACACCTGGTAAATGAGAGGTGGAGAGAACCAACAGAGGGAAACCAGATTCCTGGTTGTCCCCAAATGACTGGAGAATGAACCCAGAGCCAGATGTGATGGCACAAATCTGTATTCATAGAACTTGGGTAGGAGAGAAGCAAGTTCAAGGCCAGCCTGGTTTACATAGCAAGAATCTTTCTCAAGAAAAAATAATTTAAAAGAGACTCTGCATATAACAGAAAGTCACATGCACATACTTGAATAAGATGAAAGGTTTTTTTTGTTTATTTGTTTTTATCTATCTATTAAGATGCTGTCTTGATTCTAAAGGGCATAACAATCATGTTAAAAGTAACATGAAACCCTGAGTACTACTCAACTCCTTTGAATCTGAAATCAAATTCTACAGGTCAAAAAGCATTGTTCTAATTCTCAAAATAATAGCATAAAGATGAAGCAGGGGGTAGTGCTACAGGATTAAAAATACAAAATATTGACATGGTCCATTTTTTTATGTCAATTTAAGCAAATTGCATTGGTGTGTTCTAACTAAAGGCATTTGGCTGATCACTTGGAAATTTTTAATATTGACTAGGTATCAAATGATAGAAGAAACTAATGTTGGATCTGCAAAATGTGAAAATGGTTGTTTTGTTTGTTTTCAGGTTTAGAAAGGTCTTACTTTTCTGTCTGAAATACATGCTGAAGTGTTTGCATTTGGACTGAAAGAAAAGTGAGAAGTTGCTATTTTAGGACCTGTTTCCCTCAGAATTTAATTAAAAACCTGATCACATTCTCTTTCCTCTCACTAGCAGTTTAATAGCACCATATTTCCCCTACAGAACAGGCAGAATTCAAAATTTACCAAGAGTCCTCTGGATAGAAGCCTTACCTACTGATTCCTTCAGGATCCCTCCCCTCTAAACTCTCTATATTATCTTCTCTCCTTTTTTCCTATCTCTGTTCTTCTCTTTTGTTCTCCCTCTCTTCTTTCTCTCTATCATTACCTTCTTTGTCTCCCTCCCTGCCTTTCTTCTCCTTCCCTCTTTCTATCCCCTCTGTCTCTTTCTCCCCACCCTCTCTGTGTGCATGCTTGCATGCATATGTATGTGAGCTTGCATATGTGCGTGCATTCCTGTGTGTGTACAGATGTGTGTGTCTTCCTCTGTGTTTGTGCATGCATGCATTTCTCTGTGTGTGCCAGGGTGCATGACATGCATTTGTATGTTCCTGTTCATTTGTGCATGCATGTGTGTATGTGTGTGCATGCATTCATTCCTGTGTGTTTGTGTGTATGCATGCAAGAGTGTGTGTGTGTGTGTGTGTGTGTGTGTGTTCCTCACTCCTTGCTTAGTCCTTTTCCCTGAAGTCTTTACCTAGATGCTCACATCTCTCCTTCCCACCTCTGCATGGTGATCATAACCAAAATCCTTCCTCTTTTGTAGGAAAGCCTTCGTAGTCCATCATGCCCAGATAGACTTTTGATGTTTCTACAGTGACCATGTTTCTGCCCTCTGGGTTTTGATGATTGTATTTAAATTGTCAAACTTCAGTTTTCCAACCTATCTTAGTTACTCACTGTTTTATTACTGTGATGAAACACGATGACCAAGACAACTTACAAAAGAAAACATTTAATTGGGAGCTTGCTTACTGTTTTGGAGGGTTAGTCCATGACTAGCATAGTGAGGAGTGTGACCTCCAACAAGGCCACACCTTCTAATCCTTCTCAAACAGTTCCACTAACTGGGGACTAAACATTTAGACATATGAGCCTGTAGGGCTCATTGCCATTCAAACCACCACACATCATTCACCCAGAAGGGGGATATGGTCTTTGTTCCTCCACCCTTTATTTCCCCTATTTCAACCCAAGCAGATAGAGAAGAGATGATCAATAAATGCTTACCGAAAAAGTAAATGAATCAACACATTCACACCCTAAAAAACAACACAGTTTGCATCAGCCATTCTGGTCTTTATTTAACAACAACAGTCAGAACATCTTACTCAGTTAAAGGCATGAGAGTTACAGCCTTTTAATGTGATGTAGAATTGCCCTGCTTTGAGACTTCAAAGAAAGGTTGGGCTGATTCCATGAAAGGTGTGACCTAGAGATGTAAAGGAAGGAGAACTCGCCTTGTGTGGGTCATTAACTCCCTGAGTCTCATCCTGATCCCCGAGTGAGTGTGGTACAGTCTGATAAAGCACAGTAAACGCTTGCAGAATGCTTCTTTTGACCTGGACTCTTCTAACTACTGAATCTAGGTATCATTCTTATATTGCCCTCAAGGAATCAGAAACATGGAAAAGGTGTGTGCTCTGCCCAAGAAGATAATTGACTTAGTTAGAGCCCAGAGTCCATCTCCACCACTCACCAGATGCTTATCCAGTTCAAGAAATCCTTAAGCAAGCTCTGCAGAG
Source organism: Mus musculus (assembly GCF_000001635.26). Classification (NCBI taxonomy): domain Eukaryota; kingdom Metazoa; phylum Chordata; class Mammalia; order Rodentia; family Muridae; genus Mus; species Mus musculus. Next base: position 43,553,630 of record NC_000084.6, on the reverse strand, counting down.
CACCCAGGAGCTGGAACATTGGCTCAGTAGTGATCTAGCACAGGCCTTTCCTCATGTCTTCCTTGCATGACAATATCCAGCTGAGCAAGTAACGGGTAATAGCTCTATGTTAACACTGTGGTAGAAAGCAAGGAACTGGATGAATAAGGCCCATGCTTGCCCTAGCCGCTCATGATTGAGTAATCAATTTTTGTGTAGACATTTGCAAGTCAAATTAAAGTCACCTACACAACAGGGACTTTCATTTGATTCTATTCCCAAGTTATTCTAAATCTCATCTTTGATCTTAAGACTACAAATTTAGACAACAGTTGGGAATATTACTTTTAGCCAAAGTGTATGCCTAGACAAAATTCCAAGAGTGGCGTCCTATGTGACTTTATACAAAAAGCAGTGGCTTTAAGTGAGAAATCATAGTGGGTCCAGATCTACATCACAAACTGCATATCATCATCATTCTCACATCCACTTTACAGGGGCCTTATTTTCCATTTGCAAATGGCAATTTGCCTCAGTCACACAAATAGGAACAGGAGCCAACGTGCAGATCTGCAGTTCACAATGGCATCATTGAGGTTTGCAGCGTCTGAAACAGAATGCATGATTTGAAACAGAAGCTATTTCTCAAAGATAAAGGGGCAGCAAATAGAGGGGTCAGGAAAAGCAATACTGTGTACAAAACCATAGTTGTTGACTAGAATGTCCTTAACGAAGTATATAGCCACATGCATAATCAGGGAAATGAGAGATTCACAGCTCTGCTGTCAAATTGTGCCTTTTGTCTTTCTCCATGATCTCAACAGCTGAGGATGGCCAATCGTGGTATCTCTCCAAAGGCTCTAGATTATAGAGTTTCTTGAGCTTGTTGTGTCATGCCATGTGCCCATACTGAAGAGAAATAAAATATGGCATTCTAGTTCATGCAATAGACTGTCACCTTGCATTTTTTTTAAAAATTACATTATTATTAACACAACTTGATATATAAAAATTGATAATTCAAGGGACATGGGCTCCCTCTGGTACTCTCACATAGCTATGCTCAATCACAAATCTATATATAGGGTATTCTCATACAATAGGACCCCACACATAGGACCCTTATTAACAGCACATCAAAAGGGTACATTCTGAGTAGTAGGAAATACATTCTCTTTGTGTGGTTTGTTTAAAAGGCTTTTAATTACCACATAATAGGAATCATTTTCATAGATCCAAATTTTACTCTCACTAGTAACACTCCTTCAGACTCCTGGAGATAAAAGTGCATTAAGTTTTTACCTAAGGTTTCAATCAGCATCCAGAGACATAAAGGGAAAGACCAAACCCTCCAGAAAACAGTCCACAGAATCCAAAGCACATTGAACCATCACACCAAACATTTCTATCTTCTTAATTCTTTAGTGGATCCAACAAATTGAAGGAGCGGAGGCTGCCCTGCACCAGAAAATGATGGAACTGGAAAGTGACATGGTAAGCCTAAAGAGAAAATATTGTACAATAATGGGAAATGAAAATTGCCTCTATGTTTTATGTGGAACTCATGGGCGTTTGTAACTGCCCTATTGATTTGTGTCCAGACTGTGGGACATATGTCTCATAAGTAACATAACCTCCAGCTCTAGTCTTTCCCCAAAGCATACTGTACATTGACAATATTTATAAAACTAATGTTAAAAAATTAAATTAGATATTTTCTCTCAGGCTGAATAGTTTTTTCTATGAATATTTACCAAGTAAGAATTACAGATTTGACGGGTATAGCTCTGCTTTTAAGAATTCACAAGGCATTTTGCATCCATTAGTATAGCTACTGTCAAAAAAGTAGAAACTGAGAGTTGTTAGTAAAGATATGGAGAAACAAAAACCCAGGGTCTTGCTGTAGTATGGAAAAGTACAAATATGAGAAATGGCCTGGATGTTGCTTTAAAATTTAATAGAATTATATGACAGCATTATCAAGAAACAAAAGCTGAAATTGGAATGTGGTGGGTCACTGTCCACCCACTTATTTATTCACAAGATTATTCGTTCACACTAGCTAAAAGATGAATGTAGCCAGTGTATCGACTAATGATTGAATAGATGAACACTGTATGGAATGTGTATGTGTTGGGTTAGTCTAAGATCGCCGTTGCACACAGCATCCCTTTTGTCTGGAGGTCCCTCCTCTTTTCTCTCTTCCCTTACACCTCTCACTCTAATGTAGTCATTATGGGCAAACAGGTATCCATAATGTCTGGAAAAAGACATGGTGCAGATGCCATTAGGTACAAAGAGCTGTCATGGACTGGCAAGCACCATTATCCCATGGATGTGATGTATAGCGTCATAAGACTCATAGGAAATGAAGGCACACTGTGGTTGTTAAGGGTCAAGAGAAAGAAAAAAATATGGAGTTGTTAAAGAAGAGAAATTTCTCTTTTGTAAAACTAAAAATTTTGGGGCATTTATTTCATAACAGTATGGAGGTATTTCATGCTATAAATATGTACTTTAATGATTAAAGTGTTAACTTTATTTCATGTGCATCTTAACACAATTTAAAATAACATATCACCAAATGCGGGAATTAGTAGGCTGTTACCTTGCAGCATTATGTATAATCTTATAACAAGACATTATCTAAATGATCTTTGCCAAAACAAATGTTTTAAGTGTGTATCAAGTCATGAAATTCTATCGTAACAATAATTTGTATTTTATGAATGTAACAGTTTTATAGATCATAAGATCATGTACAGGATTCATGTTTTACCAAAAAATTAAGAGCTATAGTGAAACATAAAAAGATTTGTTTGGGTTCACAATGGCCATTGGACTCTCCTTCAATACACAACCACTAGTGCAACAGTCAACCTTTATAAGGCTCTTACAGCAGTGGTACCCAGTGGTGTTCAGGAAAGCCCAGGTCAGCATTACTGCACATTCTCAGAAGGAAAGAGTTCTTTACTGTTCACTTAAGCACATGAAGAAATGATGGACTTGCACGTGGAAATATGTAGTACCTGAAAACAAAGCTTTAGCTAGTAATGCCAAGATGTCTGTTCACTGAGAGATGTACAAGGACTGATGGCATGGGAAGAAACTGTAGATCTATGTCTCCTGGCTCACACTAGCTTTGCAACAGGAGCCAGCAAGTACCCCTCAAGTGGCAGTGCAGGCAGAGTCACCCAGGCTCTTTACAATGCCCTTCATCTTTATATCAATTAATTTTAAATAATTAAGTTTGTTTATTTGTTTAGTGTTAAATTTCATAAATTCTTAGAAAAGCATACTATATCAGTGCGCTACTGTCCTTTGTGTCCTCAGAGAACTGGTTCCAGGATCCTCTGAGAAAAACAAAATCTACAGATGCCCAAGTTCTTTTTACAAAGTGCCACAACGTTGCATATCATCTACACACAGCCTCTTCTCTGTTTTGAAATTATCCTTAGATTATTATTATGCACTATTCCCATGTATAATGTAAACTATTTATAAATACCTATATCTACTCCATGTTTATAAGGGATGATGAAAGCAAATTTCACAGTCAACGGGTATTTCTTTCAAATATCTTCATTCCAAAGATGGCTGAGTCTCTAGGTGTCAAACCAGGAGGAGTGAAAAGCCACGTGTACTCATACAGAGCTATTATTTAACAGCCACTGTGTCAAAATCTATCCTCAATTTCCCTCTCTCAGGCTGGCTTCAGAGTCATTAAGAGCTTTCCATGTGGTTATGTCTCTTACCTTTCCTGCTATTGATTTTCACATTCCCTGTCTGAGACTGTGAAAGAGGAACTAATTTCTTAGCAGAAGAAAACTGCAGTTCTACAAATCTGGTAATTTGTCCTGTGTCCTAGAGAAAACATCCCACTGTGTACCTTTCATGTATCACTTTCTAGTTAACTGAGCTTCCCGTCTCAGTTTGTCGATGTCACCCTCTATTCTAGGAACAGTTCTGCAAAATCAAAGGCTACCTGGAGGAAGAACTAGACTACAGAAAACAGGCTCTTGACCAGGCATATATGGTAAGTACCATGAGGAGCCAAGCCACACCTTGTACATCACTCTGTACAACAGAGCTAAGATGTCCTGTCTAATTTGTTATTCCATGTCGTTGAATACTCACAGCATGAATATACACGGCAGTTATTAATTGCTACCTCAATTTTCAAACAGAAACCCCAAGACTGTTGCTAGTATAATATTCTTATGTTTTACACATAATTCTAATTCATTCTAAAATTAAATGTCTACCATTAGGTAATTAATATTTAAATGTAGGACATACTGAATGCCAGTGTAGATCCAACAGGGACTTGATTAGATCAAGTATTATCATTTGGGACTCCAATGTACTAATAGAATAATAATGGATTTAATTTTTGTTATGCATTTTAATTCACTTAATTCTTAAAATATCCCCAGAAGTCACAAGTAATCTTATTATTCTTTTTACGTATGAGGAAAATGGAATTATAGAGGAAAACCTTTGCCCAAGTTGGTAGAACAATAAGCTGTAATGTAGCTCTTACTCCAGGAACTGGGCCTGATCTGGGCCCCTAATTGCAGCTATAGCAAGTGAGACCATGGTGCTGAGTGAATTGTGGCTCTTTTTCTCTTTAGATACTTGCACTTACAGTAGCTCGTAGCTTGTTCCTCCCCTTCTACAAAATGCACATTGCAAAATTCTTGACATTGGACTACAGCTCTTCTTCTCTACTTATGTCCCACCACTTCATTGGGTCACAAGAATGAACCAGAAGACAAAGGACAAACTAGTGGAATGGGTCCAAAATTGCTATCAGAGGTTTTCATAATGCTCTTGTAGCTCTGGGGAAAAGAGTGAACCCCCAAATCCCTGTTTATGTCAAAGATGGTTTAGTCTACACTCTCCAAATGAGCAGGAGATTCTTGTATTGTTCAATGGGGAAACAAGAGAATGAGAGTTGTTCACAGGCTGAAAAATAAAACACAAATTTCTTTCACCCACTTCTTACCCTTTTAAAAACCCTTGTCTCTCCTGACTATAGAAAACAAAATTAATATAAGCTCCAGAAAGAAACTGGTGAGACCTCATTCAGAAAGCCACGGTTAATTTCTAAAGGACAGAATCTATTGGGTCCAGGAACAGTAGTAAAGCATCCCATGAGGACTTTTCAACTCTGTTCTGCCAGAATTACAGGGAATATGACTTGATCTGAGCAACTGTATTTGAGATAAGTAGCATACACACACACACACACACACACACACACACACACACACACACACACACTCTCACACACAGACAGGAGCAGAGGGAGGGAGAGGGAGGGAGGGAGGGATTTTATATCTAGTAGATAATTTATCAGTGAAACAGAGGACTAAGAAAGACATTTGACCTCACACAAAACCTCAGTGTAGCTATGGAAAAGAAGGGGACCAGGTTCTGGGAAGATGTTTAAGTGCTTTTCATTTAAGCATGAAGACCTGATTCCCAGCTCTGACGAAAAAGCCACCACAATCCCCTTGCTAGGGAAGCCAACATAGGAATATCCCCGTGACTGGCTGGCCAGACAGGTTAGCCCACTTAGTGAGCTGCAGTGTCATTAAGAGACCCCCTCCCCTCTCAAAGACTATGGTGAAAGCTACTGAAGAAGACACTGATGCCAACCCCTGGCCTACACACACACACACACACACACACACACACACACACACACACACATACACACACACACACAGGGCAACTCCAAAATTCTAGGCTATGTTTGAATCATAGTTCCTATTTTCCCAAGGAAAGGCATGGAAAGCATAAGACATTTTCAGGTACAGAGAATTGTGTGAATGAGATGGAGTTTTATGTTTGAAATGTCTCTCCAACTTCAAGCACTGTTTTCCTACGAACACTTATTTCTAATGCTATGGCCAATGTGTCATATGCTTTAACCAGCAGTTGGACTGTCAAGAAGGCAGGAGAATAAACCCATCCCCAGGTACACTTGAAAATCTAAGGAGGTTTGGAGGTGTAGTCATTGTAACAGAGGGCCTCCTTAAAAAAAAAAAAAAAAAAAAAAAAAAAAAAAAAAAAGTAAACAAAAAAAAGTAAACAGAGCCGGGCGTGGTGGCGCACGCCTTTAATCCCAGCACTGGGGAGGCAGAGGCAGGCGGATTTCTGAGTTCGAGGCCAGCCTGGTCTACAAAGTGAGTTCCAGCATAGCCAGGGCTATACAGAGAAACCCTGTCTCGAACACCCCCCCCCACACACACACACACAAAGTAAACAGGATCCCAAGAAAGAACGTGAATTTATTTACAGAGCAGTCTGTGCATTGTGTGAATGGTATTTGTGCCATCTCATAAAGAGCGAGTCAGGCAGGAGATACTCAGAAATTCTGAGATCCCCCGAGACGGAGGCACCAAGTCGCTGTCTCACCCGTCCACACACACAGTCCCCACTCCACACCTAAATGCTCAGTCCCAAAGTTAGACTTCTCTGATTCTATTTGCCAGAGAATCCAGGAACTAGAAGCTACTTTGTACAATGCTCTGCAGCAAGAAACTGTGATCAAATTCGGCGAACTGTTAAGTGACAAGCAGCAGGAGGAGCTGAGGACGGCTGTGGAAAAGTTACGGCGGCAAATGCTGAGGAAGAGCCGGGAGTACGACTGTCAGATCCTCCAGGAGAGGATGGAGCTCCTGCAGCAAGCGCACCAGGTGAGGACCAAGCCCCGCATCTGCGCATAGGTCAGTCCTGAGCACGTGGGACACGGCAACACGTGCTCAGTATAAGAATGGAACAGTGGACAAGTGAAAACAAATAACTGTTGCCCACCATCACTCAATATAGGACGGCAGGTTGGTAAATAAACTTGATCTTGAGGAAAATGGCATTTCAGAGGTGCCGTGCGGTGCTATCATTTCTAGAATGACTTTGTCACGGGCTCCAAATCAATTGGAGCCCGTTTAATCACCTGTGTAAGGAAAAAGGGCACCGACTCTGCTGCTATGGTCCCTGCCAATAACTGAGCTCCAGGTGATCATCTGGAAAAGGTGTAAGGGGGCAGAGCCTGTCTCTTCATTCTCAGAACACACAGCATTAACAACTAAGCCTCAAGGCTGTCCATGCTGCCTGCCATTTGCCCAGTCGGGATCTGAAGGCTGTACTGTGGCTGGAGAGGTGCTCAGTAGTTAAGCACATTGGCTGTTTCTCCATAGGACTCAGGTCCTATTTCCTGCACTTCCATGATGGCACATAACTGTCTATAACTACAGTGCCGAGGGATCTGATGCCCTCTCTGACTTCCTCGGACACCAGGCATGCACATGACATATAGACATGCATTCTGGCAAAGCACCCATACATATAAAAATAGATTGCTAAGAATGTAAGAATACAAGTGAATGTTTAAGTATATGTGTGTGTTCAGTTATTACTTGGTGTGTGTTCAGATGTATTGAGGTAGTATCTTTTTGTTACTGACGGCAATTTAAAGGTTTTTTTTCCTTTTAAATGGTCTCATTAAAAATGATCAAAAATGTGTTATTATAAATATTTAAATATATTACAATAAATAATTTATACAATCACATGATTTTTTTAAAAAAGCATGTAAAGGCTGCGCATCATCTCACCTCGTCTTCCTGGGAGCTCTAAGACATAAGTGTTCTTATTATCCCAGTTTGAGAGGCAACGTATTCAAATGATTTATTCAAAATAGTAAATTGCAGAGCAAAATTACAGTCCAAGTATGCCAGCCCCTAAGATATAGGTGCTAACCAAAGCACAAGGCTCTCATGCGCAGCTTCAGGCATTTGTGAATTGTGTGATCCATCTAACAGGCAAGCCATCCATCTAACAGGCACTTATTAGCAACTTGCCACCAAGCATCTTTGTAATTCATCATTTGTGTTGGAACTTGACCAGCGATCAGCAGTAGGGTGCTGTCTGAGGAGCAAATTCAAAAGAATTCCAGAATCTATAATGCCAGGTTGAACTATTGGGTATTCAGAGCTGGGACAATCTGCTGGAATAGACAGGCAGTACGAAGCACACTTGGAAGTTCAAGGAATAGGACAGGAATTATGGTCCTTTTATGATACAAGTCAGAGCAAAGCATGGATGTCTGACCGTGCCTATAGAGCCAGGAGTTTTGTGGTTTCTATGCCAGTTAGAGCGCTCAAGTCATTTGTCCTGACGATGATACTCACTCCCTCAGAGGGCCTCCAAAATTACAAAGATTTGAAGTCTGACCAGTGGAAAGTTGTTGAAGCTTTTGACAATAGGTTATTTTGTGAGTTTGTTTGTTTGTTTGTTTTTCACTTTTACTGGGGGATAAAAATGTCCCTGCACAAATCTCTTACATTGCACAAGCATCTAATTGATTTTAATAAAAGCTTTGTCTTGTAAGTACAGATGTGTTTGTTTTAATGTGGACTAATAGTTATCAAAATTTGCTTATAATAAAAACTCTAGCATTCCAGTTAGAGTCTCTTTTTAACCCTTTAGCTATGGCACCTCTCTCTAGAAAGAATTTTTTTTTCTAGACAAGGTTTCTCTGTGTAGCCCTGGCTGTCCTGGAACTCACTCTGTAGACCAGGCTGGCCTCAAACTCAGAAATCCGCCTGCCTCTGCCTCCCAAGTGCTGGGATTACAGGCATGCGCCACAACTGCCCAACTAAGAATTCTTTTTTTAAGAGACTCAGGCTGAGTTGAGAGAGTTCGCTGACATTTCTCTCTAACAAACGCTCATTAAGTATACCTTTTCCAGTTATTTCTTACTCTTCTCTTCCCTTTTAATTAGTAGCTTAATAGCAGTTATTCTAGAAGGCTTTGACTGGGCTTTACCAAAGACAGCAATGATATAACTGTGATGTGTAAATTTTAGAGGCTGTTGCTAAACATTCATTAGATATTTGTGCTTGGATATCCCAAAATGAAAACAAGATGCATTCTTGTCCTTAGCTCATCTCACTCCATCTTCTTGGGTCAGTGGAGTGATATTATCACAAATCACTCAGGCTCCAACCCTATGCCTTCTCAGTCCTCTTTCCAAAAACTGAGGTTGCACCCCATTCAACTGATATTGGCCCTCAAGTGCTTTTCAGCTGGTCTGTTTTTTTGACACCATTACAGGCATTTGCAGGATCTTCCATTATTACAAGGGCTTCACAGTACCCCCTGTGCTAACCTAACTCTGTCATGTACAGATGTATTAAACATTCGAATGTATTTCCTCGTGGTAGATTCCATTTGCTAGATATCTACCTAATTCACCATGGACACTGCCTTCCTGTGTAGATGAAGTCAATGGTAATTAGCATAAAGAAAAATATACTGAAACATGTTAAGTGGCATTAATAAAGGCACTTGGGTCCCCAGAGGCCATGGAAATCACATCCTAGGTACTTCTCACTCTCCTCCATAAGTAGGTCCTTGTTTTAATCACCTTTCCTCCAATAAATTCCTTGCTCAAGGACATCTGTCGTCTCCCTTTCCAAATAGACCTTATGTAGGGTTTTTAAGGTCATTCATTAGCTGGTTATCCCTCCCTTAAGATAAGACTGAGACTACCTCAGGAGTTAAGTGCAAAGCCTACTACCACTTGCCTTTGGTTTCCTATTTCCAAGCTTTTGTTTGCTTAATTTTCCACCAAAAGTGGCATTTGGACAGTCTCATTTTTTTCCAGTCCTTATTAAAGGTCCACTTTTTGTAGAAGCTTCTGTCAGATAAGCAAATTGGACAGAACACTCTTTTTAAATATATATATACTTAAAACCTTGTTTTATAATCATTAAGAGCCATTTACCGAGGGCCAGCTGTGTAGCAGATGCATTGCATATGGCCATTGCTGAAGGCATCTGATCTGTCATACAGCTGGAAAAGACAAAGCCATAGCATGAATGAACCAAGGCTTGGACCGTCTCTAAGGGGCCACTGAGTGCTGTGAAGAAGGTTAGATGATGTGTATTGATGTCCATGTGAATCAGAAAGAAAGATTAACCATGTTAGGCTAGCTAGTCAGATGAGAACTCTGAGGATTCATGATAACTAAGGTACCAGCCACAGAAAGGTCTCAGAAAAATGTCTCCGAAAAAGGAGCAAGTATTAAGACCCCAGTGTACATTCAATAGCTGCATAAAATGTCAGCATGGCTGGAAGGCACAGAGGCAGGCAAAGAGGTGAGGCTGAAGAACAGGAAGGGTCAAGATCAATGTGGGGCCTTGTAAGATTCCAGGCCTTAGTTTTAATACAACTCAGCTAACGTTTCCTTTCTTCATCCCTTAGACTCCAGACTGCTGTTGTCTTTCTAACCTTTTTTCATCCTTATGCCACTGAGAAAAGAACTGGGGATCTTATGCACACTAGGCAGGTGCTATGCCATACCCAGCCTGATCGTTTCACCCTTCAGGTTCCTATTAGCTATATTGGTTGGTGTAGGAAGGACAGATCTGGACATGATGTAGGATGGACCAAATAAGAAGCAGGAAGAAATGAATTCTCTCATCAGCCCCAATAAGGGTTGATGTTGAGCTCATGCACCATGTTCATGATAGTGAGAGAGGGGTGGGAGAGAGGGGGAGAGGGGAAAGGAATGGGGAGACAGGGAGGAGGGAGACTCTGAGACTCTGGGGTCTCAGATTCCTCTTGGTTGGATGACAAGTGTCTGGGAAAGAGAAAAAAACTTACAACATGTGACGAAAAATAATGTATTCATCTATCGTGTGATGAATGGGTCTTATGTATAGACTCAACCCTAGGAATTAAAGATGGGTGAACGTTTTACATCTTTGACATGTCTCACCTCTGCTCGTTAATTTTCTTATTCTCAGTTTTACATTCCATCTGGTTGAAGAACATCAGTTTTTGAGACCAGGAATTAGTTGATACCTTAACTCTGTTACCCAGCACATGTGGCACAGTCATAGACATGTCAGAATGTGATCACCAAGCACAGAGGTGATGGCTGAACAATCACCTCAGTAATCTCATGGGTGACAGTTTTCGGAATCAATTGTTTATGTCTGTATACAGATACCAGCCAAGGAATTGTGGCACATTTATTGTTTTATGGTATAGCACAATCATATAATATAATATAATATAATATAATTATAGGTATATGCAGTACCATTGAAGTACACACAGGGGTACACATCACATATGTAGGTGCCACTGTTATTCCAGGCTCATCTGGATCTCTATCATTCATTAACATTGACATTTCAAGAGGATAGTGAGAGAACATATCTCACCTCCTTTCTTTGACAGTAGGGTTTATCGATCCTACACTACTAAAACAGAGCATCAGATCATTCTTCAGTCTTTGGGGTGGAAGGATGCCTCCTGCCATGTAGGCTATTGAGCTTCTCTTTTACTTAGACCCAGCAGATGCCATCGGTACACACCCTCAGTTATGACAATAAGAAATATTTACCCAATTAGGTTCTGGTGATAGGTACATAAATTTGCTACTATGTTAAAATGTGAAGCGATTATGCATTAGAAAATAAGTATATGAACTAATTTGAAAAATTCTAAGACATTACCAAATGCACCCTGCCTCCAGCAGAGGGTGAAAATTACCTCCAGTAGAGCTCTACTTTTTTAGAGAGGAGACCTGATTTCCAAGTTGAAATATTTTTCTTACATCTTCTCTTTTTTTGTTCCCACATTGCCTTATAAAACCTTCTATATATGTTATCATTCTAGTAGACTTCTAAGTGAAGGGCCAGTTCACTGTTTTAGTTCCTGCAAAGGGTGGTCATTAAATAACAAGATTACTGTGCATCCCAATATACATGGGGACCAAAAGCATGAAGGTTGCCAAGAGGAATTGTGAAGACTTATTCCCAAACAGTTGTCTATGGAAAGCCCTTACCTAAGCTTTGTTGTTCCAGTGTGTGGGATGTGGTTGCATGGGCTTTTATACATTCTTGATTACTGTGCTATTTCATTACTAAAGTTTCATCCCCAGCTTATCAGCTTACTTCTGAGAAGTTGGGTTAAAGTGTATTCTCTCCTGGCATTTGTGAATTGGTAACTCATGTTCTGTGAGGAAATTCCAACTCCAAGGAGGGCTAAGGCAGGGAAGACAAGAAAGACCAACAAAAAGCATGTGGTTGTCTGCTATTGCACAGTCAGCTTTAGTCATTTTTTATTGTACAAATAATCAACAAAAATATCAATCAGTCCAAAGGATTGGTAAGGGTAGTCACCTCACTAGTTCTAGGACAATACTGCTCTATTTACACATCTCTTATCAATTCACAGTTCCTCAGGGCCAAAAGCAATCTGGCCAAGTCCAGAGGCAGGGCAGTGGAATACACACCTCTCATCTTGGCTAGGCCTCTGCATGGGTTAAGAGGGGGTGGGCTGTTAGTGGCCTGTTACTGTGACAAGATTCCAGAGAAAACCAATTAAATCCAAGATAAGCTCATTCATGCTCATGCTTGCAGAAATTCTTGTTCGTGGTCACAGCTGGCTCCTTGTTTTGGGACAGCAGGGAGCAAGGCATGCTCTGCTTCATCATGCACTGCTGCTTCATCATGGAAGTAGCAGAAGTTGGAACAAAGTGGCTTACCCTATGGCAGCTGGAAAGTAAAGAAAAGAAAGCAGTCAAGGTCCCGATACCCTAAGGGAATGGCCGGTGCCCTGACTGCCTTCCATAAAACCCTACCTCGTAGAGTGTCTCCAGTTCCCATCAGCTACACAGGCTGATAAACAAGCCTGTATAGCATGTGTTTCTTGGGAAGTCGCATAAGATCTAAACCAAAACAATCAGAGAATACTCTGTTCAAAAGTATTATCCATGACAATAATTTCCCACCACAAGTCTGGATCAGCTTTAGAACATGCAGAAACCCTATAGATGAGAGAAAGTTAATATGTGCTCTTTCCACTCACTGGGACCTAACAAATGTTTCCATAGAAAGTGGTGTTTTGTTTGGTGAGCATTTTTCTCTACAACCTAACATCTAGTTTGTTTGTTCTTCTCCATTTTATTCAGAGAATCCGTGACCTAGAAGATAAAACAGACATCCAAAAGCGACAGATAAAGGACCTAGAAGAAAAGGTATTCATTAAACTCAGTATATCCTTTGTTTAATCTTAAGGTGGTGCTGATCTTGCCTCTGTACTCTGCCTTTCTTCTTGGCTCCTGTGTCTGGAACAGGCAGATGTAGGTACAGAGAGAGCAGTGCCCACCTTTAGCTGAACACAAGGATTTGGGGCAAGGTTGTCCCATCCGCAGCCTTGGAATTTTTGCTACGTGTGATTTTGACTCCTTTCTCAACCTTTCTCATCTTAACTTCCAATACTTTTAAAGCTTACTTTAATTTGCTTTTTCTTTCAAAGATATTTTAGTACCTTAAAATTTTTCCCATTATTTATAAAAATCCCTTTCATCTCCGGGCTTCAGCAATTAGTTCAGAAACCTCGACTGAGAGCAATAAGTGTGCCTGCCATTTTCCACTGTAGTTAGAAAGAGAAATTTCTTCCAAGAGAGTCTATGGTACTCTAAACCAGGAACTTGGAAAGATTGTGTGTTGATGGAAGAGAAATGGCTCAGTCTTGCACGAAGACCTGTCCTGCCTGATAGACCAAGAGCATCCTGCTGGGAATGCCGAAAGCCTGGAGAGGGTCTTTCCCATATACCTTTCTCCCTGACTGGAAGGAACTACCCAAACTCCCGGAATTGAAATAGATTGTTTGGCAGCAGCTTCCATGGGATTCAAGAAGACAGCAGCAAACAGTCTGCCATTCCTGAGACTATGAGAACTGTGTGCCTCCCAGAATGCATGAGTAGTGGCTCATATATGTGAGTCAGAAAGGTCAGTGGGCTCTAGAAGCTGTATCACCCCCAAGGGGAGGATTACTTCAGAAGCAGAGTAAGTCTATTAGGGTTGCCACTAGCTGTCAAAATTTAATAAGAATGTTGCACAGTCATTTTGTTCTATAATATTTATAGACCCAAACTTCTTAGACATTTATGATAATGAAGTGATGTATCAATTGGTACTGAATATTGTCTTAAGGTTGTGAACTGAGCTACTTAAATAACAAGCCAGCTGACTCTTGAGAGGGGGAAGAATGGGAGATGAGGTTCACACTGGGTGTCCTGCTCCCTCGGCCTCAATCCCTCTTGCCCTCCAGCCTAAAACAGCTAAGAGTCCTTTGTGGCAGCACACTCTTCCGTTTTGAAAGCCTATGCAGATTGCACACAGTGTCCCTACTGGGCTGTGGTGGCTCTTTTCTATGTGTTACAGTTGGTGAGAATCAGAAGGTATCAACAAACCAAGCAAACATCCTCAACTGTGCACAGCAGTTCACATACACAGTGCACTTCCTCTGTTGTTATTTCCATGGCTTCATATAGGTATTTCATGAGGGAGACACAGCAGATGTTATGGCCCCTTTATTTATGTAATATGCAATGCATCAAAGGAAGGAAGCATCTTGCCCAAGATTATAAGCAGTCTACAGAAAATAGTGTGGCCAACTCTAGGTCCCGCTGCACTGAAGGAACTAAGAATGTTGGAACAGTCATCTCTTCACGCTCAGCTCAACCTTCTCCTGGAAGGAACAGCGAGAAGCCTCCCATTCGCCCTCACTCTCCAGTCTTATTGTTCTGTGTGTATTTTCAAGAATACTTTTTAAAAGGCAGGCTTGGGCTTTTATCTCAGCCCTCATGAGGTAGAGGCAGGAAGATCTTTGTGAGTTTAAGGCCATCCTAGTCTACAAAGTGAGTTCCAGGACAGCCAGGGAAGTTATATAAATAATCCCTGTCTCAAAAGACCAAAACAAAAACCAAAACAGGACGAAAACCATAAAGGAAATTCCTTTGAAAAGGACAAAGTTTCATTTACTAGAACAAGTCATGAACTTATAAATACAAAATATCAGCGTGATTTATAAATAATAAGTAAATAGAAAAATAAGTAAAAAATCATCAGTTCATAACTTTCAGCATATTATTCTTATAACTTAGTTGTAATAATGTTGCAAAAACATTATAGGAGATGCCAATGATGGCATTATGCAAATAGTTCTATTCCAACATGCTGTATTCATAGGACATTCCTCGCATGGCATAATGGATGAGTAGACCACCAAGGGAATCCACATTTAAAAACATTCCTGGCCTATAACATTTCATAATTGTTGATTTTATTTCAGAACTTCATAAGCATGAATTTATTCATCTAATTTTCTGCTTTCTAGTGAAGAATTTTGGTAAAGAGATAAAATTAGGCTATTTATTAGTCACATATGAAGAGGTCTATTGCAAAATGAGGACAGCTGGAATGTCACTCTTCCATTATCTAAAATACCTGTCGATATAGAAGTAACTTCCATATCAGTAGGAGGAACGTGCTTTCAAAGTTTCACAGGATATCCCAATTTATACTTCTTATTCCTGTTTAATTCCTAAGAGTGTCCCATCTTCTCAGGTGTGTTCTACTCAGGGTGATCCACCACACAACTCTTTAATATTCTTCCTGCTGGCTCATGGTCTCAAAATCTGTCACATTAACTAAGAGCTTTATAAGCATAGATCTCTAGTTATATTTTTGAAGTACCTTCCCATCCCTGAAAAAGAAATAACATACACAGTAAAGTACAACTCAGGTTATCTGGACTCTGGCTCTCTGTGTACCCAAGAATGTATGAAGTTAGATTTCCTATTACCACTCTGTGCTTACTTTTTATCATCTATAAAATTTGGAGCCAAATACCTAGGGCAATTACCTGTGAGACTCCCTTGCCATTAACCCTAAAGTGTATGTATCTGAGTTAGAGGCACAGCTTTGGCAACAGGTGAATGATTGTGTAGTGTTTGCAATGAGGTAATGTGGCAAAGCTGAGGCTTTGTGCTACTTGGATGGCTGAGACAAGTTCACATTTACATAATCTCCTTCTTTTTCTTCTGCAGTTTCTGTTTCTATTCTTGTTCTTCTCTCTTGCCTTCATTCTATGGCCTTGATGTCAAGGTGCCTCTTAAAGGTAAGATTCCATTTATCCCAACGATACGGCTCTAGGAGGTGGTGATAAGGACTATGTTACATGTTGTTATTGCATCGTGTTTTTTTTCCCTCCAAAACTAAATGGTTTAGCCAATCATAAAATGGAAAGTGGGTCCAATCCAGTTGGCTGTTTTTTAAAACTTAAAGTCATATGGTGTAAAATGGATGTGTTCCCTTTAATCATATTACCCTGAGAAGTTGCAGTGTCTATGAATCTTAGTGTTCTCATCGTGGCTGTCCATCACACAGAAGGTGTTGTGTCTCTATCCACCAACTGAGAAAATATCACTGTCTCTTTAGTATTTCTCCAGCTTAAAAATGCTGATTCCAAGACTCAGATAAGCTGGTCATTACCACTATCACAACCCTGTCCCAATCTTTCCACATGAGAAGTCAGGAAGCAAGATATTAAGTGAACTTGGATTTTGTTTTGCAACACGATCCTTTATAACACATCAATTCAAGGGGAGAAGTGAAGTCGTATGATGGCCACTGCCAAGCCCCTGTCAGGTGAGCACAGGCATCAACAATTCTAGCTCATGGTTCTCGATGCTGAAAATAACATACAGAAGCCTTATCATGCGCTTCCTGAGTGAGACCACTTGAGCTCAAAACAGTTGATGGAAGGTGGGAATGAAAGAGAGCAGAAATTGGTCTGCACTTCCCAGCAAGGCAGACTGTTCTGGTGCCCAGTCAACAATGGAAACTACAGATCTGAAAACTACTGCTTAAAAAGGGGTTCCCCTGCCACTCTAAATATACCCTCTATGGACCACTTTTGACTACGATTATCTTGTGAAGTTACATTATCCAGAGTTCCTTTCTAGGCGTCATATTAGTTGTTGGTTTTTTTTTCCTAAAAAGAAAAAAAAATAGAAGAGACACACTTTCCCTCCCCATGAATGTTAACTTCATTGAGTCCCTGCATAACAAACAACTACGAAGGCTTTAGCATGACCTGACCTTAGGAGAGTCAAAGAAAAAGGCTCAGAAAGTTTACGCTCTTTGATTATCAACCCTCTGGCTTTATTTCTTCTTCCAAAAGATTTTTCCTTATAGTTTGAAACCTATTCATTTTCCGGCAATAATTTTGCCATACCCTGAGAAGACCGAGCCTCGTAAATAGAGGGAGAACATGGCATGTAAAGGAAGAAGGACGAGCGAGGAAGCAGAATGTAGTAAGGCGGTAATGGGGCCATAGTGTCTGCAAACAGTTCCTCCTCAAAAGAAGCAGAGGAGATGCAATAAATAAAGAGCTAGCTGGGTGGTGGTAGCTCACGCCTTTAATCCCAGCACTCGGGAGGCAGAGGCAAGAGGATTTCTGAGTTCGAGGCCACCCTGGTCTACAAAGTGAGTTCCAGGTCAGCCAGGGCTACACAAAGAAACCCTGTCTCAAAAAAACAAAAAAACAAACAAACAAACAAAAAACAAAAACAAACAAACAAACAAATAAATAGCCAATGCTACGTATTAACTTAGAAAAGACAAACAGACAAATACAGGTGGAAAAGAAGGGACCTCCAGCATCACTGTTATGTCCTGCCAGTTAGTCTGAGCAACATATACTTGCAATCTCCACCAACCACTCTACAAGGTATCACTTTTATTCCTGTTTTATGATCAGAAAACTGGCATCAGGTGCCTGTCTGCTAACACACAGCTTGACTTGGCGGAGTAGGGTCTGCACTCATGTGCTTCACTCCATGGGCAGTTTTAACTAGCAAAAGCAGGGCAACTCTAGTTCATCCTGAAGGACCTGCACATTCATTCACACAGGCACAGCCTCTTCCGCTGTCTTACAAGTCACGCAGCCATTGGCTTGTGAAATCACGCTGTGTCATCTCCATGGTTTTTGCTAAGTTTTTGGAAGTTTCTTAGGAATGTTCAAGATTGGATGTGTGCTTCAAAAAGGCAAACAACTGAAGTTTAATCATTCATTCTCTCTAAAACGAAAGACTAATGTGAAAATACAATAGCAAATGAATGGGATAATAACCCTGGTCAGTGTAAAATGTATCCAGAGAAAGTGAGAGTGGTTTTTAGTTACAGCTGAGAATTACAGAAGTCATAGTATGAATTCTGCCATTGAATGTAAGTGTGACACCAGACAATGTATTAAATTTACATAAGTCCTTAAGTATTTTCCTTCAGTTTGGTGATGTGTTGAGAGAATTAAGTAATGTCACGCATGAAAAGTGCTTAACAAATTGCCAGCAAAATAATTAAATAATTTCCCATTCTTTCTACTTTTAAAGTTTGTTTTTACATCTGTTGACTTTCTTATACAAATAATGAAAGTACAACTTTCAGTATTTCCAAGAAGATCATAGCCTAAATCCAAACAGAAAGTTACTTGTTTTCAAAAAATAGTCATATCTGAATTAATTTATGGAAATACAACACTACAAAAAGCTAAATGATGTTATCTGTGCCTACAAAACATCTATATAAAGAGAGAAGGGGAGAGAGTAACCAGATTGTTCATAGGTAATAAAAGCACACTAAAGGTGATTTTGTATATTTTGAGTCAAAATATATTCTGTTCATAAACATAAACTTACATATGAATATATGTACTGTTTAAAACAAAGTGATTCATATCCATGCATGTTTTCTTTGAGCAGTGAGCAGTACTGTAAGTGCATTCATATATATATATATATATATATGAATTTCAGTCTCTAGCTCCAGCCAAAAAGGGGATGTGATGGGGGTTCAAAGCCATATTTTAATACTAATAACAGCCCTGTAAAGTAAATGCTAATTTTCTTGTTACACTTTATTATTTTTTGGATGTACATCCCATTTAAAACAAACAAAAAAAACTTCCCAATACTGGGTGATTTATGAATATTAATGAGTTCTTTTTCACAGCATGAAGGTTAAAAGGTCTTCATCAATCAAAGCATTGGCATGGTCTGTATCTGGTGAAGTCTTGGTCTCTGCTTCAAAGATGACAGACAGACTGTTGTATGTTCTGTAAGAGACCGTATGTCCGTCCCCATACAAGAGAGGAAATAGAAGGCAAAAAGAACCTGCTTCATTCCCTTGGGCGTTTTATGGGAAAATAATTCAGCCCATGAAGATATCACCTCCTTTGTCAGTAGAAAATCTCAAAGAAACTTCTACCATCTGGTTTCAATCAGTTTTCATTCAGTCTTGTATATTTCCACATCCAAACTCCCATGGATCAATTACTTAACAACCCTCCATGACATTTTCTTTTTCAGCAAAATAGAGATAATGATGTTAAATATCACATGAATGTATTGTATGATAAACTGATTTGAGCTGAGGAAATGGAACGTGTGAGAGTCATCCCTAAGTCTCCAAATGGTGTGACTGGTTAAACAGTGGTGCCTTTAGGATATACAGGCTTTGGCCGATGCTAGCTGCTTGAAGAGAGGCAGTTTGCTTTGAGGGTGTGGTCCTGGGTAGGTCAACCATGCTCCACTGGAAAGCCACTATCCAAGAGCAGAACAAACTGGACTCAGTGGGTTTAAAAGGACACCTGAGAACAAATGTTGTTGAGGTAAGACTAGGAGTTGAGGGATGAAAATGAACATTGTCGAAATATATTACGTAAAATTCCTTAGGAGTCAATAAAAAAAAAATCTTTAAAGATGCTAAAGTCCCAAATCAGAAATGCCATGCTCTTGGTTCAGAGCCTAGTGGCATGTAGGATTTTACAATCATAGCAGCAGCTTGTGTGTCTCATGAAAGAAGGGATGCCCAGCACTTGTAAGTATTGCTCAGAAGAACCCCTGTGACCCACATTGCGATTCTGGATAACTGAAATCATTCTGGTTTAATGAAGCTGTCCTCACAATAGCAATAACAAATTCCTTTAAAGATACCCCTTAATTTGTAGAACTGCAAAAGACTAGGCAATTACTTATAAACTAACTGGTTTGAAAACTAACATGTGTTAACTACATCTACAAGTGCTATCTGGCTAACTGTGAAAGGCTACTATATGGTAGTACTATTCTCACCCTGTCTGAGAACCAACCTTCTCCAGTGTTGTTCTTGGTCTGGCTCCCATCAGTGGCGCTACAGCCTGCGGCCTCTTGCTGAGGTTATCTTTTGTTGAAGCATAAGCAGAGATAATGACCCTTCTGTCCCCATTTTGACTCTGTCGTCCCACTACAATTCTCTCCTTTTAAAAAATACGGGAAGGGGGCTGGTGAGATGGCTCAGTGGGTTAGAGCACCCGACTGCTCTTCCAAAGGTCCGGAGTTCAAATCCCAGCAACCACATGGTGGCTCACAACCTTCCATAACGAGATCTGACTCCCTCTTCTGGAGTGTCTGAAGACAGCAACAGTGTACTTACATATAATCAATAAATAAATCTTAAAAAAAAATACAGGAAGAGAAAGAACTATGTATACAGAAAGCTGGTCTTCTCCTGTGTCCACATCACGGGCCTCTTTATGCCTCTTGGAAACACCCCCTCCCCCCAGGGTATTCTCTTTTATTTGTCTATTTTTGTATTCACTCATGTGTGTACATTCCTTCCATTTTTGATGAGGCAAAGTCTCTGTCTAGCTATCTATCATCTATATCTATCTATCTGTCTGTCTGTCTATCTTTCTATCTATCTATCTATCTCCTGCTACTGCTGCTGCTGTTCTTTGTATTCCAGACTAGATGATCTGTGAGATTCCAGATAATTCTGCCTCCATCTCCCATAGCATATCATGAGTGCTAGGGTTGCATGTAGGAGCCACAACATTCAGGGTTTTGTTTGTTTGTTTGTTTGTTTTTTATGGGTTTATGGGCTCCTAACTCAGCTCATTAGGTTTATGTAGCAAGTATTTTTACCCACCCACTTGTTTTCTGTGACCTTCCTCTCCCCTTATTCATTGTATATCTTCCCCAGAGTCTACTCTCTGACTATCCATCTCTGTCCTTATCTAACTGAGACATTAGAACAAAATGTTCCCACAAAAACACATTACAAATATGTCTAACTTGTACTTACAGCAGGATTTTTTCTGCTTCCTATGCCTCTATGTGGTGATATGAAAACATGATTGGGGTATATATCTTTTCTATCAATTTATATCTTGGTCTACATTTCTAGGGCAATAGCATCATAGTCTTTCCATAGAAATGGTATCTTCTTTTTTTTTATTTAGATGAAAAGATTGCTTCTTAGAGAAGCTGAATAACTTGATACTACAACAAACAAAGGAAGGATTTTCTCCATTCATGTCATTAAGTAA
This sequence comes from Mus musculus, assembly GCF_000001635.26. Lineage (NCBI taxonomy): Eukaryota > Metazoa > Chordata > Mammalia > Rodentia > Muridae > Mus > Mus musculus. The sequence goes on along the minus strand of NC_000084.6, from coordinate 43,532,405 downwards.
AGCAGGGCAGGCTGCCCTCTTGTGACTTCTCTGGCTTTCACTGGAAGACAGAATATTATAAAGGAGAGTTATATTCAAGTGGAAATACAGACAGCAGCACTTAATTAGGAAAAGCCCCGTGGCCACAGCTCAGTATCAGGGACATCTCAGCCAGTAAAGAAGTCTTCCTGCAGAGTCCTCAGGCGGTTCTCCTAGCATGAGGAAACATGATAGCAGTTATAACTATAGAAGAGAAAGTGTGACTTAAAAGTAGGCCACAAAAAGTTGTAGGTAAAGTAGCTTTTAAAATAATATCTGGCAATAATGATAATAGCTAACATATTTGGTTTGGTTCTGATGCCAGACACTAAGCAAAACCTGCCTTGTATAAGAGTTTGCTTTTCTTCTGATTAGCTGTTAGTACAAATGATGGCTGATAAGTTCTTTTCCTCTATCTTATAGAAAAATCAAGAACTCGGATCATACCCTCAGAAGGCAAATGCTTTTAAACCTTCAAAGATGGCAAAATTGTTTACACCGATGTAAGGGAAATCAAAAGCTAAGAGTTACCCTGTAGCCAAGACTATGTGCTTTAAAGCCATTATTCAAGGTTTCTTACTTGACAGTTTATAATGACCCTGTTGAAAATTCTACATTATATGCTGCATTTAATGAAACATGTGTATGTCAAACCAGAAGAAGAGAACTATAAACATATATTGTGTGAAGAAGAATTTCAGCCGTGGAACCAGTTTCAGCAGATCAAGAGAAGATGTGTCTTGGGCATGGAACCAAAGTTACAATGAAACATTCAACTCCTGCTGTGCAGGGGGGTGTCATTTTAATGTAACACCACACCCCATGGAAACACTATTCCTGAAAATAAACGTCATTTTAAAAAAACAAAACAAACAAAAGTGAAAAAAAAAAAAAAAAAAAAACAACCCAAGGGTGGGCGGGTAATGAAGCACGAGGAATAATACCTATGAGGAACTATTTACAATAAAATGTTTCCTTTGAAAAGTCTGGTTTCTTACTACAGGGATTTCCTTTACTATCTTTATGATTGTTTTAAACTCAGGAACAGAGACATCTGTGATGAGGAGGGAAGAAAAATGCTCTCCATTTTGTTTCTCCAAAATGTGGAGTTGGGGATGAGAAGTGGAACCCCGTTACCCTACAAGCAACCGAGCCAAGGGACTCTGGGGAGTGTAACATGGAGTGGAATTGGAAATCTCTGCTTCCTTGCCTCGTATCACACACCTGCATTTCTCTACCATGGATGGACTGGTCTCATCCGTATTGAAAGTGGTGATTACACTTTCAACTTCTGATTACACTCAGAAGTCACAAACTCCCCGACTTAGCTCTGTCAAGATCTATAGGGAACTAGGCCCAGAGAGCAATTCTGCATCCTCCAGTTTCAAGTTGAAATTGCCTGCCTGACGAATATGCTATCCAACTTGTGTGAAAACCTCACAGAAGTGATGATGACCCGACGACAGACCGTGGGGTTTGCCAGAGAGCTGTGGATATTGAGTATCCCGTTATACCCAGAGCAACCTGAACTCTTGTCACTTAGAACAATAGGGTTATTTTCTGAGTTAGCTGTCTCCAATAAGATGGCTCTACTTTTTATAGACAATACTGACAAGGTGGTAATCTACCACAGGCAGATAGACAACTGATCCTTTTCCTAAGTCACATATTACTAAGTCTTGGATTCAACAATGACAGTAAATATATCCTCCTGGAAAGCTGATTTTACACCTCCTTAACTGTAGAGATAACAAGGCAACCTCAATTTTTTCAAATATTCAATGTTTTCTTTCCAGGGTTAGAATTCCCATGCATAGAGAACATGTGTAGGGAGCCAGAAACCCTTTCTATGAAATGCTACACAAATAGTTCCATATGTGAATTGAGTATATTCTTCTTCAGTTTTAACACTGGCATGTTCAAAGCCAGAGCAACTGAAGAGTCTTCAAGACAAAACAGAATCCTGGGGTCCCACATTTTTGTCCTTGTATTTAATGATGACCCAACTGTTTGGCCCAGTCACTGAACCTCTCTGTGCCTCAGTTTCCTCATCTGCAAAATGGGGGTTAAATGTTTTGATTTTTTTTTCATAAGATTTGTTTGCAATTCTGGAACAAGAGGTGCTTAAGGTAGCACAAAGTGCTTTGTAACTGTTATAAACGCTGTATTATTTGACTTCTCTGTATAATGAAACAGTTCCTGAGTTTGATTCAAACAACATAGCAACACTGAAGCTTCCCCATCAAGCTACCTAGGATGTTATTAGCAATAAATTATGAGATTCAAAAACCACAATGTTAAATCATCTATAGTAAATAGATTGACTCATACTATTGAGAAAGATGGAGAGTATGTCTTTTCAATGCTAAGCACCTCCTTTGCTCTCTTGATTGCATAACATGCCACTAATCAAAATCCTGCCATCATCACAGGAGAGTCAACCATGCAACCATGGATTGGCAAGAACAGAAAGCAACAAAGAAAGCCAATTATTTTTTCTTAAGGAATGTCAGATGATGTGTCCTAATGAAAAGATTTAAAAAGTCAGAACTAACTATCCTAATGGAGACTATGTGCAACGAAGGTAAGTCCCATATCCCAGTGATTAGCAGGTTCATTGTGCAGTTGATGTGAAACAGGGTAATTCTACTACGCTGGCCACCCAGCTAACTCAGTCCTGGATGAAAATACACAAATGGCTTGTTAACCTCTTTAATTATACTTCATCTACTATTATGGGGCCCACTTGAGAAAATGCATACTTCATCTGCTCCATACACCCCTTCCTTCTCTCCTTTTGCTTTCCCTATCAAAAACCTGGTGGGTAAATTTTCATATCAGAGAAATACGTCTAAATTATTATGAATGCTAGCAATATACCATGTGTTTCCCTGCTGTTAGTCGAATTGCATAAAACCCATACCAAACTTTCTAAGAACTGCAATTGCCTGAATGATGATCTCTGAAACTTTGATTGGGGGAGGGGAGGGCTTTCTTTCTGTTTAATATCCAGAATATCAAGGAAATTGCTCTAGATCATAAACTCAATGATAACATCTTTATCTGGTTTTTGCCATAGTCCTCAGAATGAATGCTCTAATATTTAGACTATGGAAGTTTAAATATTACTGATAGATTTCATAGCTACAATGACAGCAGTGTTGGGAAAATTTGGAGGGGTGTGTTTTCTTTATCCAAGGATCCATGAGAATGGATCCTATGTAAATGAATGCTTCCTTGGATAGGATGTTCAGAATAGCCAAAAGAATGTACCATTAGTAATGGAGAGTCCTACTGTGTCACTTTTTCTCATTTTCAAAAAAATGATAATAACTACTCTGTTCTTTTAATTTCCATATCTGTACTTTCCAGACACACTTAGGTAGAGATTTGGGAGGGAATTATCACAATAACAGTACATTTAACTACTTTTCCTTAACCAAGTATTCACCTCTTTGAATCTGACTGAAGTAATTTGAGAGAAGTGAAAGTTCCTATTTAGTCCTGTCAGGACAGTGAGGTTTCCATTAAAGAAATGCACAGACTCTGTATGATAACCATTCTACAGACCAAAGTTAGTAATGCCACCATCTTGTTTTCAATGCCATCTAACTTTTATTTCAGTTGAAGAATTAGACTAGCATTGTCACATGCTGCTTGACTTAGGTCATGTCAGCTAAATTCCTGCGAAAAGTAAGGTTTTCGCAATAAAAGGATACACTTTGTTTTGCTTTTTGTCTTCAATTCAGCAGTAAGTTCTTACAAAGGTATATCATTCCTCCCAGTTTGTGAGGTATGGGTCATCGCTGGGGTCAGAAAGGGTCTTTACTTGCCATAGGAGAAACAAAATTTGCCAAATCATTTGTGCTTTAGTATTTTACTTAAAACTGTTTTGTTTTCTTTTGTTTTTTGTTTTCTACTTGAAATAAATCTTGCCCATTTTTTCTTCTGCCTACTTATTGATAACTTTTTCTAGAAACTCACTATAAAATCTGTATGTTCGAAACTTAAATGGAGTTGATTAGCACCTTCTTTTATAATGATGCTTATCATTTTTAACTAGCCTGGGTTTTCATGGAAACTATAAAAAAAAAGCATCTGTTGGTTATGTATTGATATTTAAAATACCTGGACCATCTCTATGATGTTACATCAAAATAGATGACCAGTGTACTCAATATTAAAACATAGCTGTGTCCTTTTCATTTGTCAGAGTGGAATGAAATACACATATACACACACATATATACTGCTCTCTCTCTCTCTCTCTCTCTCTCTCTCTCTCTCTCTCTCTCTCTCTCTCTCTCTCTGTATCACACACACACACACACACACACACACACACACACACACACATATCATTGTGTATACCAGGATAAGACTTGTAGGATTCAGTTATGTTGATTGGCAGCTACATCGCATTTGTGACACTTCCACGGCCTTCTCTCCCTCCACCCTTCCATCCTGCCTTTATTTTCTTTTTTATACTGGTGCTACAGGTTGAAGCCAGGTGCCTGGGCATTCCAGACAGCACAGGTGCCTGAGAGTTCTAGACAGCACACAGCTGTATCTCCCCAGACCCTTGCACTGGTAATTTAATAGATTCTAGGGATTAAATTTGGTCTACTATATGGAAAATTACATAAATATAACTTTTGAAGTATCAGTAATGCAAGTAGGTCTTAAATGACTGTTTATGCCATGAACTAATGCTTCCAGGATGGATGCAAGCCCCCTTTCTGTTTAGATGGGGAAATGGACATAAGACAAAGATTTCCTTATTCCCAACTGCTTTATACTTTTCATATAGAATACACCTAAAAACTAGATTCTAGACATATCTACAGGAGGACTTTCCATGATGGAAGAAAGGGGTTGGTCCTCAGGATGTCACTGCAAAACTGAACAAGGCGGGTTCTTATTTCATCGCTGATTTTTATCAGTTGAGCTCCTCCTAAATAAATCTTTAATTGCTGGGAGAACCTGAGTCTAGTTCTTAAGTTGAATTTTAAAAGACGTACATAAAGGGGCAGTACAGGAAAGTGGATTGACATGTACTACATTCGCTTTAGTGTGACAAACCCATAATTGACTCAGTGAAGGTTTGCGGTTTTATTTTGCTAATTGTTTTTGTACTGAAATTTTTGTTATATACAGTCCTACAGGGTGGCAGTGGTGCAGACAAACAATGTCGAGTCCTCTTTGCCTACACGAAAACTTCACAAACTCACTGAAGAGTAAATGATCTAACTTCCCAATCAGAAACAGATCTAGTACCTGATAGAAACTGCAGTCACTTAAGTTTGACAGACACCTCACAAAATGTGCCTATTTCCCGTCTTAACTAAACCATCTTTCCTGAGTAAGGCAGATCAAAATCCAAACACTTATAAATACAAGATGTACATAGTCACGCATATGTATTCTGTACATAGTATGGTGGTGCAGGCATTAATAGCTATGCACTTCAGACCTTGACAGAAGACTTGGAGAAGATGCTTTTCTGATGTTGCTAGGCAACTCGATTTCGGTTAGCATATAGTGTCTACACTCACCCCTCCTTGGATGTGTCTCTGCTCAGCTGACGCACCTTCCACTATTACCGCTTTTTTCCCATTGCCTGTGAATTTCCCACGACCCTGTCCCCTAAACCAGAATTTTTTGTTCCCAGCATATCAACCAAACACCCACCACAATTTGCAGTATTAATATCAGTCAAAGGTCCTATGTTTTTATCAACTAAAATTGCATTTCCAGAATCTTTTGTGCATGATCTAACCTATAGTATCTAATTCTGTGGGGATTTAAGTTTAGAGGGAATAGGTTTGAATCCACAATTCCTGTGTGTCTACTGAGTTAGTGTAGCCAGGGGGGACTGGTTTCCAAAGCATTCCCACAATCGTCTGCATTAGTTCGGGTCCTTCCTGTCTTAGCATGACTTGTAGGGTACGTCAGTACTTATTCATGAGAGGCAGAACTTGATTGATTGCAGCAGAGTGACTGTCCGAAGCTCATGGGACATGCACATGTACTGTATGTATCTCCATAGAGACTGGAATCCATTTATTGTATGTAAAGTTTTATGAACGGTTATTTTATAATTTATGTATTTAATATAGGAATCAATGAACTCTGGTGTTTTAGTTTCTATGAAAAAAATAAAACAAACTGCATTTTTGTAAAAAAATAAAACCTTTTACCTTGTGTTTTTCATAAGATATTTTTTCTTTAAAAATATAAATCAGCTGATAAACTTTTTATAAAAGCAACAGGAGGCAAATTAAGATTGACAGTATAACTTTGTGAAAGAAATTCAACATCAAGAATAAGAAGCACATATCTTCTCTGAAAGCTCCAACATATGCTGTGTCTACTACAGGCACACTTACAAGTAGACCAAGGCAGGGTTTACAATCATTGGCAAAGAGCTGTAGTTATTAGGATCCCTCTTCTGGAGAAGGATTGAGAGATGATTGTGCCAGCCACTGGCCACCTGCATCCTAGATCTTACCTCCTTGCTCCTTAGTACTTATGGCTGCTCTATGAATTGTAGAGCCACCAGATATGGGAACTGAGAAAGAGTGCTCTACATGGTCACCATCATATGTCCTAGAACCTCTGGGTAAAACTTCACACAACTTGCAATCTGATGTGAAAAAAAAAACATAGGTATGCAGGGCTCGTTCCTGCTCAGGCTTTGGCTTAAATTCCCTGCTCCAGATTTTAATTATGCTCTTCCTGGCCAGGAATTCTCTCATTGCCACTCCCTGCATTACAGTTGAATATGCACCTTAGCCATCACCTTCTTTAAGAATTGAATGGACCTCTGGGAATCAATCTAGCAGTTCCTCAGAAAATTGGACATAGTATTACCTGAGGACCCAGCTATACCACTCCTGGGCATATACCCAGAAGATGCCCCAACATATAACAAGGACATATGCTCCACTATGTTCATAGCAGCCTTATTTATAATAGAAGCTGGTAACAGCCCAGATGCCTCTCAACAGAGGAATGGATACAGAAAATGTGGTATATTTACACTATGGAGTACTACTCAGCTACTAAAAACAATAACTTCATGAAATTCCCAGGCAAATGGATGGAACTTGAAAATATCATGCTGAGTGAGGTAACTCAGTCACAAAAGAACACACATGGTATGTACTCACTTATAAGTTGGTATTAGCCTAAAAGTTTGGAATACCCAAGATACAATTCACAGACCAAACGACGAAGCTGAAGAAGAAGGAAGACCAAAGTGTAGATGCTTCAGTCCTTCTTAGAAGGGGGAATACAATATTCATGGGAGCAAATATGGAGATAAAATGTGGAGCAGAGATGGAGGAAAGGCCATTCAGAGACTGCCCCACCTGGGGATCCATCTCATATACAGTCACCAAACCAGGACGTGATTGCAAATGCTGGGAAGTGCTTGCTGAAGGGAGCCTGATATGGATGTCCTGAAAGGCTCTGCCAGAGCCTGACAAATAGAGAGGCAACTATTAGACTGAGCTCAGGGTCCCCGATGGAGGAGTTGGAGAAGGAACTGAAGGAGTTGAGGGGGTTTGCAACCCCCATGGGGTGGGGGGAGCAACAGTGTCAATCGACCAGACTCTACCACCCCGGAGCTCCCAGGGACTGGACCACCAAACAAATAGTACACATGGAGGGCCCCAGGGCCTCAGCCGCATATGTGGCAGAGGATGGCCTTGTTGGCATCAGTGAGAGGAGAGGCCCTTTGGCCTGAGGGTATTTGATGCCCCAGTGTAGGGGAATGCCAGGGCTGGAAGGTGGAAGTGGGTGGATTGGTGGGGAAGCACCCTCATAGTGGCAGGGGGAGAGAGGATGGGATAGGGAGTTTCTGAGGGGGAAACCAAGAAAGGGGATTACATTTAAAATGTAAATAAAGAAAATATCCAATAAAAAAATTGTGAGAATAAAGAGTGAAAATAGAAAAAAGAATTGAGAGCACATGCTTTCTAGCATTGGTTGAGCCCAGATTCCTCATGTGTGTGTGTGTGTGTGTGTGTGTGTGTGTGTGTGTGTGTGTGTGTGTGCATTTATCATATATACATATTATATCCATATATAATATACAACAGTAGAAGGGAGACTAGGGATGGAAAGGGGTGACAGGACAAGTTGAAATGGAGAGGAAGGTAAAAGACAAGATGGGGATAAGGTCAAAATTGTCTTTATAAAACAGCATTATGTGCAATGACTATGCATCAGTAAGGACATTTTGAGAACAGATAATTGGATAGAACAGCCTGTCCATGTTCTCTGTGCACAAGTACACTTTACAACTCATGGCAAACGTACTAGTGTACTTTTCCACTCAGTTCCCAAAAGGTGTTTTATGTTTCTACATCTTTGCATCTAGTACAGGTCCTTGTCCCGAACACAGCCTTCCTAAGTTACTCTCATTCTGTTGTTTTCTATATTGGATGGCTTAGGGGGGGACTCACATACCATTTGAGTGATAGAGATGGCCCCATAAAAGGAGAGAGATAAACCAGGATGCTTTGGTGGAAATAAATGGACTTTTTTCTTGCTTTGTGATTCTCTTTGTTAAACTATTCCTTTCTCTCTTTCTTCCTTCCTCCATTGGCCTCCCTTGCTTCCTCCCTTTCTCTTTCCCTTCCTTCGTTCCTTCTACCTTTCTTGCTTTGTCGCCTTGTGCTTAAGGTCTTTTTTCCATGAACAAGACGGTATTTCCAAATAAACTACCATACTGTATTGTACTATATTGTACTGTGTGTCTGTTTCTTCTGGGTACTCTACTGTACTTTATGCCTGCTCTTTCCTGAGTGTTCCCCCTGTTAATTTCTATTACTTTGTATTCTACTATGTGGCCACAGGAGGGAGCATCTGCCCAGGAAAAAACATGTATACCAAGAACTGCTAAAGCTGACTTTATACTTTATGTGGGTTTTTGTTTTGCTTTTTCTTTTTTTTTTTTTTCTTTTCTTTCAAACATCCATCTGAAGTGACAGCCTAAAGTCAAGTGTTGGAATGTCCACTCTTCTGCAAAAGGTCTCCACCATCTGAATTTGCAGCCTCCCATTTCCAGGGGTGGAGATGTTCAGTTGCTGTCTTCACTTGGCCAGCAAATTCATCTGTAAACACAAAGACCTGGGAAACGTCATGACCTATCACATATCCTCCACATAGCCCAGACTTGCTCCGGACACAGACAAAAAGGGTCACGGAAGTTCAGCAGCATCGTTCCCTAAATTCCTACCTCTGAAGCAAGCTCCCCAGGAAGCAGACAGGGATGGCATGTTATTGTGTCTAGGATTCTCTTACCATGTAGCAACCTTTGATTGTTTTCCTTTTGTAAAATTACTGTATTATGCCTTAAATGTCATTGCCAAAACATACACTCTTTCCCTAAAAGAATTTTCAAAGGAAAAAATTAGGGATGAGTCCTTAAAACACAGTTACCTCCCAAGCAGCACACGAAAAGAAAGCAGCAATAATTGGCTTGCCTCACAAATGTTGACTTCATACACTGTCATTCCATCAGTCGACCGCCCCTAACTATCAACAGCACTGTAACAGACAAAGCACCCTGACTTCTCAGCGCTCCCCTGTTCTCAGTTACACAAACACTGCTACCGGGAAGCATGACTTCAAGTATACTGGGAGCTTCAATTTCATTTTTCAGTTCAGATAGAAGAAAACCAATGATCCGCCAGTGTCAACCTCCTCTGGACTTTTCTCTCTACTCTGTTTGAAGATGACATAATTGTGTGCATAGGACTTAGTCAAATGTGGTCCCGTTTCTATCTATGTCATTAGGTATGTGTAATTCAGTGAGTAACTTAGTCATTCGAAACTATTGTTTTCTTACAAGTAAGTTGAGGCAATAAAAACCACTTGCTTTATCCTGCTGTGGTGAGAACTAAATAAGCTACTACAAAATCAGAACAGAAGGGTTGTATGTGGCTGGAACACGGTAAGGATGCAGTAAGTCATACTTCTGTTAGTCTGTCTTTTAGCTGGTTGGTGTAGAAGGGTACAGAGCAGAAGGACATAGTGGGAGCTCGGTGCCTTAACTGGCAGGAGTATAAAAGAGAAAGATGCTTCCCCCTGATACCTGGTGCCTTCAAGATCCCTGCCCAGCTACTGGTGGTTTGAGTCCCTGACTGATTAGTGGAGAAATAAAAACCTCAGCACTTTATTCTGGGCCTGAAAAGAGACGGAAGATGTAGCAACATGGCAGAGCACATGCGTAACATGTAAAAAGCCCTAGATTACAGCCCAATCGTCTTTCAAAATAACAATGGATGAAACTGAAGTCTTCCTTTGCAGACTAGGGTTATAGGTGGTGGAAGCAGAAAAAACAAAATCCAGGACAACACAGGCAAAAAGCCAAGAGCCGGGTACTACTGCTGTGGAGCCAGTGCAGCTCCTTTAGAATGCCTGGAGCCCTCACAGGAGACTCGGTAGAGGAAACTCCACAAAGGTGTGTCTGACTCAGAGCCGACTTAAGGAAATATGTATTTCAGAACTGGAAAAGATCTTAATAACTATTCAATTATGTTCTTATTTGTTCTTTTTTTTTTTGAAATATTTATTGAACACCGACTATGTGGTAGACATGCCTGTGCATAGCATGGGTGACTTTACCTATTGGGAGGGCTTGTAAGCACAGAACCAAAACTTGGGTCAGACTATCCAATTCTTCTAACTAGCTGCCTTGTCTGGCCTCGGTGGGCAAGGATGAGCCTAAGCCTGCAGTGACTTGAGGGTTGTTACCCAGGGTGTTCTCTCCCTTCTCAGAGGGGATGGGGGGGATGGGAGGGAGGCGATATGTGAGGGGGGATTTGGAGAAGAGGGCCTAGGATTGGGATGAAAAATGAATGAATGAATAGATTAATTAGTTAATGAAAAAAGTTACAATAAGACACATACACTCACACATACACTGAAATGTTCTCTCTGACTCACTCAAATATATATGCATATATATATACACATCAGAAAGTCCCTGGGGTAGATGGAATGGATTACTTCTGGGAAGTAATTTAAGAAGATATTAACATCCATTAACAGAGAGTCTTGCTTTTTCACAATTAGATTATTTAGCTGTTCTGTTTCATAAACACAGAGGAAATGAAGTATGATGACTGATAAGAAAATGAATGTTCCAGTAGAAAATGAAGATTTACTGACAGACCCAGAGGAAAGGCAGTATACGGGGAGCCAGGGTTAATCAAGATAAACTGCAAATGCTCTGCCATCTGCGGTGGGCTGCTGAGCAGGCTCTAGGAAGGAAGGCAAACTTGGATTTATGTTTTTGCAGATCACTTCACCCTGGCTGATTCAAATTACCAATAACGGGATCTCCGAATACCTCACAACTGGTTGGCAGAGGCAGGAAAAACTGGCTTCAGCAGGTCTCACAGTGATGGGGTAGGGGAGGGGGTGGGGGGCATGGAAAAAGATACAGTCACTTCCTGCCTGTTTGGTACCACATGAGTAAGCCAGGGTAGGTGTTTAGCCTGAAAAGTCAATTCAATGTTTCCACCACACCTCACCACAGCGCTGGCGGAGGGCTGAGGAGGGATGGAGGGCTGCCACAAGTGACCATGACAGCTGGTGAATGTGAATGACAAATGTAGATTTATCCAGTGTCTACTTCCTGGTTTCCCTTGCACCACAGTTGTTAGCTTCTGAAGGACATAAGTGAATATAAGATACTGGATACTACTCTACGTCACTACTGAGGTGATAAATTTCTTAAAGCAAATAGATTAAGTCAAATAATAATTAATCTAAAGTGAAAGTTATGGCTCTGGAGAGATGGCCCTGGTAAGAGCATTGACTGCTCTTCCAGAAGACCCCGATTTGATTCTTAGCATGTACAAGGCAACTCACAACCATCTGTAACCCCAGTTCCAGAGTATCTGATGCCCTCTTCTGGGACCTCTGCAAGCACTGTGCACATGTGTGGTATACAGACATACATGTAGGCGAATTACATACACACATAAAATTAAAACTTAAATAAATCATCTTAAATGAAAATAATTCTAAACAGTAAAGAGGAAGGTGAGGGAGAGTCTCAGGACAACAAGTTCTCAAAACAATGTGGAAATATAAAAATAAATGAAAAATTTCCTCAAAATCTTGATTATATCATTGTGGATATCTTTTCCCATATATATATGTATATATACAAATAGAAAGGTGGGATTCGGGTTAGTTTTATAGAAATGGTTCTATAATTGTCTTATTTAGGGTTTTATTGCTATGACATGATATCATGACACAGCAACTCTTAAAAAGAAAAATGTCTAACTGGAGCTGGCTTATAGTTTTAGAGGTTTAGTACATTATCCTCAGAGTGGGAAACATGAAGCAGAAGTGGTGCTAGAGAAGGAGCTGTGAGTTTTGCTTCTTGAGGCACAGGAAACAGAAAAAGACTTTTCGCCACACTAGGCCTGGCTTGAGCAAATGAGACTTCAAAGCCCACCCCCACAGTGACACACTTTCTCCAGCAAGGCCACACCTCCTAATACTACAACTCCCTATGGGCTAAGAATTCAAATTCATGAATCTATGGGGCATTCTTATTCAGATCAGAATAATAAATTAAAATTCAAAATAGATACCAATAGAGTTACATAAAAGTAATTAAAATGTACTCAAATTTAAAATATCATGAGCTAGAGTAAATACTTCTTAGCATAGCCTAACTCAGCCTGTGAGATCACTTCTTTGCCCTTAAAATTAAAGCTTTTCAAATTATGGGTTGAGTTTATATGATTCTTTGTTCTCAGAGGTCATTCCAAAGGGATCCAGAGGATCAGGACAGGGAAGTATCAGGCAAGGATGCCAAACTCAGTGAGCACTGGCTGGTTTAAATGCCTCAGAACCCCATCCAAGTCTTAGATTTTTATATGTAACTCCCTGCTCAATTTGATAGTGGGATTTTGAACCAAATTCTACTGTTTTCAGATTGACTTTGAGAACATGAATAGACTGTTAATGAAATATAAGACCAAATTAACATTGACTTTTTTTTTTCTTTTTTTCTTTTTTTTTTTTTTCGAGACAGGGTTTCTCTGTGTAGCCCTGGCTGTCCTGGAACTCACTTTGTAGACCAGGCTGGCCTCGAACTCAGAAATCTGCCTGCCTCTGCCTCCCAAGCAGTGGGATTAAAGGCGTGTGCCACCACGCCCAGCTTAACATTGACTTTGTTTCACAGCTTATACTTGCAATTATTTCAAGGGATTGATAAAAAACTATTTTCAGATATAACAAATTTAATGAGTTTATGAACTCAACAGTTGTTGTTGCTTGGCGTTTATTCATGGACTCCTGTTTGAATTTAGAAAACATTTAATTAAAAATATAATTTCATCATTTTATTTCCTTTTTTTTCCTCCATACCTTGTCATGTCTGTCCCCTCTCAAAGTGGTGGTCTCTTTTTCTTGATTTCTTGGTTATTTTTACATATACAGAAAGGTGTACACATATATAAATACAGTCTACGAAGTACATTTTTACTGCTTGTGGTAGGGTTCACTACTTTGAATTGGTTAACCAATTAGAGGGGCCATCCCAGGGAAAGGCAATTCTCCCTTTTAGTAGTATTTAGTTGACTGTAGTTCTTTGTCTATGGGTGGGACCCTGAAAGATTTTCTTTTCCTCTTCCATATTTGCTTCTATATTGATACTGGCATGGTTCAGGTCTTGCTTAGGCAGCCACTTCTAGAAGACAGCTGCCCACTGGCTTCCTGGTCCTCTAATCCTCACACAAGCTTTTTGACCCTCCTTCCATGATGTTCCTTGAGCTTGTGTGCAGGAGTTGTGTTGTAGATGTATCTGCTCGGGCTGGACTCTCCACAGTCTTCAGATTCCTGCTTTGTGTCTGGACGTACTGTTCTCTGACTGCCCACGTTTGCCATAAAAAGAGGATTCTGTGATCATCAGTGAAAGGTATACTTATTTATGGGATATGTTTTAGAATGTAGTAAGAGGCTAAGCTGTTGTCACAAAGTGGTTGTGGTGGTTTAAAGAACATTGGCCCTCACAGGCTCCTACATTTGAATGTTGATGGAGTGGCATTAGGATGTGTGGCCTCGTTGGAGTAAGTGTGACATTGATGGAGGAAGTGTGTCACTGGAGCCAGGCTTTGAGGTTGCAGAAGCTCAAGCTAGGCCTACTGGCTCGTTGTTTTGTCCTGCTGTCTGCCGATCCAGATGTAGAACTCTCAGCTACCTTCCCAGCACCATGTCTGCCTGGAGCATTCCATGCTTTTGCCATGACAATAGTGGACGAAACCTCTCGTACTGGCTGGTTTTGTGTGTCAACTTCACACAGGCTGGAGTGATCACAGAGAAAGAAGCTGCAGTTGAGAAATGCCTCCATGAGATCCAGCTGTAAGGCATTTTCTCAATTAGTGATCAATTAGTGCCATCCCTGGGCTGGTAGTCCTCGGTTCTGCAAGAGAGAAAGCTGAGCAAGCAGGGGAAGCAAGCCAGTAAGTAACATCCCTCCATGGCTTCTGCATCAGCTCCTGCTTCCTGACCTGCTTGAGTCCTGACTTCCTTTGGTGATTAACAGCAATGTGGAAGTGTAAGCTGAATAAACCCTTTCCTCCCCAGCTAGCTTCTTGATCATGATGTTTGTGCACGAAAAGAAACCCTGGCTAAGACACCTCTCAAACTGTAAGCCAGCCCCAATTAAATATTTTTTTTTCAATTAAGAGTAACCTTCTCATGGTGTTTACTCCAAGCAATAGAACACTGTCTAGCATAGTGATGGTAGTAGATTCTCTTCTAAGATCCCTGACCTCAGTATTACCAGGATAACTGCTGTATTCCTAATATCAGGCATGATTTCCCTCTTGCTGAGTGGGTCTTAAGTTCAATCAGACAGCATTGGGTTACCAACAACACAGGAGAGATTAGTAGTGACTTTAGAAATAAGAAACAAAACACACTGCTGCAAATTTGAGGCTAACCTGTACTGTACAGTAAAACTCTGCTTAAACCAATACAAAAATCATCATATTACTAGTTAATTTCATTCTACAAAACAGGATCTTACAACATAGAGCATAGGAAAAGGATCTTCTGATTTTGGACATAGAAAATAACAATAACAATATTTTTAATATGTCATTGTGACAAATGAGTTATTTGTAGATGTGATGGTCATTCCAGTTCTCTGAGTGAATATTTTATTATTCTACGTCTGCAAAGGAAGAAATTGAAACTTAAGATGTTGAATAGGTAGAAAATGAAAGACAATCTGGGGAGTGGTCACCTGTTTATCAGATGAGAAAAAGTTAAACTTTAATTAAGTGTATAACAAAAAAGAAAGAAAAAAATGGCTTTAGGAGTCTTCCTCTGCTTCCTCCCTTTTTGTCCTACTTTTTTTCCTTGTCCTCTGCAGTGACCCAAAACCAATGGACTCTTTCATTATCTCATGCCCCAAATTGTTTTCTAAAATATTTGGATCTCACTTATAGACAAAGAAACTTATCTGGTGACAACTTTGAAGGTCATTTGTCCTGAAGCTTTAGGTCAAACTTTTAGTTGTCCTTTGAAAGCTCAAATCACTCAATTCTTAGAAAGTAAAGGTTTAGAATAGGAGAAGGAACAAAGAAACAGGAATTGGTTCAGTGGGTAGAGACATTTAGGCCTAATGCTTAGGCCTAAGGTCCTGAGTTCAATCCCCAGGTGATTAGGTTGCAGGAAAGAGCCTGTGAACCAACTCCTCAGAATTGTCCTCTGCCCTATGCAAGTGCAATAGCATATGCATGCCTGCATTCACATATAGTACACACACACACACACACATTTTTAAAAGAATATTGATGTGTTATCCCTGCATACCTATTAGAACTGGGAGAGTAAAGAAATGGTGACCAAACAAAATATTGTTGAGGATGTGGACAATCAGGATTCATAACAGATGGCTGACTGGGAGGCTCTCGCAATTGTATTTTGGTATTTTCTAATATACATACATACATACATATATACATACATACATATATACATACATGCATATATATAATATATAAACTTAAATATGTATGTATATACATATTATGTATACACTTCAATCTTTATATTACATATAAATTGTATCATATTACTTGTAGTCTTATTTTCTTAAATTAAAATAATGTACTTAAGAACCAAGCAACCCCATTCCAGGACATTTATCCCAGATAACTTACAAACACATACATTTTATACGTAAAATCTCAAAGAAGGATTATTTGTAGTTCCCATAATTTAAACAACCAAAAGCCAAGAGATAAGTGATTAAACAAATCACAGTACAGCCATACTATCACATATTTTTCGGTAATAGGAAGATGCTGTTCTACCAATTTAAGCAGTTTGGTTGGACTACTAGAAAGTCACACTGAGTGAAAAGGACCTCTTTCTAAAGATCACCATCAATATGATTCCATGAAAAAAAATCATAAAATACAAAATCAGTTAGTAGTTGTGAAGGGTTAAACATGGTGGGGGGTAGATGGGTAATGATAAGGGGTAGTAGGAAAATCTCTGGGGTGATAAAACATGTCTATATCTTGTTTGAATCAACAGGGAATGACTAGATATCTTCTGTACCAATGTTAATATTTTAGTTTTGATGGTGTAAAGACCTTACTTAAGAGTCAATTGAATTGGTTTTTTTTTTTGAATGATAAGGTATGCAATGGAATCTTTGTATATATAAATAGAGATCAATGCAGCTGGCTAGACACATGGTAACTGTTATCTAAGCTATGAGCATAGGGGACATGTACAAATGTACAGAAAACAGAAAACTCAGTACAATTGACATCAGTATTCCTCACATCTCCCAGACAACACACGCAAGATAAAGCCCAAGAGAGATGAATCATCTTCTGGAGAAGTTACAACTCCCCCCATGCCTTGTCTATACTGAAAATGTATGCATACAAATATGAAATAAGCATCGCACACCTCCAAATGTTGCCAGATTCTAAATATTCATTGAATTAGTAGATGTCTAATCTCTGGAGACATCCGAGCCAGGACCGAGATTCCCCAGTCAGGAGGAAATGCTACATTACAAGAGCTATGACTTCATTTCCTTACACAGCTATTTCCCCTTCAGGTCTGTACAGTCCACAGGGCAGCTGCTTCCCGCCTTGGAGTCAGTTCAACCCTCTTGGTCCAGTACATGCCAACAGCTGCCAGAAGCATCCTAATCTTTCAGTTCCTGGACCCATGTGAAGAAGGGATTTTGGCCAAGCTAATCAAAATTGATTCTTCTTCTCAACTTGAGCCAGACAGCAGGGTGGAGGGCTTCCCTTGGGAGTGCAGCTCAATTTCTCATTCAAGAGCACTTCTTTCACAGGGTCTTAGTTACATGGGCCTCATTTTTTCTTTTGGCCATGTACAGTACAATAGGAACGGGCAAGTTTAGCATACTTTGTAGACAACAGACTAGAACCCTGTATCTCCAAGGCTATACAGGTCAACCCAACAGGACAGAGTGAACAAGAAAAGTCTTCACTTCAGAACCCAGATACCTTAAGAACTTTCATTGTAACCCATCAAGTCTTCCTTTCGATGCTGAACTCACATCTCAAATGCCTCACTTCATTTAGCATCCTATGCTATCTCCTCATTTCTTACAAAGTCCCAGGCAGCTGGAGCACAATCTAATTACTGTTGGTAGCATTATTATCAACAGCTAGCATTTCACAAAAATGTATTATGTTCCATTGCTCTATGTACATATTTTAAACATGACAACCACCAGGAAGGTTACACAGTTTGTATCCTGATTTGATGCATAAAAACAAAATTACCATTAACAACTGCAAATGTCTATATATTTTCAAAGACCTTGCCCTTCGGACTAACCAGAGTCTCCCTCTTTCATTGGAAGACTTGGATACCCACAGTCAATGCTGAGACTTTGCTACCTGACATACCAACAATTAATACAAACAAAATGACTAACTTGATAAATGGCACTTGTTAGGCTCCTAGCCCTCTGATATTATTTTCTCATTTATATGAAAATTACACATGAAAATAATGTCAGTCATACTAAGCAGGTATGGGGATTAAATGAAATAAGATATTTAGAGTATTCAGCATGTTGCCTGACAAGTAATGGATATGGTGGTGATTGTCAAATGAATCAAAGAAAGAACCTGCAGCAATTGTTAGAAACTCTTAGTAACTTGTTCTATTGCTGTGAGGAGACACCAAGAGCAACTCATCCCTTATTTAAAAAAAAAAAGCATTTAATTGGAGGTTTAAAAGCATTAATTTCTGAAGACAAAGAGAGAGAACCTGAGTTTGGCATGGACCTAATAACACACTTCTCCCAACAAGGCCATACCTCTGAATCCTTCTAATTTTTCCCAAATACTGTCACTCCCTAATGGCTAAGCATCCAAATATATGAGCATATAAAGGTATTCTTATTCAAACCACCACATGGAGGGAGAGAGAAAGGAAGAGAGGGAGACAAGAAATTGCCACATTTTGACTAACAGGAGAGCAATTATATTTGGTTTTGTGATGTGGGCAGAGTCATCTAAACAACCAAATCTGTGGTTTTGGGCATGCTGTTGCAATGTACAGAGATGTAGTATTAGGATAACCACAGTTGTGAGGTTAAGATCTTCACAACAGTTCACTTTACTCTAAGCCAACAGCACCATTGGTCTTTGGGAAAGCCACTCAAAAACACTTACGTTAGAGAAGGATTAGTCCCTAATTAGTCACAGCTAACAAGGGACCTTCCTCTCCCTCTATCCTGCTGGACAAACAATTGTAGCCAGGGTCAACTCTCCATCCAGAAAACAGAATCATGGGAATATTTACTCAAGCTCTTCTGGCTGGAACTTCTTCCTCATCGGCTTATTATCTAAAATCCTGAGATTCTCTTCCTTGTAAAATACTAAGGAAAGTAAAGTGAAATCTAGCAAAAAATATTTCATCTAAAAATGAGCATGTCTCTGCTCAGTGATAACTTGGTCAGGGAAGAAAGAAAGAGAGAGAGAGAGACAGAGAGAGAGTAAAGACTTTCTAGAATGTGACACAATGAAAACAGTGCTAAGAGGAAAGTTCATAGCACTAAGTGCCTTCATTAAGAAATTGGGGGGATCCTACACTAGCAACTTACCAGCACATCTGTAATCTCTGGAACAAAAGGAAGCAAACGCATAAGAGGAGTAGATGACAGGAAATAAACTCAGGACTGAAATCAACCAATTAGAAACAGAAAGAACTATACAAAGGATCAATAAAACTTGGAGCTGATTCTTTGAGAAAATCAACAAGATAGATAAACCCTTATCTAAACTAACTAAAGGGCACAGAGAAAGAATCCAAATTAACAAAATCAGAAATGAAAAGGGCGACATAACAAAAGAAACTGAGGAAATTTTTTTAAAAATCGTCAGATCTTACTATAAAAGCCTATACTCAACAAAACTGGAAAATCTAGATGAAATGGATTAAATTTTTTTAGGCAGATACCACATACAAAAGTTAAATCAGGATCAGGTAAATTATCTGAACCACTCCATAACTCCTAAGGATATATAAGCCGTCATTAAAAGTCTCCAAACCAAAAAAAGCCCAGGGACAGATGATTTTAGTGCAGAATTCTATCAGACCTTCAAAGAAGATCTAATACCAATACTCCTCAAACCATTCAACAAAATAGAGACAGAAGGAACACTACCTAATTCGTTCTATGAAGTCACTCTGATACCTATACCACACAAATATCCAATAAAGAAAAAGAACTTCAGAACAATTTTGTTTATGAGTATTGATGTGAAAATCCTTAATAAAATTCTTGCAAACCAAATTCAAGAACACATCAAAATGATCGTTCACCACAATCAAGTAGGCTTCATCCTAAGGATGCAGTTATGGTTCAATATAGGAAAACCAATTAACATAACCCACTATATAAACAAACTCAAAGAAAACATCACATAACCATCTTATTAGATGCTGAAACAGCCTTTGACAAAATACAACACCCCATCATGTTAAAAGTCTTAGATAGATCAGGAATCCAAGACCCATACCTAAACATAATAAAAGCAATATACAGCAAATCAACAGCCAACATCAAATTAAATGGAGAGATACTTGAATCAATCGCACTAAAATCAGGGACAGGACAAGGCTGTCCACTCTCTGTATCTATTCAATATACTACTCAAAGTTCTAGCTAGAGCAATTAGACAACAAAGGAGTTCAAAGATATACAAATTGGAAAGGAAGAAGTAAAGGTATCACTATTTGCAGATGATATGATAGTGTACATAAGCAACCCCAAAATTTCTACCAGAGAACTCGTACAGCTGATAAGCAATTTCAGTTAAGTGGATGAATATAGAATATAAAATTAACTCAAGTCAGTAGCCTTCCTCTATACAAAGGATACATGGGCTGCAAAAGAAACTAGGGAAACAACACCCTTCACTATAGTCACAAATAATATAAAATATCTTAGTGTAACTTTAACCAAGCTAGTAAAAACTCTGTATGACAAGAACTTTAGGTCCCTGAAGAAAGAAACCAAAGAAAACCCCAGAATATGGAAAGATCTCCCATACTGGTGGATTGGTAGAATTAACATAGGTCGCCTCAGAGGGAGGGTATGTGCTTGGTCCTGTTGGAGGCTTGATGCTCACAAGAAGGGGGATGCTAGAGGGGTGAGGTGGGAGTGGCTGGATGGGGAAGCACTGTCTTAGAAGCAAAGAGGTGAAAGGGTGGGGGGCTTGTGGAGGAGTGACTGGAAAGGGGGACAACATTTGAAATGTAAATAAATAGTGATAATAATCAGAGATTCAATATCTTCATTTTTCACCATATAAAATCCATTAATCCTATCACACTGATCTTATTTTTCTTAGTTTACTGTAGATCCATTAAAATGTTGTTATGGATCTAGTCCATATTTGAGAGCTGTATTTGTTTCACAAAGAGCAGAAATAGCAAATGTTCTGTGTTTGCAAGGGAAGAAGCCAAGAAATACTACATACAATGATGGTTTAGGCCTGGGGTTTTAGATCATGGGAGAGAACTTATCTAGCATGTTCAAACTCTAGTTGAGAGGAGACATTCCCTGGACACACTATTGTGAATGAAGTAAATGAGCTTAACTAAAACAGTTGAACACTAGGAAGTCCCACAAAGCAGCAACTTGATACAAACATGCTGAACAGGTTGTATAAACCTAGGGAAAAGCAGGTTTTAGATTATTGTTATTTTGGTTACAATTACATAAAAGAAAATTGAAAATAGTATCAATTTGAAAAAATGTCTAATTCACAAAAAGCCCAGGATAGTAAATGGGTGATTGGATAGATAGATTATACAGATAGATGCATGTTTATAGGATGGGTATTTACAGGTATACATATCTAAAACATAGTGAATAGTTTGTAGTTAAGATGGTGTTTGACTCTCAGTTAAAGACTAAGAGAATTCAGTTTCAGGTTCCCCATTCTTTGTCTTTCTCCCTCCCTCCCCCACTTTCCTCTCCAGTATCTACCCTGCTCAACACCTTGCTTTCTCATAGGATTGGTGCACTTTGACAGGAAAGAGAGCCGAGTGAGTTGTATATCTATATATATTTTCAGTAGGAAATTAATAATGAAAATGGAAATTCTGCTCATTAAAAACCCACTAAAATTTTTGCTTCAAGGTTCAGAGACTATGATAACATGTTGTCTTCTGACATGGGAGCCTAGCTGTAACATGCAATATTTCTCAGTCCCAGAGTCCTCAGAATCACTGGGTTTTAGAGCCACTACTTAAGAGCAGGGTTGGCCATTGCTGTGCTTGTAACGGATGTTCTTGGATGGATGGAATACTCTGCATGCAAATGCTCTGACCACAACTTGTCATTTCCCAGGCCAGTCCATTCTCAGCAGTCATCCAGTGTTACATGCGCCTAGCTGTGTCTTTCGGACTGTCACTGTGCACACTTTTCTAGAAACAGTGGCAAGATGACAGCCAGAGAGACCAGGAATAAGCAAACCATATTTAAATGCATTTGATTGACACTGGATTACATTCTCTTTATGAGCCTGCTGAGAGTCTTTGTCCTAACAGCCATTATGAGCCTCCAAATATTCTAAGTTTTTACAATGTATCTGGTAAAATTACAGGGTTGGAAGAGGCAACTTAAAAATGAAATTCCTAGACCATTAGTCTGTGGACTGTGGTTTGAGAAATTATGTTCAAGCGCCAGTGTGTTACCCGGTATAATTTAGTCAAGACCTTCAGATTTGTAAGGCTTTTACACTAATCCCATACCCTCAAGAGAAAAGATAAATGGTTGATTTGTTATTTGTTCCCCTAAACTGAGGACTTGAAAAGAAACATGATAGCATTATTTTCTCCTTCCCAGGACTTAAGGCCATCTCCCTTTAAAAAACAAAACAAAACAAAACCCTCCTCAGCTATAAGTATAATAAAGAATATTTAATAAAAGCTCATAATGGGCCAATAAGCACAAAAAAGCCATCTGCTGACTCAACTATAATTATTCTCCTCATTTGTAGATAAAGGATCTAATTCTTGCTGAATTGAGGCATGTGTTCAAGACTGAGAGGACAGCTGCTGGAACCCAAGCCCAGAGTCTGAAAGCTAGCATCTATCAATACCTAATCCTTCTCGGCAGCCAGTACCAGGCCCCTCTGGTTTCTGTGACCTTCAAATTTTCTGACCAGGACCTTTCCACTTCTCCCACCACTATGCCTTAAGTGCAAATTAGATATTTCATCAGTAATTTTTTTGGTTTGTGACAAAAAAAAAAATAAAAATAAAAAAATCCAGAAAGATCAAGATGTCGGCAGAAGGATAGAGGCGGCAGACTGGATGTCGCTTCCCAAACAAAGGCTGCGTGCATCTTGTGTCACTGTGAACCGCTCCACACTTGAAGGATCTTAGAGGAACACAAAAGAGCCGTGAAAGGGGAAGAGCAATCCAGCCGAACGAGAAAAGCCTTGTGCGTCCCCTCCTTCCAACTTGGACCCCAGTGAATGCCATTTGTTTAAATAATGATCAGAACATAATAGATGACGATGGGGTTGCCAAGAGCCCAGTCATTCAGTTCTGCTTGGCTACGAAGGGAGAAGAGAAAGAAAGAAAAATTGGCCTTGATGCGTCCCGGGCATCAGATTTCTACACACTGATGTTGAAACTGGAATCCCCAGGTCCCTCAGTTATAGGAAATAAAGAAGTTGGCAAGCAAAGAGGACACCCTCCCAGCCCCCACCTTTCAGATAAATGAGGAAATGAGCAGAGTGGGCTGGAGAAGACTCTAACTACTCAGCAGTTATCAAAACTGTGCCTGAATGACACCCCTTTTCTGTTGCTTTGCCGGATAAGGGGAGGGTATTTTGAATGGCAGAGACCAATAAGGCTTGGGAATGGGATCTTTGGTGTTATTAAAGGGAGGTCTGAGGTTTAACTCTTTCTTATTCAGATTGACTGTGATCAGGTTAATATTACTTCTCTGAACATTGGTGTCTTTAGCTACCTCAAAGGAGAAAAGAGCCACAGACTGCACCTAAGAACTGTAGGGATGGGAAGACATTGTTCATCCCTGAAGCCAGACTCCTCAACTAGCAAAACCTTGCTTCCTCCCTGACTCCTGCCCTGTCGCGCCCGCTCTCGACCAGCAAGAACGACGCGACCACCAGTCCTTCTAACAGCAGTTTATTCAGTCCTGATTCTTCTTGTTTATATCTCCCCCAAACCCTAGGCCTCACACTCCTTTTATACTCTCTCTCATCCACGCATTGCAGGCCACGCCCCCTCGCCAGTCAAAAGAGGCTTCAGCTAATCAGGGCAGCAGGGGCAAATCTCCACCAAATTGGATTCACCTGTATCCTGGTACACCTGCGCAGCACTCAAGATGTTTGTGTCTTATATGAGGAAGTCAGGTGCAAGTCATATGACTTAGCTGCAGTCCCTGGCGCCTTTGGGACTGCCGCCACACCCGCTCCCCACACTGCCCAAGTTAAGAAACCTCTTCCTTTAATCTTTAGCCACATGTCACATTAAAAACAACCAAGGTCAGAGGACATAGCTGAGTGGTACAGCACTAGCCTGGCAAAGTACAGGACGCTGAGGTTGACTCGTGACACCACAGAAAAGCAGACAAACAGAATCAAAAGCATGCCATAGTTTAATACAGTATAGTTCTTGTTCTTCGCCATGTTCTAAAATCCACAGACGCCCAGGGAGCACCTGAAAGCCTGACATTCTAATCTATCCAAGCAGGAGCACATGACCTTATTAACTTTCAGCAGAGGGAATTAAGTTAGAAGAATTCAGGAGTGCCCATTAAGGAATGGTCCCATTTCAAGCCTTTCCACATGATTATCACAGAAAACAAAAACTAGAGAAAGAATTGATTGATGGGTAGTAAGGAAGACACTCCTCCTCCCAGCCCATTGTGGTGGGGCTCCCCTCTTCTCACTAGGGAGCTGAAGATGGCCAGGCTCCATGGGAATAAACAAAGATTGTGTTATTCTCTTTCTGCCTTCTAAAACTTTCAAAGAAAGAACAATATTTATTCACTAAAGATTAGAACATGTTAGTCTTGGAAATTCGATCTTGGCCTGATTTGGCTAATTAATTACACTCTTTTACTTCCCTTTCTTTTTTCTTGCAGCTAAAATTATTCCCATGCTGAGCCCACGGGTGTTGATTTTGAAAAGAGTGTAATTGAGAAATTTTGGTTTTAATGTGAGGCCCTCAGAACTTAATTACAGGAGTATAGGCCCAAAAGGACCTTAAAGTGAATTCTTTCATTTTTTCATACAAAGAACTTCCTGGGACATAGAAGGCATTAGGCAGACTCAGCCCCGAATCTCTCCAGCACAAAGCCAGACAAACTTCCTTTGTGTCAGAAGGCTCCTCATGCAGGGAGTGGAGTCTCATCCCACAAGGCTGTCACAGCTCCTGTTGTTATTTCCTCTGTAGAAAGGTGGGCTAAGTGGTTAGCAGCCTGCTCTTCCTGTGTTTAAGTGTCATCAACACACACACACACACACACACACACACACACACACACACACACACACACACAAATGAGAGAGGCCAAAGACAGGGCTATGCAGGCATCCAGAGGAGACTGTCCAGTAGAAAACAAAGTTGAGGTAGTAAGATGGGGGCCATGCACCCAGCACTTGTCTCAGAGAACATCTCTGGTGTGTAAATAGAAAAGGAAGAAACAGAACAACACTAAGCAACGTGATTCTCATGTCATTTAATTGCAAAGAAACAAATCAGCCTCCAAGCCATTCTGCCATACACAGGGGATCTTGTCAATTTGGGTTATAGTTCCTTTCTTATTATATGCTCTGAATGGGGCAAAATGGATCCATTTATCATTCCAAACTCAGTGCCTGTGGGCTTCTTCGGGACAAGAGGCCATTTCATAGACATTCCTGTCTTAATGGCAGACTTTATTCTTTGTCCAGAGTGAAAAGAGGAAACAGAGGATATGAGGTAAGAGGATTCTTCTATCATGACTGTATTTAAATTCAGCCATACTACTTTAATAAATGTATGTTTTGTGCTAAATGTCTTCAGATGGTTTCCGATTGTTCTCTGATATTTAAGAGAACGAATATGCATAAATCCATCCTAAACCACATGACCAAAATTTGAGCTCCTGGCTTGTAGTTCTTTCCACACCTGTCACCTGTGGATTCCACAAAGCATTGGCCATTGGCCAGCAACACCTGCAGCCCTGGTGAGGATGGAGGACCAAGGGGCCCCAAGTCCTGAATCAGACTACATTCAGTGCGGCAGAATATTAACAGGACAAGCCCCCCTGCCCCCCTGGTAATTTACACACATGTTCTGGCTTGTGAAGCTGGTCTCCCCCGCCCCTGTTCTTCCAGCTGGAGACAGAATTCTTCCCCAGCTATAGCTTTCTTCTGCCTAAAAGAGCAGCTGAGGAGGGTTTGGTAGGAAATCTGAGAAGTCTGTGCTTTTAGACACATTAGGGATAAAAGTCATGCTTCAAAACAGGGTTTGTAAACACTCAGAGTAAATTGCACATGGAAGAGTCTTAAGAGTCCACTCAGAAAAGAAAGGCCAAAGTCGGGTGTGGTGGCGCACGCCTTTAATTCCAGAACTTGGGAGGCAGAGGCAGGCGGATTTCTGAGTTCCAGGCCAGCCTAGTCTACAAAGTCAGTTCCAGGACAGCCAGGGCAACACAGAGAAACCCTGTCTTGAAAAACAAAAACAAACAAACAAACAAAAACAAAAAACAGAACAAACAAAAAAAGAAAAATGAAAAGAAAAGAAAAAGAGAAAAAGAAAGGCCAGAACGACTTAGCTGGGAGAGGCCTCTTTGGTGACAAAATGCGAATAGGCAATTCCAATTTCCCTTAAGAAATACTTTTTTTTAATAAATAAAATATCCAATAAAAAAGAAAAAAAGAAATACTTTTTTTATTTTTAAGTTCATTTTAAAACATGATCAAGCCAATGAGAAGCGGGGAAAGCTATACATAGAAAAGTGGTAAATTGACATAAAGGAACGAACAGAGTATCATAGCAGAGACTTTTTTCAATACCATGGGGATCATAGTCTAATGTGTTCAGCCTCCTGCAACCAATTCTTTAATTGCCTGGAAGGGTCCCGGGGCAGTCCTCTGTAAGCTTCCAAGACAGTGCTTCACTCCTTATGCCCCCATCCCACCCCAGGAGAATGCTGTTGGCCATAACTCTCTACAACGAAGGTCTAAGAGAGTTGGGGCACAACAACAAAACACTATAGACAAAGAGTAATTTTGTTTATAACCAGAGGCAAAATCTCCAGATATACACAGAAAAAACTAAACAAAACACCTATAAATTTGAGTCCTAACGCCAAAGACTCTAGATAGTGATATCATAAGACCCAAAAGCCTTACGTCTGGGATGTCCCACTCACAGAGACGCAGAGATGGAGATCGTTGCAAAACGCAAGAGGTTTATTGATCTAGCATGCTGGCTTGATCCAGCATGATGGGGTCATCCTGACATCAGGATGGAAGTGACTCCGAGTAGCTAAAGCATACACCTTTTATATATCTATATCTGTATCTGTATCTGTGGGGAGCCGCCCTCACATTCGCCGTTGCAAGATGGCGCTGACATCCTGTGTTCTAAGTGGTAAACAAATAATCTGCGCATGTGCCAAGGGTAGTTCTCCACCCCATGTGCTCTGCCTTCCCCATGACGACAACTCGGCCGATGGGCTGCAGCCAATCAGGGAGCAACACGTCCTAGGCGGAGGATAATTCTCCTTAAAAGGGACAGGGTTTCGCCATTCTCTCTCTTGCTCTCTTGCGCTCTGGCTCCTAAAGATGTAAGCAATAGAGCTCTTGCTCTTGGTCTCTTGCTCTCTTGCTCTCTGGCTCCTGAAGATGTAAGCAATAAAGCTTTGCCGCAGAAGATTCTGGTTTGTTGCGTCTTTCCTGGCCGGTCGCGAACGCGGGTAAGATGTAGCTGTAGCTGTAGCTGTAGCTGTAGCTGTGTCTGTGTGTCTGTGTGTCTGTGTGTCTGTGTCTATCTGTATCATCTGTATCTGTATCATCTGTATCTGTATCTGTATCTATATCATCTATATCTCTATATTTTAGAGACGTTCTCAGTTACAGTTTAGGGCTGGCAGTTTATCATTGGTTAACCTTTAACCTCATTAAGGGGGCAGACTTAGGGACCGGAGAACAATCAGATGACTATCTCTTAGCGGGTAAACTTAGGGACCAGAAGCATTGTGTGGGATTTTTTTAAACAATCAGAGGACCATCTCTTAGTGGGTAAATTTAAGGACCAGAGGCAAATTCTGGGACAAGAACATCTTGACATTTACTTAACTTTTTACAACAGCGGTCATTTTGAGCTACCATAAATCTTACAATATCCTGTATTTGGAGGCAGAGTGAGGTGTAGGAGCCATGGCCAGAAGATGAGCAAGGCTGCTTAAGGGAAGCACACAACTTTGCCAGGTGTGTGACCTTTCGAAGCTCACTGGACTGACGGCTCCTCTTCATATTTTATTGTGTTGTTCCCTCTCCAGCCTCATTGTAAGAGAAGGTGTTGAAAAGTCAAGGACACGAATGTAAGCGTCGCCCTTTGTGCTGGTCTTTCCTCACATGCACTTCGAGATCCGTTTTGTGTCCTTCTCTGATCCAGTCTGTGCCTTGAGACTTTGATATCTTAGGATCATCCAGCCTCCCTTGTTCATTGGTGTCTGATAAATTTGGTTAATGGCCTTTTTATATTCTAGGAGGAAATCCAGGTGAAGGTTGTATAAAATAAGGACGGGACTGTTTTCACTGTGTCAGGTTCAAAAGAGACTCAGGACAAATCACTGACTGTGATTTCAATTAGCATACCAAAGCACATATGGCCCCCAGGTTCTCTCAACATCAATTAAGTAGCAGTTAAAGAGCTCATGCTGGCATCCTGGCTCTTCTCGGTTCTTCACCCTGCCCCCATCTAAACTTCTCCCGCTCTTGGCTTTCCTATCCTCAGGTTCTCTTTCCTGTATAACCCGGATGGTTTGGTCATGCTCTCTCCACCTCTTGGTTCTCTTGGCTCTTGACCCTCTCTTGTCGGGCCCTTTCTCCTCCCCTCACTCTCCACCCTCATCCCAACACACACCTCCAGAGCAGGGAGAGAAAGTTGAGAACATTTGTAGACTGAACATAGCCAATAGAATGAGCAACTCCATGAGAGGAGAAAGATATGGGGAGAATGTGAAAGAGAGAAAGACAAAAGAGAATACAGAGAGAGAGAGAGAGAGAGAGAGAGAGAGAGAGAGAGAGAGAAAGAGAGAGAGAGAGAGAGAGAGAGAGAGGGAGAGAGAGAGAGAGAGAGACCCAAGGAGGAGATAAAGAGAGAGCCAAGAGAGAGGTGACCAAACAGGTAGAAACACAGATGGAATTGCAGGATTATACAGAAATGAGAAGCTGGGGGCGGGGGGGGGAACCCATGATCTAGAGAAGTTTAGGGTAGGGGACATTGAGAAGAGCTGAGAGGAGCTGCAGACACTGAGTGTGCCTTGAGGTGCTATGCACCTTGGTATGTGAATAGGCATCATAGGTATCCATTGATCTGAAGTCTTGTGGCCCTGACAGAGGTGATGGGGTTTACATCCTCACTTCTCCTTCTTCCAGATAGCAAGCACAGTGCTACCATTGAACCTTATAATGCCAGAAGGTAAACAGTGTTGCTGAGACATAAGGGGTGTCTATGTTATTTATTTATTATTAGGTCTCCATATTGATCTTGTTGCTAACCACTGAAGATATAAATTTTACAAGTTAAGGAATGGGAGTGATTCAGGGTGTCACTCAACTTTAAAGTTCCCAGACTAATGGTGACAATCACCTGGCACCTAGGAACTATCAAATGTATGTGGCATACTTCAAAAAGGAAATAAACTGCTGGTCAATAACCAAGAACCATGTGGAATCATTGAGAGATACAAAGTCGTGTAAAAGCATGGCTGAATTCACACATCTTTGTAAATCTCCTAATTTTCTCCCAGCAAGTATTAATTTCAAGTACCTTCACTATCACAAAAGGCCTTTTTCAGTTTGAATACAAAATTTTGGAAACCGTACATGGAGGATTACTTCAAGTGGGTTTTTCTCTTCTTCCCGTTATATTTTTATCATTTTGGGAAAGTTATTTCCCCTGCCTTTGAGTGACACAACCCAAACTGAACCATTCACATGTGTTTAACATTTAACTAAATGCTTAGAATCCACCACTAATGAAAAAGAGACATATTTGTTATTATTGGACACAGAAATCTTCCCCAGAGGCTCATGTTTTGAACATCTGGCTTTAAGTTTGTGGCACTATATTGTACCCAAGGCTTGAACACATTAAAGAGATAAAGCTAGTTTACCAATGCCACCCTTTAATGGCTTGGGTCTAGTGGTCTCTGCTTCTTGTCTGCTGCCATGTGAATAGTGTCATGGCCAAGCCTTTCTGACCATGATAGACTGAAATCTCTCTGAAACTATGAGCTGAAATGAACTGATCCCCCACTAAGCTGTTTTTAACAGATATTTTGATCACAAAAGCACAAAGGTAAGTAACACACCACTTTGTGGCTCTCATGTTTTAGTAATGAAGGCATTTGTTAGATAAGTCATTACACGAATGTTTGTTTACATTTTTAACAAACACAAGGGATCAAAGTTATAAGGTGAGAGTGGAGATACTCCAGAGGGCATACTTAGAAAGTCTTCCCAAGAAAGAGAAAGTTGGGCTGGAGAGATGGCTCGATGGTTAAGAACAGCATACTGCTTTTGCAAAGGAGCCTAGTTCAATTCCCAGCACCAACATGGTGTCTGTAACTGCAGGGGATCTGACATCTTCTGACCCACAGGTACTCACATAGCTCTATACTTCATACATATGCATAAGATGAAAATTTGTAAATCTTTCAAAGGCCTATAAAAGATTTGAATGCTAATATTTCTTTTTCAACTTTTAAAATAGATTTTATTTATTATAGCACTGTGTGAGTAATATTGAAGAGGTCAGCTCAGAGCATTTGGAAAATTCCACCAGACCTCTTCTTCCTTCCTGGAAGAGAAAGGTCATGAAGCACTTAGGCACCCCTTCCCTCCAGAAGAGAGAGGCTAATTACATTCCTCAGAACACTGGGTGGGGGCGGGGGGGAGAACCTACCATCGGCCTCCTGTGGGTGGGGGAGGCCCAGAGCACTTAGACACATTTCATAACTGTTGGCCACCTAGAGACAAGGGAAGTCCTTGCCACCTCATTCCCTAAAGACCAATCAGTTTAAAAGTCACACTGTTCTGCCAATCACATTGTGCCTAATGGCTCCTGCCCTGAAAACTGTATAAATACTCACCAAACAAGCTGTGGCCGGGGGTGGGGTGGGGATGGGGGTGGAGATGGAGGGGTGGTCACCACCTCTCCTTTGGTGTAGGACCACCCCAACCCGTTGGAACAATAAATTCCTCTTGCTTTTTGCATTGAATCCCGGCTCCATGTCATTCACTCAGGGGGTCCTCAGTAAGCTAAGGCTCGCCAGAGTCTTACAATATGGGTGTGTCAGAGAGTGGGATTCATATATGCCATGGAGTGTGTGTGTGTGTGTGTGCATGTGTGTGTTGTAGGTCAGAAAACAAATTTATGGAATCAGTTTTTCCAAACACTTTTATGAAGGTTGTAGGGATTGAACTGAAAGTATAGTAGCAAAATGCTTTACCAGCTAAGAAATCTCTCTGATCCTGAGATGTTAAAACTTCTCAGAGTCCATTTTACCAAATAAATTGCTTCTCACTAAAATAGCAGTATTAATTTCTATTTCTATGATTAAAAAAAAAAGACTTGGAGAGGAAAGGCTTTACTTGGCTTGTACAGACTGCTTATATAGTCCAGCAACGAGGAGAGCCAGGGTAAGACCTTGCAGGCAGGAACTGAGGCAGAGGTCATGGAGAAACACTGTAGATTGGCTTCTGCCCCATGGCCTACTCTCTTATACAACTAAAGACCACCTGCCTAGGGGTGGCACAGCCCAGTATGAATTGGGCCCTCCCATATCAATTATTAACCAAAGCAGCACAGACTTGCCCAAATGCTAACCCGATGAAGCATTTTCTCAAATTAGGTTTCCTCTTCTCAGCTGATCCAACTCAGGCCACAAGTTGACAAGCTAATTAGCCCACTGGAGGGCACAGCCAGGACTTCTCGATCAAGTATATCTTGAACCTGCTATTCTGCAAACAACTCAAAAACTCCTCCAGGACTTTCTGTAAGACTTAGGCAAGAAAAAAAAATCTTGAAAATTATCCACACATTTGTTTCCCCTCTGAATCACATAATCGTATGAGATCATTGCCCGACTGGAACCACTGTGAGCTCTTACTCTCTTAAGCTCAGTTATCAAAGCTATGAAGTTGAATTTAACTTACTCTGCAGGATCCTTGAAATCCTCTAATGATTAGAGGAAAGAAAATGTGTACATATTGAATAAAGGTAGTCAATATTAGCAAAAACCTTAGCAGCACCCTAATGACTTCTAAGTGAATACAATGATCAAAACAGTCATAACATGATGAATGAGGCCCTATTAGCATAGAGTCCCCTGGTGTTTGTGAAGAAGGCTATAAAAAAGAAGTGTATGTAGAGGGTCCATGATGGGAAATTGATGGGCCTGTTTGACTTTCAGGGGAGATGGCTCTTTGTTATTTGCTATGGGCAGTGATTTCTTTTCCAATTTTTAAAAATTATATTGGGCATCAAGCCAGGGCCATCTTCTCTAAAACAAGCAAAAGTTTTACCATTAAAAAAAGATTCTATTTGTTCAGAAGTACTGAAGGTCACACTAAGGGTCTTTCCTATGCTATGGAAGTTCTTGATCAATGAGCCTCAACCCCAATCCTTTTTCTTTTTTCTTTCAGACAGTCTTAGCGTGTAGACCAGGCTATCCTGAGATGAATAATCCTCCTGTCCTCTCCTTCTCAAGTTATGCACATGTGCCTTCATACCCAGTCCCACAAGAAATGATTTGAGAGAAATGTGTGTTTGATGACATGGAGGCATAGCAGGGCTTCATTCCAAACACTGTTAAGTCTAAGCTTAGTCTCTGTTATTTCAGAATACCAGTGCTTCTTCTTATTTCTGTTTGAGTTACACTGTGCAACACTGTAACAATCAGTTGATCTTGATGTGGGTTGTTAATGTCTCCGTTCCTTCATCTTTAACATGAGGATAATTCTAACACTCTCTGATTTCAGGAGATCAAAATGGGGCAGGCATGTAACAGTTTACTATGGGGGCTTGCCCATGGCAAAGCCGAAACAACTGGCCATCATTATCAGGACTGTATTGTGGCTGGTAAGGATGAGACCACATGCACTTACTATGGTGTCTGCCACCTGTCCAAGATTTACAGAAGGAAAGAACAAACATGTTGGAACAAACTAAAGGTCTTCACAGTTTGAAAGGTTTAGATCTCAGATTGGCTACACATGACCTGGACTCAGGAAGGCAATTCTATTCTCCTTCCTGTCCACAACTTCAGTCTCTCCAGTCTTTTTTTTTTTTTTTCTTTTTGATTTTTTTGAGACAGGGTTTCTCTGTATAGCCCTGGCTGTCCTGGAGCTCACTTTGTAGACCAGGCTGGCCTCGAACTCAGAAATCCGCCTGCCTCTGCCTCCTGAGTGCTGGGATTAAAGGAGTGCGCCACCACGCCCGGCAGTCTCTCCAGTCTTTACTCTAGCCCCCTGGCAGACAGCTAACATAGGCCTCTCCCCCAACCCACTTCCATTCCCTGGGTATTCAACCAAACCTTTCAGTGAAGCGAGCCTTACCTTCTCTCCACATTGCATTGCATTGTATCAGCCACCTATACACAGAAACACTATTTACCTGGAATATCCAGTGGCCACAAAGTACAGGGACTCAATTAGATAAATCACACTATCCTTTCATTCCTTCTTTATGATATCTCCATTCTCACCCTCAGAGTGATAACAAGCTTCATACAGGTACCCCTTCTCCCACCTCAATGCCATTCATTGGAGATTACAAGTCTTGATTGAGACCCAGGGTCCCCCTAGCATTTCTATCCCTGTCTCTCCAGACAATCCAAATCCTTCCTGCAACATACTTGTAGGACACCCTTCCAACTATACCCCAAGTTCACTGGGGATACCACCTCTAGGTGTGAACAGGACACTCTTAGCTCTGTCCTTAATCCCTTCATACCCTTTTCCTTTAGCCCCCCTCTACTCCTGTCTGCCATCACTGACCTACAGAAGTACTCCCTATCCGGCAACCCACAGCATAAGATCCAGAGAAGCCAACAGAAACCAAGGAACAGAACATCCATTAACAAACATAAGAGCAGATATCAACACCCCAAATCACCTCGTTCATTCTAACCCCAGGTGCCTAGACATCAGCATAAACACATTAACAAGAACAACCAGAACAATACATTTCTGCCAGAATCCGGTAATCTTACTGTACTAGACCCTGAGAAATGTAATATAAGTAAAGCAACACACAAGCACTTCAAAATAGCAATTATGTCTATGCTCAAGTTCCTTAAAAGGTACGTGAATAAATTCCTTATTGAACTCAATGAAAACACAAAGAAATAACAGAGTCAAATAATGAAAACATTTAAGACATGAAAATCAAAATAAAATAACAAGAGAATACCCAAACTGAGATAAAACTATAAATGAAGATTTTAGTAAGTCAACCAAAAATTTCTGAGATATACCTCACCAACAGAGTAGAAGACATGGACAAGATAATCTGAGATGTTGAAGATAAGGTACAAGACATGAATATCTCAGCCAAAGGAAATGTTAAATCTTAAAACGTCCAGTAAGTCTGAGTCACCATGGAAAGACCAAATTTATGGATAATAGGAATTGAGGAAGGAGAAGAAATCCAAGTCAGACGCACAAAAAATATTTTCAAAATAGTTCATTCAACAAAATTTCCCCAACCAAAAGAAGAACATGCCTGTTGAGGTATAATAATTATACAGAACACCAAATAGACTGAACCAGAAAAAAAATCCTTATGACACATAATGAGCAAAACACTACATGTACAGAACTAGGAAAGAATGTTAATAGCTGCAGGGGAAAAAGACCAAGTAACATACAAAGGCAGCCCTATCAGAATAACACCCAACTTCTCAATGGAGACTCTAAAATCCAGAAGGGCCTGTATTTGATAGACTTAGTGGGGAAACCCCCACTCAATTCCCGATCCTGCGTGCACCCAAGAATCATGAACAGAACAGAACAGAACACCTTGATGTAATTACATGAGGTCGTTTAATTACGGAGCTCAGGACCGACATGCATCCCACACAGGAGATAATGGATGTCGGCCATGAGGCTCGAAAGCTAGGGGTTTTTATGGGGTAAGGGGCTTAGGGGTAGGGAATTCAGCATAGCGACACACCATTGGCTTATTCAAACATCAGCAGAAAAATTACATGTACGTGCAGGGTGTCAGAGTTCTGTGAGTTTTTGACTCAGTTTAGATAACCCTGTTATGTCTTCACATTCCCCTTTATCTTATGGTCAAGATGTTCCCAAGAATGTTTTAACTACGGGGCATACCCAGGTTTGTTTTTCTTTTTTCTCAGCCCCAGGCAGCCTCTAGGCTCACAAACAACCAGCAATTTCTGAGTACTTTATATGACTCTCAGGTCTTGAAATTTCATCTTTCTTTCATATTGATGTTGTAAAAACTCCAAGAGACTACCAATGCCAGAACAAGTAGGTAGATGGCTTATCCCCACCTCTCCTTCTGCTTCTCCAGATCCAATCCACCCAGTGCCATCCTTAACTCTGTAGCAAAGAAACAAAGGAACAAACAAAACAACAACAAACACAACTTTGGGTCTCCTTTTCCTTTCTTACATATCCTTAGTGTTGCAACAGAACACCAACTGCCCATATCTCCGATGAATCCCATAGACCCTCCCTTAATAATCTCCCTCTTCCCACTAATTGCCTTACTCCAGCCTCCAACTCCATCAGGCACTCCCTGCTAGCCCACAGCTGCCGTATCCCCTCTCCTCTGTTCCTCTTAATCCAAGCCCCAAGTCTTATCCCCAGAGCTATAGCAGACCTTCTGGGTGACCTTTCTCACTGCCTCCTCCCATTCCAAGGAGACAAAATGAGCAGATCCTGGTTGAACACTCTCCACTCCTCTCTTCTACGAAACACTTCAGACTCCTAGCCTAGTCCCAAATTTCAGCTACCAATATGCAGAAAGATATTTTACCTGGAATACTACGTGGCCACAACGATTAGATAAAGAAATTTTCCTACTAGGCAACACACAGTGATCACACTTTCCAAAGTTCTAAACTAGGAAGAGAAAGCAAGGAGCAGAATACCCATCCAATGAAGACAAACCCAGAAGCCAGCACCTAGACCTATAGTCATCCCAATCCCAGATGCTTAGAAGCCAGTGTAAAATCAGTAATAGCTGGGGCAATGCGACTCCACTATGGCCCAGTTGTCCTACCACAGAAGACTCTGAATACTCCAACATGACTGAAACACAAGTAAAAGACCTTGAAACTACCTGCATGAAGAAAATAGGTGTCCTTAAAGACATGAATAAACCCAGGAAAACACAAACACAGTGGAAAGGAATTAAAAAATAATTCAAGACTTAAAAATGGAAATAGTATTAATATAGAAAATCCAAACTGAGGGAATTCTGAAAATGAAAATTTTAGGAGTTCAAACAAGAACTACAGAAACAGAAAACACTCTCAGGTACTGAAGATAAGAGAAAATGGACTCAGTTTTCACCTTCACATGGAAACACAGACACAACAACAAAACAAACAAGTAAATAAATACATGATAACTGAAATCATCTCGAATAATGAAGTAACTGCTGTCACCATCCCCAATTACAAACTATACTACAGAGCTACAGTAGTAAAAACAGCATGGTATTGGCACAAAAACATATTGTTGATCAAATGGAACCGATTTGAAAACCCAGACATAAATTCATACACCTATCAACACCTGATTTTTTTTTAACGACGAAGCCAGAAATACACACTGGGGGAGGGGGGACATTTTCAACAACTGGTGCTAGTCAAACTGCATGGTAGCATGTAGAAGAATACAGACAGGTCAATGCTTATTACCCTGCATAGAGCTCTTCTCCAATGGACCAAAGACCTCAACATCATATCAGATACACTGAAATTGATACAAAAGAAAGTGGGGAAAGTAGCCTTGAATTTAAAGGCACAGGAAAGGACTTTCTGAACAGCACACCACTAGCACAGGCAATGAGAGCAACAACTAATAAATGAGATTTCATGAAACTTCTGCATGGTAAATGATACTTTGGTATGGACAGATATTCGGGCTATAGAATAGGAAAATATCTTTATCAGTTACACATCTGATAGAGGACTGATGTATAGACTATATAAATAACATAAGATGGACATCAAGGAAAGAATTTAATTAAAAATGTGGTACTGAATCAATAGAGAGTTCTCAGAACATGAAACACAGGTGACTGTGAAACACTGACTAAGGTCAGCATCCTTAGGCTTCTCACAAATACAAATAAAAAAAAAATCATGCTACACCAGTAAGAATGGCCGAGCCATTAAGACAAATGAAAGAAAGTCCTGCTGGCAAGGATGCCGTAAGAGAAACACTCATCTATTGCTAGTGGGATTACAAACTTGTACAGGAACTGTGGAAAGCAGTGTTGTGGATTCCTCGGGTACCAGGGAATAAATCTACTGCATGACCCAGCTATTCCCAAAAACATAAAAATATTTGGGGAAAATTTTTTTATTTCCTATTGTGTTGCTTGGGACTTTTTGTTTGTTTTGTTTTTATACTCACTGGTCTTTTGCTTGTATATTATGGTTTCCTATTTTGTGTGTTTTCTGCTCTCTCTCTCTCTCTCTCTCTCTCTCTCTCTCTCTCTCTGTGTGTGTGTGTGTGTTCTTTCTTAGTTTCATTGTTTGTTGTTTTTTATTTTTGTTCATTTATCTTTTGATTTGCTCAGAGAGAAAGAGGCACAAAGTTGAAAGGGCAGAGATGTGGGGAGGATCTGAGGAGAAAAGAGGGAGGGGAAACCATACAGAATGTATTACCAGAAAATAACTATTTTCAACACAAAGATTAATCGTCAGAAAAGAAAAAGAAACAAAAAAAAAAAAAGAAAAGAAAATTGCGGGTTTAGAATTCAGACATATGAAAGATTTCTGTTTGTTTTCTGGTACTATTGCCAAAAATCCAGTTGGAAACATCATCAACAACGACAAATCACAACTCTGAAAAAAAAAAAAAAGAATTCCCTGGCATTACTCTAAACAATAACAGAAGGAGTATGTTTGTAATTATAGAAAATACCTTGACCCCACCCCAACCCCCAAGCCCTGGAACATAAACTCACTGAAGAAGAGTGGAAAGTCCCAGACTAAATGAGAACCCAGAGCTTCTCCAGGACGGGTGCTTGGGGGGCCATATCCACTGGACGCCCGGGGAGAACAGTTTCCATCAGGCCAAGAAATAAGCATTTTGCAACCTTTTTTTTTTGTAGGCCAAATCCCCTGTTCTTTTTCCCTCTGGTTTTGTTTCACTTTTATGGGCTGTTTCCAATGTTCTGGTTTGAAGCAGCAAAAGGGAGAGGGAGAGGACACAGAGCAGAAAGAGGGCCTCTAAGTGCCAAGCTGCGGAGTCCCAGGACAGCTGTGCCTAAAGGCTTGCGCCCAGAGAGGGGTGTGCCTGGGAGCCCGAGAGCTCAACCTCATCTGTCTGGTTTCCTTTAAAGCTCTCAGCAAAGGTCTGAGGTTTGGCATTCTTTCCTGATGTCTTACATAAAATCAGATATTAAGTGCAGAGACAGTCAACTGTTCTCTGTCCTCCTGGATGGTTTCTACCGTCACCATAGCAACGTCAATAAACAGAAAAGTAAATTAACCTCTGGACAGCAAGTGTGCTGGTTTTGCCGTCCAAGTTCCTCTTCCTTTCTGTGCTTAAATTCATTTCTACATGTATACATACATTTATAGTCAAGCATATGTACATGGACACACGTGCATGCACTCATATACATACACTGCCATAGTTATGGTTGTTTTTAGCTTGTTATTACATCTATGAAATATTTAACTCTATGGCAATAAGACCTTGGAGCACATAGCTTGATCCTCATCTCTCTTTTGTCTTAAAAAAAAAAAAAAACCTTTAAATATTCATCATCACCTACAGAATTCAGTCCAATTACTTGGCTTGGCTCCAAGGTTCTTCAACATCACTTTCAGACTTCATCCTCATTACTATTTGTAAATATGCCCTTAAGCTTTGTCCAAGAAGAAGTCAAATTACCTTTGGAGATTCACTCCTGTTTGACCTTGGTATCTCGGTCCATGGCCTCAGCTGTCAAATCCATATAACAAATGCAAACTTTTAAAGCACCTCCAATGCGGGGTCAGTAAAATGCATTTTTACATTAATCAATAAATACATGCACTCTCTTGATTTTTTTTTCCTGTTGCTCTGGTCGCCCACTGTTCTATTGCTGTGAAGCAGCACCATGACCAAGGCAACACTTCCAAAAGGAAGCATTGATTTGTTTACACTTTCAGAGGGTTAGTCCATTATTAGCATGGTGGGAGCACGGCAGTGGGCAGGCAAGGTGCTGAAGAAGTAGGTGAGAGCTACATCCTGAACCACAGGCAGCAGGCAGAGAGAGAGAGTGAGAAACAGAGAGACAGAGACAGAGAGAAACTGACCCTGGGGTGAACTTCCAACCTCAAAGTCCACACCCAGTGACACTTCCTCCAACAAGGCCACACCTCCCTGTGCTAATCCTGACAGTTCTACACCCTGCTGATTAAGCATTCAAACAAATGAGCCTATGCAGGTCATTCTTTGTTTGTTTGTTTTTAGATTTATTTATTTATTTATTTATTTATTTATTTATTTATTTATTTATTATATGTAAGTACACTGTAGCTGTCTTCAGATACTCCAGAAGATGGCGTAAGATTTTGTTATGGATGGTTATGAGCCACCATGTGGTTGCTGGGATTTGAACTCAGGACCTTCGGAAGAGCAGTCGGCTATCTTAACCACTGAGCCATCTCACCAGCTCCCTATGCAGGTCATTCTTATTCAAACCACCACATCCCTACTACTCCCACTTCTCTCTCTTTTTTCCATTAATTTATTTATATACTTTAACCCCCAATCACAGCTTCCCTGCCCTCTTGTCCTCCCAGTAACTCCCTCTTACCTTCCATCCACTGAATACTCCTCAAATACCCCTCCCTTTCTACTTAGAGAAGGGGAGGCCTCCCATGGATATCAACCTGCCTTGGCATATCAAGTTGACATAGGAGACTATGACCATCTTCTTTTATTGAGACTAGGCAAGGCAGCCCAGTTAGGGGAAAGGAACTCAAAGGCAGGCAATAAATTCAGAGACAGACCCTATTCCTGTTGTTAGGGGACTCACATGAAGACTAAGCTACACATCTGTTACATATATGTAGGGAGCCTAGGTCCATCCCATGCATGCTCTCCAGTTGGTGGTTCAGTCTCGGTGAGCCCCTATGGACCCAGGTTAGTTGATTCTGTAGGTTTTCTTGTGGTGTCCTTGTGGTGCCCTTGACCCCTCTAGTACCATCAATCCTTCCTCCTCATCTTTCACAAAGTCCACCAAGCTCTGCCAAATGTTTAGCTATGGGTCTCTGCATCCGTTCCATCAGCTGCTAGGTGAAACCTCTCAGATGACAGTTATGCTAGGCTCCAGTCTTCAAGTATAGCAGAATATTATTAGTAGTGTCAGGGGTGGGCTCTCTCGTCGCATTAGTCTCAAGGTAGGCCAGTCATCTGTTGGCCATTTCCTCAATAAGTGTTCCCTCTTTATCCTTGCATACCTTGTAGGCAGAAAAAAATCATGGGTTGAAGGTTTTGTGGCTGAGTTCATGTCCTCATCTCTCCTTTGGAAGTCTTGCCTATTTACAGAAGGTGGCTGCTTCAGGTTTCATCTTCCCTAATGCCAGGAGGCTTATCTAGAGTCACCCTCATATTCTTGGGAGTTTCCATTGTTCTAGGTTTCTAGCTCATTCCAGAAATGCCCCAACCATCCC
The DNA here is from genome assembly GCF_000001635.26 of Mus musculus. Taxonomy (NCBI): domain Eukaryota; kingdom Metazoa; phylum Chordata; class Mammalia; order Rodentia; family Muridae; genus Mus; species Mus musculus. The sequence continues at coordinate 43,491,685 of NC_000084.6, read as the reverse complement.
CAATTCTGGCTGTGTCTCCTAATCACCTTTCACTCTATCTTCCTCACACTAGATCTTCCTGTTCCCCTCCCTATCTCCCATCAAGATCCCTCCCTCCATTCACTATCAATGTCTCACTTTATTTTCCTTTCTTAGTGAGATTCAAGCATCTTTCCTCCAGACCTCCTTGTTACTTAACATTGTTGGGTCTGGGGGTTGTAGCATGATTATCCTGTCCTTTATAGCTAATATTTACTTGTAAGTCAGTACAAACTGAGTTTGTTTTTTTGGATCTGGGTTGCATCACTCAGGATGATCTTTTCTAGTTATATCCATTTGCCTGCAAATTTCATGATGTTATTGGTTTTTTCTTTTGTTTTGTTTTACTTTTTGTTTTTGTTTTTTGTTTTTTTGGGGGGTTTTTTTGTTTGTTTGTTTTTCGAGACAGGGTTTCTCTGTATAGCCCTGGCTGTCCTGGAACTCACTTTGTAGACCAGGCTGGCCTCGAACTCAGAAATCTGCCTGCTTCTGCCTCCGAAGTGCTGGGATTAAAGGCGTGCGCCACCACACCCAACGATGTCATTGGTTTTAACAGCTGAGTAGTATTCCATTGTATAAATGTACCACATTTTCTTTACCCAGTCTTCAGCTGGGGAACATCTATGTTGTCTCCAGTTTCTGGATGTTAAAAATAAAACTGCTATGAACATAGATGAGCAAATGTCCTTATGGTATGGTGGAACATCTTTTGGATATATGCCCATGAGTGGAATAGCTGCCTCTTGATGTAGAATTATTCCCTAGGCTTTACATTTCTAGGATTCCTCAGTACGGATTTTCTTTATCACTTCATTTCCATTTTCAGGTCTTGAACAATTTTATTCATTTCCTTCACCTGTTTGATTGTATTCTCCTGTAGTGTATTTTTTGAGGGATTTATTCATTTCCCATTTAAAGGAGGCATAATGGAGGCCCAGGATGCCTCCTATGATGGCATATTGCGTTCTTATACTGGTCTTTAGCCAGCTGGTTGTCCCTGATGCCAGCAGGCCTTTGGGGAATGCTGGAAGAGTTGTGGGCTGGAAAATGAAGTAGGGAGGAGCAGGTACAGTTTACTGCACTTGGGTGTGCTTTAGGGGGGTTGGAGGAGGAGGGTTCTCACCTGGTGGATTCTTGTGCTAGCAGGCCTCAGAAATGCAAGCTGAGCTCTGGGCCTGAAACTGGGGACTCAGGGAACAGGGCACAGGTAACTGATGCTGGGCTTGCCCCAGAGGGACCCAGCAAGTAGGTAATTGGGGGAGGGATCTCCCCTGGTTGTCCCTGGTGCCAGCAAGCACCCCCCGGAACATTAGTAGAGCTGTGGGCCAGAAAATGGGGTGCACAGAGAACAAGACATAGCTCACAGAGGCTGGCTTGCCCCTAAGGGAACCAGCTGGCAGGGCCACTTCTCTTTTGTTTAAGGGGTAACTTATGCTATTTTATTTTCTGTGAAATTATAGCTCATTACAGAATGCCTAATTTATTTTTAGAGTACCTGCCCAATACACTCACACTTATGTCACAAGGGCTCAATAAAAAATATAACATAATATTTTGTTCCTTATTCCTATGCTCATGGACATAGGCTTGGTCCTATAACTAGCTCTGTGTAAAATATTTATGAAGCTGCTGTTTCTCTCTTGGCTGGAGTGTTGGTTGAGTTTTGTCAACTTAACATACATCTAAACATATCTAGGAAGAGAAACTTTTATTTTAGAAAATGCTGTGGTCAGGTTGCCTGTGGACAGGTCTGTGGGAGTATTTTTGTGGTTGTTGTTGTTAATGATTGACATGGGAAGGCCCAGCTCACTATGAATGGTGCAACTTCTGTGAAATAATCTAGGATGGTATACAAAAGCAAGATAAGTAATCCACAGAGGATAATCCAGTAAGCAACATTCCTCCATGAGCTCTGCTTCAATTCCTGCCTTGAGTCACTACGCTGACATAGTTCGGTGATCAAGTGTGACCTGGGAGTTGTAAGCTGAAATAATAAGGTCATTCCTCCCCAAACTGCTTTATCACATCGATATAATACAGCTACTTAGTATAGCAGATACTTTGGGGAACAATTTCTACATGACTTTCTACAGTTTATATTATGTATGTGGACTGCTGAGGACAACTCTTGGCACCTGTGCCATCTCTGCAAGGGTTTCAAGATGAAGATTGCTTAGTAGCTTTAGCCATTGACCCATGAACCCTCTTGAGGTGCCAGAACACTAACATGGAACAATGGTAACTTTCAACCAGTGGGAACATGAACAGGGACATATTGTTCATCCTCTGTTGTCCAGCTGGCCATCTGGGAGACCTTCTAGACAATTCTTAGATGTGTGGACAGAACCTGATCTCTTCTAACAGCACCTTCCCCGTGACCTGTATAATCTATTCTTATCTTTTCCAGTCTCTTCTTTGATCTTGCCTCCTCAGATCACATCCAAATAAAAATATATAAACAGGTTCTTGTCATACAGTCTACTTCAAAAGAACTCAAAGTAAGATACTATTTTTTTTCCTTTAAGAAATTCAGTTATTTCCAGCTAATGATATTATTAAAGCAGGATATCTGTATGCAAATGAATGAAATTGGACTTTATCTCACACCATATAAAATAATCAAGATGAACCAAAAATCTAAATATAAGATCACAAACTATAAAACTTTTGGCAGAAAATACAGTGTGAAAACTTCTGAACACTGGGTTTGTCCAGGATTTCCTGAAAATGACATCAAAGACACAGAAAGTAATAGAAGAAAACACAGATAAGTGGAATCATGAGAACATTTAGACGGTGAAACGTTTGCATCGTAAGAGGAAAGAGGTAAAGCAGAAAATGGGAAAGAATATCTGCCAGTTACATAGACGATATGGAACTAATAGTACTAATAGTTCCCATATCTGGAGAATTCTATAACTCAACTACAAAATAATAACTTAGAAACTAACAAAACATTTTGCTTGACAGTTTCCTAAATCAATGAACAAAAGAGTTCACATGAAAACTAAGTTTTGGGCTCTGTGCCTGCCTGCCTCTCCTTTCCAGTTTGGAGTCCAGACCCATGTCTTCAGAACTACCCACACCAGCACTCTACATAACGACTCATGGATCATACATGCTCACACACCCCTCCTCTACAAATAAAACCACAGAATCCCACTAACAACGTCACTAACCACTGCTGCCTGCATGAGGACCATACATTCTGTACCTGCCTGCCCCTCTACTACAGTATGGACACACCACTAACTTTAACTGAGCTGAGTCCACATCCGATACCCCATTTGCATATTAATACTGCACTTCCCCAAGTCTAAACCCATCTATCTGGTCTTCGGCCTGAGAAATTGAGTGATAGTGAACAGAGATCCAAACACACATTTGACAAAGGGAAAGCCAAGTACCCATACCAAGCAACATCACCAATGACTTAATGCTAGATGTCTAGATCCCATCAAAAAACCCACAAAGAGTAAGGATAACCAATACAAGATGTCTTCTTCAAAAATTAGTATGTGTATAGAAATAGTACCCCGGAAATCAACTTAAATGACACATAAAACAAGGATTTCAAAATAACAATAATAAATATGTTCAAGGAACCCAAATAGGATGTGAATGAATGCCAGATAGCAGACCACAAAAATATAAGCAGTTGAGTGAAATAATAAAATCAATTCAAGAAAATAGAATTTAATAATAATAAAAGAGATACCCCCCAAAAAGTGGAATTGAAATAAAACTCGAAATAAAAACTTCAAAAAATCAAATAAAAAGCTCCAGGGCAAACCTCACCTATAGACTGGATCATGCAGAAGAGAGAATGTCAGGTCTTGAAGGACTTGTGAAGGAACTCAATCAATCAACCAAAGCAAATATTAATAAAATAAACCCAGGGCCAGAACATCCAAGAATTCTGGGGCAGAATAAAAGAACCAATCTATGAATCATAGCAGTAGAAGAAGGAGAAGAGACTCAGGTCAGAGGCACAGAGGGCATTTTCAATAAAATAGTAGAAGAGAATAACCATAAGCTAAGTAAAGAGATTCCCTATCAAGGTATGAACTGCATAGAGAACACCAAATATACAAAAATGGGTTCTAAACTCCCTACAGCATATAACAGTGAAAACATTTAATGGCAAAAATCATTAAAACAACCAATAACAAATGTTGGAGAGGATGCAGGGAAAGGGGAATCCTCGTTTACTATTGGTGGAATTGCAAACTTATCCCACCACTCTGGAAATCAGTATGTTCAACCCTCAAAAAGCTGAAAATAAATCTACCATAAGACTCAGCTATACCACTCCTCCAATTATGCCCAAAGGACTTGACATCCTATGCCACAGGTACCTGGTCAGCGATGTTCATTGCTGCTCTTCTCACTATAGCCAGAAATGAAAACAACCTAAGTATCCTTCAACCAAAGAATAGATAGAGGAAAGATGGTACCTATGCACTGTGGAATATTATTCAGCTACAAAGAAAAATGAAGTAATAAAATTCGCAGGTAAGTGGGTGGAACTAGAGGAGATTAAACTGAGCGAGGTTTCTTCTCATCTTCAGGTTCTAGCTTCAAGTCTTCAAATGTGAGTATATAACGTGAAGTAACTGCAGAAACAAGGAAAGAAAAAGTGAACCATAGAAGAAAGAGGAACAATAAAGAGGGGAATAACCATACACAAGCAATTCGAAAGGATATTTTTTTGTTTTGTTTTGTTTTGTTGTGTTGTGTTGTGTTGTGTTGTGTTGTGTTGTGTTGTGTTTTTGTTGCCAAAAAGGTAAGCTTGGGCTAAATCTTAATTTCCACAAGGGAAAAATGAGGGCAGAATAAAGTGAGGTTTCCCACTGGGATTGACTTTGGACTTCTGGAGAAAAAAAAATCCCTTGGATTTACTGAGGAACTCCAAGTTTGAGAGAGCAGGCAGAGCAGTCTAACAGAAGTCCTGGCTGAGTTGCACATACGAGCCAAGTTTCTCTGTGTCTGAGAAAAGGTATAATTCTTCCAGGCCCAGTGCCTTCTCCAGCACCCAGCTGCTACCATGGATACTTCTAAGGACAAGCAAGCCTCTAATCTTGGGTTCCACGTCCTGAAAATGACAATGTATGACCTTTGTACAAAGATTGTATCTGTGGCCTTTGCCTCACCACACTTTCTGGAATACTCCAATGGTCTATAAAATCTTAACTGGGACATTTGACATTTTGCATGACAGAGTGAAAAGTTTAAGAGAATTCACTTACCCAGGAGCAAAACATTGGTTAAGTTAATGACAGTCACATAATGATAGAATAAAAGCTTAAAATAGATCTTTGTAACAAATATACAATAAATGCCAAGAAACAAATGGTGGGAAAATCAAGTTGAAGGGCAGATTCATTAGTTAGAGATCACTTGAATTCTTATTGAATAAAAGGATTTACATAGTGAACACTTGGATATGCAATATAATTTTTGTGTATCCAAAAATAAAGATTTGGATGTGTCTGAATTTTAGGATTCTATGAGTAGTTAATTAGTTAGTTAGTTAGTTAGTTAGTTAGTTGGGTTTTTCTCAAGACAGTCTTACTTGGTGTAGTCTTCACTGTCCTGGAATTTGCTCTGCAGAACAGGCCATGGAGAGCAAGACAGTAAGCAGCATTCCTCCATGCCTTCTGCTTCAGTGCTGTTGTCAGGTGTTGTCTTAGTTAGGGTTTCCATTGCTGTGAAGAGATACCATGACCAAAGCAACTCTTATAAAGGACAATATTTCATTGGGGCTGGCTTAGAGCCTTTGAGGTTCAGTCCATTAATTAACATCATGGCAGGAAGCACAGCAGTGTCCAGGCAGGTGTGACATGGGAGGAGCTGAGAGTTCCACATCTTCATCTGAGGGCCACTAAGAGAAGATCTTCTCCAAGGCAGCTAGGAAGAAAGTCTCATTGCCTACCCCCACAGAGACACATGTCCTCTAACAAGGCCACATCTATTCCAACAAGGACACACCTCCTAATAGTATCACTTGCTGAAGGCCAAGCATTCAAACATCTGAGTCCATGGGGCCCAAACCCATTCAAACTACTACAGGTATCCACCAGAAAAAACCACTTGAACACGAGTTTAAGTCAAAAGCATCTACCGGTGTGGTTGTTTAAGCGAACGAAATGTTGTTATTAGCTGGCCAGCAATTATGCCGGGTATTTAGGACACAAGTGCAGTCCTGAGTCTTTCTCAGGTTTATCTTTCAAGCCCAAAACCACATCCTGGGTTGGTACAGCAACCACAGAAGCCAAAAAGCATGGTTAGTTCCTTTAGGGACTTTGCCAAAAACATGGAGTTTGAGTTAGATCTTTGCTCTCCTTTGGCATGTTTTCTTCATATATGCTGGGTTCCAAGGCCTGAGTGGTACCTTCCATCACGGTGCCAGTTGTCGTAAAATCTGGGAGCATATAAGGTCTGAGAGCCTGTTTCAGTGCCTCCCTCTAGGTTTCCACCCTGAACTCTTACCCTGACTTCTCTCAGTGATAGAATGTGACCTGAACATGTAAAATGAAGTAGACCACTTCTACCCAAGATGCTCTTATGCTCTTGGTAATATATATATATAATCACAGCAAGAAAAGCTATGAGACAGATACTACTCAAAGACTCTCCATGTCTCCTGTAATGAGGAACTTTTCCCAGTAAGGAGTCTGAGTACTGATGGAACACTTGCATATATTATATTAATTTCCATTTGCACACCTGTTCTCACCAACACATCCTTAAAATCCTCAAATTGAGGCCCAGAAGACAGGCCTACTATCCGAACCCAGATTCAGTGCATTGAATCGGTTCACCATATGTACCAGTTGCAAGAGTGTGTGAAGGAGCTGCTCCTGCAGAAATAGACTTCACTACTGTGTAGGGCTAATATTAAACCCACCCGCAGGCTCCCAGCAGAGAGCCAATGTGGTTGCAGTCCAAGCTGCTTGCCCTGCTGGGTGACAGAGAGCATAGGGCAGTTGTACTGCCTGGAGCCTACAAGCACAAAGGTTGAGCCTGGTGAGTCTCAGTGTGGTGGACGACAGGGAGGTATGTGGCAGCTTGGAACCCACACAGAACCTGCCCCTAGGTGCCCTTTCTAGCCACAAGGTCATGCTGAGTCTAGGCAACAGCAGAATATCTGAGATGAGTCTCAGCAGTGGTCCAGCATGTGTCAGAAACCAAAACACGTGAACCAGACCAACGACTTTTTGTAATGAATATATTTGCATGTAACGTTGGTTAGATAAAAGAAAATATACTGTGTGACACATTGCAGTTTCCCATGCAACTCTGATGAATGAATATGAGATGGAGAGGTGGGAAAGATGGGGGAACTGAGTGAGGGTGAAGAGAAGTAGTGATAGGTATGAGAGAAGGCTTTGGTGTCCATGCGAGTAGGGTGACAGGGTTGTGTGTAGCACCCTGGAGCTTGCACACAACTCTGTCCCTGAACATGCTGCACAACTGCACGATTGTCCTGGTTCTGTGCAACAACAGGATGTCCAGGATGAAGAGTAGTTTATTTTCTGAATTGAACCTAGTTGAAAGACCTATATTGGTCCATGCTGCCTCTAGAACCCACTTTGATAACTTTGGTCTATTGTGCAAAGTCATGTTGAAGCTGTAGGTTCATGTGAATGTTCATGGTCCTACAGTAGCCAGGAGCTATGTTGACGTTCCTGGCCAGACAAATGGCTGTGGTCTATTCTGCAGCCTGCAGCCACATTGATATCTGTGAGATATGCTGTTACCGGGGGCTGTATTGATATGAGTGGCCTGTGCTGCCACCTGAGGCTATGGTAATATCCAGGTTCATGTTGCTGCCAAGGGCGATGTCTGGGCCCCTGGTTCTACTGCCTATATTACCATCGAATGCTATGCAGATGTCCACGATCCATGCTACAGCCTGAATCCACGATGATGTCTATGGGCTGTGCTGCCACTGAAGGCCATGTCAATGCCAGTGGCCTAGACTGCCACCCTGAGGCCACGTTGATGGCCTTGGCTTATGCTGCATCTAAGAGTTGTGATGGTGTCTGTGGCCCATGTGGCGGCAGAGGGCCAGGTTTATGGCTGTCATCTGTACTTCCACCATAGACCATGCTGAAGTTCGTGGCATGTGTTTCAGCCAGAGACCATGTGGGTGTCCGTGATTCCTACTCCTGCTGACTGTGAATGGCAAGGAGGCTGCTTTTACCATGGTATTGATGACTGCAGACTCAGTGCAGAAAGAGAGACATAGAAGTCTTCTGGAACAAGCCTTAGCCCCACCTTTGCTCCCCTCCCCCAAAGCAACAGCCTAGATAAGGATATTGAAGTGTAGCGGTCATGGCAGGATACAAGTTGAGAAGGACTTATTTTCTTTAAGAGACTGGCCATCAGTGAGTATATAGGAAACATAAATTGGACTCCTCTTTTTTCTTTTTCTTCTTTTTTTGGGGGATCATAAAAGTGGGGGTATACCCCTGGGAGAGCTGGGAAGTGGGGGCACTCAGGATTCATCATGTGAAATTCCCATATAGTTCCTAAAATACTATAAAAAAAAGACCTAAAATGTTCAAATTATCAGTGTTAGACACTATTCATCACTGAGAGAGAGAGAGAGAGAGAGAGAGAGAGAGAGAGAGAGAGAGAGAGAGAGAAAGAGAGAGAACACCCAAATGGGACAATTTAAATAAGCAGAGGGTTATTTTGGCCCATTGATCAGTCCAGGCTTCAGTCCTTGGGCTGCTAGCCTTATCATGGTGAAGGGTGTGGCAGAGGAGGTTACTGTCCTCATGGGTCAGGAAGGAAACAGAGGGAGGAAGCAACCTAAGATAAGCTACGCACACCAAAATCATAACCATGCCCCTGATGACTTACCTCCTGCAGGGAGGCTTCAGTAAATAGTCAGTCCTCCTATGCATCCATCTTGAGATTAATCCACTGAATAAATTAGCACCTCATGCTCCAAACACCTTTCAATACTGGCAACACTTACACGGAACCATTGTACTTGGTTCCCTATCCTTATAACAGGTCAATCCCATTATCTCAAAGTTGAGACTCATGTACTCTGTTCTTGCTTGCACTTCATTACTGTGCATTTAATAATCTAAGAAAGAGTAAATGTAAAGAAATCACAGCAAATCTGTAATACAGAATCCCTGAGAGTTTTTATCAGCCACCACCTGGCAGTTAAGATAGGTATGAGATTAACTCCGTGAAAATTTAACTGAAACACAGTTTGCTGGTTACCAAAGATGTTCCAAACAGAAACAGTACTGTATGGGAAAATATCAGTTTTGTCTCATAATCTTCCTCATTAGTTCAGCCAGGTTTCTGAAAAGACAATAAAAGTGGGCTGAGTAACAACCACTAAAGAGGGTTGTGGGATGTCATATTTAGCAACTCCCCCCCAAAAATACACGCATGCACATGCACATGTACATACACACATACACACACACACACCAAACAGGGTCACACACAGACAGACACAGACGCACACATATACACACACATACACACACACCAAACAGGGGCACACAGACACACACAGACACACCAAACACAGAAACACACAAACAGACACACACAGACACAAACACACACACCAAACACAGAAACACACAAACACACACACAAGAAACACAGAGAAACACACACACAAACAGACATATACAAACAAGCAGACACAAACACAAACACACACACAAAGAATCATGATAATCACTATAGTGATTCCAGACCATGAACAAAATTCAGGTTCTTGTTCAGAATCCTTTTACACCCTTTTGAAATCTCATTTCCCCATCTGTGAAATCACATCCTCCTGATTTTATTTCTCACAGGAAACAGCTGCAAACTATCAATTTTTTATTGAGCACTGTGAACATGACAGCATTATACATAGAAAGAAATATTAATACAAGCTAATACACTGATACTTTTGATTCAGGTAGTGGGCTTGCCTTCCCAGTATTTACTCTTTTGAACAGAAGGACCACAGCCTCCTCCTTTTCCTCCCATCCTGGTCCAATTGCAATGTAAGCCATGAGTTACCTACTTCACATGCACACTCTTTGTCCTGTGAATAAGCCAAAAACGTTGACCAAATATGAGAATGAAGGAAATTGCTTCTACTTCAGTTATTTGCTCATAAGTGGCCCAGCCCATTGAAGAAGGAGCTGTATGCTGCCTGGGGACTGTCAGCCACTTACCAGACCCATGTCTTCTTCTTCCAGGGTCCACAGCCAGAACACATTTCCATCCAGACCCTCCAGCTGCCAGGTGCCATGTTCTCACTCTTGCCCTTGACTTGATGATAAAAGGCGCAGGCGGTGCAGAACGTGCATGAAGAAGCCAGAAGAGCTGCAGAATGCAAGGAGACTCCTCTCCACACCACCCGGAAGGAGAATGGCCGCCAGTCACACCAGTTAGGAATTCCTACTGTGGGTTGGATGTGAGCAGCAAAGGCAGGCCTTTGGTTTGAGCAACTATGTATTCTGTGGTTTCTTTGTTGCAAAAATTATTTTTGTTTGATTTATGCAGGTTTTCTTCCACCTGGAAGGCCAAAAAAATGATTAAGTCAGCTAAATATCATGATGATTTTATTTTAGTTGAGAATCAGAGGTGCCACAATCATAACAAAACACAAAATTGTTTTGTATATTAAAATCCAAAGACTGGAGTCATCTAAAGTCCGGAAGAAGCTCTTAAATGTAAAAAACTTTGATATCTGTCTATCCTACTATCTATTTACATGCATGTACAAATGCATGCGCACAAATATTTATGTTTGTAAAAGTAACTTTTATTCACCTGATTGTCATCTGTCAGATCTTTCTCTGAATCATCACTTTGTCTGCCACTCAATTAATCATCACTTTTAAACATGGCTGCTTCCTTCTACAAACTAACTTTACCTGCATTGTTTGAGATTAAGGTGTGTACTAAGAGCTTGTCTTTATTCCAGCCAGAGGGATTAAAGGTGTATATTCCAACCTGATCACACAGACTTGAGTGTGGATCAAAATTTCTATGTATATGTATGTGTATGTGTATATGTGTGTGTGTGTGTGTGTGTGTGTGTGTGTGTGTGTTGGAGGTATGAAATAAGGACACAAAAGAGAAGACGAAATGGAAAAGACCACATGAAGGGATGTACAGCCCTGGCAATGGCACCGTGACAGCCTGGCAGTAGGATTCTAGGTACCTGAATGTCTCATATTGATTTTAATGCCACTCATTTTCTCAGTGTGAGAAATACTTATGTTAGCCTATATACAAATCATTGGCACTGACAGGGTGGGAAATTGTATACTATATGCTGACATGCAGCAATACAGCCTTCTTTAACACTGGCTCTGTAAAACTTCCTACTACTTAAATAATACTAACCAGCTAATGAGTGACTTTGCTCATTAAGATATTTCTATGGCTACCTTTGTAAAAGTAGAATGTCTTTGTTAGTTTTTGTCAACCTGACAATGGCTGTCTCATGATGGAAAGGCTGGGAATCCAATAAGTGTTCATTCCATGAGACTTATTGTCTCTTAGTCTTAATCTGATACCATAGCCCAAAGGGATTCCCGGAGAGCTACTAGTTTCAGCCTATATTGGAATCCCAAAGAAATTTCATTTAATACTATCTATGACAATAGAATAAGAGATGAGCTGGGCAGTGGTGGTGTACGCCTTTAATTCTAGTACTAGGGAGACAGAGGCAGGTGCATTTCTGAGTTCGAGGCCAGCCTGGTCTACAAGTGAGTATTAGGACAGTCAGGGATACACAGAGAAGCCTTGTCTCGAAAAAAAACCAAATAACAACAACAATAGAATAGATGAACTTGCTAGCTAGAGTGAAGGGAAGCAGGCCAAGAGCAAAAAAATTCTTTCTTCTGCATTCTTTTTGTTGGTTGCCACTGGCAAGTGGGGCCCAGATTTAGGACGGTTGTTCCTTCTTCAGGTAATCTGATTAAGAAAATTCCTCAGGGGCTGGGTGTTCATGCCTTTAATTCTAGCACTTGAGAGATAAAAGGGGCAGGTGGAACTCTGCGAGTTCAGGGCCAGACTGGTCCTCATAGAAGTTCTAGGATAGCTAGAGCTACCTGGATGGATCATGAGATAGAGAGAGAAAAAAAAAACTGGAGAAAGACAATCTTTCTTTCACAAATACTCTCTGTTGCTTAGGCTGTAGTTGATTCCAGTTGTAATCAGGTTGACAACTAGGACGAGTCATCATACCAACCACTTGAAAGACTGCTTAGATTTTGCATGTTAGTATAGTATTGAAGCTATAGAAACCTGTAGCTGAGATATTTCTAGATATACGCATGTATACAGAACAGGAATGTATGTATTTGACTACTAAAACTCCTTACAAGTAAGTTTATAATAACATTTTCTTTAATACCCCCAATTGAAAACAACTAGAAGGAATAAGTAAATAAATGAAAAAAGTAAATGGATAAACCAATTCTATTACATGGCTAAATCTGTGCAATAAAATAACATACAGTAGTCCAGGTGTGGTAGCACATGTCTTTAATCCCAGCACTTGGGAGGCAGAGGCAGGTAGATCTCTGTGTGTTTGAGAACAGCCTGATCTGCAAGGTGAGTCAGGTCAGACAGGGCTCTGTTACACAGAGAAACCCTGTCATGAATAACCAGACCAAACTGAAAAAAATAAAGTCCTTGAACAAAACCATATAGTAATAAAAATGAATAATGCAGTCCTGCTATCTACAAAATGAATAAATTTCACAACAGTAATATTGGGAGAAAAAAAAAGGTGTGAACTATCAGATACGATAGGTCTCATCTGTGTACAATGAGCATATTCCAGAAAGTGAGATGTGTATATTGTTTTACTTCAAGGTTGTAAGAACCCTGTAATGACAGGGATAATAATTGTGAGGAGACAGGGCTAAGAATTTTAGTAACATTCCATTTTGCCTCAGGGCAGTGTTTATGCCTATATACTTTTAATTTCTATCCTTTAAAGCATCAATATAAAGTCATTGTTGTAATAAAGAAAACTCTTGATAAATCTAGATTCAGCGTTAGCCTTTGCTAGAGCCAATATGGTGTTTGCTTTCTGCTCTCAAGATTAGAAGTGTTTGTCTTCATAATTATTCAGTTATGAATATATAGAAATATTCTGGTCACACCACTAAATGACTTGAAACGGTGACTTTTTTTTTAAGCAGTCACACAGCTAACCCACATACCACTGCTGTCTTTCCACAACCCAATAATTCCACTCATCTTTTCTTCCAGCTTAAACTAAAAAGAATGTCTATTTCCACTGCTCTTCCCCATCACATTTGCATTGCCCCGAAAGTAGGAATTTTCCATTCTCTAAAAAGTGAGAATTTCATTTCACTTCCTTTTTAATGATCTCTTTCATATTAATAGTTCAATACATTTTTAGATAAGTTTGTTATCACTGTGGCAGAATATCTCACACAAACAACTAACTGGAGTAAAGATTGTTTTAAGATCATAGTTTGGGAGAATTTCAGCCCATCACAAAATCTGTGACTTCTTCATGGAGTGGTAAGAGGCGAGCAAAGAGGTTTGCTAGACCATAACCAAAGACAGGCATATGCTTCAAAGTCCCGTACTGCCCTATACCTTCTATCTAGGATTCATGTCCCAGAAGAGCAATCACTTCCCAAAACAGTGACACTAGCTGGTGAGCAGATGTATAAACACATGGGTCTATGGGGGCCATTCAACCTATGACACATGTAGGTAACTAGATGTTTGCAAAGATGACAAAATTTAGGAGTAGTAAAGTAGGAAAGATTTGACTGTCCCAGCCTGCCCTGCGCGGGCCAACGAGAGCCAGCCCAGTGACTCACCTCTGCCGCGCTAACTCTTCGCAGCTCTTCCCATCACACACGCTCACCCCCGGTTCGAGATGGCGGCGGCGGCGGCGGCGGCGGCGGCAGCGGCGGCGGGGGACTCAGACTCTTGGGACGCGGACACGTTCTCTATGGAGGACCCGGTGCGGAAGGTCGCGGGCGGCGGCACGGCCGGCGGGGACCGCTGGGAAGGCGAGGACGAGGACGAGGACGTGAAGGATAACTGGGATGATGATGATGATGAAAATAAAGAGGAAGCAGAAGTCAAACCAGAAGTAAAAATTTCAGAGAAGAAAAAAATAGCAGAAAAGATAAAAGAGAAAGAACGGCAGCAGAAGAAAAGGCAAGAAGAAATTAAAAAGAGGTTAGAAGAACCTGAAGAATCTAAAGTACTAACACCTGAAGAGCAATTAGCAGATAAACTCCGGCTAAAGAAATTACAGGAAGAGTCAGACCTTGAATTAGCAAAAGAAACTTTTGGTGTTAATAATACCGTTTATGGAATAGATGCTATGAACCCATCTTCAAGAGATGACTTCACAGAGTTTGGAAAGTTACTAAAAGATAAAATTACACAATATGAAAAATCACTATATTATGCCAGTTTTTTGGAAGCCTTAGTTCGGGATGTCTGTATTTCATTGGAAATTGATGACTTGAAAAAGATTACCAACTCATTGACTGTGCTCTGCAGTGAAAAACAGAAGCAAGAAAAGCAAAGCAAAGCCAAAAAGAAGAAGAAAGGCGTGGTTCCTGGAGGGGGATTAAAGGCCACCATGAAAGACGACCTGGCAGATTATGGTGGATATGAAGGAGGCTATGTACAAGACTATGAAGACTTCATGTGACACTTTACCTTCTGCTGTCTTCTTTCTTTGCCCACAATCCCTTCAACATGTAGCACAACCTCCTTTCCTTTCAGTTCTGCCAAATGCTACAATCAGAAGTGCAGTATCTTTGTGCTGGTTACTTAACCCCTTGACACTCAGGTGCTAATGTGCAAATGAGGGAACTTGGATCTTGTTGCCAAGGGGTTAAAATTGGGAACCTCAGTTGCTACTAAATCATAGTTTAAAAACAAAACAAACCTAATAATGTTGTCATTGTTGCTATCCGATTCCATAGCAGCAGTCACTAAATTGGAAACAAAGGTTGCAACATGACAAAAAAAAAAAGTGTAGTATTTACCAGCACCATTCAGTAATACAGCCTTAACCGTACCTCCTTGAACTACTTCATAACTTGTCGAGAAAAGCAGTTTGCAGCAAGGGCATGTGGGATGCACCTAGTATTAAAATTGCTTTGTCTTAAAATTGAGGTGAGGATATTAAAAACGTGTGAAGAAGACTGCTTATCTCAGAGTGAAGATAACTGTGGCTGAAAAGTACTAGTTTGATACTTAAGATTTTAATGACCAAAACCCTCCGACTTGGAAGCTGAAGAAGGTAAACTTCTCCATTATTACAGTGCAAGTGGTGGACTCTCCAGTGCATTGCCTGTCTAGTTATTTATCAGCCTGTTTCTATTGATGGAGGACTTCATATGGGGGAGGGAACTCTGTTTCTGTTTGCCTGATTCAAGTGTCTGAGAAACAAATGTTCTAGGCTGCAGTGGGAAAACTTTGAACAGGGTTTTGGCGTTTCCTTTTCTTTATAAAACGTGCTCAGCAAACTGCACCAGTTACCTACAGTTTGGTAAATTGTTATGTTAACAATTATGACATCTGCAGTGTTTTATAAAGCAACTAATTTAATAAAATCACTATTGTGAGGACTTAAATTTTGTGTTATATCCCAAGAGATAGTTGAGAGTACAGAATGCCACTCATGGGTGGGGGTCTCTACTCACTAAAGCTAATCAATGCTTGATGTAGTCACAGCTTTGAATGTTTGTGTCTTCAACAGTTACAGAGCCTTCCTACTCTTAATTATTTTGTTGTTTAGATGCTAAGGCTCAATTAAGTACCTAGGACTATTTATTTGTAGTAATGGAGCCTGTTACTAAGTTTATTGCTGTAAGCATAAATTGGATTACATCTTAAATAATTTACCCAAACTTGTGTACCCCTCACCCCAGGTTTTCACAATCAGAACAAAAAATGTTTTTGATTTCTCTTCCATAGGCAATAGGAATCTCAAAGCTCTGTAGACTACTAAGTGGAGAACAGGACCATCTAAATGACATGAATTAGTAGGAGGTGTGACTACACAGCAATAACTCCAGTAAATACTGTTGAAGGTAGACAAGGGCTAAGATTTCCTCAGCAGTAATAATGACACTGAAATAAAAACTATTTTATTATAGAAAGTTCAGTTTCTAACTCATGAAAATGTATCACGTGTTCCTTAACTGTGTAAATAAGATTAAATTGCTTTGAAACTGGAACCTGCAGGTACAGGCGTTCTTTAACCACTATTGTTTCTCTGATGTAGAAGCCACTCTAACAAAACACTTCTGATCTCAATACTAATTTTTCCTCCGTTCCCTACAGCCACAAACGACTAGTGCAGTATGGTATATTTCTGGGCTTTTCAACTCAAATGGGGGTAAAGATCTCCAAATACTTTATTAGGATTGAACATCCCTTAGAGCTGTATAGGTACAAGCAAGCAATCAGGCGCCTTTCCAATCTTCTAACCTGCGAGCATATCTTTAAGGCAGCATCCCGTCTGAGGGTCCTTCAGAAGCATATTTACAATTTCAAAAAATTTGTGTTCATATGCCAACTTGTAATACAGGTAGATATCTTCACAATATGAAAGTAACTTCTTCAGGTTTTCTGTGACCCTGTCGGTAGGCTGGTGTTGTTTATATCTACACAAAAGATGTATAAGTACAGGTTAAATACTGTATTGTCAATGAGAGGGATCAACTCCACCACCACTATCTGCAGAGGTTGGGATTTTGTAGCTTAGGAAATTGTCAAACTAGTATTGGGTCTTGATGAATTAATTTCATTAAAGATAAATACGTGTACCCACATACTAAATGTAGTACTACTGTAAAAGGCACTTTTGCTAGGGTTTTTGGCTCATAAGCAACATTTTTTTTTTTAAACCACCCTGACTGTCCTGGGATACACTAGCACTGACTGAGGCAACTGCTGGGATTGCCGTCAAGTTTAAATACTTACTTTTTGGAAATGTCTTCAAATATATTGGGTCTTAGTAACTTCTGCTGCTTAAATTCTTCCAAATAACTAAAGTCTCCTTTAAGAATCACTTGTTGGTAGAGTACTTCAGCCCAGTCAGGAACAAAGTCATAGGCCTCAGCTACAATAGAAGCCTGCAAAGGATGGGCATGGTGGGAGGGGCCGTTAGAGCCTGGGCTGTGGTGACTGTCAGAGACAGTTCTACACACAGTGAGTTATGATGAACATAGTGCTAAATGCTCTGTCTTGGGTCGTTTAAAGTCTTATTGATTGGCATTTCCCTCCCATAAAACTCATGCAGTAACTTGTTTTTAGTCTTCCTTACAATGGACAGCAAAACTGCTGAGATGTGAATTATTTCCATAACTCAACTGTGTGAGGAGCAGGGAGAAAAGCTGGTGCTAGGACATTAGTACTTTTTATTTTTTGTTTTTCAAGATGGGGTTTCTCAGTGTAAGAGCCTTGCTTCTTTGGAACTTACATTGTGGACCAGGCTGGCTTTAAACTCAGAGAGTTCTGTCTGCCGCTGCTTCTGCCTCCTTAGTACTGGGAACTGAAGAAGTGGCCACTATGCCTGGCCAGTCCCTTTTATTTTAAAGGCTAGAACTGATCTCTGGGAAGACCATTCCAAGAACACAATCTGGAAAGACTTAAGAGGATAGGCAAAGGATACCTGACCCATAACTGACAAACATCAAAATTCTCCATCCTTTGCCCAAATCATGTGTTAGAGATGTATATCAATCAGTAGTGGCTGGGAGTGTGCCTTAAGTAGTGCATTTGTGAAGACCTCAGTTTGGCCTGAATCACTAAAAGCACACACATCCATCTCACATTGCCTCCGCATGGTACTAATAGCTAAATTGGGAGAACTAGCCCTGAAAGGTCAGACTCAGCCCCTGGGGCCAAGAGTGAAACACCACAGGATGAGCAGGCATGCTGGCAGTACTTGCCCGAGTATTCTTACCTGGTAGAACCGAGGTAGGGTCATGATACAGTCCATTAGCTTCTGATGGCCCAAGTTGATAAGCATTGTATTCTGGCCACTGTTGAGAAAGTGAATCTGTAGTGTTATCAACTTGGTGAGCCGGTTACAGTGCAGGGCCTGTCGAACACAGGAGTCCTGAGGGACAAGGGTGGAGGAGACACAGGAAGGGAGAACTTTATTGTTACCGTCCCTTCTGTTCTCTGACCTTTGCTTAATTCATTATACACTCCCTCTTCGCTGGAAGAGCCCAAGCCAAAGTAATTCCTAGTACTGCCAAGGCTGGAGGCCAGGCTAGAATAACACTGGTTACCTTGGCGTAACTCTCTGCTGCATCCAACATCAGAGTCAGGGCTTTAAGCAGGAGCTGTTTTAGTTGGGCTCCATCCTTGAGGCTTTCCTCTGTAGAATAAAGGACAGTTGTTAGAAAGCTCAGTGGCTCAGATCCACTCAGTGATGGCAGGCTAGATGGGAAAAACATCCTAGGTATATTCACAAGCAGGTGTGTTCACTCGGGTGAAGGCTGGTGAGAAATATATGCCCTAATAGAATGTAACTCCTAGGTTTGGTGGATGACACCTTAGCATGTTCAGTCCTAAGGTTCAAATGTTTCTGTGAACTGTCATCTTCTGCCACCTGGACTGCTCCCCAGAGCTCCTAAGACTCCTAAGACTGCACTTACCCCAGGGCTGAGACTCAATCAGCTTCAGTTGGATGCAGGCCGCTGCCTCGTGATTCTCTCCTATCTCCCGGCACATACTGAAGCACAGGGCAATCATATTGTGCTTTTCGCTGTCTCCAGGGCGGCAACGTTTGATGTAGTCTAGTAGGGCTGTCTTCAGGGTGCCGGTCTGCCCAGAAAAAAGGGTATATCTAAGGTCTCAGCCAGGGACCACAGGAGAGAATCAACTGAGTCCATTGGTTTTATAAAGTGTTTAAAATACCCAATGAAAGGTAAATGAATAGAATGGAAATGACAATAAAATCTTAAGCTGTCTTGAAAAAAAAAAAAAAAAGTAGGAAAGATTTAAGACGGTCTCCCTGTCATCTCTGTGCTTAGTTATGACATTTGTCTCCCCCCAAAGTGTTTAATTATTAATTTAGTAACCAGAACATTCATCACAAATGAATTGCTGCTTGTAAGTCACTCTCCTTGGTTTGCATGTATTTCTTCTTCTTCTTTTTTTTTAACTTCTATCCCACACATCAGGTGAAATTTCACTAGGCTGGAAATTAAATATTTATTGTGTACCTTTCTCCCCAGACCCTACAAATTATATGAGTACATGAGTAGATACTGTCATGATGTACCAATTCCAATATTTCCAAATGTTTGAGGAAGGGACAAGAAGAAACAGATAGATAGATAGATAGATAGATAGATAGATAGATAGATAGATAGATAGATAGATAGATAGATCTAACAAGTAGGCAACAGCAGATCCTGTCCACTGTGAGGTTTCTCTGAGCTTGTCGTCCTCTAAGAGTTTCACACACAAGATTTTCATGTAAGCTGTCTTATCTCCATGTTGCAGCTAAAATTAAAGGCTCAAAGATGTTTTAAAAACTAGAAGTTTAAAATCTAAATTCAGATTTGTGTCAAAGTCATTGACTCATTCAGTGACCCAATAAGCATTTGGGGAGCACTTGTTCTGTTGGGTCTAACTTCTAGACCTAACCCCACCCCCAACCCCCTGTGACAAGCCACCTCTGCTGGCAAAAATCACTCTCTCCTCCTTCCCCATTTTTTTTCCATTCTTACCACTGGTCAGCAGGAAATCTTCCAGCTTATTATTTAAAAGTGTTAAGAGAGTGACATTGCGATTGAGTGACCAAAGGTACAAGTTGCACTTGTGTGCTGTACATCTTAATTCTGTGACTGGAAAGGTGTTTAAAAGTGGCAGCCCCATTCTGCCAGAAAGGGCAAGAATAGCCATGACTCTGACCTTGAGTGGATGGAGTTAGCATGGGTCAGGGCAAGAAATCAAGTTGAGGAATCCAGTTCTGTTAATTCCACAGGAACTAGAAGGTGACTCAAAGAGAAAAAACATGTTTTCACCTTTTCCTTAGTCCATTTGTGTTTGTTATCAACTTGTAGCCTGTTTATTCCTACTCTGATTCCAGATTATACCTGTATTTCTACCAAAGAATCATATTTAACTGAAAATCACCAGTGTTTTCTCCAGAGAGCCAGGTTTTACAGATAGAAAAAGCAAGGTAATTGTCTTAGAGTATTAGCATTAACTCTTCTTTGAAAGCCTGTCCTATAAAATTCTGTGCTTAAGCCATATGGACCTGTGATAATTTTTTTTAGTCTTTTAATTTGCTACTTTTATTTCACTAAAGATTATAGGTCTTATAGGTCTTTTAAAATTGCTTACTTGATCTTTATTTCACTTTGGTAAATGGAATGCATCAAGAAAAAAAAATCAATTTCTTTTTGATTTTCCAATTTGTTTGGTAACAGGTTTTTAAAGTTTGTCATTAAACTCTGGATTTCCTTGGTGTCTCTTTTTATATCCCCCATTTTCATCTCTAACTTTGTTAACTAGTATGATTTCTCTCTCTCTACCCATCTTAATTTGGTTATGGCATTGTCAATCTAAAAGATTTTCTCAAAGAACTAACTTTTGTTTTCATTGATTTTTGGTATTGTTCTGTTTCCATTTTACTGATTCCAGTCCTGAGATTGGCTGGGAAGATCTGTGTGACCCAGTGGAGAGGTGGGCAGAGGGGATGAGGAGGCTGCTACAGGCAATCTCCTGTAGATATAGGGTGAAACTAGGAATGAGGAATTGGAGGAGAGGAGGAAGATGTGTAGATCCACATTTAGGCTACTTGCTTTCTAGCTGGAGTGGCCTGTAGATTCTCAGGGAATGCCTGCTGGAGTCAGGGACTGGGATAAAGCAATGAGTAGAGAGGGTGGAAGGTTAGAGGGGAAGATCTACTGGAGATGGGGCTGGGATGGGGGCTGGAAAGCTGAAGCAGGTCATCCGCTATAGAGCAGGGAGTTAGGCTGGGCGATTGGATTTGAAGAAGCAGAACGAACAGTGGAGATCTGTTGTTAGCCTCCCTGATTCCCCAGACAGACTCCTACATTGTTGTTTTAAGAAATAAAAGGAGAGCATAAATGTTATGCTCTCTTTGGATTGTTGGGGAGTGTGTGCTAACAAATCAGAGCTCTGAGTATTAAGTTAAGCTCAGGAGAATGCCTCTGTGAACTAGTATAATAAAGCCCCACAACAAAGACATGTCTGAGATTCCATTATAAAGGAGGAAAATCCAATGGCTTTGTTTTGCTAGTTTTAAAGATTAAACAAACAAACAAAAAAGCTTCAAGCAATATTATCCTTTTACTTTGATCATAATAAAAAATGTTCCAGATACCTCATGCAGACAAGAAGTCAAGGTCTGAACTTCTAAATTTCATCCTCGCGTCCCTCCAAACATTTTCAAAGGCTCATTTTCAAAGGAACCTAATCAGACACAAGACACACATAGATATCATAGTCCCCTTCCCTAAGTTTTGCATTCCCTCTTCCCCTAAAGTTAGGTACTGTTTTCTTTCTCAAGGTAGTTGATATTTCTATTCACCTACTTATAAATTGATGAAGCTGATTCTTTCAACTTTCATGTCACACTGGCTTGACATCGGGAGCCTAAATAGGTACCATATAGTTTGAAAGTAGGGTAACAGTTCCCATGTTAACCTCCCGCTTGCCACTCATTGAGTGACCGTAAGCAGGCTGCTTACCCTATCAGACACTCAATGACTTTACTCATGGAATCGGAATTGGTAGTGGTACCCTCTTCCATGAATTACTGAATGACTAAATGAATCTCTATGTGTAAAGTACCTAGGTAGTATGCACATTCTGTGAACTTACAACAGTGTTAGCTGTAACTACAATCAGTAAGCTTTGTGGCACCTTCAGGAAATGCTTTCGAGATGACTTCACTCATCCTTCAGGATAACATGGGTCTGCCTGATAGTTAATCTCACTAGTCCCTTTAAGGAACATCTGGTCTAGTTTTCAATCCAAACAATATCAGTTAGATGACTCAGCCAGGCCATGACTAAATAAGGCAAACATTTTCTAATTCAACTTTATTGCTGACCGACGTGTTTATTTTTCTCTGCTCAGGGCCAGAGACAATGTTAAATCAGGTTGTTCATTCATTTTGTTTCGCAGACAGGGAGTGTTTAAGCTAAATACACGAATCTAGACAAAATATTTTAGGAGAAAATAATCACCATCCATATTCTGTTGGAGTTTATCAGGCAAATCCCAATTATTTTGTTTAATAGCTCTTCTCCCATGGAGATGGAAGATGGAGCCAATGGAACTGATGTGTCTGTCTATGCTGTGGGTGCACAGCATTGCTTACTCTCAGCCTGTTGTTCTAATAACCACCACACCCCTAGAGACTTTCCAATTAGTACAGATCCTTCTGCTCCATAAGAATTATAGAGATAAAGAGACATTTGATGCTGTCTGTAATTCAACCACGATATCTGAGAGAGGACATAATTTAAACTCAAAGTTAAGAGCTGACTTACTGAAAGTCACATAACACGTTTAGAAAAATACCTAGACCACTGCTCTATGACCTAATTCTCCAGGCTCTGTGTTCCACATGACTCCAGCATTCCTAAACTCGATTGCTTGCAATACCAGATAATGTCTTGGCACAGTGAGTTCATAGCTATGTTGAACTGGAGTTTCTTCTGTTGTCCATTTGCAAACTGAAAAGGAAGACCAAAGTTCTTCCCCATCACGGCCATCTGGATACCATATGTAATTTTTTTGACCCTTTGAGAAAAGTGAAGTTTTAGGTGTGGTCACACACCAGCCTACGTGAGCAACAAGTCACTGCGTGTGGGGGGAATTTGAACTATCTTATTACTAAAGATTCAGGATTGTGAAGTCATAGACTAAGTGCTCTAAAAGAGTACTTTCATTTATTGCTAGAAAGAGTTCATGCCTTAGCTAATATTATTTCCACTCTTGTATGGGGCCAGAAAGCTGTGTGACTAGGAGAGCCAGTCTGGAGAAAGCATGAGGTTGAGACATGTCCAAACCCTGAAAAATCTCATCCTGAGACCAGCAGAACTTGGGACTGATTTCCCCTTGCTCTGGGCTGCATATTGTAGCACATTTAAGTCTTAAAACCCCACCTCCACCTCCCTTGAGGTAGCGTGGTGCCCAAATTACAGATTTAGTAGTCTTCCTTCCTATAAGGGCATGTCCAGCAAGCACCTGGGATTCTTCGTGCAAATGAAACATTCCCCGCACCCCAGTTCCAGCCAGTGACGTACATTCACCCCAGAGACTCCTACTCACTTCCCACAGTTTTTACAGCCCTTTTTCACCCCCAATAAAGTGAACTGTTTCACTGAAAGCTGTCTTGGAGACAGCTTTTTCTCCTAGCACTGACCAAGGTTCTGTGTAACCCACCTGCCTGGCTTAGCTTCATTCCTTCCAGGCTGAGCTTTTGCACAACTGTGCTCCTGAACAGAGAAGAAAGTAAGAGAGTCAAGTGAAGTTGCCTCAGGCCCCACAGTTGTGGAGGTTCAGAGTTCCTTGATCACCCGTGGTAGCTTTATCACAAGCCTTTATTTAGGGGTCTGTTGTTGTTTCTGGTTTGTGGCTGCTGGTGTCCTTGGAAGAACTGTCTGTTCTTCATCTTTATATTTTGAAATCCACGTGGATGTACCAGGTTTATGGTCTGGATAATATATTTTTGATTACTCTATTTTATTTATTTGCAGAGTACACAACTGTTAGATGCTTGGCATTGTCCTAATAATACGTGTCTAATGTGTATATATTTCCTTAGTCTCCACTACAATCCAGTGAGTTCAGTAACATTAACTTGTAAACCAAGGAACTCAAACACGTACTTTGTACCATATGTTTAATAAATGGCAAACTGTTAGGGATTGCTCTTTATTGTTGTGATAGACATCATGACCAAATGAAGCTTGCAGAGGAATGGGCGTATTCCATATTTAAACTTACTGTCCATCTGAAAGAAGCCTGGGTAGAGAATCAAAACAGAAACCTGGAGTTGAGAATCCAGGGAGGAAAGCTGCTTACTGGCTTGCTCACCTTTGCATATATGTATATATATGTATATGTATATATGTATATGTATATATATCTCCCAGGACTAGGTACCTAGGGTTAGCACCAACCACAGTGGGTTGGACCCTCCCACACCTATCATTAAGAAACACACACACACTTGCCTATAGGCCAGCCTTATGGGACAATTGAGTTCCAGTTTACCAGATAACTCAAGCTGACAAAAACAAAAAGAAGCAAGCAAACAAACCAAAAACAAACCAAAAACCAAAACAAAACCCTAACTAGTACATATGTTCCATCACAAAAGTTGTTCTCTTTCTATCTCCTCCCCCCTCTCTTCTCTCCCCTCCCTCTCCTCCATCTCTCTGTCTTTCTTGCTCTCAGATCTACCTGTGTTACCCTGGAATCACCAGGGGTACACCAATGGTCTCAACCTGAAAATTACTGCTGTAGAATTATGGGTATCGTTTTCTTTTAAAACTTTCATCTTAAGTTAGCCTATCACCAACTTTAGGAATACTTGCATCAAAAAAAAAATTTTTTTTTTCAGTTTTTCGAGACAGGGTTTCTCTGTATAGCCCTGGCTGTCCTGGAACTCACTTTGTAAACCAGGCTGGCCTCGAACTCAGAAATCCGCCTGCTTCTGCCTCCCAAGTGCTGGAATTAAAGGCGTGCACCACCACGCCCGGCTTCAAAATATGTTTTAAAGACAATCCAGAAAAAGATTCTTTCTTTAACCCAAGGAAAGACTTTGGTTGTATAGTAATCCTTCTTTGGATTGTACTTGGAGATATATATCTTTACATGAACAAGAAGCATCTGTAAGATTACATTAAGGGCATTGGTTTGGTAGTTAGTTACTCTTTGAGTGAACTAAGCTTATTCTCTACAAATTAGTACTAAAAGAATTGCCTCTGTCTTGTGACTTAGGAACATGCTAATTTTACACTGGTTTACTTAGTAGAGAAACAAAATATGTGATGTAATATAGCTGCGACCACACAGTCTGATCAAGGTCACATTCACTTTTTACGATACATGGAAAGTATAGAGAAGAGCAGCACATCAGAGTATGGAGAAGTAGGGAAGACGATTGGGTGGGAAAGAAGAGAGTGACGAGTGACGATGGGTTCTCTAACAGGCCCAAGCACTAGACACGTGGCACTGACAGGCCTTGCTCTCCTCACTTCTCTCTCCAGTTAAATACGATTCGGAGATTTTTATTAAAATTATTTTTTTAAAAAGTATTCCATATGTTTTATTTCTTCTTTTGTAACCAACAACAAACCCGTTCAGGACGTGTATCTATCATCTGATAACCTATATGGACCTGCCTTCCACAACAACCTGGGAACTTTCAAAATAGAATCCACGTATGCTTTTAGGAGCCAAAACAGATGAAGGTTTGAGGTTGGCTCTGGTTTAACTTTATCTGTAACCAGAACAAAACAAACAAACAAACAAATAGCAATGATAACAGCAACACCCAAAGAGGAACAATCATTCTGAGTTTCCACTTTCTACCCTGATTGTGGTGCTCAAAGTCTCACATTCCAGAACATTCTTCAATCCTGGCAAGGAGCACACCCGGTCATTCTAAGTTACCTGCTTTAGATTCTTAAAGAGGACAGAACCCTGAATGCCCTTAGTAATGGAACAACCAGAGTGGATTAAAAATGGGATCTTGCATCTGGCCCAGGGCTCAGGCTCCGGCTGCTGGGCGAGGTGGGACCTGGGAAGTCTGACTGTGGGGACCCCATGCCTCCCTCCAGGAGGGCGTTGGACTGTGAGAAGCCACAGGACCCTGCTCTGGAGGTGGGGAGTCGCTGTCTGAGGTCCCAGTGGAACTGCTGGAATTGGTTCAGGGTCTCCAGAACTTCAAGGAGGCCAAGGACTACAGATTCTCAGGCTCTTGACATCCCAGAAGCCGCTGTATGCCTCAGAAGAACTGAGAACAGAGTGCACCCCCCCCCAACACACACACACACTCAGGGCTGGCTCTAGCCTGGGGCTGAGGGGAAAGGGGCAGGAGGGGAGGGTTCCTGCTCCTTGTCTTGCTCAATCGGAGGCTTGGGTTAGTTGAAATCGTCTGGGAACGCTGAGAGGCTTCCTGTGGGAGATTAGAAGCGGCTTGTTAGAGGAAGACCTGCTCCATTGCTCCAGCATGGCGGATCCCAATGAGAAGAGATAGGAGTAAGAGAGTTGGAGCAAGATGGTAAGAAAGTGAGGAGGGGGAAAACAGCAGCTTTTATAGTGAGCAGTTGCCAGGTAACTGTGAGGGTGGAGTCCAGAAAGAATGCCAGGAGCTTGGGGCGTTGCCCTAAGTGACTTATAGCCACACACCTCTGTGTGGGTGGTTGTGGGAGGTTGTAGCTGTGACCGGAGCCAGGGGCCTAAGGGGCGTGGTGGCTGAACACCTGCTGTTCCTTGCAGGCAGAAGTCTCCTACTGGGTCTCTGAGGTTCAAAGCCTGCACTTGATCTGGAGACCAGGCTGCCTGTGCACACAGCTCACTGCCCCACAAACCAGAGAGAAAAGGTACTTGTAGAGTGTGGTGCCTTACATGTAGGGGTGGAAGCCATAGAAAGAAGGAAGAGCATAGAAAACATCAAAGTAGCCACACTGGAAAGTGTGTGTGGGGGGGGGGGGGAACCACTTAGATTTCCTAATTTTTAAAAACTTTCTCTTTCCCAGTGAGCATTTTATTTAAGACAACACAATGGGAGCTTCCTAGCTCTTATGAATCCACTCTAAAAACACAAAGAAAAAAACTGAAATGTAGGTCTAGTATCTAACCTCTGTGGAGGCTACTATCTTTGTTTTTCTTTCCTTTCAAATTTCCACTGGGGAGAAAGGAACCCAAACATTGACAGGCAAGGTATTCCTCCTGGAATTAAAGTGCCCTGGTCACTTGTTCCATGTGGTGAAATTGGTATGGACTGGTTCTGGGACTTCTTTGCCTTCTTTGTCATTGTTGCACACAGGGCAATGGAGGTCGTGAGCTAAGGGCCTCTTGAGCACTCTCCCCAGGGTGAGGAGCATGGATTACTGGAGGTGGAGCCTTTAATATGGAGCACACACTGAGTTGGGAGCAAGCAGTTACACATTATGATAAACTCACATGAATGTGGTAATAACGCACCACGCTGCAGTTTGTCCTTCCCACATCAACTCATAGTGTAATAGTAAACACTGAGCAAGAACATGGTTTTTATCTCTGGTCACAAACAAGGTTACATTATTTTTCAAATGAAAATTAAAGTTATTTTTGCCTTTCTCCACTCTGTTAAAGAGAAGTAAATTTTATGGAACCTTGTAACAAGGTCTTTTGGCATTCACACCCACTCCAGAACCTCAGTGAATTCTGGCTTTTGAAATCCTAATAATTTGAATGATACTGTCCAGCGCTGTGTTCTCTTTAACAATCGGTTTTCTAGCTGGGATCAGAGAGCAGTATGTTTCAACATTCTAGTCATCCCAGACACACAGAGGAAAATGTGTGGTCAGCTGGCAGGATCACCAGTGGCTCACACATTGGCCTTTAGGGAAAACTGATCAGATTCTAATCCAGCTTTGTTTTGCCCCATACTTGTCATGTAACCACAGAAATATTTTAACTTGAAGCTTTTGTCTGTATGTGTAATAAAGAATAATGACCTTGACTCCCTGGAGCCTTGGTGAGGTTTAACACAGACCTCCGATCATGTGGGAACTGAAGAATGAATGTACTCAGCTGTCACTGGGCTCTGATAGTTTTTTATTTTCCCTTATCCATGTTCCAGCCCCCAAAGAGCATGGTTCCTTCCTAGAAGGCAACACAGGATTGATCGCAGCCTTAAGCCTTTGAGAAGCCCCCTACTTTCAGGAAGCATAGCACAAACTTTACTAGGTCTTTCTAAACCCCACAAAATTCTACCATGCTTCTTGTCTCTGCTCATCACAGAGTTACTTAAAATTCCCTGAGTTACTTAAAATTCAGGCCAATTATAATGTTTCTCTTAACTCTGATTATTATCTAAAAATCAGACTAAACAAACAAACATCATTGTAAAAATCAGTAGTGTTAAGAACAACTATATTTGGGAGGGATACAGCTTTGCAAAGTAATGTCTGTTTGGAGCCAATAGATCCAGCTGCCCCTCATTACAGACAGCCAGTCTGTAGCAGGGTGTACTAGGTAGCATTTGCCAACTTTTAGTGAGTGTATTAACTTTATGGGTTTCGACACAATGGCCCAATGATCACACCACCATTGACCTATATACTTTCTCTAGTGACAGTTCACTTTTTTGTTTAAATTGTTTGGAGAAAATTTTAAGTAAGTACTAATGGCAAATCAGCCTTTGGAAACAACTGATCTAATCCACACATCACCAAGCATCTGTAAATGAGGGACCGGAGACTATAGGTCAGACCTTCATAGCATTTCTGTTTGGCATGGTACACTGTCTCTGTGAATTCTGTCCTAGACGGGACCTACTCTAGTTAGACTGACACATTTAGGAAGATCTCACAGAACTATCTGTGCTTAATTGAGGTCTCATAAGAACAACTAAGGAATTGACTTCATGTTAGCAGCTTCTTTTTTTTTTTTTTGAATTTTTTTTAATTAGGTATTTTCCTCATTTACATTTCCAATGCTATCCCAAAAGTCCCCGATACCCACCCCCACAATCCCCTACCCACCCACTCCCCCTTTTTGGCCCTGGTGTTCCCCTGTACTGGGGCATATAAAGTTTGCAAGTCCAATGGGCCTCTCTTTGCAGTGATGGCTGACTAGGCCATCTTTTGATACATATGCAGCTAGAGTCAAGAGCTCCGGGGTACTGGTTAGTTCATATTGTTGTTCCACCTATAGGGTTGCAGTTCCCTTTAGCTCCTTGGGTACTTTCTCTAGCTCCTCCATTGGGGGCCCTGTGATCCATCCAATAGCTGATTGTGATCATCCACTTCTGTGTTTGCTAGGCCCCGGCATAGTCTCACAAGAGATATCTGGGTCCTTTCAGCAAAATCTTGCTAGTGTATGCAATGGTGTCAGCATTTGGAAGCTGATTATGGGATGGATCCCTGGATATGGGAATCACTAGATGGTCCATCATTTCTTCACAGCTCCAAATTTTGTCTCTGTAACTCCTTCCATGGGTGTTTTGTTCCCATTTCTAAGAAGGGGCAAAGTGACCACACTTTGGTCGTGGTTCTTCTTGAGTTTCATGTGTTTAGCAAATTGTATCTTATCTCTTGGGTATCCTAAGTTTCTGGGCTAATAAACACTTATCAGTGAGTACATATTGTGTGTGTTCCTTTGTGATTGGGTTACCTCACTCAGGATGATGCCCTCCAGGTCCATCCATTTGCCTAGGAATTTCATAAATTCATTCTTTTTAATAGCTGAGTAGTACTCCATTGTGTAAATGTATCACATTTTCTGTATCCATTCCTCTGTTGTGGGGCATCTGGGTTCTTTCCAGCTTCTGGCTATTATAAATAAGGCTGCTATGAACATAATGGAGCATGTGTCCTTCTTACCGGTTGGGACATCTTCTGGATATATGCCCAGGAGAGGTATTGCGGGATCCTCCAGTAGTACTATGTCCAATTTTCTGAGGAACCACCAGACTGATTTCCAGAGTGGTTGTACAAGCTTGCAATCCCACCAACAATGGAGGAGTGTTCCTCTTTCTCCACATCCTCGCCAGCATCTGTTGTCACCTGAATTTTTCATCTTAGCCATTCTGACTGGTGTGAGGTAGAATCTCAGGGTTGTTTTGATTTGCATTTCCCTGATGATTAAGGATGTTGAACATTTTTTCAGGTTCTTCTCTGCCATTCGGTATTCCTCGGGTGAGAATTCTTTGTTCAGTTCTGAGCCCCATTTTTAATGGGGTTATTTGATTTTATGGAGTCCACCTTCTTGAGTTCTTTATAGATATTGGATATTAGTCCCCTATCCGATTTGGGATAGGTAAAGATCCTTTCCCAATCTGTTGGTGGTCTTTTTGTCTTATTGACGGTGTCTTTTGCCTTGTAGAAGCTTTGCAATTTTATGAGGTCCCATTTATCGATTCTCGATCTTACAGCACAAGTCATTGCTGTTCTATTCAGGAATTTTCCCCCTGTACCCATATCTTCGAGGGTTTTCCCTACTTTCTCCTCTATAAGTTTCAGTGTCTCTGGTTTTATGTGGAGTTCCTTAATCCACTTAGATTTGACCTTAGTACAAGGAGATAGAAATGGATCAATTCGCATTCTTCTACATGATAACCACCAGTTATGCCATCACCATTTGTTGAAAATGCTGTCTTTTTTCCACTGGATGGTTTTAGCTCCCTTGTCAAAGATCAAGTGACCATAGGTGTGTGGGTTCATCTCTGAGTCTTCAATTCTGTTCCATTGGTCTACTTGTCTGTCACTATACCAGTACCATGCAGTTTTTATCACAATTGCTCTGTAGTACAGCTTTAGGTCAGGCATGGTGATTCCACCAGAGGTTCTTTTATCCTTGAGAAGAGTTTTTGCTATCCTAGGTTTTTTGTTATTCCAGATGAATCTGCTGATTGCCCTTTCTAATTCGTTTAAGAATTGAATTGGAATTTTGATGGGGATTGCATTGAATCTGTAGATTGCTTTTGGCAAGATAGCCATTTTTACTGTATTGATCCTGCCAATCCGTGAGCATGGGAGATCTTTCCATCTTCTGAGATTTCCTTTAATTTCTTTCTTCAGGGACTTGAAGTTCTTATCATACAGATCTTTCACTTCCTTAGTTAGAGTCACGCCAAGGCATTTTATATTATTTGTGACTATTGAGAAGGGTGTTGTTTTCCTAAATTCTTTCTCAGCCTGTTTATCCTTTGTGTACAGAAAGGCCATTGACTTGTTTGAGTTAATTTTATATCCAGCTACTTTATTGAAGCTGTTTATCAGGCTTAGGCGTTCTCTGGTGGAATTTTTAGGGTCACTTATATATACTATCATATCATCTGCAAAAAGTGATATTTTGACTTCTTCCTTTCCAATTTGTATCCCCTTGATCTCCTTTTGTTGTCTAATTGCTCTGGCAAGGACATGTTAGCAGCTTCTAACACACAGTTAAGACTCTAATCAAAGCTGCAGCACCTGGAGCTAATCCTGTGTCACAGAGCTCCATACCCAAATACCGCCAGGAGACAGCTGGTCTCCCAGAAGTGCCAACATACCTGTGAGCACAGGTAAGACCACCACTTCTGGTCAAAGTCCTGGCCAAGAGGGACCTAGCTCAGAGCCATCAGGACATAGGAACCAAGGAACAGCCAGGTACAGGATCCTTCCAGTTTTAGTCAGCACCCTGGAGCTGACCCTGTGTATCACAGCTCTCCATACCCAAATTCCTCCCAGAGAGAACTGCTTACCCAGGAATACTGAAACACAGATTTGCAGGAGGAACAAGTCACAGAGAGAACAAGAACAGCTAACACCAGAGATAACCAGATATCAAGAGGCAAGGTCAAGAACATAAGCAACAGAAACCAAGGCTTCTGGGCATCATCAGAACCCAGTTCTCAGACCACAGCAAGTCCTGGCTACCCCAACACACCAGAAAATCAAACTCTGATTTACAATCACATGATGATGATAGAGGACTTTAAGAAGGACATAAGTAACTCCCTTAAAGAAATACAAGGGAACACAGGTAAACAGGTAGAAGCCCTTGAAGAGTAAAAACAAAAATTCCCTTAAAGAATTACAGGAGAACACAAGCAAACAGGTGAAAGAATTGAACAAAACCATCCAGAATCAAAAAAAAAAAAAAAGGAAATAGAAACAATAAAGAAGTCACAAAGCTAGACCACCCTGGAGTTAGAAAACCTAGGAAAGAGATCAGGAGTCATAGATGCAAGCATCACCAACAGAATACAAGAGATAGAAGAGAGAATATCAGGTGCAGAAGATATCATAGAAAACTTTGACACAACAGTCAAAGAAAATGCAAGATGCAAAAAAGATGAAATTCACTGGCAAATTGATGGAACTTGAAAATATCATTCTTAGCTGGGCATGGTGGAGCACGCCTTTAATCCCAGCACTCGGGAGGCAGAGGCAGGCAGATTTCTGAGTTCGAGGACAGCCTGGTCTACAAAGTAAGTTCCAGGACAGCCAGGGCTACACAGAGAAACCCTGTCTGGAAAAAAAAAAAAGAGAAAAGAAAATATCATTCTTAGCAAGGTAACTCATTTGCAAAAATAACACACACAGTATGCACTCACTGATAAGTAGATATTAGCTATCCCATATACAGTCAGCATACCTAGACCCTATTATGGATGCCAAGAAGTGCTTGCTGATAGGAGCCTGATATGGCTATCTCCTGAGAGGCTCTGCCAGAGCCTGACAAATACAGAGGTGGATTCTTGCAACCAGCCATTGGACTGAGTGTGGGGTCCCCAGTGGAGGAGTTGGAGAAGGGACTGAAGGAGCTGAGGGAGTTTGCAACCCCATGGAGGGGAGGAGCAACAGTGTCAACTGGCCAGACCCCCCAGAGCTCCCAGTGACTGGACCACCATGCACATAATACACATAGAGAGACCCATGGCTCCAGCCACATACGTGGCAGAGGATGGCCTTGTTGGCATCAGTGGGAGGAGAGCTTGGGCCTGAGTATGTTCAATGCCCCCTTGTAGGGGAATGCCAGGGTGGGAGGACAGGAGTGGGTTTCTGAAGGTGGACCTGGAAAGGGGAAAACATTTGAAATGTTAATAAAGAAAATATCCAATAAAAAAGAAGATGAAAAAAAAAGAGACTAATCTAGCTGCTGTGACAATGTACTAACTTTTTCCACCTCTGCAGTGGCTTTTCACTGACAGACCCACCATTAAAAACACTAAGGTCAATCAGAATCAAATTTGTTCATTATTACCAACTGGATTGTAATAGGAAAGCCACCTTTAAAAATAGTGTTATGGAGAATAATTCTTGTGTCCTATAACTAAAGTATTTAATGTGATATATAGATATGTGTGTGTGTATGTGTATATATATATATATGTGTGTGTGTGTATATATATATATATATCTTTATATAAAATCTTCATTAGTTAGATTTCAATCACTACAATAAAATACACAAAATAACTAATGATAAGTTATTTTGGCTCACCATTCTAGAGGTTCCAGTTGTAAAACTCTGGGTGTGCCTCTGGGGAACAAGTCTGGAAGGTAATTTGGAGGGGGAAGTGGGAAGAGAGGTGGTCAGGCAATGGCTGTCCAGAGGAAATGTTTTAATTTCTGTTGGCTATATGTACCAAGGAGTAAAATCATCACTTATATTGATGGTAATTTGATTACAAAAGATCTGTTTTGTGCGACACCAATTAATCCATTTTCTGTAGTTCCCCCTCCATTTTGCCAACAGCAATGGTTGAGTGTGACAGAGTTCACAGGTGAGGAGACCTTAGGCAACAGGTGAGCATGGCAAGAAACAGACTTCTCAGGAGGCAGGCTTCTTCATTGAGCAGCTTATTTAATTGGCAGTAACAAAAGAAACCTTTGAGGGAACGGGTGAGTGAGTTTGCATCATTGGCTGGGGCTAAGGTGCTGGGAATACCTCATTTGCATGAAGAGGAATTCCACGTGCTGCTGGACATGACCTTATAAGGAAAGGGGAAGTTTAAACTGGCCTCAACTTTGTGACCTCCTCTGGTGGAGACAAAGGTGCAGGACACAGGACTACATGGTCTGGGACACGCAGGCCCAGGGCAGGGAAGGGAGTGGTCCCCACTCCTGTGGCTCTCAAGATGAGATTTCTGGGGTTGGACAGGACTTGACCCCATTCTTGCTCCTGACTGGCTCCCAGAAGTTCCAAGGTACCCTGGCACCACACTAGCCCACATGAGGGTTTTCATACAAAGACTGAACCCCTTTCTCTTCAGCTGTGAAAAACAACACAAATGTGGGATCTGAACCTGGGAGGGAAAGTGGACGGGGATTGAGGGGGAGACTGGAACCTGATATGGTATTGAGTGAGGGAAAAGAACTGAAGCCCTGAGGGCCAGCAAAAAGAATGGAAACAGGTAACCTCAGGAGATAGGAGGTTGGGGGCAACCCTCCAGGATGCACCAGAGACTTGGAATGTGAGAGACTCTTGGGACTCAAAGGGAGGGATTTAGATAAAATGTCCAACAGTAGAGGGAGGGAACTTGTAGAGCCCACCTCCATCAGGAAGACAGGGCATCAAATGAGGGAGAGGGGAACCATCCCACAGTCACAACTCTGACCCATAATTGTTCTTGTCTGAAAGAGTTACAGGGATGGAAATGGAGAGAAGCCTGGGGAAAAGAAGGTCCAGCGACAGGCCCAAAGTGGGATCCAGCTCAAGGGGAGGTCCCAAGGCCTGACACTATCATTGAGGCCATGGAGCACTAACAAAAAGGGACCTAGCATGACTGCACTCTGGAAGAACAAGCAGCTGAAAGAGTCAGAAGCAGATAGGTGCACCCAACCAATGGTCAGAAGCAGCTGACCCCTGTTATTGAATTAGGGAAGGATGAAAGAAGCTGAGGAGAAGAATGATCCTGTAGGAGGACCAGCAATATCAATTAATCTGGACTCCCGAGATCTCTCAAACACTGGACCATTAATCAAACAGCATACACCACTTGATGCAAGGCCCCCAACACACATACAGTAAAGGGCTTCTGGGTCTGTGTCCATTCAGAGATGATGCACCTAACCCTCAAAAGACTGGAGGCTCCAGGGTGTTTAGAGGTCAGGTGGCATGGGGGGGTGGGGACATGTAGGTGGAGACAGGGGTGGGTGGGTAGGTGGTATGGGATGTGGAGCAGTAGGAGGGTGGACGGGGTGTGGGAATACAATATGGAGTGTAAATAAAATAAGTGAATAAATAAATAAATTTTAAAAAAGATTTCCATAGACTGCAACAAAAAAAATTGATTAATTAAAGATATCGTAAAGAGAGGGGAGTGGTCTGCGGCATTTCGGAAAGAGTAGATCCTAGACTATGTGGCAGAGTGGCGATGGCCCCTAGAATAAGACTGTATGGAAAGGGGGTTGCTTAGTCCTAAGTCTTCCCTGAGATGGTGACGTTTTCCTCATTTCTTTTATGAGTTAGTTGGATATCTACATTTGGTCTTTCCTCCTTACTTTCTTATTTGCATACCTTTTATTGTTTATGGATTCAGTCCAGGGTTCTAACCATAAGAGGAACTGGCTGCCAAGGTTCCTGTCCAGTGAAACATCTTCTCAGGTACCTGGATGGAGCACTGCACCTTGAGGCGGCCTCCTCTTCCTGCTGCCTCATTCACAGGACCCCTCCTTTCTCTTGTTCTCTTTGGGGTGGATTAACATTCTCCTTGGCCAGGACAGCACTTCTCCACTTTCCTATGGCTTACAGGTCAACTTAATACGTTTCTGCCAGTGAAAATTTCAAATACAGTAAACAATATTTAGGTGTTCTATATATATATATATGTGGTGTTCTATACCACAGCATTCTATAATAGAAAAAAATGTACTTATGATGAGTTTTATAGAAAAGGAAATCAATTTAAGATTAGCCTTCTCGTCCCCTAATCTAACTACATTACTACCTCAAATGCCATTTATATAGGGGGTTTGCTAATATAATCTCAGAGATAAATGAGTACCATCTTTCTACATTATGTTCCCTAATTGGCTGTCATATTAAAATTATAGTGTCTGTCCTGATAGCTTGTCAGATTTTTTTTATATTTCTATCACTCGAATTACTATTATTTATATAAAAGCATATTATGACTTTGAGGAATAAGAGAAATTGTAAGTTTTATAGGGAATAACTTGTACATAAAGAAAAAAAATACATGCCTTATCCACAGGATAGTGTCCAAGGCTATTTTAATATGATTCTGTGAAAACTAAAATTCTGCAATCTGTAGATAGTTAACAGAAATATCAAGAAAGTTCTTTGCAGAAGATCAAACACTCTTCGGAAGTGTTCATAAAGCCTCATCATCTAGGTGAATGAAGAGTCTAACTCTCCATCCATCTGCACATTCATTTCCATATTATTGATCTATAAATGTTTTGTTGTAGATAGTTTTTGCCTATATATTTCTCATTAATTTGTTGAATAAAATGATTAACTTATAAGTAAATATTTTACCCTTAGTCATTTTTATATCCATGTTAGTCAGCTTTATGTCATTGTAATAAATACCTGACAACATTCAACTTATAGAGCACAGGTTTACTTTGGCTCACAGTTTGGACAGGTCCATTCTGTGAGTGGTTTGTCCCATTGCATTGGTTCTGCAGAAAGATAGCTCATGGTTTGGTTCAGAGTTTGGAGAGTTCCATTCTGTGACTGTTTTTTTGTTTTGTTTTGTTTTTCCCCATGGTTTTGGTTCTACAGCAACATGGCTCACTATTGTGGGAGTACACGGTAGAGCACTCACTTCATGGCTGGAGGAGGGGGAGCAGAAGGTTCAGAGTTGCACCATCTTCTGTGAGGAAGCACTCCAGTTCTCCCACTAGATTACATTTATATAAGTTTTCATAGTCTCCCAATAGTGGCATATCTTGGAATATGGGACCAAACCTTTACTTCATTGACCATTTGGAGGGTGTTTACAAACCAAAAGGTAGCAATATCTCTAGGAGAATCATGAATTTACCTCTTTTTGGAAATTAATATTCCAACAAGGTTGAATCACATAAAAGTGCACAGAAAACCAAATTACACTGGACAAAACTAACATAGGCCCGAGTTCAGAGAAATTATTTTTGTTCAGGACACTGGATCTGAGTTTGACTCTATATATTCAAGGTCAATTTCGTCCCCAAAGTTGTAAGACCTTCCCCCAAAAAAACTTGCACTTGTTTTTTTTTCCTCAGTGAAGGTAAAAGTGTTTATTTTCATAGAGTTGTTGAAAGATTGCAGAAGATGACCTATCGGAAGAGCTTAACAATTATTATCTATTATATTATTGTAGTAAGACATACTAGTATGTTATGGAACTCATGAAATCTTAGCTAGCCAAAGACAATCACAGGTTTCAATTATTATTTCCAGATTCAATGTGTATTAGTTAGGGTTTTACTGCTGTGAACAGACACCATGACCAAGGCAAGTCTTATAATTATAAAACAACATTTAATTGGGGCTGGCTTACAGGTTCAGAGGTTCAGTCCATTATCATCAAGGTGGGAGCATGGCAGTATTCAGGCAGGCATGGCGCAGGCAAAGCTGAGAGTTCTACATCTTCATCCGAAGGCTGCTGGTGGAAGACTGACTTCCAGGCACCTATGGTAAGAGTATTAAGCCCACACCCACAGTGACACACCTACTCCAACCAGGTCACACCTATTCCAACAAGACCACATCTCCAAATAGTGCCACTACCTGGTGCAAGAATATACAAACCATCACACAGTGGCAGGAGGAAAAGTTGAAGACTCAGAAAAACACAAATCAGGCTCATTAGAGATGCCATTCTGCAATTGTGTTCCACTTAGCAAATAAAACACTAAATTCCTAATGCTGTGACCTAGATTAGCAGCTCATTCTTTAGAGACAGCGTCCTGAGAAAGAGGACCAGAACATCAGAAGACAATAACAGAAGATAGGAAAGTTTGCTATTAGGAGGTCTTGTACAAGCTGTGTCATATGACAGACCTGTTTCTAATTTTGAGAGCAACATGCCACAAAATCCATCAAAGCAGTGGCCAGCCCCTCCTTCCCGTCCCAGCCTTCAGCCACAGCAAGATGCTCACCACTGGACCTGTCAAAAATGATGGCTCCTGTCAAAACGGTGGCACTACCTTTCCTCAGCCTGCAGTCTTGACAGGAGCTGTCCATTGTGGTGCACAGCCTTTCCAGTCTCAGCAGGAGCTGTCCCTCAAGAGTTGTCCGTGGTGGTGGCCACACCTTTCCAACTTCAACCTACAGCCCTGGTGAAACATCTCTGCAGGAGCTTTTGCTCCTGACTCCACTCCATTCAGACAGGAGTCCTCCCTTGTCACTTGTGTAACTTGTACCAGTGGATAATTGTGAATTGTTTATTTCACATTAGCAACTTGGAATCCCTTTCTAGCCAATTTCAGATAACGTGTTTTCTGAAAGATCATGAGGAAACACCTTCCTAAAACTTCTGAGTTCCTCAATGATAAAAAATTAAGAAGCAAGAAAAGGTAGAGGCAAGAAACAGAAATGTAATAGTTTTCTGTGGAATTCCCACTGGGAGAAGCAGTGTCACCCACATAAACTCCTCAATTCATGGACAGACACAGCTGACAGCAGCTACACTCTCAGGAGGAAGTCCAGGTCATTTGTAAACCTTTTTTCTCCATTCCCCTTCCCCCTTCTCCCTTCCCTTTCTCCTTCCCCTTTCCCCTTACCCCCTCCCCTTCCTCTTCTTCCCCTTCTTCCCCTTCCCCTTTCCACTCTCCCCTCCCCCTTCCCCTATCCTCTCCCTTTCCCCTTCCCCTTCCTCTTCCCTCTTTCCCCTTCCTTCCTCCCTCCTTCCCCCTCCCCTTCTTTCCCTCTTCCCCCTTCCCCTTCTTCACCTTCCCTTTCCTTTTTTCTTTTGCCTTCTTTTTTTGAGAAAAAAGTATTTTTATTGTTTTAATAATTTGTTTTCTTGTTTTGTCTGGTTTTGTTTAGTCTCCATCAGAATAATTTTAAAATATATTATTTATAATTTCACTTATGAATTGCTATTGTTCACCCAGGTCTACAGGCAATGAATAAAAACTATATTATTTTTATACAGTTTTAAGTTCCTTAGTTTAAGTTTATGTCATTTTAAGTTTGAGGTTTACTTAATATCATCACCTGGGAGGCCTCCTGTCTACATCAAAGGATTTAAGATTTTCCTACATATAAAACTCACTGCTTTAGAAGACTGAGAAAGAGGTCATTTTTAAAGTATTTCTTCCACTCAGTGGACAACAGGGTCATTCAAGTTTAAAGAATTGCTTTTTATTTCCATCTCCCCTCCAGGCCTGCTCACGTGAGTGGGCATCCTGCAGGGATGGGTGATTCTGAGGGCTTAGTGGTGTGATCACTGCAAGTTCCTAGAAGGACAAAGGAGCACTGCAAACTTTTTATCCCTTGAGTGGCAGGAAATAAGGCAAGATTGTTTCATCCTTTCTTTAGAGAGGTAACCTTTTAAGGTTAACTAGTTAAGTGATGTGACCAAGTTCATTCAAGCTCGGGATAATGCCCTGATTATTTAGGATGTCCACAGTCAGTTGTTGTGTGATGAAGCTGAACAGCCACCATAGTGAGGCTATTGGTGACATCACAAAGGTCAAGAGGGAAAGCTCTCTCCCTTCCCCCAGTATGGCATAAGTGGTGAGGCGTTCTCATTGCTTTAAGCTATTTCTGAAATGTCCTGAGTTGAATAAAGAATATGGGGTACATATTGTCTGGTTTACTGCTCCAGTAGATATCACATTCACAATTCACCTTATGTAGCCTGCAATCACTTACTTAGCAAAAGTCTTTAAAGGAAGTAGTTTTGGTAAATTTCCCCATTTAGGAATTGTTTAACTCAGAAACACTATTCAGAATCTTTAGGGCCAATGCCTGGGCATCATTGATGTAAATAGCTCAAATAATTCTAATGGTGAAAATCATACAAATCAGAAATATCTGCATTTTTAATGACATCTCACTTTCCTGAAACCAGCACAACCCTTTTGTAATTCACTCCAAACTGGAAAGCTATTTTCTTATCCATACAGTAAGGATAAACAATAAACATTACCCTAGGCTTCCACCAATACGGAAAAGGAAACCAAAGATATACTCTGAGAATTACATGCTAATCGTTTCCATCTCAGGATCTCCCCACAAAGGGTCATAAAAGTGACAAATGTCTCATTACCATATTCAAATGAAATACATTTAAAGTCACTTGGCTCTTTAGGTGATTAATCCTGACCAAGCATCTTTTGCTCTTTGTTGACTGAATAATATTAATATACAGTAAGCAGATGATTCATATTCAACTCACGCTCAGAGGTCCTAGCTAGAACCAGTGTTGCCGACCGAGGGTCAGGCTGCTCTGGTCAGCTTCCCCATTCATCTATGGATTATTCTTTTACAAGCAGGCCCAGCACAGCGAGACTGATTCACGCCCAGCTGAGACGATTGTCTTCCTTGCCCAGCCTCTTCTGGGAATGTTTCCCCATCCCCTCCACATGTCCAATGTCTCCTTTTGTAACCATGCAAGCAGTCATTTTTGTGTGCTTTCTCTAAGCCAGTTGAAATGTGCTAATGATTTCACATATATTACTGGGCTTAGCCCTCCTGATATCTGTGAAAGAGATATCATTATCTCCATTTTACAGATGAGGAAACAGACGTAGTGAGGTTAAAAACCTTGACTGTGGACAAAGCTAATATTTACTGCCTGGATTTGAATCCACATCTGTCTGGCTCTTATCCACTGTATCAAATTCCAACTTGTCTTACACAAAAAATTAAATCCCACCCAGATTCTGCTTTTTTTCTAGTTCAAATTAGGAAGAAAATATGCCGTTCTAACTTAGAAAGCATAACCTTATCATTTTGATCACCAATAATATTTGACACCTACTGGGAAAAGCACTGAGCACTAAATTTATTATTTACATAATTCTATTTGAAGTGTCTATTCTGAACTTCTAATGCATATATTTATTGATTTGCTTGTTATTTGTAGTACCTGGAGAAAAACCAAACCCGGGAGCTCCTGAATGCCAGGCTTAATACTCGGCCACATTTCCAGTCCTGTGTGTTTGTTAATGAAATATGTTATATGTTCAAAATGATATATCCATATGTACATCATATAAACTTACATGATTCTTTATATTCTTAGCACATCCACCTCTGCTCACAGCAAAGCATTTGCTGTTAAGACCCAGCTTGTCCACCTTTCCTTCTGGCCATTTTGAAAATGATATCTCCTTCTAGGGTGTGAGTCTCCTATTCCCTCTTCTCTCTTCTTATTAGAAGCCTCTTTTCTTTAGAACTCAGTTGCTCTCACTCTCTAAAGTGGAGTTTCATGGGGCTGAAGAGATAGCTTAATGGTTAGGAGCATTTGTTACTCTTCCAGAAGACCAGGGTTCAATTCCCAGCACCTACATGAACAGCTCACAACTGTCTATATCTCCTGTTCTAGGAGATCCAATACCCCACATAGACATACAGGGAAAACACCAATGAACATAAATACAAATAAGTAAATTTTTAAAAAAAGAAGTGTTTTGTGTTGTGCCAATTCTTTCTGTAGCATTTGCCAAGCTTTGGTTTGTCTTCAATAGACTGTTTTCTCTCATGCTGTTGGGAATTTTCACTGCAGTCACAGATGTATTAGATGGGACCATAACCATATGCGATTTTTAATTGTAAAATTAACTCCAGTTTCGACCATCCATGCTGAATTGCCTAAGCTGTATATCATGTGGTATCAATTCTCTCTACCTGTGAAGGGAAACCAAAGCCATTTGGTACAAAATGGCAGGAATATGTAAAACTCCTTTAGTTATGAGTGACTTTAGGGACTGTCCACAGACTGTCTTTTGACATAGATAGAAACACTGGGCATCAGTTTGTGACAAATTTGGAAACAAGAACACGGAGAAGAACAAAAATAATGATTGAATTAACTCACTTGTTAACTTTCGCCTAAATTCTCTCTCCTTAACATTTAGAACATGATTTCAACCCTCTGAAATGAATGTTGAAGTGTCAAGCAAAGGATTTGTGTGTGGGTGTGTGTGTGTGTGTGTGTGGGTTTTGTTTTGTTTCTTTAAAAAAACAATAAAGCAAGGCTGACTAGGAAATGACCCAGTTGGTAGAGTGTCAA
This sequence comes from Mus musculus, assembly GCF_000001635.26. NCBI lineage: Eukaryota > Metazoa > Chordata > Mammalia > Rodentia > Muridae > Mus > Mus musculus. The sequence continues at coordinate 43,449,744 of NC_000084.6, read as the reverse complement.
CTTTTGGAGTAGAAATCTCTGGCACGGTTGGAGACTTAACATTCCAGATAGGCTGCTTCAATCACGTTAGTCAATATATTACCCCTAGGAAGGTGAGCTCATGCTAGCCATGCTGAAGAGTTATCCCTTTAATGGGATGCTGTACTTTTCCTTCCAAGAATCCCTGTTCCCACGACAGAAGCTTACTGGAACTGCAGTCAACAAGGACAGTCTTTTCACCCCTTTGTCATAGATGATTCCTGAAATTGATGGGAAGACGTGTGTTATGGATGTCCCGTTTGGGGCTGAGTACGCTCAGTCCCTTATTCTCTGCACATTTACTATTTGTGGGTCTCTGTGTTCATCGCCGTCTACTACAAGGACAAGCTTCTCTGATGAAGTCTGAGAGATGTACAAATCTATGAATGTAGGGAATTCAACGAGATCTGCTCAAGTTCAAGCTAGACAAAATCCTATTACCAATATGGGGAGATAAGCACAAAGTCCCACTCCTTGCTAAAGAGCTATTGGCAACTGAAAGCTGCTACAAAAGTGTTCTTTTAGGGTGCACCGTATCAGAGGTCAAACACCTAAGGCAGGCCCCAAAACCAAGAGTTTTTGGGCATCACAAGTGGGAGTTAATGTTTTTTGTTTTTTTAAATAGAGAATGAAAAGTTGGGTGGGTAAGGAGGTGGGGCTGGTCTGGAAGGAGTTGGAAGAGGAAGGAGTGAGTATGCATGAACCACATTTTTATGACATTCTCAAATAACTAATTAAAACATTATTTAAGATATTTCATACCCACTGGGAAGAGAGGCCCCTTGGTATTGCAAACTTTATATGCCCCAGTACAGGGGAACGCCAGGGCCAAGAAGTGGGAGTGGGTGGGTAGGGGAGCAGGGGAGAGGGAGGGTATAGGGAACTTTCGGAATAGCATTTGAAATGTATATAAAGAAAGTATCTAATAAAAAATAAATAAATTAGAAATATATATATTAAAAAAAGATATTTCATACCACTATCATGGTTTAGGAAAGCCCCAAATGGTTGATTTGCAACACCACCTGGTCATTTGCTTTGCATAGAGGATTCTGAAAAGAGTTTTCCTTTGAAGAGGGACCTGTGCAATCTCAGACTACATTTAGGGGTGTGAACTGTATTAATAGAGCCTGAAGGATGTGTTGCTTAGGGAACAGTTCCTACTGGAGTTTCACCTACCTGAGAATCTTCTCTACATTGAGACAAAACAGCAGAGGTGACATTTCAAAGAGCTTATAGCTACACACACAAACCCTAATCAATAAAAACCCCTACTGCAGGTATTAACATGTCTGATTTAAAGTTAACCTAGTAATGAGGCAGTCTAGAGGATGAGTTTGCTTCCACACAGACAAATGATACAGCTTGAGTCTGCCCTTACACTCTCTTATTAATCCCCTCTAAAAAATACCCAGGGAGGGGGCTGGTGAGATGGCTCAGCGGTTAAGAGCACTGACTGCTCTTCCAAAGCTCCTGCATTCAATTCCCAGCAACCACATGGTGGCTCACAACCATCTGTAATGGGATCCATTGCCCTCGTCTTGTGTGTCTGAAGACAGCTACAGTGTATTCATATCCATAAAATAAGTAAATAAATCTTTAAAAAACATACCCAGGAAGAAATGAAGCATCTCTTTCTTCTTACTCCATTGTTGTAGATATCGTCTACAAAAAGTAAGTACAGAGATTAACACAGAATTTAAGTTCTATGGAGTCTAGGTACAGGCTAGGTTTTTAGTTATATGGACTCTAGGTACAGGCAAGGATTTTAGTTCATCATATGAATTTCTAGAACTGAAAATGTCAGCTGTGACCACAATAACATGCAATTTTGAGAGAACCACCTTATTGTAACTAAACAAAGCAAAACCTGCTGGCTGTTTCTTCTCTACTCAACTGGTAACTTGTCAAGTTGTTGGGTAAAACGTTCTTCTCTTCTTTTCATATTAAATTTCCAACTTTAAACTTATCAGCACCATGACCATTTGCACCTAATGGCAATACTGTGAAATAAATAGGGCTCTAGTAGCTAAGCATGCTCTCTGTTCAGAGCCAATAAGAGAATTGCAGACTAGACTTGCACTTCCAATACAAACAAGCTAAATTCTGTCACCAACCAATGAGCCTAGAGGATGACCCCAAGGTTAAAAAAAAAAAAAAAGCCAGTCTTTGGATGTAGAGGAAGAGGAAGAAGAGAAGGAGGAAAAGGGGGAGAAGAGGAATTCTAAGTAATTTTCTTGACATTCAGTGTTACCAAAAGGTTGTAAAATGGAAAGAAAAAGAAATTAAGCAAACTTAATTTTTATACTATCAAGTATATCGCAATTGGGAATGTGATCCTTTAAGTAAAATTATATAAATCTTATCCATAGGGAATTTTTATTTATGATTTATTTTTCCAAATGAGATATGTTTTAGGAGCCAGTTACAAATATTACTAGCAGGCCTGTGAAATAGCTTAGTGGTTAAGAGTACATACTTACTCTTTCAGAGGACCTGAGTTCTGTTTCCAGCACCCACATTTGGCAGCTCACAAGTGCTTAGGACTCTACCTCCAAGAGAACCAGTACTTCTATTCTCTGTGGGCATTCACATGCACATACATATACCCCAACGATACACACACTTATACAGATGGAGAAATGCGTTATCATTATATGACTTATGATGTGTTAATTATTTATTATTGGACTTACAAGTAAATATGAGCTTTCTACCCAGTGTCCAAAATTATAAAAATAACAATGGATAACCTAGCTACTTCTGTTATATCTATATTTTTATTTTATACAAGTACAATTGTTGAGGTCTGTACCCAACAGTCCTACTGCACTATCTTATGCATTCTGTAATACCTATCTTTGTTTTAAGTCATTCAATATTTTATTGAGCTTTTATTTTCAAATAATGTTAAAATTAAAATAAAGATATGTTATTATATTTAAAAACACCATACCAGATAAATAATTCATAATAAGTTTTTCATGGTACTTAAACTCATATTTTCTATTAAAAGTCCTCCTACATATATAGAATAAATGAATAATTTTTAAAATTCTTAAAATTTTCAGTATATTTTGATATTCCATAATTATTTCTATAACTTATTACAGAGACTTACAACAGATTTTTAGTGACAGTTTTTCACTAAAAATTTTACAGCTAATTTACACTTTTATACATTTTAATTTTTGCAATCTGTTATCTGGGTGGGAGATTTCACACACACACACACACACACACACACACACACATAGAGACAGCTTTACAGGTTGACATTATGTGTTAAATGTGAAAACAATTCCTACAGACAAAGCAAATATTAGGAAATATTAAGTAAATAGTTAGACATTGCATAGTCAATGGTGAGTAAATTTTCATAGGCACCCCATTTTTTAAACGTCAATATTTAAAAACATTTGCCTATACTCTAATATTTGCACAACAAATTTCACATTTTCGTTTGAGTATATCCTTAAACTACAATACCTTGAGGCAACAAATGTCTAAGAAAATCATGATTTGAATAGAAGGCAATCTGATGTGGCTTCCCAAACAGCAGTCTTCATGTTGGTCACGACTAAGACAAATTAGTAACCAGTGCCACATTATTCATACGACTCTACCTCTGTAAAGTGAAAATTTGCACTGACACTAACTCAATGCATTTACTGTTGGCCTATTAGGTCACAGAAACTGGGGCAGGCCCTGAAGAAAATCAGAGCAACATTTGCAGAACAGTTACAACCTGGTGCAGAATGTCTATTGATTTTCCTCCCTAACACAGCAACTGTTTTGTTTTTTTCCCGTGTCATTGATGAACAAATAGAAATGGATCTTCTATAACTCCCCCAAATCTATTCAGCCTTTCATGGATCCAGAATTGTGGTTCATACTTTCTGACTTCATGTCTACATTTTTCTAATGGTTCTGCCATGCATCACATAAATATTCTGGTATTTCTTAGTAAGATATGTAAACTGTGGATTTGTTATTCGACTAATTGTGCGCTTGTACTTTTCTTTGGGTTTCCAATATGAATTATGTGGAAACCTTGGAAACACTTAAGGAATACTGACTCCTACTCATTTATCTTAATAAAAGTAGAACTCGGGGAATGAGGCATTCCAGGGCGCAGTCTAGACAAGGAGTAATTTATTAAAAGAAAAATAAAAGCAGAGAAAAGCACCCTGGGAAGAAGCCATACTCAATGCATTTATATTTTCTAGTTCTATACATAACCATAATGTTTTCGGTGAAGAAATTGTTTGCCATTTTTCCCAGTCCCTCCTAAATTTTAGTATCAGCTACTCATACCTTTGTCTGGTTTCCACGTAGGAAGAAGAATCATGAATATGCTCAAGTCTGTGGGTCCAGAAAGTTTTGGGGGTGGGGGGTGGGGTGTCTCTTTTACTTTCATTTTATTTGTGTGTTTTTCCTTGTATATTACCTAGTTTAAACTCAAGGGAATGCTGAATGAAAATTACTTCGGAAAATAGTATATGGAACTTTCCTTTCCAGTTCCAAAAGCAATCTCAGAAGAAACATGGTTGATTCTTGAGGATGCCTGTAACATACCATCAGCTTAATGAGAATTCCAGTGTTCTGAAGACCCATGTCTTAGAATTGGAGTAGAACAGCATTTGCTTTGGTATATGAATTATGATTTCCTTCACTTTGGGATGCGATTGCCTGATGGTGCTCTTGCAAGTTCCAGCTTTCCAGGAATGAGGGACTCTTTGTACTGGCCACATTGGCCAAAGATTGTGCTTGAAAACAAATAATTTGAAAATTCACTTATTTGTGTGCTGGGAGAATGGCTCCATTGATCTAGTGCTGGCTGCACACACGTAAGATGTGAGTTCACATCCCCAGCACGTATGCTAAAAGCTGGGTGAAGAAATGAGCCTCTAATTTCAGTGCTGAGGAGACAGAGACAAGAGAAAGCTGGAGGCTTGCCTGTCAGCTAATACAAACTGAAGGTCTCCAGGTTCAGTGAAAGATCCTGTAGTCAATGAAGATTGACCTTTCACCTCCACACTCATGCACACACAGAGAAACGTGTACACAGACAGATCAACATACACATAAATAAACAGTCAGTTATTTAACAGAGACAATAGTTTTCAAAATCGCAGGAAAATGATAATCTCTTAATAGATAACTGACTGTAGAACATTGTAAGTAGCACACTTCAATGCAGTGCATGTTACTCAAAAGCAAATGAGTAAAATCAGGTGAATATTTATAAATCCTACCTAGTGAATACATGGGGGTTTAATAGATTACTGTCTGTCTTCCTATATTTTTAAAACTATAATTGAAAAGGAAGGAGAGGGAAATATTGGATTTGCTGTTATTATTTTATCTTTGAAGAGTAAATACTAGGGGGATTGTTCTATCAAACAAATAAAACTAGATTGTCAAAGTAATAATATCGACTTGGCAATGGTAGATTTATAAATGGATTGTGACCGTGAGTATTAATTGGAAAATTTAATAAAATAATAAGCTAAGCAAAAGCTTAGAACCATAGTAAATGCTACAACTGGCAGGTGGTTGGGTAGTAACTCAATTCATTGTCTGGCTCCTGGGTAGAGATCTTTATTTCAGAATTTAAATTGGGCCTGTGAGTTTGCACCATGAAGACAAGAACTCAAGAGCACAGGAAGTGGACATGTGTTTTATCATCATGATCAGCAGCTGCTTTAAGCACTTGTCTCTTTCCCTTTGAAGGCAAAGGGGGATTCTGCATTTGCACTGCCTTTAAAGCATCCGAGGATGATAAGAATCAAGAAGGCATTCTCAGCAAAGAACACTGGAAAGGAAACTCCAACCATGCCCCGCCTGGTGAGTGACATGACATGTCATGTCCTATTACCTAGTTGTCTGGTGGGAAGGACTTACCTTGAGCACGTTTGCAAGCCCTCACTTCACATCCTCGTCACAGGAACCCTTCCCCCACTCAGCTGCCCAGCTGCAGAGGTTCCGTGCACAAGATTCTAAGCTGACAACAAAGATGACTTCATTCTCCTTTTACTTCATATTTTCAGCACTATGTCTTCCCAATAGAGTAGGATATTCTAGTTTAGATCAATAATTCTCTATAAGCAATTTTCTTCGTGCACAGACACACATTCAAGAATAATATTATTTATGATTATAAAAGTAACTCATATTTGTTGATATATTTAAAAATATACAAATGCATAAAGAAACCCAAAATTACCTATAATCTTATTGACTTACTCGCTAGTAATATAAGAGGTCACATGCACATATTCTCATTATCTTTTTGCCTACCTGAATATGTTTAGAAACAAAGAAATGCATAAAGAACTTAAAAGGATCCAATGATCTTATTTACTCACTAGTGACACAGTGGTTTATACATATTCTTACAGTTATTACCGATATGAATATTGTAAATATTTAATAGGAAATTCATAAGGTCGATGGAAGTATATGCAAGACAGCGATGATTTTCACTATCTATCCCAAACATACAGTGCTTTTCAATTTCCTCCAGAAAATTCTGCAAGGCTAAAGGTATACAACATGGTTAGTGTAAACTTTGTGCAGTAACTATGTGCCTGACACTGGGAAAATTAATAAATTTATCTTTAGTGCTTACTGCACATCTGGAAGAGTGGCAAATGTTTTGTAAACACTACCTCATTTATATTTAGTGTTCCTAGAAAAAGAAAGTTTTTTTTAACTTCTTTGTCCATAAAATATGGAAAAGATGGTATAGTTTCAAATTTTTATAACCAAGAAAGATGGGTTATGTCTAGTAATAGTTAAATTCATTGTCAAAATCTTATAGCTGCTACTGTCCCCTGGAGCTGCCCACTGCTAGCTATGGTTAACTGAACCATACTCTTCATTCTTGCTGTCAACTGCAGGCCCCTGGGCTGCATCTCTTTTGAGCTGTTTGTACACACAGTTTCAAAAAAGAGCAGGAAGCTTTTATACTCAGACCACAATAATGAAAGAATCTGGCTCTGGGTTTCCCTAGTTCCTCAAAGTATTATAGGATACAAGCCTAGGCATTTGGGAGGCTGAGGCAGATGGGTCACAAGTTCAAGGCTAGCCTGAGATAAGTAACATGATCCTATGTACACCCCTCTCCAAAATAAAAGCAAGAATCTCCCCCAGAGAATTCCAGGATCTTTTTGTGCCAGGATTGTGACTTTGATACCATAATAACATTAGCAACATGTTCTCTCCATCCAGAGGGAGGATGGGGAAACTTCTGAAAATATAAAGGTTCCAGCATCTTGTCCAGAGAAAATGATAAGCCACCGGTAACTCAGTCTTCCATCTCTGATGTCAGGACAGAATGGCTGTATGGGAGACACTCCGCCGTTTTCATGAAAAGCAACCCTTGTGATAGAAACCATGGAACACTTTGGGCTTAGGAATGGGCAAACCAGCAAGGAGAGTGCCATAGCTAGCACAGCTGGCTTTAATATAACAGATTAATTTGTCCAAGTGGCAAGACCATCTCTTCTGTAGCTTGGCACTATGCTCCTTCATGCCACCTGCTTTCAACACCATGTAACTCTTGTGCTTTCTTCTTCTTCCACTTTCATATGTTCCTTATGTCTAGTTGTATTGTAAAGGTAAGTTTACGATTATGTAATAAAAACTCTGCAAAAAGTAAACAAAAAAGTCTACTGTTGAGTAAATGCAAGCTATGTGGCAGTCTGTTTCTCCCTTGGTTTTTGAACATGCACCCACAGCCTTAATGAGTGTTAAATTTTATATCCCGTTGCTTTTACTTTTCTTATAAGAACACGGTACAGTTTATTTTTACATCGAATGCATTCTGTGTTTCTTTATGGAGACTGTATGGTGCTTACCACTGCTGACTACGGAAGCGTTCTTGCCTTCTGCTGATCTATGGGTAATAGAAGATTCCTCCGGAAGACGTTTCTCTGAAGTTATAATCGGATATGCTATGGACTTTTATCACAAGTCATCCCAGTGCAAAGTGGCATGAGATTTACTGCAGTTACAGGAAATGCAAATTTGATCTGGTATGACAAGTTTAAAGCTCTCTAAAGAGCTGGTGTTAGAGAAGCCGTTCACTGTTTTGAGGGTGATTTTGAGTAACTATTTTCCTGGGCACTGTAGGCTAAGTGCCTGCAGACATAGTGCTTTTCTTGTGTGTGATCATCATATTTACCTTCTTATTGTAAAGATATATGATACAAATGTCATATGCTCCTGAGGCTAACACATCTAAATGCCATGTGCTCCAGAGGCTAGCACATCTAAGTGATAGGACATTTCTTTGTCTGAGTCCTTGTCTCAAAGTTAACTTCCACTCAAGAACAAGGCAAGTACTTAGAGTTGTGTTGTTGTCTGACACCTGGCTTTTGCTCACCCTGATTGTGATTTCCCTGATCTTATGAGGGAGCCCTACCCAAGAATAATGTTTAAGAGCAATCAGCCAGTAGAATGTCTGAGTTCCAGCTGGAAGTGATAGCTTTGAAAAGTGCTTCCCTTTTTCCTGCTGGTTATAAAAGATAGAATGATAAAACATATATATATATATATATCAAATCATAATGGGTGATGTCAATGCATATGAGATTTTTAGCATGGCATATTACTCAGAATCTGAAACCTTCAATAAAGGTGTAGAGTGAGCGACTTGGACATGTAGGAGAGACACAAAACCAGTGAAAAATGACATGTACCTAAGGCCATGTGCTTGCAGAACTGAAGTCAGATCAGCCATTCTTCTTTCAGTCGTTTAGATAATACAGTGCTTTGCTTGGCTGCTTAAGCACATGTGCGTATACACAGTGGTTGACTTTGAAATGTAATGTTTGGTTAACAAATGTTATTCCTGGGTGTACACATTACATTATGAAGAGTAATGACAGAACGGAACTATAAAAGGAGAGCATTGCCAGGCAGTGGTGGTGACACATACCTTCAGTCCGGGAACTCGGGAGTCAGAGGCAGGCAGATCTCTGAGTTCAAGGCCAGCCTGGTCTACAAAATGAGTTTTAGGACAGCCAGGACTACATGTCTGAAAAAAGAAGAGGGTTCAAAGGGCGCACATACAACTGCAGGCCTAGGAGCCATGGAGGTGAATGCTTACTCGTGTGCATCTATATCGGAATGTAGCCCCTGTCAAAGAAAGCTGTATACAATTTGCACGTAACTTGTTACAAGTTAGGACTTCATCAAAACCTAAGCATTGCTCACCAACTTTGGTTTACAAAAGGAAATAAAGATAGCCGACTTGAAGAATCTATTAGTGCTAATGAACACATTGCTGGAAATGTTTTTAATACAGAGCCTCCTAGCACTGTAAATTTCTAGTAGATTCTTCAGAACTCTATGACTACCTGGACTGTCTCCATTTATTTCCCTTCACTAAAACTGTGTTCCACAGAATAGGGCACCTGCAAGAGTGCACAGAGCAAGGTTCTAGAAACTGAAGGCATGAAGAGTCATGGAAATGTCACAAGGGAACAAGTTACTCTTGGTCCATCAGTAACCAAGCAGATGCCAGAAAGAATCGGGTGCTCAGAAGATGGTTTAAGAAATAATGCATCATTTTCAGAGTGCACGGGATATTTAAAAGTATCTTTTCTATTCCCTTGTGTGTAGAATAGGTATGGCTTACATTAACACATCTGTGTTTGCTTTTAATTCAAGTCAACTTTCATTCTCGATCCTGTGAGACTGCCAGACTCTAGCCAGCCATTGAGGCTCCTTAGAATCATAGTCCCTAGAGTTATATCCTACTCAGAAGCTGGCAGTGCCGACGTCTTTGAAGATCACTGTGACCACAAAGACGCCCGCTACATACCCACAAACCCTGAGCTCAGCTATACGAAACAGTCACAGGAGCCCGTGAATGTCCCTTGATGCTGTCCTCATCTTTTAAAAAAGGGACTCGTGAATCATCTGCCCCATACCTATACACGTGCTACACAAAACGTACGCAAAAGTAAGCTAAAGAAAGGAAACTTCTGCCTCTTTGGGGCTTGGAGAGGTGGAAGGAAATGAGTTCAGAGGGTAAAGCTAGGTATGTAGTAGAGTGCAGCTAATGTTGTCCCTAGAGGGAAGGCTTCAGGCATGGTGAAGACAGGCCCCGTGTGTTTGTATAACTGTTCTTCTAGGATTCCTTGAAGAGTAGGGAGGCTCTTGGTTCGTGTCAGTTGAGTTCTGAGAGGGACCCAATTAAATCAGGGTACTGTTCCTTCTTGGCTTAGTGTGTGTGTACAGGTGCATAGTGAACTCTAGGGTTGGCGGTTTTCGTCTCACTTAGCAAGACTTAGGTCAGAGCCTATGGGTGGATGTGCAGGAAAGGCTCTAAACACGTTTCCCACAAGCCTCTGGGTATAGGGAACATGGAACGCAAAGCCTTTTCTTGGGTTTGTTTGGTTGGCTGTTGTTTTGTTTTGTTTTAAGAGGTAAATCTAAGCTTGTGTTTTACCTAAGTATGAAATTCTTAGAGGTGAATGTTGGCTTCAGTCACTATATGAGGTATAAGCCTGTTGTTGGTTTGATGGACAAGATGTTATCGGAAACACTTTGCAAGATAAGATCTGGGAATGTATTATTGTCTGTGATTGAATGTAATTGTGTCTGAGGTGAACTGAAGTTGGGTAAAAAGCAAAGTCTGGGATGGCATAGGTGAGTTAAGTGTAGGGTTTGGTAAGATAATTACGCAATTACTTTTATAATTGCCAGCGAAGTAAGAGGATTTCCTCTCTCCCCCGCACGTGCATGTATATGCGCATATTGGTGCGTGTGTGTGTGTGTGTGTGTGTGTGTGTGTGTGTTGAAGGTTTAGATGTAACACAATTCAGGAATTTGTTACGTGAAGGTGAAGGTTCTTGAGGCAGATTCTGAAATCGGGTGTAATTTTGAGATTCGATGAGGCAGTATAGGCTGTGGTTAGAGTCAGGCGTCTGTGGTAAGTTTGAGTAGTTACTTTTCAGATACAAACATCTTGGGCAATTTGCTTTGTGTCCACGAGGATCAAAAAGTAAAGCTTGTGCTTGTGTGTGTTTGTGTGTGTGTGTGTGTATGTGTGTGTGTGTGTGTGTGTGTGTGTGTGCCAGGAGTGCAAATAAACAGTTTGTGTGCCTGTGTGCCCAAGTGTTTCAGTTTAATTATTTCTAAGACAATCTGAATTGTATCTAAGTATTAATCAAGTGACCAGAGCTGGCGTGACCAGTGAGCGCACGACAAGTTTGGATTTGGACCTGGGACGGGAGCTGAGGCTGCAGTAGGGCTGGGGGTGACCGAGGAGTTACAGCTGGAGCGGGCGGGCGGTCCCGGTCCCGGGGGCGATCGGAGCCTGGGCTGCGGCTCACTAGCTTGGCTGGTGGGTGACAGGCAGGAACCGGAGCAGCACTGCCGCCTCTGGCGCGAAGGCTCTGGCGCCTCCTCCCGCCCCATCACTGTGGCTCTGTGCGCGCTGCCGGCCGCTGCTCTCTCCAGCCTCTGAAGAAGAAAGCCCCTGAGCCGCTGTCGCTTGAACCATGGCTTCGGGCCGAAGGGGTTGGGACAGCTCCCACGAGGACGACCTGCCTGTGTACTTGGCCCGTCCGGGCACCACAGATCAGGTCCCACGGCAGAAGTACGGTGGCATGTTCTGCAACGTGGAGGGTGCCTTCGAGAGCAAGACGTTGGATTTTGATGCCCTGAGTGTGGGACAGCGCGGCGCCAAGACTCCCCGGAGCAGCCAGGGCAGCGGCCGTGGCGCAGGGAACCGGCCCGGGATGGAAGTGGACGCGCGCAGGGGCCCGGGCCGGGAGGAGAGCAGGGAACCCGCGCCGGAGTCCCCCAAGCCCGCTGGGGTGGAGATCCGGAGCGCCACCGGCAAGGAGGTCTTGCAGAACCTTGGTCCCAAGGACAAGGTAAGAGAGCCGGGGGTCTTCTCCCCCATGGCCCTGGCCCCCTTCTCAGCCTCAGCCGCCATGGCCTGGATAGAACTTTCTTACTCATACTTTACAAGGAGATGGGCAACTGGGCTGAGAAAAAGGGCATCCTCCAAGGGCCCAAGTTCTCACGTGTCCCCAATTGTAGCATCTTCCAGTGTGCACTGCAAGGGTCTCAGGTCTGGGTCTTTATCCCAGTCACCCACCTGCACCCTGGCTGGTTAGTTCTGGGTGGGTGTGTCAATCCTGGTCTGGGAAGGCTTAGTGATTCCCAGACTTCCTTTACTTCTGATGAACCAACAGAACAATTGTCTTGGTTCCCCTTGGTCCCGGATTAAAATTTAATCCAGGTCACCAGGGCAGAGGGCATAAGAAAATGGGGTGACTCTCTGACTCTTCTGAAACTTTTGGGTGTGGGGCCACTAAACATCGGAATCTCCGTGCCTCACTTCTGCCGTAGCATGACGCTTCACATCTGTGTTTATTAAGAGTATATTTGTGTACATAGCTTGGCACGAGCCTGGGTCTCAAGGGATGCAGCTGTCTCTAAAAAAAAAAAAAAAAAAAAAAAATTACATATTTGAAAATAGACAGGGGCATTAAAAGTGCATATTAAACTAGCACGAGCTGCCAGCCCCCCGCTGCTCTTACATGTGTCAAAGCTAATTTCTTCTGTGTGTGTTTTAGAGAAACTCACGCTGCACTGAACTGTCTGCGCTTACTATGGAGATTTATGTGTTTATCTCATAATAAGTCAGAGGCATGGTTTAGAAAATTCAGGGTGGGTGCAGATCTGGAGGAGTCAACGTTGCAATCGTAGGATTTGAGTTGGGGAACAGTAGTAACCAGATGACCTCACCCTGGTCTAGGCAATGGCTGCACACTCCACCCCCACCCCCGTGTATTATTCCTCACTAATGCCATCATGAATAATATCCTGAAATGGAAATGTCTGCCTCACCGTGATTACGGTTAATACTCATCCTGCTTTGAGCTGTTTTTCCATTAAAATGCAATGAGGTAGTGAAAGGACAGCTTATCTCTCCCTGGCTTGATTTTTGATAGTTTTTGTTTTTTTTTTTTTTTTAAACAAACTTTTAAGTACTGTTCCTAACCCGGGAAAGCAAGACCTGAAGCTAGTTGTGCGTAGAGCGATCCTTTGTAAGACAGTGTCAGCATGCCTCGGAATTACCCATCTGCTTCCTGATCTTCATCACTTCTTCCTCTGAGTATGAGACTCGTGTCGGCCCGGCCCACTAACCCTTTTAGGAAACGCTTCTGGTATACAAGAAAGGTTTTGGCAGACTTCTCAGCAGAAGAATAGCCCTCTACAGAAAGCTAATTGCTTTTCTACATGTCTAACTTCATGACTCTTAAAATGTTCCTTTCCTGCCGTAAGGGGGAAAGGAGGGAGTGGGAAAGGCCAGACACAATTGCTGTGAGTCAGTTCCCTTTGCTGGAACACCCCTGATGTAAGCCAGATAATATGCTTGCTTTGCAAGATTGAAGCCTAGTAACTAGAGAAAGGGAAAATGGTCTTCCTTTAAACCCAGCAATTCTCTCGTTTTTGTTCCCTTTCACAAACTCTATACTTTTTGGCTCTTAATTGAAAAATAATAATACGACTTAGACATCAGCAGGGTTGCTAGAGCTACATGGGTTTTTAAGTTCAGGCTTGCTGTCTGCTTCTTGCAGGTCATGTTATTATCTCTAATTTTCTTTAATCACACCGTTTAAAACACACACACACACACACACACACACACACACACACACACAGGGGTTATCTAGTTATACTTATGTTTATTCCCTTGAGTCTATGGACTATGTGTTTGGGTTTATATCTGGCCCTGCCTGGGATGCCTGGCACATTGGAGGTGGTTAAGACATGTTTGATATTAAAATTCCTTATTTAAAACATCTGTCTTCCTAGGCTGGTGTAAAATGAAATCTGTACTGGTCTAAATATCTGCTGTCTACTACTCACTACCTCATGAAGCAAGTTATAGACATCTTAGATCGGAAAGCTAACAAACTTGCCTACCTATATAGTATCTGCAGTTTATTCTTAGGGGAAAAATTAGCATTTCCTTATTCAAATACATTTAAAAGATTTTAAGTATATGGGTTTGGCTCTCATGTCTGTCTACAAATGAAATTGGGTAGGGGCATGGTAAGAAGTCCTAAGCCTCCATGATTTAACAAAACAATAACAACCACTTTTTGGCACCTGTCAGTTGTCTACGAGGGTCACAAAGGAAGCTCTGTTCATCATTGTCCTTCAGGGATCCTTTTCACACATCAGCAGTGGGAGCAGTCTAAGTAGCCAGTTGCACACAGACACAGGAACTTTCTTGCAGAAGTTGAGTAGGATGGGAGCTCACATTTCATTGGTTAAAGCAATCACATGACTTTAGAGGAACTAGAGGAATACATGCTTATCACTATCCTGTAAGGCTGGGAATAACTTCTAAGCAACTCTAGTATCTTCCAGAAACTAGGGATAAACTATTGGGAGAGGGTTGACATCATCTCTTCACCAAATATATAAATGAAGCCTGTAACCAAGACTCCTTGGGCTCTAGGTTTCTCATCTACAAGATGATAATAACACTGACTACTATGTCTATAATTAGAACTTAACATATATTATTATATTACTGTTCAACTTCATTTACCTTTATATGTTTGTAGGCAATCTGTGTGTGTGTGCATACACGCGCGCGCGCGCGCGCGCATACACACACACACACACACACACACACACACATGCTCTGTCTGTTTCTGTCCTTTTTCTGTCTCTGAAGGCTTTTTCTGGGGTCCTGTTGTATAGCTCAGGGTAGGAAGGAACTCATTGTGATGATGTTCCTGCCTCTGTCTACTGAGTCCTTGAATATAAGTAGCTTATCTTTATTAGTCTTGTTGTCCATAGCTTCCTTGCCTTCCTCCTTTAGGTACATTCCAGTGTTGTGACTTCTTTCTTAGGCTATGCTGTACTGTGTACATTTTCTTCTGAGAAGATTGTGTGCCTTGGCTTAAGAGCTGAATCTGGAGCTCCAGATGGGATGCAGCCATAGCAGAGTGCATTAGGCTGCTTAATTTTCTGGATTTACATGCAGCATATGCTTGTGTTGTACAAGATTACAGCTAGTGATTAATTATCTGTGTCTTATTGTCTCCATAGTAGGCTCCTTGTTAACCACGCTTTCAGAAACTCTTTCTTGTAAGCCCCTCTGATGCTGAAATGGCCCATTTCATGATGGTTCAGGTAGATTAAAACAAACAAACAAACAAACAAACAAACAACTATAGAATCTTATTTTCTTCCCTATAGGTTTTCCATTATCTTAGCTCTCTCCTCCAATTAATCAGTGCTTTTCAAGCTGTATTTATGATGCAACACTACCAGCTTTTTGCCATCTACAGACATGATAGCAAGTAGCAACTTTTAGGCATGTTCTTATATAATGTTATGTGTTTATTTTTCCAAGAAATGATTGCATGTATCAGGAAGTTGAAACATACACCAAATGATCCCGATCACATAGGTGATAAGTAGAGAGCAGCAGAACCCAAACCCTTGACTTTTCTGATCACTGCTTTTTGTAGACAGTGGGTAGCATTATTATTTTAATTTCACCAGCCTCAGCATCATGCTAGCTCCTGACATGTCAAGATAATACCAAGCAAGAACAGATCTTGCATCAACACCACCAAAAACCCCGCTATCCTGGCACTCGCTCCTTACTCAGAGAAGCTTTGAGATGAGTCGCTCAACCCATGAGCACAGTTGGTGCAAGATCCTTATTTGTCCACGCCCATCTAAGCCTATTAAAAGATTATTGAAAAGTATGCTGATTAAAAAAAAACAGATACATTTTATCTCTGACATAATAATTATCACACTCTTCTTAAGGAAATGAGTATATTTAGCAAATTATGAATAGGTTCATTAACAAGTCTTTGGCAGAATAAAAATGTAAATAAATCTTTCTACCTTGTACAGGGAATGCCCAGTTCTTAGTTCCAGCCATCACTACAAGCCAGTTTTGTGATTCTACGGCCAGGTGCAAATGGTTATCTTAATAACGTGCCTAAGTTTTTCTCATGATAGATAACTCACACTGCCAAATTCTTCCAAAATTAACCAATACTCATAAAACGACACTAAGTGCATAGGAAAGCAATTTTAAGTAAAAAGTGTGTGTTCCTTAAGCAATTTTATTCCACCCAAAGTGTAATGTTCAAAGCAACAAGAAAATTACTGAGAGGAGCAGAGTTATGACACCAAGTCTGCAAGAACAAATGATACCTCAAAGGCTTTGTCATCCGGGAAAACAAAGCCATGGCATTTTGATTGCATGGTTTTGCTAGTGACTCAGTTCCAGGGACTCATTGCTACTTCCCTGGTTTCCATGTGAGACTCTTCTGTGCAAGATGTTTTCCCTATGAAGTCAGCCAAGGCTCTATGGGTAGAAGGGAGAATTTGAACAGGATAAGATGTGAACCCTTAACTTTGTTGTCCTGCATTTTAAGTGCTCAAATTTGGTCGGTGTGCCTTTCCTTGCCCTGCAAATAAAGATGGCTGCTGGAAATAGAAGCCCAGACTTAACAGAAGACTCTTGCTCTTGGAGCCTAAGCCCAGGAGTGCAAATGATTTATATGGGAGTACTCTAGCAAAGAAGAGGGTAGATGTTTCCTAGAGAAAAGTGATCTTGCTATCCCGACTGACACCATAAGCTTGAGTCCTGTGTTCCTGGACCCAAAACTGAAGTATTTGAAAACTCTTGGCCTTCTGGTTAAGTTTGACAGTGGGTTTTGAGGAACATGCAAAACATGTCTTCTAAGTAATGCTGCAATTGGCAGAGTTCCCTCAAACTAATGCTCCCTGGAAACCTGGTTTTGCTGACTGCTCTGGTAATGTCTAAGATGGCTGGGCTGCTGTCTGTTAGGATTTCTGTCAGCGACTCCTGTAGCTGATACTGGTCATGATTTAGTTCTGCTGGGCATCACTCTTTAGAAATGCCTCCGTGAGATGAGACAAAACTTATCAGGAGTAGGAAGCTGGCTGAGAGGAATATGAGCTGAACCTCCACTTCTGCTTGGCTGGATTAAGCTTTCTAGATTAACGTCTAGGAAAATAATGTTACGATATCTCTCTGTTCTCTATGTGTCCTCGTGGTATTTTGAAAGACACTTCACCTTCCTCAGAGAACAATAAAAAGAGGTAGGGAGAGCAAACAAAACCACAAACATTATTAGCTGTCTCAGCTTCCAGCTCAACCAATTTACTAGCTGTAGCTTTGCCAACTCTCTGAGCCAAAGTTACCTCCTTCCTAAAATGAGAGGGCGGGTCCAGATGGTTACTATGGTAATAGTGCAGAAACTTTTCTGTTCTGAAGAAAGGTCTTATCTAAAATATTTGTACGTGATTGATATTCTGTAAACCTATGCACACAAATCTTTATATATACAAATAGATGTATATATATACATAAACACATTACATGCAAAATATCGTATTTGTAGAGTATGAGAATCTAAAACTGCAAGCAACAAAGTCAAGTATAAGAGTGTTAAGTGCAGCAGAGAGGACTCAATGTGTAAAGTGCTTGCTGTGCATGTATGAGAACCTGAGTTTGGAATGCAGTACCCACATCAAATCCAGGTGTGGTGGCATGTGTCTGTAACTCCAGCACTGGGACACAGAGACAAGGACATTCTAGGGAAACCCCTGGTAAGCCAGCTATTCAAATCAGTGAGTTCCAGGTTCAAAGAGAGATGTTGTCCCAAAAAATAAGGTAGTGAGCACTTGAAGAAGATAACTCAAAGTCAAGCCCTGGTCTCCACCATTGCACCACACACACAGAAACACACACACACACACAAAGAGACACACACACAAACACATGTACCATGGGAGGGAGAGAGAAAGAAACGAAATATTATAAAGATACAAATATATTTATTCACAGTTTAATGAATCCCAGCTATGCAGGTACACAATGGAAAAAACTAAGCTGGATTATGCTATGTACTGGCATATATCTATGGTTCCTGTGAGTGGAGGCTCAGGTAGGGGAATTGATTGAGGGGTATGGACTCGCTTAAACATCACACCAAGTTCAAAAAACAAAGGAACAAAGGAAGGGAAGAGAAAAAAGATAAACTGGGTAAACAACTATAAAATATTTTTTAAAAGCATAATCTTCCAGAGAAACTTCATGAACACAATAAAGGCGTTTTTGGCTCACTTTTTTTTTTTTTTTTTTTTTTTTGCAAAACACACACACACACACACACACACACACACACACACACACACACTGCATGCATTCTAAACTAAATGGAAAGATGCAATATTTCTATGATCAGGTTCCTTTTTCCCATTCTCCAGAGTCTGAACGTGGTTGCCCACACCTCAGTCTGTAAAACCCCACACCTTCTGTGCAATGGTTGTTAAGGAGTTAGGAGATCTGGCTCCTCAGAGCAGAGCTCTGTGAATGAGCAGGATTCACTGTGTAGATCCTGAGAGCTGCTTTGGCCTTTCCTTCATGTGAAAATGGAAGAAGGCTCCATCTGTAAGCCAAAAAGCTTGCCTTTGCCAGACAGGGAATCTGCCTTGATGCTCCACTTATGTATAAGAAATAAAGTTCTGTTATTTACATGCCACATAATTGTAGTGTTGTGTTACAGTAGAGGGATGTGACTAAGCTACTCAAATATAAAGAAAATCAAAACAAATGGCAGAAACAACAAAACCCTAACAAAGGCTTAGAGCGAAGATAGGTGGGAACACTTTTTTTTTTTTTTTTTTTTGGTTTTTTGAAACAGGGTTTCTCTGTGTGTGTCTGCCCTGGCTGTCCTGGAATTCACTTTGTAGACCAGGCTGTCCTCGAACTCAGAAATCCGCCTGCCTCGGCCTCCGAAGTGCTGGAGTTAAAGGCATGTGCCACCACCGCCCAGCTGGAACACAGAATTTTAATGTGTTTCTGTCCTCAAGTATGTACAACGGTCTTTACTAGCATTACTGCACAGCCGAGTGTTATGTTTCCCATAACTGATAGTTACCTCGACAAATCATTAGCACCTAAAGGCCTACAATTCACAGTAGGATTTACTCTTGGTATTGTAGATTCAGAAAAACTGACAAACACTTCTCTACCATTCTATTATCTTACAGAATAGTTTCATTGCCCTAAAAACACCTTTGTGCTGTACCTATATTCCCATGACCTCTTACAGACACTAATCATTGTGTTCAGTCTTTGCCTTCCTAGGATTTCAGATACAGGCCATCTCCAAACTACCTGGGAAAAAATAGCTCTAGGACTACCTGGGTACTGACATCTACGGGTATTCCAGTCCCTTAAGTCTGCTCTCCCTATTCATTGGTAGGAGACTAATGGATTCATGAAGCTCGTGTAATTAGGATAATACACTATTCATCCTTTCTGTATACGCTGTTTTATTTTTCAGTGAATTTATACAAATGTTAGTTTCCTCCATACCTCTTCAATGCTTGATAACTCATTTCTTTTTAGTACTGAATAATATTCTCTTGTTTGGCCATATCATAGGTTATTTGTTTCACCACTGAAAGAAGTTAGAGTAGCTACACAGTTTGAAAATTACATATGTTAGCAGATTTTGTAAGTACAGACATTTTTTATTCATTTGGGTAAATAGAAAGGACTACAATTGATTAATCATTTGGCAAGTGTATATTTGGGCCTATGTCAATTTGCGTGCTGTTCAGCGGTGGAGAAGAGTTCCTGTTCCTCAGAAAATTGCAATAGCGTTCGCAATTTTCAGTCTTCTACTTCTAATAAGCGTAATGGCATTTTGTCACTTTTAACTTTCAATTCTCCAATGACATCAGAAGTACATGAAGCATCCTTTCTTCAACATCCATGTTTGTAGCTCTTTTGGGGAAGTCTGTTAAGGTATTTGGTCCAAGTTTTAATCACATCATTTATTTTCATATTGTTGATTTTCATAATTCTTTATGCTTTAAATGATAATCTATCCGATGTATCTTTTGGAATTATTTTCTCCCCTTGACTTTTTTCTTCCCTAGATATTATCATTCAGAGAGCAAAGTTCTGAATGCCAGTGGATCTCATCTTACCAAGTTAGTTCTTTCATGGCTTGCATATTTGGTATTGTTCCTAAAGCACCGTCTAGTCCCCAAGGTCTTCTGTGTTTTCTCTTGTGTTAACTTGGAGTTAGACTTTTTCATTTCGCATTCAGGCCTGCTCTGCTTGAAATGAATTTATATAAATGAATAAAGATTGTATATATTTTCCACATGGATGTTTTGTTGTTTTAGCACCACTTATTGAAAACATACTTTGCTTCTTTGTATTGTCTTTTCCTCTTTGGAATGATCAATTGACTATGTGTTAATCTATTTCATAAAAATTCATTTATGAATTACACATGTGGAGATCAAAAGGGTAAGTCACATTACCACAAGGAGTGATAATGTTTCCCCCAAAAGCCATAGCCTAGCTAGCAAAATTCCTGTGCCAAGGAGAAACCCCTTGGAGTAGTTGTCAATATAAGCTATTGTCATTGTCTTTGATGGCCTTAAGAACTTGGAGGTGATACTCTGATTGAGATCCATTGATCCGTGTATTTAGTCTTCTGTCAATACCACACTGTCTTGATAACTGTAGTTTTGTACTATGTTTGAAAGCTCTATAGTATCGAGTTCTTTAATTTTATTCTTATCATTCAGCATTGTGTTGGTTATTCTGTATCCTTTGCATTTCCATATAAACTTTACAGTAATTTTAACAATATCCACAAAAATGAATGTTGGACATGTATTGAATCTGCAGTTGTAAGGTACTGATAGTTTGACAGCATTGAGTCTGTATATCTATGAAGATGTATGATTTTTCCATTCTTTTATCTCTTACTTCATATCTTTTATTAGCTTTTATCCTATACATCTTATATATATTTTGTTTGATTTACAATATTTTATCTGGGGAGTGCTACTGTAAATAACGGTGTTTTATTCAAGCCCACCTGTTCAATTATACTATATAAGAAAGAAAGTGACTTTTGTGCATAAATCTTGACTTCTGTATTCTTTATAGACTTTTTGAGCATCAATTATATTTTTAGTTTCTACATAAATGATTATTATTTGTGGAAAAATATGGGAAAATATCATTTCTAGGGGAATGACTTTTCTGAACAGTGCTGCCTGTAGTTTGTCTTTACAAATCAAACTTTCAGCCTTTCTATAACAAAATAAATACTGTGCTTTGAGATCATTAATTAGTATCTACTCATTCTGCTTACATATTTTATACCCAGCTATTTAATTTTAAGGAAATCCATCTTACTATACTTTGGATGCGATGTAATTTACTCCTACCACCTAAGCTGTGTGCATACCTGTGATTTTCCATGTTCCCCATTTCTTCATGGCACATTCATGCCTTTGACTCATAAAGATGTATGTGTGTGTAAGATGTAGTTATTAGACCTAAGTACCAAGGCACTGAAAGCAATATACCTCCAGATGATGAAAGCTGCATGTGGGTATTGACTGATAATATTTAGTTATGGGTGCTCTGTGCTGAGTCAATATAATTATAAAATTTTCTCCTTTCATGAAACTCCTACAAAAGATTAAGACAAAAGTCCATTACTCTTTGGTAAATGACACCAAGGGTTAGTTTCTTATTTTATTGGGGCACCACCTCAGTTTCTTTCTTCCCAATCTGTGTACCTGCATTTCCTTATCTAATCTTATTGTCTAGGGATTCCACTATATTGATTGATATGACTGGTGAGAGGGTATATTCTCTTATATAACATACCTTGTTCTTGAGCTTAATGGAAAGGTTTTGCTTTTCTTCCCATTAAGTGTGATGTTAGCTGTAGTTTTTTATTTGTTTGTTTTGTTTTGTTTTTACACAAGTCTTTACCAAATTGAGGCTATTCTTCCTCTTTTGTGATTTTCCAGGCTTCTTTTATATATGTATATATATCATGAATGGTAGTAGATTTAGTAAATTGCTTTTCATGCACTCATCCATATAATTATGTAATTTTTTTCTTGTATACACTGTTATAATTACATATTACATTGACTGACTTTCAAATGTTAAAGATGCCTTGCACATTTGATGTAAATCTCACTTGATTGTGGTACAAAATTATTATTTATGTTTATTATTGGAATTGATTCACTAATTTTTGTTGGGGATTTTCAATTATATCTACAAAAATATTAGATGGCAGTTTTCTTTTTCTTTTTCTTTTTTTAAATAGTCTATGCCTCTGGCTTTAGTATTACAATAACGTTCATAATGAATGAGTTAGGAAATGTATGTTTTTATCTTTGGTTGTGCAGGATTGATATAATTTCTTCTCTAAATGTTTGGAAAATGCATCAGTGGACCCATCTAGTCTTTGCATTTTGAGTCTGAGATTATTAATTATTAACACAATTTGTTTAATAGATATAGGTCTACCTTCTTAGAATTTCTATTTCTTCTGGTATGGGTTAGAAGAATGTGCTTTTCAGGGAATCAGTCCCTTTCATCTAAACTATCAAAAGTCATTGTTCATAATACCTGTTTATTAATCTTTCAATACCCATGAGATCTCTAATGATTTCTGCTGCTTTCTGTATATCTTTATATTCCTCTGGTATGGAGTCAGCAAAGCATCACAGTTGAATGGAAAGCAATACATGACCCTGGCATAAGATGAATAATGAAAATGACATACCTAGCAGTTAGTACTGAGATCAATAGGGAAACAGAATTTCATCAAATCCAGAAGGATGTCATAGTATCTAAAGAAGAAGGGATAATTACAGAGTCTCTGAGACCCACAGAAGAAGTGGAAAGCTAGAGCAAAGGTGAAGAGAAGTGAAAAAGGAGCCTTTAGGTGCCATTCTGTATTCCAGCTGCATGGCAAGCATTGTCATTGGCCTCGGTGGCTTTCTGGTGCATTTTATTGATTGAAAGCATCTACTAAGGGTAGATATTACTCAAAGGATGGTGCCAGAGATGGGGCTTAATCCATGTCCACAGGACCCAGGGTCCCACATGCTGTTATTGTAAATGATCTCTAATGAAAGCAGAGCCATTTGGTTTATTTCCAAGAAACTAAAGTATCCTAATGAGAAAACATGCCATGCTTGTGCTCTGTTAGAAGTGGGCTTAGGAGGAGTTCTTTTCCTCTGGGTAATATTCCCACTTCCTAGCACTTAGAATGCACTAAATAAAACCAATGAAATGGAAAGCTGTGTGATAAATGCATATGGCTAGATGGAAAAGAAAAAGGTAATTGATGAATGATAATAAGTTTGTTAGGGATGAAGTTTTCTTCTGTACACTACCCAGGAGGGAGTTATAAGGTGGTACACTATAAAATTTTTTCAGTAAGATTTCAGGACAAGGACTGGGAGTGGAGAGTTTGAATTGGATATGAGGGGTTTTAAATGAAGGTAGTGTATACAAAATACCTACTATCTGCTAAGACTTCGAAAACAAAAGATGCCTCTCATTTGTGTGGAAGAGAAGGCTGTGAACTTTCCCCATAAAAACCAGATAGTGAGTATTCAAGCTTATATAAGCTGTACTTGATCAACTATTTAATTGTGTTTTACAAAAATATTCATAGATAAGAAGTACACACACACACACACACACATACAAACTATATGTCAATGATGCTTTAGTCACAAAGAGTGGTTTATAGATAGTTTATCATTCTGCTATATTTCTCTTGATTATAAGAAACAAGTTACAGATCTCTCTCCCCCCACCCCACCCGTGTGTGTGTGTGTGTGTGTGTGTGTGTGTTTCTTGAGCATACATGAAGAGCAAAGAAAACCCTAACAATTTTTCAAAGAAAAGATTCAAACCTCTGAGGTAAACACTGCAACTGAGCAAGGACATCTGAAAAGGCACTTGTTCATCTTTCAGATGCCTGAGATTGGAGGAGGAAATTAAAAAATAAATCTGTACCTTAAATTGAAGAGGGAAAATGCAAGAAATTCAGAGAATGCAGATTTATGAAGTGAAACTAAGTTTGTTGAGAAACAAAGACAGGAGAATGGGGGAGGCAAGGAGGACAATCTGTAGTACATAGGGAAAAAAATAAAGGAAGTCCAAGTGATAGGAAGGACAAAGCTTTACCAGCTGTGCTAAAAATGGGAGAGGTGGGAAGGCTATAAATATCTGCGGCGGCACGGAGAGGAGGATCATGGGAAGAAATTCTCTTGGAATCCTGAACACTACATGATATCATGAAGTGGATGGAGACAAGGGTTGGCTCACTCACACCTATGACACGTCAACTGAGTAAGTGAGTAGAGTTTGGGGAGCTTCAATAACAGCTCACTCCAGACTTTATAGGGAGGGTCTCCTTGGGAGAGCGAGATAGCCATTAGAAAATGTGTGCTCACTCTTCAGCAAACTTGTCCTAGATCAGAAATTCAGCCAGAGATGAGACTGACCCCTGGAGATATTCAGTGTGAATTGATGGCTCTCACCTTTCCTTTGGCCTGTTCGTGGACCCATCAGACTTTACCAAGAACCTGTCCTTTGCTCCTGCATGGGTCATTCACCAGTCTACAAGGTCCTTCAAGAGACTTTATAGTTGATGGCACATTCATACAGGAAGGCTCAGAGGAGCCTGTGTCCTCTTCAGGACACAAGATGGGCAAGGCAGAAGCAAATTTAAAATGCAGTCTAAAAGTTCAGTTCTGTTCTTTCATTTTACATGCAGATAAAATCACAATAGGGGAATAAGGATGAAAATAAAAATAAGTGCTTATTATATGAGAACACATATTTTCATTGTGACAAAATACATACAGCACCTAATTACCTTTGATTACAGCATATAAGATTGTACAATCATGACAAATAGTTCTAGAAGTTTCTAATTATCCCTGAAAGAAGGTTTCTACATTCACTCTTCCCTCCAGCCTCCAACAACAACTGCAATGCTTTCTCTTGCTTTGGATTCAATTATCCTGGATATTTTGCACTAATGGGTTGAATGATATGTATGCTTTTTGTTTTCTTTCTTTCTTTCTTTCTTTCTTTCTTTCTTTCTTTCTTTCTTTCTTTCTTTCAGTAATGTACTATTTTCACAATTAGTCTATGTTCTATGATAAATCCGTATCTATTTTGGAAGGGGGCTGGATAATGTCCTAACATAGGAGTATGGCAGAGATTATTTATCCACTGTGGACACTGGGCTCTTTCGAAATATTACTTGTTGGGAATCACCCTGTTTCAGGTACTTTGTAAAGTTCTGTTTATTTATTAATTTAATTTAGTTGTATCCATGCGCAGTTGCAGAGGGAACCACCGTACTTATCCCACTTCATGTATGAAGGAAGAGATATCAGGTCAATGTCTCCCTTGTGATGGTGTATCAGCTTATACAACTAATAGGAATTACTTATAGAGGGTTGTACTTTGACCTACATTTCCTTCTTGATGGAAAAGAAAAATGTTCTCTTTGCAGTCGCCCCCAACTTATTCTGCAGTGAGACACGTCATGTGCTACTGGTTTCCTTCTGCAAGGTTCAAACCAGTCACATATGATGTGTTTATAAAAAGATAAAGAGATATAAGAATATGTTCTATGGGGATGTGGTGAGGTATGGGGGAAGGGGATGCCTCAGCAGGCCCATGCCAAGGCATCCCTTCCCCCTGAGGGTCCAGCAACATGACGGCATAGTATAGAATAGAGTTTATTCAGGGCTTGGGGAGGGGAGTTAGGAGGGTAGTAGAGGCAGAGAAAGGCAGAGAGAAAGAGAGTAGAGAAGTAGAGGATGGCCATGGCTATGAACAGGTGGAGAGGGGGAAGGGAAGAGGGAAGGGAAGAGCCCAAGGGAGCAAGAAAGAAGCAAGTGGGAAGCAAGAGTAAGAGAGGGAGGAAGGGGCAAGCAGCCGCTTTTATAGTGGGCCAGGCCTACATGGCTGTTGCCAGGTAACCGTGGGGTGGAATTTAGACAGAATGCTAACAATATATATGTGGGGTATTTGGTGTACATTAGTTTAGACAAATCCGTCTGTTGAATAATGGAAAGAATCAGAGAAGACCTGGAGATTGTGTTTGAAGAAGCCACCATGTGTTTTAGTAATAAATATGCAGCATAACTGGAAATATTCAGTAACAGAATTATGAATAAAATAGGAGACACCATGACCCACACTACACAGCTGTGGCAGATGATGGTGCAGAACAGAATAATGACGTGACAAAACACTTCGCCTTGTCCCCTCTCCCAGTCTTCAGAAGGAAGGCCTTGTCAGCTCTGTAGGTAGGAAAACTGAAATTTAGAGACGATTAATAATCCCCATGGGACCCAAAGCTAGAATCCAACCAACACCTCTAACCTAAACACAGCTGCATTTTTAACAAACCAAGTAGAACATAACACAATTTTCTCAGTGACCTATTTCTGAGTAGAAAGATAGTGGGCACTGTTTTTGCTTCTATTTCTTCCTTGTTCATATTCTCTACAATGCCTTGGGTTACACTTCCAACTGAATAGAAGCAGTGCAGGGCTGAGGAGATGGCTCCAAGGGAAAATCTCTTGCTCGGGCAGCCTGAGAGCCTGAGTTTCAATACTCATGCCTGGGCACCTCCATAAAACTGGGTGTGTTTACACCCAGCTATGATCCCAGCACTGGGGCAGAAGGTGGAGGAAGGAGGGTCACAGAGGCTTACTGCCCATCAGCAAACTTCTGGGTTCAGCAAGAGACCCTGTCTCAAAGTAATATGATGGCACATGTCCAAACACACACAAGTGCATGCACATGCCCACACTCATGCATGTACACACATACATACATACATACACACACACACACACACACACACAGAGAGAGAGAGAGAGAGAGAGAGAGAGAGAGAGAGAGAGAGAGAGAGAAACAGAGAGACAGAAAGACAGACCAAAATAATATCATTAAATTAATTTAGATTAAAAAGCAATAAACTTCTTTTAGAAAGAAAAAGAACCACAGGGGCTGGAGAGATGGCTCAGTGGTTAAGAGCACTGCCTGCTCTTCCAGAGGACCAGGGTTCAATTCCCAGCATGTAGCTACAGGAGATGACAACCATCTGTGACTCTAGTTGCACAGGATATGATGCCCTCTTCTGGCATTTTAAGGCATTGAATGCATGTGGTGCACAGACACATTCGAGCAAACATTAATGCATATAAAATAGAAATAAATACATCTATATGAATACAAGGAAGGACATTAAACCTCTCATGGGCCACAGTAAGATATACGGATCTAAAAATCACATGCCAGGCACAGAGAAGTAAGGAAGCTTGAAAGTCAGAGTTTGTATACAGTCTGTGGTTTGTCTCCTTATCATATCCACATTTGAGAGCTATTAGTGGGTGCTGACCATTCTTCCTCCCTAAAGAAACATTTTCACTTTGTAATTAGTCCTGCTAATTTGAGAAGATAGTTAACAAACCATGACCAAACATGGCCAGCCAGTTATAGTCCAGTTGTGGGTGACGGTGACGCTGGAAAAGTGAGACATTTGGTTATTCAAATGATATAGCTCAATCCTCTTGACACACACCCAGAAATCCTCAGCTATTATTTCAGGTTATTGCAGTGAGCACTGGCCCGGGGCCTGCGTCTGTCTGTACTGTGGAGCCTCACAGAGGCCTTGAGAAATAAGCCCCCCCTGTAGTGTTTATACAAAAACAATATTAGCTTGTCATTGTTGCTGTTGATAGGAACAACTTCATGAAAACTATTCATTGTCTCCAAGGACTTGGTTGATGTTTGATTCCAAATTTATTTCCCCTTTCAAGTCGCATCTCCTTGTTTAATCAGCAGTGATGTGACTCCACAAGAGCTGTAATATTGTCATCATTTCCATAGAAACCGTCTGCAAAGCTACAAACAGAGGCTTCCACCCTCCCTGCAGGCTGAGGTAGGAAGGCCAGATGGGTTATAAGGAAAAAGGCTCTAAGTGAACCATAAATCACTTGGTGGGGGAAGAGATGGTGGGAGAGGAAATCACTTTAGCAGAAGAATTGTGTTTGGTGCAGCCGTAGCCACAGGGAGAAATCCCCCAAGAAGTGGCTAATGGTGTGGGCAGCTCTCCAAGGTTAACGTCTGGAGTAGGTTACTTGCTGGGCCCCTGTACTGAGGAAGCTGCAGACAAAGGATTCTTCCTCTGTGGGCTGCTGATCTCACAGTCCACTGGCCACAGGAGAGAGAGCCTTAATGTCCTGGTCAGCCTGATGTGTATAAAGATAGAGTCGGGTGTAAGAGCTCGCATCTGTCTGGATCAACACCTTTCACATGATTGTCTCATCACGCCTGCATAGTATCCCTGAGGGCAAGGTGTTCTTATTCCTGTTTTACAGGTGAGGAGACTAGGCGGTTCTCCCTCCTTCTTCTCTAAATCTCCCTGCCCTTTTGACTGTTTTTAGGGCCTCTTTCTCACCCCCCCAAAGCTGAGTGAGGATCATCTGTGTCTGTGATCTTGGGTGCATCCCATTAATAATGATTATACTGTAATAGGAATAAAAGCTAACTTTCCCCCCATTGGCCTGGGAGGGTAAACTTTGAGTGTAACATCTTTAACACCTGACTATCACCAAATTATGAATGACTCAATGGCCCTCGATGTATTCTTCTGATAAAGGAATAAATAGAAAGTTCCCAGTTAATTTATTAAATTGATTGTCTTTGTAGCTGTATCTGTGAGAGTTAAGAAAGTGTCTAGTATACTCAAGCCGCCAAGAAATATTTGAATGGGAAAGTGAATGAATCAGCCAGCGGATTACCTGCTGTTATCAGTTTGTGACATCTAGCTTTCCTAGTTATAGACATATTACCTTGGCTGGTAGGAGTTCATTGTCATGTCTGGCCAGGCAATACTAAGCTCACACCTTCCTTTCCTTAGCTTGATATTGTTTGCTTTTAGAAGGGCAACCCAGTATATGACAGTCGTCATTTGTAACTGACAGTCATCCCAGCCTGATGCAGAGAACACTAGTAGGTCTGTCATCCAGGAGAACAGGGGAGAAGTGCTTGCATTATTCCCTGGGTAAGCTTGGCCAAATCCTTTCATCTTCATTTCCCTTTGAAAACAGAATTACTTGAGTTCAGCATGGGATTACTACAGATGCACACCTCTCAGTTGTTAGATGGGGGTCTTAGGATATTATCACAGTTGATCTCAAATTCATAGGTTGAACTGATCCTCCTGCCTGGGTCTCAAGATTATCTGTGACTGCGGGTACAAATTCTCTTGCCCAGGTCATTCCCTCTCTTTAGAAGAGTTATCAGAGGTAGTCTATACCAGAATCTCAATGAATGTGAAGCTTCCTCGATGGAGACCCTCCCTGCCGCCTCTTTGACATAATCTACCCCTGCCCCTAAGCCTTGCTCTTTGAGGAAATTCACTGGGAAACATGGACCCCAGCACATTTAGCTCGGAGTGTTCTCATTTTGTCTAACAGAACAAATTATATTTAAGTCATTTGTTTAAGGCTCAAGAGTTCTGTAGACACTGGAACTGAGCCCTACAGCTGATTGAGCAGCCTGAACTGGTGAAGTATACTGCCTTTTCCAACAGACAGGCATCCTAGTGGAGAGGAATGACTTACAATCCAAGGTATACATAGTAAATTTACAAACTCTACAAAGTTCTTGACATGTTAATTAACTTATTGCAGGACTCTGAGGGACTATATTTTAGAGATAAAAAATTAAGTCTTGGCATGATTTAGTAGCTTGCTTAACTTTATGTGGCAATTCCGTAGCAGAACTAAGATCAACCTTGTTCTGTCTGAAAAAAGTTATATATCGATACCTATAATGTATTGTCTCTCCAAATATCGAAATTACTATCAAAGCAGGATACACATGTTACTATTTTAGTAAAACTATCGACACTGATTCATTTCAGCAACTGTGTATCAGCCATGGTCCTTGCTTCTTGTAGCAAAAATGTCTATCTCAACTCTCATGGGAAAATCTAAATTTAATAGTGACCCTGATGGCCACTGGCTATACAGCATTGAACAAGAAGGTTCATATATCTGTGTCAGTCTGTGTTCAGTCAAAAAAAAAAAACAAAGCCTCAGGAGCTTCAGTGAGAGAGGCTTCAACTCAGATGGCTGATATCACATATCAGCACAGGTACAACCAGAGGAAGCAGCAACCATCCACAGTTGAGTGAGCAAAGAGGTAAAGCTACCCTTGCAGAATGAATGCTCAGGTTTCTGAGGAGGCAGCGCCACCCAGCTGCCTATGGTCCACCTGAATGGGTCTGAGAAAAACTAGGAGAGAATCCAGAAGCCATTGTAGGTGTAGACTACAGTGTTTATACAAGGCTGATGATACCAGGACAGAGAAACCAAGGATCCGGCTTCCCTTTCTTTGGCCTGCGAATCTATGCTTTTGCCCTTTTAGATATAGAAGCTAATAATACAGTGGCAAAGCTTGAGCCTAATACAAATTATAAAGAGAGTATGGGCTTGGAGCTGACTGACAGGCACAGAGCATCCATAGTCGCTAGCTATCACTGATACCATATCTGTAAACAGTGGATAATACTTACTCCATCAGACTCTCCTAGAAGAGCCTATGAAATGATCACTCCATGTCTTGAGATTGGTTTCAAGTGCTCACTAAAGGCAGGTCTTTGAGTTTCTCCTTATGCTATTTGCTTTCTGCAGGATGCACTGCCTCTGCTCATTTTCCAGTGGGACTCGGGTGTCAGGGTTGCTGAGGGATTATCATACCATCTGGGAAGCTGTCCTTTCTAAGCCCCATGTGTTGAGCAGGCTTAGGCCTCAGCATTCGCCCCAGTCAAGATGGGAGCCTTCTCCCCAGAGAGATTTAATTAGTTGCTTGTCAGAACAGTGCCGATGGATGAAATGCCTGTCTTAGATCAGACCTCTGTTTGCTCTGATGTGGGATTCTTGGTTTATTTCGTTTGTCTTTCTTCTTCCTCTTCTTCTCAAAATAAAGCCCCCCACCTTTCTTTTCTCTCATCTCCTTCTGTCCTCCAACAAGATAAAATACCCCTCATGGAGTTAGCAAGATTCTTTCTCCCAGGCAACTGCTTTGAGCTCTAGAGCTCCATGGAACACCTCCCCAGGATAAACTATGTGGGCCAAGACTGTCTATCAGCCCCAGCATGAAGTATATGGATGTAAATTGTAAAGTAGGCACAGCCATTGTGGACTTCAAGTCTCAGCTCAATATTTAGTAGCTTTTCTCATCTCTGAGATCCTCATTTTTATCTTCTATAAAATGATTGTACTAGTTATACAATATAGAAAAAGAAAAGGAAATATTTGTAACCCTGTACACTAAACATGACTTTTTTAAAATCTCCAGGAAGTGACTGGAATCATTGCTCGTTCAACATACTTTCCTTTTTGTTACAAATTACTATTTGCTCAGAATAAAATTTGATAATTTATATATATATATATATACATATATATATATATCACAAATATTTACTGCTCTCTTACAAATGCTAGGTACTAGAAACAATTGATGAAGAAAAATTAACACACTTCAAACCCAACTTCATAAAAATAACTTTTCTGCCCTTAAGGTTCTAACAGTTTGAGGGGCAGGTGAAGGAAAGGCTGGCCATCAACCTAATGTGATAGACATTGTCATGGCAGTGTGCAGGGGCCACCCAGAGGCCCACTGGCAGACAGATAGAGACCTAAGCCAGAACTTTGGGGATAGAGAAGGAGGTCACTCATAACCTCATTGCCCATGTGAGATAGTCTTGCAAGGTACAGGTGTGATCTATGGTGGTAGGGATGCATATTATAGGGAACGTAGTGTACAGGATCCCAAGAAGATATCAGTAAAAGATAAAGTATGGTGTGCTCAGGAACCTGAAGGCACAAGCTAATCAAAAGGCAAAGCCAGAAGTCAGCTAGAGCCAAATTTTCAGAACCTTATGGAGCATGTGCAAAGCCTTTTAGATGCTCTTCGTGGCCTTCCTTCCAAAGATGCCACCTGGTTCCCACATCACACTTCATTTATTCAGTGTCATTTGTCTGAACAATAATTAAATGTCTCCCCTCTTCCTAAGCCACCCCTTATTTTGCTGAGAGATACAATACACCCAGACTAAAAAAAAACACACACTTTCTAGTCTCCCCTACAGATACAGCAATGAACTCAATAGAAATCCCAGCCAGCATTAGTATATACTGGCTGGAGGGTAGGTGAAATTAAACTGTGGATGCATGTGAAGGTTCATGAACCCCTTCCAATAGGCTGGGGAA